>NC_066579.1:372187112-372880862 GCF_024323335.1 Lathyrus oleraceus
TGACCTGCTGTGTGGCTACTGAGTCACTTAAGTGAAACACAGCGTTTCACATGCGCCTTTGATGATTCATGCGTGTGTTCGATTCTCTGTTTGTGCATAATGCTGATTTAATTCAAATTTTGTTTTCCCTCCATATTTTCCATATTATTTCATATTATTTTGTCATTTTTGTTTTAATCATTAAAAATAGAAAAATAGTCCAAATCAAGTCCAATTTTTTTCATAGATTTGTTTTAATGTCTAGTTTTTTATAGCATTATTTCCATGAATTGTTGAGTGCTGGATTTTTTATGTGTGATTTTTGAATGAACATGGTGATATTTTTACATGTTGTGATCAATGCCTTGTGAAATGCTCATTGTTGATTTAATTGATCTGAATTTTTGTGTGCTTAATCTCCATATGTGATTTGAATTTTTGGAATTGGTTTGGAATTTTTCTCATATGCCATCACTGTTTTGGACACATGAAGATATAATGTGACAATTTGTTTCACATTTTTGGCATTCATTTTGTGCATTTTTGTTCACCTATCATTTGAGCTCTTCTGGATCTAATTTTTTGCATGATGTTTGTTTATAACATGAGTAGCTTACATAAAAAATCTCAAGGCCATTGGATGCATTTCTGTTTTGATTTAGATTTTCTAGTTTGGTTGTCCATTTTGTGCATATTTGCTTGCCTTTGCTTTACATTGATCATTTAAGCTACTTGCCTTGTGCATTGATGTTGGTCCTTTTGAGGACTTTTTATTGAATGTTTGAATGTGCAATATGCAAAAGATTGACTTCTGTTTTAATCATTTGGTATGGTTTTGGACCTAGTATTTGTACTAGTGTTTTGTACATGAACTAACCTTGACTTGTGTTTCAGGTTTGGACACTTATCATTAATGGTTGAGTTGCTCACCTTTTGAGATGCAAATTGGATTGTGTTCTGACTTCTTTGTGTTTTTTAGGGTTCTAATTGATAGGTTTGAGCTCATTTGAGTGCTTGAGCATTGTTCCTTGAGTTGTGTGCAGTTGGATAGTTTCACTGTTTGTTTTCTGATTGGTTGTTTGAGATACTAACTGGTTAGCTTTTGTACAGGTACATTAGTTGCTTGCTTTTAGCTCTTGCTTGAGCTTTGGATTGTGGTTGATACACCACTTAGGTAATTACCTTCTTACTCCATGTAGTCTGGAAGTCCTGTCACCTTTTTGGCAAGCATTTTGCTGGAAGTCCTCCTTAAGAGGCTCTGTTTGTGTTTGTTTACAGTTTGTGCCAAAGACCTCCAAGTGAGGCATGTTACTTCATAAGTCCTCCTAAGTGAAGAGGCAATTGACGGATAAAAGGGATTAGCAATCAATCCCCCGTTATTCAGTGAGTCGTTCATTATGCTCGCACTACGTGCTGATGCTTCTGAACATGAACCCAAGATCATTGTCCAGTGTTTGTCAAGTGGAATATGATCCCTCTTTCTGAATCCCCACGCTTTCTTTGATTTGAGCTCACCCTGGCCAGGGTTAAGAGCATGAGGTCTCATCCTCATTTCCATTTTAATCAGCTTCACCCTAACTCTCAATGTTAGTGGTTAAGAGCTACAGGTTACCCATCACAATTTGGCTTGTTTGTCGAGGTTGATATGACCCCTCTTGAATAAAGCCTACCCATTGTTTGGGCCTCTTGTATGGATATAGTGAGTGATGCTTGTTCACTTGTGTTGATGTTTATTTGCTGTTTGAGTTGGATCGCTTCCAAAGCGAGTTAAGTTCTTGTTAGAGACCTCAACCTAGGGATATTTGTTTGCATGACAACTATTAGGCTCGAGCTCTAGTCTCCCTATTTAGTTTGTTATTACCCTGGTCTCTGGTTAGGAGAGTGTTGTACCCCTGTTAAGGGGAACTACGTCGCCCTGATTCTCATACCAGATGAGATACGTAGGCAGGAGATTGAGCGAAATCTCTCCCGGCACCCTTTTTCTTTTTGTGTGTGTTCACCCGTCATTGGGTTACTCATTTGGGGTTCATTCTGATAACCTTTTTCTTTGGTGTTCACGGGTTAGCGATTGCTTGTTGTTAGGAGTCGGATATAAGCCCATGTATTGGCATTCTGTTTCCTTTTGTTTGGTTGTTGTTAGGAGTCGGATGTAAGCCCATGTATTAGCATTCTGTTTCCTTTTGTTTGGTTGTTGTTAGGAGTCGGATATAAGTCCATATATTGGCATTCAGTTTCAGTGTTTGTGTTGTTTGTTTGGAGTCGGATATAAGCCCATGTATTGGCATTCTGTTTCCTTTTGAGTGTTTCTTTTGACGTCTCAGCGTCTCTTTTTGGTGTTTTGTTTCGGCGTGCGTTAGCCGAGCTACGAGTGCTCTGATTCTTCTCTGGATAGAGAAGATACGTAGGCATAGGATGCGATATCCTAGCGAGCATGTCTCCCTTTTCCCCGAACTACATTGACTCTGATGTTTGTTTCTGACAAACTACATAGGCCCAGGATGCGACATCCTGCCGAGTCCCTTCCTCCATCTTCTTTCACCTGTTTTATCATTCCAGTTTGTGCAATTTCTTTGAGCAGTTTATTAGCAACCTTATTCTTTTCTTTTCCTATTCTTTTGAGCGTGGATCCCGTCGAGTACGGCGAACGTGAGGGGTGTTAATACCTTCCCCTTGCGTAATCGAATCCCGTACCTTGTAATCTCTGGTCGTAAGACCATTCCTTTCCCTTTCTTAGGTTAGTCCTGCGCTTCCTTTCTGTCATAGGATGAATAGCGTCGGTGGCGGCTTTGTAAACTGTTTTTTTTCCGCCGGTTGTTTTTCGCGTTGCGACAGTAATTTACAAGCATAAGGTGGTGCTTCTTTTAATTAAGCCAAATCTACTTCGAATTCCTCGAGACCATAAGGGTCATTAGAGATTTCAGACTCCTCATCTTCGACTTCGACATAAGCAACCCTTTCTTTCTTATAATTCTTATTCGCTCTGGCCTTTTCAGCTTTTAAACGTTCGACCTGTCGAACCCTGTCTGCTAATTGGGTCATATCTCTTAGATACTGGGTATCTAACTTTTTCCTAATGGAATAGTCTAGCCCTCAAGCGGCCATTTCGACCAATTCATGTTCAGGCACCACTGTAAAGCATCTAGATTTCAACAAACGGAACCTATTCAGATAATCATCTATAGGTTCAGTGAATTTTCTTTTAATACTGGCTAATTCCTTAAGACTTATCTTAGTTTGGCCCATGTAGAATTGTTCATGAAATAATCTCTCAAAATAAGGCCAAGTATCTATGGAATGTGGTGGCAAAGTTGTAAACCACGTGGAGGCATTCTTCGTTAAAGAACTGGGGAAATATTTCATTCTTAGGTTCTCACTGTTCGCCAAATCCCCTGCCTCAGTCATGTATCTGGCTATGTGTTATGTAGTGGATTCACTAGCGTCTCCTGAGAATTTGGTGAACTTAGGGATTTTACAACCCCTTGGTAATTCAGTTTGTAGGACGTATTCTGATAAAGGAGAGGTATAATTTGGCCGTCGAAGTCCTGTATTCAGACCATTCTGGGCCATGATTCTCTCTATCATAGTAGTTAAGTTATTTTCCATCATGTTTTCTTGCCTAACCCTATGAATTACTTCGTCTGCATCCTGGTTTCTCTTAACCATCATTACTCTCCTAGGTTGTTCTTCAGGGACTTCCTGTCGAACTGGCTGTTGTTCTAATCTTGCCCCCATGACCCTTTCGTCAGGCGCTTGTCTAGGTGGTCGAACCTGATTTATAGTTGGTTCTTCTTTCTGGATTATAACTTGGTTTGGCCTGCGTCGAACAGAGGACTGAGGGGCACCTAGGAAATCTGCTATGCGTCCCATCTACGCTGACAGTTGTTGGTATGTTTGGGCATTATCATTGTTAGTCCTATTTACATTCTGTATTAGGGGAGAAAAAATGGTATTCATTTCTCTGGCAAGAACTCCTACCATATCATGGTTACGAAAGGCTGCCTGGTTATTTGTTGTAAGGGTAGGAAATAGGGTGGATAATCCTTGTGATTGGGTATTTTGACCTACATGGTTCATGCCAGAACCAGAATTTTGAATTGGCGAAATAACCTTATTATAGGGTTGAGTATATATGGAAGTAGTATTTTGAAGTCCTGCCATGGAAGTAAATGGCATTCCATATGGGTATTCTCTTCGAGGCCTAAAATTCTCAAATCCCGGTGGCCCAAGGGTAGTAGGTGTAGGTTGGGTTCCGACAATTGTCGAATTATTTAAGGCCATGGATCCAGATGTTGGTATGGCCTGTGTACTAGGGATCTCAGTGGATGCATCAATCGAACTTGTTCCGACTGTGCCTGTTCCCTGGGGGGGAAATTGTTCCCCTTGACTAGTTGTATTAACCATCTTTTTTGTGTGTTTTCTTTTGGTTATAGGTTGCGAATTGTTGGCTATCTTACCACTTCTAAGGTTCATGCAACACTATGATTTTTTAACTCAAAAGAATAACAATAATTTTGTATTATAAAAGTAAAGCAAACTATTATAATTAACAGTTCTTTTGACACTGTCCCACTGGGCGTGCCAATTTGTTTACCAGTAATTTCTGACAAACAATCGCTAGTCCTCCAATATTATTAATCTTGGTAACTTACAGGATCGACTAGATTGATCCTAGGACATGTGTCTCAAGAACTAGTGTTATGGTGATTTGGTTCATGATTAAGTTTGCTTCTGGTTTATGAATGGTAATTAGGTTCTTTATCTAGCGTTAATGGTACAAAGTAAAGAGTG
Source organism: Lathyrus oleraceus (assembly GCF_024323335.1). Lineage (NCBI taxonomy): Eukaryota > Viridiplantae > Streptophyta > Magnoliopsida > Fabales > Fabaceae > Lathyrus > Lathyrus oleraceus. The sequence goes on from NC_066579.1 coordinate 372,191,880, forward strand.
TTTCGACAATAACTCTAAACGAAATCTAAAGGCTCATGACTTTAAAGATAAAGGACAAATGGCAGTAATTCTATAAAAAGGGGATTTTTTAAGATAACAAAGGTAATTGGCAAAAGTAAAGATAAACAACTTGAAGTAAAAGGTTTTAAGTTTGAAAAAGTGCTGGAAATAAAGGTTTGGCGAAATGTAAATGCAAAGGTAAAAAGCAATAATGAAAGACTTTGAGGATAAAGGCAATTCGACAGAAGGCTTAAATAGAAATAAAGACAGTAAATGGTTTAATTTAAGTAACTTGCATTAAAAAGATAACATGAAATGTAATCATGGTGTTCTTCATACATACATTTTCAGCAAAGACTCGTTTCTCTCGCTTCGGTACTTTGAGTATTTTTAGTGAATTTTGTATATCAGTTTGAACACACGAAATCTAAAAACTAAGACTCCTATTTATAATAATTCGACCCTAACGGTCTCTACACATATGATTGCCATGTTCGACGTTTTCAAGCGCTGCATGTCTTAGATGCTTCCACGCGTTCACCTGACGAAACACTTCGTTTGAATTTCAAATCTTTCCCGCTCGAAGCTTCGAATCTGCCAAACGCCGATGTCGAAGAGAAATTATGGAGATCCTAAAATCTTATAAGTCTTAAGCTTCGACAAAAAGGTCCTTTATCCCAATAAAAGTATTGAATAAATAGCTTCGACAAAGCCATTTTTATATTATTCTCCAAAACATAATATTTTCAAAGAACTTCAACCTAATGGTCGAAATCTCCAGCTAACAATATATTACCACATCAACAACAGGTGTCTCAATTCATTGATCAGTCACAAGTGTTTTGTGAGACTGATGATGAACAAGCTTAGGTGAATGTTCCAGATGATGAAGAAGAAGAAGCCAAGATCATGGTTGATTCAACGGTGACTGCTGATGAGGAAGAGGAGCCAATACCAACAAGTCATGTATATTGTCCACCCTAACACATGACAAGGTTGAATTTGGGTTCCGATGAACCTTCATCATATGTATGATACAATCCTTATGTGCAAATGCAAGGATCTTTGAAACAAGGAGACACATTTCACACAAAAGAGGAATGTGTAAAAGTCATTAAGAAAGTCCACATGCAACTATCAGCTGATTTCAGAGTTGACAGAACTGACGCATCGAGGTATAAAGTTTATTGTTCAAATGAGCACTGCCTTTTTAGGTTGTCAGCTTCGCACCAGAAGAGGAGCGAGTCTTGGGAGATTGGATCAATGGGTCCATATCACACATGCATGCTGACAAACCCAATGCATGATCATCGTAAATTAAGCTCCCAGCTAATATGCGACGAAATATTGTCTGTCATTGGCGACAATCCGTCGTTAAAGGTGAGTACAATAATCTCGCATATTAGGGCAGAGTACGAGTACACTCCATCATATAGGAAGGCATGGATAACTAGGACAAAGGTTGTTGAAAAAGTGTTTGGAAATTGGGAGGAGTCTTACAAACAACTTCCAAAATACCTGTTGGCTCTAAAAAAATATGCTCCCGGGACTATTGTCAAGTTAGAAACATTGCCCGCGTATACACCAGACGATATGTGTGTTGTTGGAAATGGAATATTTTATCGTCTCTTCTAGGCGTATCAACCATGTAACATAGGTTTTTCTTTCTGTAAACCAATTATACAAATTGATGGTACATGGTTGTACGAAAAATACAAAGGAACGTTACTGATGGTAGTGGCACAAGATGAGAACAACAACATTTTTCCAATCGCCTTTGCCCTAATTGAAGGGGAGACTGCTGATGGATGGAGTTTTTTCCTAAGAAATCTCCAATTGCACGTTGCACCTCAACCTAACTTATGTTTGATCTCCGACAGACACCCTTCAATCATCAGTGCATATAATAACATTGATAACAGTTGGCAAAATCCTCCTTCGACGTATGTGTTCTGTATTAGACATATTGCTTAGAATTTCATGCGGGAAATCAAAGATAAGATGTTGCGGAAGAAGGTTGTCAATGCAGGTTACACATTATCAGAACCTTTTTTCAAACACTACCGCGAGGAAATATGATTGTCAAATGAAGATGCAGTATGATGGATCGATAGTATTCCATTGGAGAAGTGGACTAGGGCATACGACAACAGTCAGTGTTGGGGCCACATGACAACAAATCTTGTGGAATCTATGAACTCTGTCTTCAAAGGCATCCGTAACCTACCTATAAACGCTTTGGTGCAGGCAACATATTTCAGGCTAAGGGTGTTGTTTGAAACCAGACGCTCAAAATGGAGTTCAATGAAATTCATCAGACATGAAGCTGCCAAAGCAAACACACACGTGGTTACGGTCTTTGACCGTACTAAAGGTTGGTATAGTGTTGCCGAGTTCATGGATCACAATGAGGGTATGTCGATGGGACAATACAGAGTCGAACTAGATAGAGGTTGGTGCGACTGCGGAAAGTTCCAAGCCTTTCGTACCCCCTGCTCCCATGTAATTGCAACATGCTCAAAGGTTCGAAGAGATCCATCATACTTGCTATCTGAAGTTTACAAAATCGTTAGCCTTTCAAATGTTTATAAAATTAGTTTTTCCTTAGTGGCAAAAGAGGATTATTATCCAGAATATCAAGGGCACATCGTCTAGCACAACGAAGTTATGCGAAGGAAGAAAAAGGGTCGCCCAAACAGCACCGGAATCGAACCTAAATGGATACGGCGAACAAAATGGTTAGACCATATAGTTTATGCCGTCAGCCAGGTCACAATCGTAATAATTGTCCTAGTGTTGGAACAAGCACAAAGAGATAAATTCACATGTACCTCTATTGCAATATATGAAAAACTAAATTTATTTCATATTAGACGTCTATGACGAAAGTACCATTACATAAACAGTAACATAAATAATTATAACAAATACAATACAAGAACTATGTGATTACAACCATCAAAACAATTTTGAACATGTAATGCATCATCCTAAGAGCGTCTTGGTCGGTCTTAATATCCACTCATTCACGCACTTCTCCGTTTTGGTTGAACGTGGACACAAGCCATTATATTATTCTAATCCTTTCACCCTCTCAAATTTCTCTTTCTAACCAACTGTACAACGTCTGATTAAGACGTTTAAACGTATCTGTGTTCCAAAGTCGAATTTGTACCGGAGCCGCAACGGTGGAAAATATTACATCAACATTTCGTTTCTGAATGTATGCAGACATTGTTAAAACAATGAAACTTGAAGGTGATGGTGGTTGAACTAGAGAAATTATGGTATTATGAGATGACTTTGGTGAAAAATATTGGATTCAAGGTGTGATATTTATGGAGAGTGAACATCAATTATACATGACATGCAGTCGCCTGAGGGATTGGCGCCTACATGACAGGACATGTAAGCGCCAGATGAATTGGCGCCCACACTACAAAGCACACCTAAGCGCCAGGAACATTGGCGCCTCCTCATGAGGGTCAATGCATGCGTTAATAACATTGGTGCATCCTCATGAGGAGCTCAATGCATGCGCCAATGCTATTGGTGCCTCCTCTTAATGCTTATGGGGTGCGCCAATTCATCTAACGCACCCTCTTGTAAATCTGGTTATTTTGGTTTTCTTTTGAATTATTGACTATTTTTGTTTTTTTTTTTAAATTGGTTATTTTAAAAAAAATTCTATATATTAAATGTGTTTAAGGTATAAAAGATAAAAAAAAAAATAACGAATAAAATATAAATATGTATGTTGTCACATATATAGTTTGTAACATGACTTTTAATTTATATTTATTTATTTTTAAATTTAAAAGCTAATCGAGAGGAAAAAAAAAAAAAAAAAAGAAAAAATATAAAATTAATTAGTAGTTTTTAATGCTAACAATGTTTGAATTTTGATGTTTAAACTATTAAACGCATGAGTCACACTATGTCTAAATATTTGTGAAATTGTTAGATTATTTGTAGAAAAAGGGGATGATGCATTGCCATTGTAAATTTATTTTACACACATAACTAATGACGATGATACATCCCGCCAAGTCAGACTGAAAATTTTAAAATAGTCGTATGACATGGTAAAATGATATATTTCTATTGGATGACAGTGTAAAACTTTTTTACACTATCAGTCCATCACCATTAAACCCTTATTTGTATTCTATATTTGAATATTCAGTTAGAAAATAACGATATCATTATATTATTTTGCGAATGAACTTTTGATATTAAATAAACCAAATAAAACAAAAGAAAAAATTATATATCCAATTTTTTCAATTTCAATAGCTACAAAGTGAATTGAAAAGGAACTTTTGATAATAAATTAAGCAAATAAAACAAAAGAAAAAGTTGTATATCCAACTTTTTCAGTTCCATTAGCTGCAAAGTGAATTGAAAAATGTTCGTAGATTTAGAAGTATTGTCCAGTCAAAGTAATGCATCACTACTTTTAATATCAGAAACAGTTAATACAGTATGAGAATAAATAAATAAATAATTTAATATTTACTTTGAAAAATTATAGTATAACATATCTTTTTAACATTTAATAAAAAAAGGGTTTCTTTATTGTATTTGACTTGGATATTCTCGATACCAATAGAGTTTCTTGTATTTCATCTCTATGCATACCAAATTTAGGGTTCCAATTACAAACCTCTATGTAAAAAAAATCAAATAGTAACATGTTTGCAGATGATTTGCGTGCGTGTTGCCATGGCTACAATTCTGATGATAATGGTGGAAGCATGAGGTATGAAACGATGTTGTATCAGGAATGATTTTCTACTGTAATTCGTTGTATCGCATCTGGAATTGATATTGTTATGCATTACCAAATATGTTCTTCTATGGTTCTATTTTTTACTCCTTACAATTTGTAAAAACAAGATTATGTTTTAACATAATATGTGTTTTTCGGTTTCCAAAATTGTAATTTCATTTTCGAGGTTAGGGTTTAATTTGGGGTGAAAATGGGTGAAGATTGAGGTGTGAAGCCGATGTTATTTTATCGTTGTTCTTCTACTCTAATTTTTTTTATGCAACTGGTATTGATTTTGTTACGCATAACCAATTCATGTTAATTTAGAATTCGTTTTCTACTCATTTTGATTACCGAAAAGATGAATATGTTTTTACAACATTTGAGCAATTCTATATCCCAATTTGTAATTAAACTTTTGAATTTAGAGTTTCAGTTTTCTTACCCAGTAAATCAGTTGATTAAATCTTAAATAGAGTAATACTTATTTGAATTTGTATATGTTATAGATGTTGATTATAAAATGTGATTATAGATGTTGGTAATTGATGTAAAACTTTTCATAAGTTGTAGAGATTATTCATGTTAATTATATATGTTGATTGTAGATATATAATTTCTGATTATATATGTTGATTATAAATGCTGGTCTGGAAAGATTATATTATTAGAGTTTGTAATTTGGTATTCAGATTACATTGTTGATGTCATATATAAATTTTGAATTTCAGCAACGAAACTGACATGGAGATCATTCAGGGTATGGTGTCTGAGATTGATGAATGTTCAATTAAGAGAAATAAGTGTGCTAAGAAATGTCGTACCAGTAATATCCCTGCTATCAAAACTGCGAATATCACTCAAGTTACCAATGTTGTTGTTGCTACTCTAAATCAACCCACAAACAATGGAAAAGTTGTTATTTAGTATATTAAGGAAGAAGTTGTTGATACTACAAATGTTAATAGATTTATGAAGGAGAAAGTTACACGTGTTAAAAAGTGTGTTGCAAAGAAAAAACATGTTGGCAAGAAGAAATCTGTTGGCAAATCTGCAGATAATAAAGGTAAACAAAAATATGTAGCGAACACACGAGTCTCAAATCAAGTTACTGAAGAATGGGTCATGGAGGCTAAACAATATTCTTGGAAGAGTCACATAAGAAATGCAAAAACTAGTGCAACTAATGTTATGGTAAGCACATATTTAAATTTGATTTATTGTGTTATATTACAAAGAGTTTATAACATTTAGCGTTGTGCAATTGATATCTATGCAGCATTTTCCAAGAACAATAGCAAAAACTGCCTTAGAACAAATTAAACTGAGATCAAATTCCTTGATGTTGAAGAAACCAAAATATTCAAATGTTAGGTTCACTTTGCAAAAAGGAAGAACAAACTAAGCGCCTATGAAAAGTACATGTCTTTAGGATGGTATGAATTTACAAAGAGAAAAAACCTATGTGATGGCAATACCTTGGTCTGGAGTATGTTGCGTTTTTCTTCCTACGTGCATGTAAAATTGTAGAAGAGTTGACGGACGTGTATATCATCAGATTTGGAGTTTATGATGATCATGAGATGAAGTTCTAACATGGTGTGGATGGTTTGTTTTTGAGTTTATATATATATATATAGATATATAATATATTATATATATATATATATATCTATATATATATATATATATAATATATATATATATATATATATATATAATATTATATATATATTATCTATATATATATATATATATATATATATATATATATATATATATATATATATATATATATATATATATATATATATATATATATATATAATATATATATTATATATAATATATCTATATATATATATATATATATATATATATATCTAATTAGTACCTTAATGATATTGATATTTTAATGTAGAAGTTGCATTATGTAGTTCGTTTCTGGTTACTTTTATTTTACATGTTACATTTATAATGTTGGTGATTTGAAGTTTAACAGACAAAAAATTAAAATGAGTTAGTTTTGCAAACAAAAATACATATGTTATCACCTACAAATACATATTGCATATGATGTCTGTTATAAATTTGTTTATAAGGGGTATTGTATTGCTCAAACTCATTAATTGGGCCTGTAGGCTGAAATTCGTATCTAAGCTCATTTAAACTTTGCTATATAATGTAAGGATTAAGGTATTCATGTCATCGCTTTTCTATGATTGGAACTATAGAAAGGAAGATATGTTTGACAACATCTCTGAAATGTATGCTTCTGACAGGTATGTATGACTTTCACATTTGGTGTTAGACGCATGAATTAATCAACCCAAATCCTCTGTTACAAATATCTTATTTCAACGAATCATAGTTGAAATTTGATTTTATTTGTAATTATAGTAAATTGAATTATTAATGTTATTACAGATATAGTAATGAAGACATGAAAGCACATGTATTCATATTAAAAAAAGATTTTAAAGAAGATCAGGATACAAAAATTGAAGCTCTAATAAAGGAGGGTTAGATTAATGAGTCCGAAAAAACATGTGATGTTTGCAACGATTGCAAGTAGAATTATACCGTGACATAAGCAAATAAGTCTAGGAAATATATGTTTGTTAGTGTCTTAGACATGATAAATTATTTGACTGTTATTGTTATCGTATTTAAAGATGTTATGTAAATAAGTTTTGTTCATTTTTGCAGCATATCCTAATGAACATATTAAAGCAATGTTTTGGTGAAAAGTAGGATAAAGATGATCGACATTGAAGATTGGAAGGGTTATAACTGCGTTATTCACAGAGCTCGACGAGATTCATATGAGAAGAATATTAGCCATGGATTGTACGAATTTTCCAAAGAGAAGAAGCTTGAAGTTGTGGATGTGTTATATTTTAATATGAGATGGCAGATTTTATCTCTGTTGATGTAATAAGGGGTTGATCTATGTTGTTCCATTTGAAAGATTTGAATGCAAGTAGTTGTTATGAGAGGATTTTAACTTCAAGTTGTTATAAGTACAAACTATTATTGTATTGATCAATATAAGCACCTTATTATTGTTGATGTAGCAGTAATATCTATACCTATATATAAAGGGAATACGTGATTTTGGAGTGACCTAATTTTGATCCAAAAATACCCTTTAGTTTCATTTTAAATAAATAACACATTAAAAAAATTGTGTATTTGATAACTTACAACAGTTACAAACTTAAATGGTTAATAACTTCCTTATCTTTCAATTTAAAATAATTTTCACTTTCTTTTACTTACAAAATACCTATATATAAAGGGAATACATGATTTTGGAGTGACCTAATTTTGATCCAAAAATACCCTTTAGTTTCTTTTTAAATAAATAACACATTAAAAAAATTATGTACTTGATAACTTACGATAGTTACAAAATTAAGTGGTTAGTAACTTCCATATCTTTCAATTTAAAATAATTCTCACTTTCTTTTACTTACAAATAACTTATTTCTTTTTCTCTCTCCCTTTTAGTTAATTTCTAAATATTTTTCTTTCACTACAATTTTTTTTATATCACTTGATAACTGAAGATGTTATATTAAAAATATAAAATCAACAACTTTGACAATGTAAGTTCTCTTTCTTTTGGTTTATATTGCTTCATATGAACATCAACGAAAACTATAAACCTTTAATTTTTAGACTGACCTATTTTTATTTCAATCATACACTTTATAAATATTGTAATTACATTTGAAAAAATCATCTATTCTATAACAACATATAATGGGGATTGCAAATTTTAGTTTGGCCTATTTTATTTCCTATTTTATCCTTCAAATATTATAATTATTTCAAAAATGTTTCATTGTAACTGCATTGCCAAGTTATAACACGGTTTTTAGACAGATATATTCCGGACATGCTATAAAGATGGAAATTGGTTACCATCCATGAAACAGCATTAGCGCGTTATAATTTAAGGAAGCGAGTAAAGGGATGCATCTTTTGTGCCTTTGAAAATACTAATGCTAAAGAAAAAGAGAATCTTTTCACAATATGCTTTGTAGACAATTTTTTCACATTCTAATCACCTATTCACTTGCCGATATTCAATACTTTCTGGTTTAATGTAAATAATGATGCATTTAATTTTGTTCATTCTTATTTCACTTTTTCAATTTTGTGATATAGTTTCATCATTTTTTCTTAATTTAAATTTTAAGAAAAACATGTTGGAGAAGAGTTATACCGTTTGTATTTTTCATCACTTTTTATTATTATACCAATTTATGTATTATATTATTTAAGTTTTCTACCACGTCTGTTTCAATTCTTTTTATTAATTATGTATGTTTAAATCATGGTTGCAACAGGCAAAGATCGTGTGTGAGATGGAAGAGAGTTTTTAGGAATTATGATGAAAAAAATGTTTTCAGTTTGGGTTTCTTTTCATTTATGAGGTTTAAAATAGTTTAGTCTCATATTATTTCTTCAATAATATTGCTTTTCATTGTGGTTTGTAAATGTTCAATTTTGGTTTGGCATTCACTTTATCTTGAAAATAATGTGCTTGACATAAGGTTCAATGTAAATACTTTCATTTTTCATTTTAAATTGATATGAATTTTTCCATCATATAAAGGTTTTTGTGTTTGTAATGGTTGTTTTGATGATATTTTATGGATACTCTACAGTAAAATTGATAATTATTTTTATATACCGTAACTGTAGTCCACGCAAATGAAAGGAGTTGCTTGAAACAAAACATAATCATTCTTATCCCTCCTAGCAATCAAAATCTAGCAACATGTAAAGATTGTGAAGGAAAAAAATAAAAGATATTATATTTTTGTTAGCCGTTATTACATGTTAGATAGGGAATTCACTATCTTTCCCCATAACTTAATATACTTACTTTGAAGTCTGATAGTTAGTTTTCTTAAACATTCACTATTAAGGTAAACTCTTGCCTATAAAGAATATCAAAACTTCTTAAATTATGTATTTCATTATTGTTGCATGTTCATACTTTAAAAAATAAAATTTGCTTTGTGTTTGTTTAAATCGTTCAATTCACTTCTTATCATAAAATGCAGGGATCAATAAAAATAAAACAACAGTGTAGTACTCTAATTGTTCTTTTTCAAACTTAACAAGTGGCAATGTAAAAAGTTGAGAAGTAACTACATATTACTAATGGAAAGAAATACATGGCGAGGACATAAGGAAGCGGAAGAAAAAATGGCATAATAAGAATGGTGTTGCTGTTTAAGGAGTGAGAGAGAATAGAGTATCAGGAATTCATAAATGATTTATTGTGATAAACCTATTTCATAAATTATGCTATTTAATATTTTATAAATCATGGTAATCATCATCTTATAATATGTGAGTTTTAAGCATTGTATGAAATATATGATAAATATCATAAATTGTTGAGACCGAGAGAGTGTCAAAATAGAATGCAAGATAAATATATCACGTTTGATACTTATAATTTAATTTCAAAAATACGCCAAAATTTATAAAAAAAAATTGTGTTTTATAGTTTTTCGCGTGTGCCCTTTAAGGTGATATTTCTTTCAAGTCTAGAAATTAAATTATATTCTCGAAAATACATAGGTGAAAAAAATTATTCCCATATTTGTTACAAAATTGAAGAAAAAAAATCACAAAATTCCATAAAATAAAAGAACTTGCATAACTTTCACAATTCCCATTGTTTTACTCCTACGAGAATAAAGTGGGAATGTTGATTCCCATGAAATTTCACATAATTTTTTTGAGAAAAATATATCATTATTCATTTTCTAAAGATTATATCAAACTATATGCTAAATTCATTTTTAGAAAAGTACGGAAATTAAATCTTTATTTTTTTTAGATAATTTATTCATGAGATTTTTTTATGAATCCTGGAAACAAACACTCCCTAAAAAAAGCTGATGGACGGACATGAGAGTTCATGTCAAAAAGGTTTATTATATAATTTATTTAAATTTAAATTTAAATTATTAAGTTAAAACATAATACTAGCTTGATTATCATGGTGGAGAGAGAGTAAAGGGAATACTGATATAACATGATATTTATTCATAGGGGATTTTGGTAAACAATACGTGAGTGGTTTTTCCATAAAAGAAAGATGAATATTGATGATTATTACCGTTGCATTCTTACCCTGTTGTTGAAGAGAAGTTTAATTGTTTCCATGTGTATGTACTGTGCATTACATCCTCATACCAAAAACATTAAAGAACACAAATTCAAAAACATTAAAGAAGAATTTAAGTTTATACATTGAGTTATTTATTGATTTTCTTGAAAAAAAATGGTTAAATAAAGTCACGTCATACTGCAATTTTCTCAATTCAAACAAAATTTAATGCGCAAATATTATATATTATAAATAAAATTTAATATGCATCTGAATAAATATCATATTTTTTATCATATAAATAATTTATATTAAAATCAAACTTATAAAAAAAAGACGTTGTTAATATTTTCATGGGTTAGCGTAATAAAAAAAGTGGACAAACGGGCACGGAGTGCCCGTTTGAACGCTAGTGTAATATAATATGGTTTAGTCGTTGATGTTTGACTATTTATAATGTGTGCATGAATTATTACATACTGTATGCATGACTTATCAATGTTACTGCTAGAAAATAATCTTGATCATTACATCCAGTTGATAAAAAATAGAACTGATGTGATATATAATTGCACTATATATTTATTGTGAAGACTAAAAAAATCATTCATTCCTTTTAAAATAAATCACAGTTTATCATTAACATTTATTTAATTGCAGAAAATCCTATTTTTGTTACCATTATTTAACAATGTGGTACATATTAACCTTGTCATTTTTTAGTTGATTTAATTGCAAACATGGTAACAAAATTCAAAATGCAAGCAAAGTCCAAAATGCTAATCAAAACATTAGTAAAAGCTATCATTGGTTTAATGCACACATTAACTACAACAAAGACTGATTTAAGTGAGACATTATAATACATACAATATTAGATTAATGCACACGTATGATTATTAAGAATAACAATTTTCTACGAAAAGAAGTGATTAATGTCATAATTTCTTTGTTCCAATTGCGAGATTGATTAGAGTGACAACATATTGTCTCTACACCATATTGTATGTAGAGTGTACGAGGAATCTAATATATCAAAGTCATACTATTCAAATTTCTTTGCAATATTCTCAAGAAAAGTGGCTTGCTACGTTTTGTTATATCACTTCGTCTGCACACTAATACCAAAGGAACACACAACAGAAGCACCATTATTATATACAGATAAGTAAGCCTTAAAACATATAGTATATCGTGTTTGTTAAATATATATTATCCATCCATTTAAAATCTGATTATCAATGTCTTCTTCCTCTAGCAGGTTTGACAGTTTAAAAGTAATATACAAATAATGTTATTATCTTATTTCTGTTTATCATATTATGTACTAATACATGATTGAATGAATTGATAATATTTAACAGCGAACCATCCATGGACATGAGCAACCCAAATCAGCAAGACGTGAATGTGGGAGATTTAGCATTTGATTTATATTGGGAGAAAAGCATTACAAAGACCTTAAGGGGTGGAAAAAATGTCTTGGTGGTCTCTTAGCACAATGTGTCTTGCACAACACTTTCATCTTACATTGACTGTGATTTTTGTTGGATAGTTTGTCTGCTAATATAAACACTGACAATCTTGATTGATTATGTAGCACTTTCCAACTGACATTGTCAGGAGGGGACTAAGATTGAACCAGACTGAACTCACCATGGTGGACATTGAAACTATGACATTATGGGAATGTGACATCTTGAAAGCCAAAAGATCAGACATAGAGAACAAATCAAATTTAGAGAAATACATTGACTTTGGTTGGTATGAGTATGTTGAATAAAAAATTTTTAAGGTTGGTTATGTGTTACAGTTTCACTACAAGTCACGTTCACAGATGTTGTAGATTAGGATTGTAAAACACTCTTGAAGGATTAACTTATGATGTAATGAATGATGACTGATAAATTTATTTTATGTTTTTGGATAGTTCTGAAACTTTAGGTCAATAATTTTTGAGAAATTAGTGTGCTATAGTTTTTTTTTAGTATGATTTTAAATTTGTTTTGGATTTACAATGTTCTATTTTTTTTGTTTATATTTAGTATTCTTTCGTATGAATGCAAAACAACTATATAGAAAAAAAATTAGATTTTATTGCAAATCGCATTTTTGAAATACTTGATTAGTAGGAATTACCAAATAAATAAAAATATTAATCACTGTTGCTGTATTTGACAAATAAAAAACAAAATTGATAAATAAAAATTTGTTAATATTTGAATGTGCACTTTCAGAGAAAAAATATACCATTCTACGGTGGACATGAATGGCCATAACATCACCACTAAGGAACATTGGATACTTCCTGAATCTTTCGGATACCGAAAATTGTTCTGATTATTATCCTCCAAACTGTGTGGATTGCTCTTTATTTTATCAGGCTTGATCCGGAAGTTGTAATTTGAACATTTGAATTTGAATTATGATTATTTATAAAATAAAAAAATGTAACATTTTCAGATATGACCCTAGAGTTTATTTATGCCAATTCGAGCCATGAGCTTTTTTTCAAGCATGGAATGTTATTACTGCAAAATTATGTTGGTGTGTATCTCATACATATCCATACAATTGAGAGTAGACACGTATAGAATGTTTATAAATGTTGCGATTTTAATATATTCAATGCAGAAAAAACATAATTTATAATTGATTTTGTACTTGGTAGTTTTCTTCGTTTGGATGATTTCAAAAACAAGTCATGAATCCAAATTATACACTTGAACAACTTTGTAGACTTTCCATCAATAAAACATTGTGATAATAATGATAAAATCCAAAAAGGAAAAGAATATAGAATGCACTACTAGAAATCCGACAACAAAATTAGAGGTGGTTGCAAAATAATACTCCCTCCCTTCTTTTTTAAGTGTTTATTTTTTTAAAAAAATTATTTATTTTTAAATGTTACTTACAAACTTCAAGTTAATATTAATGACATTTTTGTCAAAATTACACCTGGATAATTAGTACAAAGAGAGAAAAAGTAAAATGAATGTAATAAATAATTAAAGATATTAAAGGTAAAAGAAGAACTATTATTTAAAAAGTAATCATAATGATTAATTTTCTTGAAATGCGTAAAAAGTCAAAAAATGACACTTAAAAAGGAACGAATAAAATATATAACTGAGTAGTAATATTTCTTTACTCGGATAGATAGAATTAATTAAGCAAAAGTGAGCAAGCATACACAAAATAATGTTGCTGTCTGGTTCTCAATAGCTCTAGTTAATGTTTGCTGCTGCCTGGTTCTCAATAGCTCCAGTGACGTGGCCAACTGTTAGAGAAAAACAAAACACAAAAAAATAGGATATATTTTTTGGAACTAATCAAGCTATAGTTAGAAAATTTTACCACATACCCCTACAACTAATTTTTTTTGACCAAAATACGCTCATATAAATAGGGTATATTTTTCAGAAATAGAAGTTTTTTTCATTTGCGCTTGAAGACTTCCGGAACAGACATTTTTGGGACTTTTTGGCATTGTAAACTGGAACACTAAGAGTAAGTCTTCCGGTTCACATATTGTATACAGGAACACTTATCCAAAGTCTTCCGGTTCGCTGCATTTTTGGGGCATTGAACCGGAAGTCTTTTTGAAAGTCTTCTAGTTTGGTTGGTTATGTACCAGAACTCTTTCTTAAAGACTTCCGGTTTGGATGAACTAAACCGAAACTCTTTTAAAAAGTATTCCGGTAGTCAACCTTGTTTTTCTCCATATCGGAACTCTTCTTTGAAGTGTTCCGGTGCGTTTTTTTTTATAGTTTTTTTTTTTAATTTTTATTTTTTTTTAATTTTTAATTATTTTGTTATAATATTTTTTTGTAGTGATTCGAAGACGAGGTGCAAATGGTAGGATTCCAGACCGTAGTTTAGGCCGGGGCACATCTTCATCTGCAGCAGAGCCGACTGGATATCCAGGAGGGCCTTACGATACGTCTCTTTTGGTGAAGTACGAGCATCATGTTGCTTTCCGTTTATGGTTTGGTGAGGTAAATAAACGAGATATATTTGAAAATGAATAATAGTTGAATATTTTATATTGTGTTTTCTAATATGTGTTTTAATTGTTTTTAGGAAAGAGGTCCAAAGAAAGAGTTAAAGGTTGTTGGACATGGACTGAAGCTGACATCTAGGGTTCCACTGGCTCTTCCACAACAGGTGGAGAGTTGGGTATCTAGATCTGATTTATCTTCACTTCAGAGAACTAGTCTGAACAAGATAAACACAAATCTTGTCTCTGCATTGTGAAAAGATGGCATCTAGAGACATCTTCATCTCACATGCCGTTTGGTGAAATGAGCATTACTTTGGATGACGTCTCATGTTTGCTTCATTTGCCCATCAGGGGTGTCTTCTGGAGTCCTTAGGGTGTCACGGAAGAGGTAGCTGTTGAACTTGCTATTGACTATTTAGGAGTGTCACAGGGTGAGGCACAATCACATGTTCGTAGCTGTAGGGGTTCGTATTATAAGTTGGAGTGGTTATACGATTTATTCGTACAACATAGAGCTGCTTCCAGCTGGGCATATGCGACCAGAGCATATCTGTTGATGTTGGTGGGTTCTGTAACACCCCGAATAAAATAAGAGAATTATTTAAATTAAGTTAATAATATATTTATTAATTTAATTAAATAAATTGAATTATTGGATTATTATTATTATTATTTGGAATAATAATTAGTGGAAAATATATAAGTTGGAATAAGGAAAAAAGGGTTTCAGTATTGGTAAAGAGTTTTCACGTGAAACAGAGAAGCGGCTGAAAGGTGAAAAGTGGAGAAAGGGCAAAAAGGAAGAGCTAGAGAGCGAAGGTTGAAGAACGGAAAAGCTTGAAGCTTAGAGATTGCCGGATTATCTCAGGTAAGGGGGGTTTATCATCGTTTAATGGGTATTATAGATTAGCATGTAATGGGTAGTGATAAACCGTTGAATTGACCCTAATTGGGATTTGGAATGCTGAAAATTGTGATGAATAAGTTGTAGGAAAACTGAAATTGAATCGATAATTGTATGTGTCGTGATTTTCCGATAATGTAGCTTTTTACGGAAGTTGAATCGGAGGTCCGGAAGTCCTCCAACGGCGGAAAATGCGGAAACTCTGCATTCTGCCTTGTGTTAGCGCAGGAACTGCTGTTTTGCCTGCGTTAACCGGTTAACCCAGGGCGTTAACCGGTTAACACTGTTATATTTTGTGAAAATGTGTTGTTTTGCCTGCGTTAACCGGTTAACCCAGGGCGTTAACCGGTTAACACTGTTGCGTTTTGCCAGAAAATGTATTTTTCCTGCGTTAACCGGTTAACCCAGGGCGTTAACCGGTTAACACTGTTAGAAATTGGAAAAAATGATATTTTAATGTTGTAAACATAATTGGCGATTGGCCTATTATCGTTGATTTTGATGAGTAATTTTGTTGAGTTTATGTTATGAAGTGTTGATACAAATATGTTGATAAGTTGTGTTAAAGTTGTGGAAAATATTAAGTTGTAGGCTTGGTGAGCCAAAGTTGATTATAAGTTGATTTTGTTGAAAACATTGTTGTGGTGCTGTTGTTATTATGTTGTCGAACCTTTAAAGTCGTATGTGCCATGTACATTCATATGCATTAAGTCGGAGCTTTGCTCACACCACGTTGGCCTGGATTGGCAATTTTTAAGTTGAAAGTTGAAGGCTTATGCCTTGATGCCCAATAAAATGGCAATGATTTTAAGTTGGGAGTTTTACTCCGAATGGTACCACATGCATGACGAGTCGAGTCTCATTAGAGTTGCATTATGTTGGTTTGTTGTATGTGTATCAGTGGTATTGATCTTGAGTATGTATATGAGTTGTGTTGATATTGGGTGATTAATGAGTTAAATTACTTAACATAACATGATAATTTATAATGCTTGTTATATCGATTGAGGAACTCACCCTTACAACTATTTTTCAGGTAACGAGCAATGAGTTGAGTAGAAGCTAATGCTTGGAGTCTAGTGTAGTCGCTGTAGTGGGTCATGCTCTGATAGATGTAACATCGGGACGGGATGTTTTAATTGTTTTATTGTTGGTTGTTGAACCTTTTAACTGTAAAACGTTGTATGTTTTGAATGGTTGGTTGATTTATATCCGCTGCGAATTATGCAAAACTGTTATTTTGATTAAATAAAGAGCATGACAGTTATTATGGTGTGAAGTAGTTGTGTGACACCCTTGAATGCATATTTACTCTGATTGATATATTGTTATTTTAATTAAATAATTGGGGTATTTTAGAAGGGTGTTACATTAGTGGTATCAGAGCAGGTCGGTATGTCCGACCAGTTGTCGTGTCGTTACTGTCTAACAATTGTGTATTGTTACCAATCTAACTTTAAGTTGTGTTGTATTGATAAGTTGAAATGGCTGGAAGGAATGATGCTGCAATGGCTGCCGCAATGCAAGCGATGGCACAAGCTGTGCAAAACTTGCCAAATGCTGGTGGAGATGCTGGATCACGTAGCTTGGCGACTTTTCAGAGAGAGAATCCGCCGGTGTTTAAAGGGAAGCATGATCCAGATGCAGCCTTGGGATGGTTGAAAGAGATTGAGAGAATCTTCCGTGTTATGGATTGCACTCCAGCTCAGAAGGTTCGGTATGGTACTCACATGCTAGCAGTCGAAGCTGATGACTGGTGGCTAGAGACTCACGAGAGGTTGACCGTGGCGGGTGAAGTCAGTACTTGGGATGTATTCCGTAGGGAATTCATGAGGAAGTATTATCCGGAAGATGTCCGTGGTAAGAAGGAAATTGAGTTCCTTGAGCTGAAGCAAGGAAACATGTCTGTCACGGATTATGCTGCGAAATTTGTGGAGCTGTCCAAATTTTATCCTCATTACACTGGTGCTGGTGCTGAATTTTCAAAGTGCATCAAGTTTGAAAACGGACTGCGCTCTGAAATTAAGAAGGCTGTTGGGTATCAGAAGATACGCATTTTTACTGAATTGGTTGATAGCTGCAGGATATTTGAAGAAGACAATAATGCTCATTACAAGGTTGTCAGTGATCGCAGAGGCAAGCAACATCAAAACCGTGGCAAGCCGTATGATGCTCCAGCTGGAAAAGGGAAGCAAAGAGCTGCTCCGGCTCAGAGAGCTAGTGGGGGAGGTGCTCCTGCTGGTATAGTTTGCTTCAAATGTGGTCAGGCTGGTCATAAGAGTAATGTATGCACTGCTGAAGTAAAGAGATGTTTTCGTTGTGGTAAGACTGGTCATGCAATAGCTGATTGCAAGCACAAGGAAATGATTTGTTTTAATTGTGGCGAAGAAGGGCATATTGGAAGTCAGTGTCAGAAGCCAAAGAAATCTCAGACTGGGAAGGTGTTCTCTTTGACCGGGACTCAAACCTCCAGTGAAGACAGACTTATCCGAGGTACGTGTTATATTAATGGCTTTCCTCTTGTAGCTATTATTGACACAGGTGCGACTCATTCCTTTATATCTTTGGATTGTGCTGTGAAACTTAAGTTAGAGATATCTGAGATGTTTGGTAGTATGGTAATTGATACTCCTGCGAAGGGTTCAGTGACTACTACTTCGGTTTGTTTAAATTGTCCTTTGAGTATTTTTGGTAGAGACTTTGGGATGGACCTAGTGTGTCTTCCACTAGTGCGGATTGATGTTATTCTGGGTATGAACTGGTTGGTGTTTAACCGAGTTTCTATCAATTGTTTTGATAAGACGGTGGTCTTTCCTGAGATTGAGGAGGGAAAGAGTTTGTTTCTATCAGCAAGGCAAGTGAATGAAGAAGTAGCTGATGGGGCAGAGTTGTTTATGCTGTTAGCGACTTTGGAGGCTAAAGATAAACTGGTGATTGGCGATCTAGCCGTGGTGTGTGATTTTCCTGATGTGTTTCCTGAAGAAGTGAATGAATTGCCGCCAGAGCGTGAAGTTGAGTTTTCGATTGATTTGGTACCTGGTACTAGACCGATATCGATGGCTCCGTACCGTATGTCTGCTGTTGAGTTAACTGAATTGAAGAGTCAGTTGGAGGATCTGTTGGATAAGAAATTTATTCGTCCGAGTGTGTCACCGTGGGGTGCACCAGTGCTATTGGTTAAGAAGAAAGAAGGTACTATGAGGTTGTGTGTGGACTACAGGCAACTGAATAAAGTGACGATCAAGAATCGGTATCCTTTGCCGAGGATTGATGATTTGATGGATCAGTTGGTTGGTGCAAGTGTGTTCAGCAAAATAGATTTGAGATCTGGGTATCATCAGATACGTGTGAAAACTGAGGATATTCAGAAGACTGCTTTCAGAACAAGGTATGGACATTATGAGTATTCTGTAATGCCTTTTGGTGTGACTAATGCGCCTGGAGTATTTATGGAGTATATGAATAGGATTTTCCATCCGTACCTAGACAAGTTTGTTGTGGTGTTTATTGATGATATTTTGGTGTATTGGAAGTCTGAAGAAGAACATGCTGAGCATTTGAGAGTGGTTTTAGAAACTCTACGAGAAAAGAAGTTATTTGCTAAACTATCCAAGTGTGAATTTTGGTTAGAAGAGGTTAGTTTTCTTGGTCATGTGATTTCAAGAGGTGGTGTTGCTGTTGATCCTTCTAAGATAGAAGCGGTATCTAAGTGGGAAGCTCCGAAGTCTGTTGCTGAGATTCGAAGTTTCCTTGGTTTGGCTGGTTATTATAGGAAATTCATTGAGGGATTTTCTAAGTTGGCGTTACCATTGACGATGTTGACTAGGAAGGGGCAAGCGTTTGTTTGGGACTCAAAATGTGAAGAAGGTTTCCGAGAGTTAAAGAGAAGGTTAACTACTGCTCCTATTCTGATATTACCGAGTTCGTCGGAACCATTTGAAGTTTACTGTGATGCTTCATTGTTGGGTTTGGGTGGCGTGTTGATGCAGAATAAGCAGGTTATAGCTTATGCTTCAAGACAGCTGAGGGTTCATGAGAGGAACTATCCGACGCACGATTTAGAGTTGGCAGCCGTGGTATTTGTTCTGAAGTTGTGGAGGCATTATTTGTACGGGTCAAGATTTGAGGTTTTCAGTGACCATAAAAGTTTAAAGTATTTGTTTGATCAGAAAGAGCTGAATATGAGACAGAGAAGATGGTTAGAGTTTCTGAAGGATTATGACTTTGGTTTGAATTACCATCCGGGTAAAGCAAACGTAGTGGCTGATGCATTGAGTCGGAAATCATTACATATGTCTATGTTAATGGTTAAGGAATTGGATTTGATTGAGCAGTTTAGAGACTTGAGTTTGGTGTGTGAGAGTACTCACAATAGTGTTAAATTGGGAATGTTGAAGTTAACAAGTGGTATTCTGGATGAGATCAGAGAGGGTCAGAAATCCGATGTGCTTTTGGTTGATAAGTTGACTCTAGTGAATCAAGGTCAAGGTGGCGAATTCAGAGTTGATGAGAATGATGTTTTGAAATTTGGTAATCGGGTGTGTATTCCGGATGTTATCGAACTTAAGAAGAGTATTCTTGAAGAAGGACATCGTAGTGGTCTGAGTATTCATCCTGGAGCTACGAAGATGTATCATGATTTGAAAAAGTTATTTTTGTGGCCGGGAATGAAAAGAGAAATTGCGAGTTTTGTTTATTCTTGTTTGACTTGTCAGAAGTCAAAGATTGAGCATCAGAAGCCGTCTGGGCTAATGCAACCGTTGGCTATTCCAGAGTGGAAGTGGGATAGTATCAGTATGGATTTTGTTTCTGGGTTACCGAGAACAATTAAGAATTTTGAAGCTATTTGGGTGATTGTTGACAGATTGACAAAGTCGGCTCATTTCATTCCGATCAGAATGGACTATCCGTTAGAGAGATTAGCCGAGTTGTATATTGAGAAGATTGTAAGTTTGCATGGTATTCCGTCGAGTATTGTTTCGGACAGAGATCCGAGATTTACATCGAAATTCTGGGAAGGTTTGCAGAAGGCTTTGGGAACTAAGTTGAGATTGAGTTCTGCATATCATCCGCAGACTGATGGTCAGACTGAGAGGACGATTCAGTTACTAGAGGATCTTTTGAGAGCTTGTGTTTTGGAAAAGGGAGGTGCTTGGGATTGTTATTTACCTTTGATTGAGTTTACCTACAACAATAGTTTTCATTCGAGCATTGGTATGGCGCCGTTTGAAGCTTTGTATGGTAGGAGATGTCGGACACCGTTATGTTGGTATGAGTCCGGTGAGAGTGCTGTGGTTGGACCGGAGATTGTTCAACAAACTACGGAAAAGATTAAGATGATTCAGGAGAAGATGAGAATTGCTCAGAGTCGTCAGAAGAGTTATCATGACAAGAGGAGGAAATCACTTGAGTTCCGAGAGGGAGATCACGTGTTTCTTCGTGTTACTCCGATAACTGGGGTTGGTCGAGCTTTGAAGTCAAAGAAGTTGACACCGCGATTTATTGGTCCTTATCAGATTTTGGAGAGGATAGGAGAGGTAGCCTATCGTATCGCTTTACCGCCGTCACTTGCGAATTTGCATGAGGTTTTTCATGTGTCTCAGTTGAGGAGGTATATTCATGATCCGTCGCATGTGATCCAAGTAGATGATGTACAGGTGAGAGATAACCTGACTGTTGAAATATCGCCTATGAGGATTGAGGATCGAGAGTTGAAGCAGTTGCGGGGTAAAGAGATTGCCTTAGTGAAGGTAGCTTGGGGAGGACCAGCAGGTGGCAATGTGACTTGGGAACTGGAGAGTCAGATGAAAGAGTCTTATCCAGAGTTATTTGCTTGAGGTATGTTTTCGAGGACGAAAACTCTTTTAGTGGGGGAGAGTTGTAACACCCCGAATAAAATAAGAGAATTATTTAAATTAAGTTAATAATATATTTATTAATTTAATTAAATAAATTGAATTATTGGATTATTATTATTATTATTTGGAATAATAATTAGTGGAAAATATATAAGTTGGAATAAGGAAAAAAGGGTTTCAGTATTGGTAAAGAGTTTTCACGTGAAACAGAGAAGCGGCTGAAAGGTGAAAAGTGGAGAAAGGGCAAAGAGGAAGAGCTAGAGAGCGAAGGTTGAAGAACGGAAAAGCTTGAAGCTTAGAGATTGCCGGATTATCTCAGGTAAGGGGGGTTTATCATCGTTTAATGGGTATTATAGATTAGCATGTAATGGGTAGTGATAAACCGTTGAATTGACCCTAATTGGGATTTGGAATGCTGAAAATTGTGATGAATAAGTTGTAGGAAAACTGAAATTGAATCGATAATTGTATGTGTCGTGATTTTCCGATAATGTAGCTTTTTACGGAAGTTGAATCGGAGGTCCGGAAGTCCTCCAACGGCGGAAAATGCGGAAACTCTGCATTCTGCCTTGTGTTAGCGCAGGAACTGCTGTTTTGCCTGCGTTAACCGGTTAACCCAGGGCGTTAACCGGTTAACACTGTTATATTTTGTGAAAATGTGCTGTTTTGCCTGCGTTAACCGGTTAACCCAGGGCGTTAACCGGTTAACACTGTTGCGTTTTGCCAGAAAATGTATTTTTCCTGCGTTAACCGGTTAACCCAGGGCGTTAACCGGTTAACACTGTTAGAAATTGGAAAAAATGATATTTTAATGTTGTAAACATAATTGGCGATTGGCCTATTATCGTTGATTTTGATGAGTAATTTTGTTGAGTTTATGTTATGAAGTGTTGATACAAATATGTTGATAAGTTGTGTTAAAGTTGTGGAAAATATTAAGTTGTAGGCTTGGTGAGCCAAAGTTGATTATAAGTTGATTTTGTTGAAAACATTGTTGTGGTGCTGTTGTTATTATGTTGTCGAACCTTTAAAGTCGTATGTGCCATGTACATTCATATGCATTAAGTCGGAGCTTTGCTCACACCACGTTGGCCTGGATTGGCAATTTTTAAGTTGAAAGTTGAAGGCTTATGCCTTGATGCCCAATAAAATGGCAATGATTTTAAGTTGGGAGTTTTACTCCGAATGGTACCACATGCATGACGAGTCGAGTCTCATTAGAGTTGCATTATGTTGGTTTGTTGTATGTGTATCAGTGGTATTGATCTTGAGTATGTATATTAGTTGTGTTGATATTGGGTGATTAATGAGTTAAATTACTTAACATAACATGATAATTTATAATGCTTGTTATATCGATTGAGGAACTCACCCTTACAACTATTTTTCAGGTAACGAGCAATGAGTTGAGTAGAAGCTAATGCTTGGAGTCTAGTGTAGTCGCTTTAGTGGGTCATGCTCTGATAGATGTAACATCGGGACGGGATGTTTTAATTGTTTTATTGTTGGTTGTTGAACCTTTTAACTGTAAAACGTTGTATGTTTTGAATGGTTGGTTGATTTATATCCGCTGCGAATTATGCAAAACTGTTATTTTGATTAAATAAAGAGCATGACAGTTATTATGGTGTGAAGTAGTTGTGTGACACCCTTGAATGCATATTTACTCTGATTGATATATTGTTATTTTAATTAAATAATTGGGGTATTTTAGAAGGGTGTTACATTAGTGGTATCAGAGCAGGTCGGTATGTCCGACCAGTTGTCGTGTCGTTACTGTCTAACAATTGTGTATTGTTACCAATCTAACTTTAAGTTGTGTTGTATTGATAAGTTGAAATGGCTGGAAGGAATGATGCTGCAATGGCTGCCGC
This sequence comes from Lathyrus oleraceus, assembly GCF_024323335.1. NCBI lineage: Eukaryota > Viridiplantae > Streptophyta > Magnoliopsida > Fabales > Fabaceae > Lathyrus > Lathyrus oleraceus. The sequence goes on from NC_066579.1 coordinate 372,215,435, forward strand.
AATGCAAGCGATGGCACAAGCTGTGCAAAACTTGCCAAATGCTGGTGGAGATGCTGGATCACGTAGCTTGGCGACTTTTCAGAGAGAGAATCCGCCGGTGTTTAAAGGGAAGCATGATCCAGATGCAGCCTTGGGATGGTTGAAAGAGATTGAGAGAATCTTCCGTGTTATGGATTGCACTCCAGCTCAGAAGGTTCGGTATGGTACTCACATGCTAGCAGTCGAAGCTGATGACTGGTGGCTAGAGACTCACGAGAGGTTGACCGTGGCGGGTGAAGTCATTACTTGGGATGTATTCCGTAGGGAATTCATGAGGAAGTATTATCCGGAAGATGTCCGTGGTAAGAAGGAAATTGAGTTCCTTGAGCTGAAGCAAGGAAACATGTCTGTCACGGATTATGCTGCGAAATTTGTGGAGCTGTCCAAATTTTATCCTCATTACACTGGTGCTGGTGCTGAATTTTCAAAGTGCATCAAGTTTGAAAACGGACTGCGCTCTGAAATTAAGAAGGCTGTTGGGTATCAGAAGATACGCATTTTTACTGAATTGGTTGATAGCTGCAGGATATTTGAAGAAGACAATAATGCTCATTACAAGGTTGTCAGTGATCGCAGAGGCAAGCAACATCAAAACCGTGGCAAGCCGTATGATGCTCCAGCTGGAAAAGGGAAGCAAAGAGCTGCTCCGGCTCAGAGAGCTAGTGGGGGAGGTGCTCCTGCTGGTATAGTTTGCTTCAAATGTGGTCAGGCTGGTCATAAGAGTAATGTATGCACTGCTGAAGTAAAGAGATGTTTTCGTTGTGGTAAGACTGGTCATGCAATAGCTGATTGCAAGCACAAGGAAATGATTTGTTTTAATTGTGGCGAAGAAGGGCATATTGGAAGTCAGTGTCAGAAGCCAAAGAAATCTCAGACTGGGAAGGTGTTCGCTTTGACCGGGACTCAAACCTCCAGTGAAGACAGACTTATCCGAGGTACGTGTTATATTAATGGCTTTCCTCTTGTAGCTATTATTGACACATGTGCGACTCATTCCTTTATATCTTTGGATTGTGCTGTGAAACTTAAGTTAGAGATATCTGAGATGTTTGGTAGTATGGTAATTGATACTCCTGCGAAGGGTTCAGTGACTACTACTTCGGTTTGTTTAAATTGTCCTTTGAGTATTTTTGGTAGAGACTTTGGGATGGACCTAGTGTGTCTTCCACTAGTGCGGATTGATGTTATTCTGGGTATGAACTGGTTGGTGTTTAACCGAGTTTCTATCAATTGTTTTGATAAGACGGTGGTCTTTCCTGAGATTGAGGAGGGAAAGAGTTTGTTTCTATCAGCAAGGCAAGTGAATGAAGAAGTAGCTGATGGGGCAGAGTTGTTTATGCTGTTAGCGACTTTGGAGGCTAAAGATAAACTGGTGATTGGCGATCTAGCCGTGGTGTGTGATTTTCCTGATGTGTTTCCTGAAGAAGTGAATGAATTGCCGCCAGAGCGTGAAGTTGAGTTTTCGATTGATTTGGTACCTGGTATTAGACCGATATCGATGGCTCCGTACCGTATGTCTGCTGTTGAGTTAACTGAATTGAAGAGTCAGTTGGAGGATCTGTTGGATAAGAAATTTATTCGTCCGAGTGTGTCACCGTGGGGTGCACCAGTGCTATTGGTTAAGAAGAAAGAAGGTACTATGAGGTTGTGTGTGGACTACAGGCAACTGAATAAAGTGACGATCAAGAATCGGTATCCTTTGCCGAGGATTGATGATTTGATGGATCAGTTGGTTGGTGCAAGTGTGTTCAGCAAAATAGATTTGAGATCTGGGTATCATCAGATACGTGTGAAAACTGAGGATATTCAGAAGACTGCTTTCAGAACAAGGTATGGACATTATGAGTATTCTGTAATGCCTTTTGGTGTGACTAATGCGCCTGGAGTATTTATGGAGTATATGAATAGGATTTTCCATCCGTACCTAGACAAGTTTGTTGTGGTGTTTATTGATGATATTTTGGTGTATTGGAAGTCTGAAGAAGAACATGCTGAGCATTTGAGAGTGGTTTTAGAAACTCTACGAGAAAAGAAGTTATTTGCTAAACTATCCAAGTGTGAATTTTGGTTAGAAGAGGTTAGTTTTCTTGGTCATGTGATTTCAAGAGGTGGTGTTGCTGTTGATCCTTCTAAGATAGAAGCGGTATCTAAGTGGGAAGCTCCGAAGTCTGTTGCTGAGATTCGAAGTTTCCTTGGTTTGGCTGGTTATTATAGGAAATTCATTGAGGGATTTTCTAAGTTGGCGTTACCATTGACGATGTTGACTAGGAAGGGGCAAGCGTTTGTTTGGGACTCAAAATGTGAAGAAGGTTTCCGAGAGTTAAAGAGAAGGTTAACTACTGCTCCTATTCTGATATTACCGAGTTCGTCGGAACCATTTGAAGTTTACTGTGATGCTTCATTGTTGGGTTTGGGTGGCGTGTTGATGCAGAATAAGCAGGTTATAGCTTATGCTTCAAGACAGCTGAGGGTTCATGAGAGGAACTATCCGACGCACGATTTAGAGTTGGCAGCCGTGGTATTTGTTCTGAAGTTGTGGAGGCATTATTTGTACGGGTCAAGATTTGAGGTTTTCAGTGACCATAAAAGTTTAAAGTATTTGTTTGATCAGAAAGAGCTGAATATGAGACAGAGAAGATGGTTAGAGTTTCTGAAGGATTATGACTTTGGTTTGAATTACCATCCGGGTAAAGCAAACGTAGTGGCTGATGCATTGAGTCGGAAATCATTACATATGTCTATGTTAATGGTTAAGGAATTGGATTTGATTGAGCAGTTTAGAGACTTGAGTTTGGTGTGTGAGAGTACTCACAATAGTGTTAAATTGGGAATGTTGAAGTTAACAAGTGGTATTCTGGATGAGATCAGAGAGGGTCAGAAATCCGATGTGCTTTTGGTTGATAAGTTGACTCTAGTGAATCAAGGTCAAGGTGGCGAATTCAGAGTTGATGAGAATGATGTTTTGAAATTTGGTAATCGGGTGTGTATTCCGGATGTTATCGAACTTAAGAAGAGTATTCTTGAAGAAGGACATCGTAGTGGTCTGAGTATTCATCCTGGAGCTACGAAGATGTATCATGATTTGAAAAAGTTATTTTTGTGGCCGGGAATGAAAAGAGAAATTGCGAGTTTTGTTTATTCTTGTTTGACTTGTCAGAAGTCAAAGATTGAGCATCAGAAGCCGTCTGGGCTAATGCAACCGTTGGCTATTCCAGAGTGGAAGTGGGATAGTATCAGTATGGATTTTGTTTCTGGGTTACCGAGAACAATTAAGAATTTTGAAGCTATTTGGGTGATTGTTGACAGATTGACAAAGTCGGCTCATTTCATTCCGATCAGAATGGACTATCCGTTAGAGAGATTAGCCGAGTTGTATATTGAGATGATTGTAAGTTTGCATGGTATTCCGTCGAGTATTGTTTCGGACAGAGATCCGAGATTTACATCGAAATTCTGGGAAGGTTTGCAGAAGGCTTTGGGAACTAAGTTGAGATTGAGTTCTGCATATCATCCGCAGACTGATGGTCAGACTGAGAGGACGATTCAGTTACTAGAGGATCTTTTGAGAGCTTGTGTTTTGGAAAAGGGAGGTGCTTGGGATTGTTATTTACCTTTGATTGAGTTTACCTACAACAATAGTTTTCATTCGAGCATTGGTATGGCGCCGTTTGAAGCTTTGTATGGTAGGAGATGTCGGACACCGTTATGTTGGTATGAGTCCGGTGAGAGTGCTGTGGTTGGACCGGAGATTGTTCAACAAACTACGGAAAAGATTAAGATGATTCAGGAGAAGATGAGAATTGCTCAGAGTCGTCAGAAGAGTTATCATGACAAGAGGAGGAAATCACTTGAGTTCCGAGAGGGAGATCACGTGTTTCTTCGTGTTACTCCGATAACTGGGGTTGGTCGAGCTTTGAAGTCAAAGAAGTTGACACCGCGATTTATTGGTCCTTATCAGATTTTGGAGAGGATAGGAGAGGTAGCCTATCGTATCGCTTTACCGCCGTCACTTGCGAATTTGCATGAGGTTTTTCATGTGTCTCAGTTGAGGAGGTATATTCATGATCCGTCGCATGTGATCCAAGTAGATGATGTACAGGTGAGAGATAACCTGACTGTTGAAATATCGCCTATGAGGATTGAGGATCGAGAGTTGAAGCAGTTGCGGGGTAAAGAGATTGCCTTAGTGAAGGTAGCTTGGGGAGGACCAGCAGGTGGCAATGTGACTTGGGAACTGGAGAGTCAGATGAAAGAGTCTTATCCAGAGTTATTTGCTTGAGGTATGTTTTCGAGGACGAAAACTCTTTTAGTGGGGGAGAGTTGTAACACCCCGAATAAAATAAGAGAATTATTTAAATTAAGTTAATAATATATTTATTAATTTAATTAAATAAATTGAATTATTGGATTATTATTATTATTTGGAATAATAATTAGTGGAAAATATATAAGTTGGAATAAGGAAAAAAGGGTTTCAGTATTGGTAAAGAGTTTTCACGTGAAACAGAGAAGCGGCTGAAAGGTGAAAAGTGGAGAAAGGGCAAAGAGGAAGAGCTAGAGAGCGAAGGTTGAAGAACGGAAAAGCTTGAAGCTTAGAGATTGCCGGATTATCTCAGGTAAGGGGGGTTTATCATCGTTTAATGGGTATTATAGATTAGCATGTAATGGGTAGTGATAAACCGTTGAATTGACCCTAATTGGGATTTGGAATGCTGAAAATTGTGATGAATAAGTTGTAGGAAAACTGAAATTGAATCGATAATTGTATGTGTCGTGATTTTCCGATAATGTAGCTTTTTACGGAAGTTGAATCGGAGGTCCGGAAGTCCTCCAACGGCGGAAAATGCGGAAACTCTGCATTCTGCCTTGTGTTAGCGCAGGAACTGCTGTTTTGCCTGCGTTAACCGGTTAACCCAGGGCGTTAACCGGTTAACACTGTTATATTTTGTGAAAATGTGCTGTTTTGCCTGCGTTAACCGGTTAACCCAGGGCGTTAACCGGTTAACACTGTTGCGTTTTGCCAGAAAATGTATTTTTCCTGCGTTAACCGGTTAACCCAGGGCGTTAACCGGTTAACACTGTTAGAAATTGGAAAAAATGATATTTTAATGTTGTAAACATAATTGGCGATTGGCCTATTATCGTTGATTTTGATGAGTAATTTTGTTGAGTTTATGTTATGAAGTGTTGATACAAATATGTTGATAAGTTGTGTTAAAGTTGTGGAAAATATTAAGTTGTAGGCTTGGTGAGCCAAAGTTGATTATAAGTTGATTTTGTTGAAAACATTGTTGTGGTGCTGTTGTTATTATGTTGTCGAACCTTTAAAGTCGTATGTGCCATGTACATTCATATGCATTAAGTCGGAGCTTTGCTCACACCACGTTGGCCTGGATTGGCAATTTTTAAGTTGAAAGTTGAAGGCTTATGCCTTGATGCCCAATAAAATGGCAATGATTTTAAGTTGGGAGTTTTACTCCGAATGGTACCACATGCATGACGAGTCGAGTCTCATTAGAGTTGCATTATGTTGGTTTGTTGTATGTGTATCAGTGGTATTGATCTTGAGTATGTATATGAGTTGTGTTGATATTGGGTGATTAATGAGTTAAATTACTTAACATAACATGATAATTTATAATGCTTGTTATATCGATTGAGGAACTCACCCTTACAACTATTTTTCAGGTAACGAGCAATGAGTTGAGTAGAAGCTAATGCTTGGAGTCTAGTGTAGTCGCTTTAGTGGGTCATGCTCTGATAGATGTAACATCGGGACGGGATGTTTTAGGTTCCACCATTTTTGCCGACAAGACCTTTACATTTGTCGAGACACGATACCTCCTACTGTTTACGGACTTAGATAGATGTTCGGGATATAGTTAGGGAGCATATGCACTAGTTACCCTATACTGATATCTTGGAGATGCATCCATGTTCAGTTGCAAACAGCTCGGTGGATATCGTACTCTCCTACAGGTATATAATTTAATTTTGTTTATTAAGTGTTGGATTCATTTTATAAAGTATGTTAACTTAATTTATTTTATTTATTATGTTTTTATTTTGTAACAGTGTTGGATTCACGAGTACTTTCCAACTGTTGGAAAAAGAGGGGAGAATTGGAAACCAACTGATAATTGTGGTCTTCCTCGAGCGATGAGATGGTCCTATAGGCAAGGAGTCCTGAAGGTTGATGATTTACGACCTATTTTGGATGAGCTGACACCTGCCGACGTCATATGGCGTCCATTTGATGATCATAAAGCATGGCATCAGTTTGATGAGTTATGTCTCTACAAGGGGTGTTTGAAGTGGGGTGACACAGTTGTTCCATACTTGCCTGACAAATGTTTATGTCAGTTCGGGTACAAGCAGTATGTTCCATCCCCACCTCTTGATTGTATGATGGCGACTGATATTAATGTTGATTGGATTGGTTACCATCAGAGTGTTATCGCTGTGATCCGTCCAACTACCCTGGCCACCACTCCATCTGATGTAGAAGATGGTTATCTGGAGTGGTATTATTGTGTTTCGCATCCACGGTTGGTCCCTCCCCGTCGTGATGATCCAAGAGAGGTACCAGCTCCTGTTTATGACGCCGGACCATCTAATCCTGATTGGGCTCGTGTATCTACATAGATTCATCATTATCTGAGACAGGTTAATGCCGAAGAGGAAGATCCACAATTTGCTGATTTATTTGAAGCTTTACATATTTCTCGTTCACATTGATTTATGTATTAAGTTTTAGAACTGAATATAATAGATATAATATAAAATTCATGTTTTGATTACATATTCATGTTTTGAGTACATATTCATGCTAATATCGGCGTAAGTAATTGTCAATATTGTAGACGTCCTGCAAATCCTAACATCCAAGATGTTGTTGTATGAGAACGAAACTTCTTCCAATCTAATGTGACCGGTGGCAACGGAAACCCCTCTTTCATGTTAACCTGATAAAGTGAAATAATTAAAATATTAAGTCATATAAAATATTAAGTGAAATAATTAAAATATTAAGTCATATAAAATAACTTGTCATACAAAATATGTACGTGAACCCAATGATTTTGGTTAACAAAACCAATGCAATAAATAGAGATATTTGGCGAATGTGAACTTGTCATAGGAAAGAAAGTCATGCTCGGATTGCCTAAACAGACAAGTACAACATTATAGCGATTCGCTATGAAGTAACCCATATCTGGTAGAGTCAACCATTTTTCAGGTGGTTGTGAACCAAAGGATTCTATCATCAAAGATTCTCTCACTTCTGACAACCGATTAGAAAATAACTTGTCATACAAAGTTGACCTATCCTTGTCTATTATTTCCAACCCCAACTCTCTGCAAACCATTGACCAACCATCCTCACCTATCCATGCAATGATACAATGACTCTAAATCCACAATTACCATCTGATTCAACATTAACTACATCTTCAATGTATGACCTAATATGATTAGGAAATTGAAGAGTGAATTGTGGTTGCTTCTTTGATAATTTTAACTTCTTCGAAGTCAGTGATGGTTGAGATTGCCTTTGTGAAGATTGAGATGCCTTATCAACATACTCATGATACGAAGGGTCCCTATAAACATCATATTCTGCTGGTTTTTTCCCTTTCTTCTTCACTCCTCCTTTGGTTTTTAGTTTCCCAGGTGGTGGACACAATGGAGTCACTGTTGGGTATGCTAGTTCACATACCCTACTCTTTAATGCCCTTTTCCCAATAACATCTAATGACCTAAATCGTTTCCACAATTCATCTATTGCACAAGTCATATCCACCTCTGATCCATCATCTGCACCTACCTTTAACTCAACTTCCATAGTTAGTTTCCTCCAATGAACATGAACAACATCTATGGGTATTGGTATACCACCTAGTGCGTATCTTCCTAACTCACAAGCACAAGGTAACCCATAAGATGTTCTAAGAGTACCACCATATATTTGCCTGTTAGTTCCAACATAATCAACTCTCAATAACTCTTCAGTAATACATCTCAAAGCAGCTCGAGATACGGAACCACACAAATAACCATAAAAGGAACTTATGTGCACGTGCTCAACTTCGTAAAAACTCTTTTGAAAAGAAGCTCTAATGTTTCCCAGTTGTAACCTCAGGTTGTTATTCATAGCTTCCCAACATTTGACCATGTCACCTATACTGTTTCCTAACATCTGCTTTAACTTCCAATGAGCAGATTCAACCCTAAAAGTATTGAAAATAACACATAAAAAATACAGAAAAAATATCACATATAAAAATAACACATAAAAAATTATAACACGTATCGATTAGTCGTTGTGTTACCCAAATGTAGCACTCGATTAATCCATGCTCCAACAAATCTATGTCTATGTGGAGTCAACCATGTGTCTTTCAAATAATTAATAAATCCACTATAATCAACACATGCTTGCTCAAGTTGATGCAACCGTTGACCATACTCAACCTCATCACTAGCCCAAACAACTTCCATCCATAATGTGTCTATCGTCTCTTCCAGGTCATTCACCACATGTTGTTTGCATTTGGCACCAACGTTTTTGTTAATGTGAAATCTACATATCAAATTAATCGACCTGGGAAACACAATTTCAATTGCTTTCATCAAAGCAAGATCTCTATCTGTCAAAATCACTTGTGGACACAAGTCTTTCTTCATAAACAACTCTTTTAGTTTCTCCAATACCCAGCAAAAATTCTCTGTCTGCTCACACTCCATATATGCAAACGCAACAGCAAAAGTCAACTCGGTTGATGTCATGCCAACAATTTCAAACAAAGGTTGTCTATATTTGTTTGTCTTGTAGGTGATATCCATAACTAACACAATCGGAAAAATATTCAACAACTTAACTGAATCAGGATGGGCCCAAAATATATCTCTCACAACTTCCGAGTCATCCTTTTTTCTACTCCAATGCACATAGCTTGCATCCTCAATAAGCTTAAACAAATGTTGTATCTCACTTCTAGGACCTCTTATCTCTTTTTGTATCACACTCTTATGTTTGTATACTTGCATAATCCAAGTGACATTCTCAGGATCTCGGTCTTGCAAGGAAAGCAATATGTGTCTAGGTGGTACACGTCTCTTTGTCAAATCAGCGACATGTTGCTTCTCATTTGTGGTCAACCTACCAATAAAGGAATGACCTTCTAATCTATCAGGTAAACCATGATTATGTAACCCACATTTTACATCAATCTTCCAACCAGACTCATCTTTCACCGGAGTCGACCTGATTTTAAATGGGCATCCACATTTCTTGGACGCAATTTGGGTTCCACTATTAGTACTCTTGTGTTTCCCACATTTATCACAATCAAATATTAATTTGTTACTTCTCCCTCTCTTCCCTGTTTCAGTATCTGAACGACTGATAATAACAGTTACTTTATTATCGATTCCAACCTCTTTAATCTATCTGATCACCTCTTCTCATGTATCAAATCTTTCAGTCGTTATAAACGCATCAGAAGTATCTACACATATTTGGGGAAGATTTTCCATTCTTGCACAATAAAAAAATTTATTTTTTTTAAAAAAACAAAAACAAAAACAAAAAATGCAAACCGGAAGTCTTCAAAAAAGAGTTTCGGAATACATAAAACACAAATCGGAAGACTTTTTCAAAGAGTTCTGGTATGTCTCACTTTGTTTATCGGAACTCTTTCAAGAAGTGTTCTGGAACCTTTCTTTTTTATTAAAGAACTGGAACTCTTTCTTGAAATCTTCCGGTTCACTACTTGGTGTGTTCCGGATGTCTTTTGTGAAGTCTTCCGGTTTGGAAAAAATACATACCGGAAGTCTTTTTCCAGGAGTTCCGGTGCGATGGTGGAATGTGTAATTTTTGGAAGTTTCAACTAAATGGTAAAAATAAAATGGTAAATTGGTTAAAATCAGTTAAGGATAAAATTGGTATTTTAAAAAAATTGTAGGGGTATGAGACTAAACGTAGAGGTACGAAGTAAAATTTTCCTACAGTTATATTGACACAACAAAAAGACTTACCGATTAAAATTTCCGACACCAACTTCATTAACCACCATGTCAACAAGTATGGGCTCATTTTCACATACTCGAACAACTCCCAATTGCAATACATCTCCAACCTTCTTATCCCACACCATCTCTGAAAACTGAAACACACACAAAATCATATGTTTATCTTTATATTCAAGTGCAAAAACAAAACGGATGGCCAACCAACTTTCGAGTACAAATGAAAAGGACCAGAAAGTAGGACCGAAAAGTTAAGGAACATAACAGAACTCCAGTAAATTTGAATCAAATGAGACTGACATTGGTAACATGTAAAAATAAATGTTTTGATAAATATATACCTCCAAGAAACTGTGAACTGTTTTCCGTCACATTGAATTATTACATCATTAACATGTTGTCCAGTAGAATCAAGAGAAGAACCTTGAATTACCTACTCACAACAGTTAGATTATATACAATCAAATCAAACCATCATTGATATCATAAAAAACAAAACGAACATAAGAAATGCTTTCTTAAGAAGCTAAGAGAGAGATTGTCTTGTTACTAAGAGTCTATAAACACCGGTGAAGAACTAAGTAATGCACTATTAATAAATCTAAACAATAAAATTGGATTGAGAAACACAACATTAACATACCCATATCTCTTGGAATGCTCCCAGCATTTATGAGCTATTTGTATAGGCAGAAAAGGAGTATAGCTCACTTCATAAAATGTAATACCAATAACTTCTCCCAAAAGGTTTTTGAGTGCGCTACCCTCACCACACTACAACAGAAACAACCGTTAATAAAGCTACAGGAGAGCTATCAATGTCAATATGCACCACACAACAATAAAGCAATCCAAAGAGTTTCTCCCCAGAAAAAAGAACATGCGAGAAAGTGAAATACAACCGTATCAAGTTCCAATCATGTCCTAACCAAGGACAAAACCCAATGCTCCGACACAAGGAGCGTAGGACACACTCTTACAATTGTATGAAATAACCCAAAGATAGCATAATTATATACTTTGGCCAATTATATCCACACAACAATTCGTTCGACATTAAGTAGTTTAACATGCTTGTTATTTGTAAAATCCCCAAAAACTCTCAACCATATAGTAAAACCAAATACCTTTGTCATAATCATACATCTCAATCAATAATATAATAAAAATTTAGAAAACATTATTTATGACTACCTCCGTTTTTTATTATAAGTCGTTTTGAAAAAATATTTTGTACCACAATATAGGTCATTTTATAATACCAATGAATCATTAATGTTATTTTTTCTATTATACCCTTAAATATTTATTATTCTCTCTCATTTCAATTATGTCAATTTGTCTTTTCAATACCATTAATGAATAACGATTTTGTAAACCCTTCATAATTTATCTTTTTCATACCACAATTTTTACATTTCTTAATACGTCTGAAAAATAAAAAACAACTTATAATAAAAAATAGAGTTAGTAAGACTCAACAGTATTGCTAGCAGATAGAAGGGGAGAGAGAAATAACCTTTGTGATCCAACAAGTCCCCTCAATCTATATAACTAACTCAAATTCTCCAGGGACAGCCATGAGATCAAATGGTTTGGTAAAATAGCGCCCCACGGCAACTATTGCATGACCAGGAACAAGGTTAAAATGGGTAGAATGTGGACGAAGATGAGATGACTTGTCTTGAGCTGGATTAACATTGATGTAATCATCCACTTGTCTGATCCTTGCAGTAGGGAAGGATGAATCGGACTGAAACTGTATCCAAGCGATATTATAGTGAAAATCATGGGCACATACTTGTCCCTCATATGATGAACCATCATACAGGTATATGATAACCTAAACAAAAGAATTAAACTCCACTATCATTTTCACTTTACTGATAAATAATATCAAGTTTTAGGATAAACATATTACTAATACATGTGAAAGACATAAAGAGAATATACAAACTGGCAGCAAAATTGTAATGATTTTTAACATGAAGTTCTGAACCATAAATACCTATTTCTAACATATAACAACCTCGAAACTCACAACATAACATAATATTCTCCAACTCTCACTGGAACATCCTCTAACAAACCTATGTGATACTTGACCGATCTATCAGCAATTTGTAAAAACATATTAGTTGGTTTCATGTCTCCCATGTCCAACTTCTTACACACAGACAAGGGAATCCAGCTAACACTAACCCTTAGATCACAAAGTGCTCTCTCAAATTCCATGATACCTATTGTTAGCTGGAGATTTCGACCATTAAGTTAAAGTTCTTTGAAAATATAATATTTTGGAGAATAATATAAAAATGACTTTGCGAAGCTATTTTATTAAATCCTTTTCTTGGAGAAAGGACCTTTCTGTCGAAGCTTAATACTTAGAAGATTTTTTGATCTCCACAAGTTCTATTGGACAGCGGCATTGGCAATTTCGAAGCTTCGAGCGGGAAGGATTTGAAATTCAAACGAAGTAGTTTCGTCAGAAAAACGCATGGAAGCATCTGAGACACGCAACTATTGAAAATGTCGAATGTGGCAATCATCTGTGTAGAGACCGTTAGGGTCGAATTGTTATAAATAGGAGTCTTAGTTTTCAGATTTGGTGTGTTCAAACTGATATACAAAATTCACTAAAAATACTCAAAGTACCGGAGCGAGAGAAACGAGTCTTTGTTGAAAATGTATGTATGAAGAACACCATGATTACATTTCATGTTATTTGTTTAATGCAAACTACTTAAATTAGAATCATTTACTGTCTTTTCTTCTGTCGAATTGCCTTTATTTTCAAAGTTTTTTCATCATTGCTTTTCCGTTACATTTACATTTCGCTAAACATTCATTTCCAGGACCTTTTCAAACTTAAAGCTTTTTACTTCAAGTTAATTATCTTTACCTTTGCCAATTACTTTTGTTATCTTAAAAAAGCCTTTTTACAAGAATTACTGCCATTTACTATTTGTCTATAAAGTCATAAATTTTGTTTAGAGTTATTGTTAAAACACCTTTTACCATTCATAAACCAGAAACAAATTTAATCATGAGTCAAATCACCATAATACTAGTTCTTGAGACACATGTCCTAGGATCAATCTAGTCGATTCTGTAAGTTACCAAGATTCATAATATTGGAGGACTAGCAGTTGTTTGTCAGAAATTACTGGTAAACAAATTGGCACACTTGGTGGGACCGTGTCAAAAGAACTGTTAATTATAATAGTTTGCTTTACTTTTACAATACAAAATTGTTGTTATTCTTTTGGGTTAAAAAATCATAGTGTTGTATGAACCTTAGAAGTGGTATGATAGCCAACAATTCGCAACCTATAACAAAAAAAAACACAAAAAAGATGGTTAATACAACCAGTCAAGGGGAACAATTTCCTCCCCAGGGAACATGCACAATCGGAGCAAATTCGATTGATGCACCCACTGAGACCCCTAGTGCACAGGCCATACCAACATCTGGATCCATGGCCTTAAATAATTCGACAACAATGCCTATTATGTCAAGCGTAGCATACATTTCTGCAAATTCAACCCCTAGGCCACCAGGATTTGAGAATTTTAGGCCTTTGAGAGAATACCCATATGGAATGCCATCTGTTGCCATGGCGGGACTTCAAAACAATACTTCCATATATACTCAACCCCATAATACAGTTATTTCGCCAATTCAAAATTCTGGTTCTGGCATGAACCATGTATGTCGAAATACCCAATCACAAGGAGTCTCCACCCTATTACCTACCCTTACAACAAATAACCAGGCAGCCTTTAGACAACAAATGGATGCTAGTAACCATGATATGGTAGGAGTTCTTGCCATAGAAATGAATACCATTTTTTCTCCCCTAATACAGAATGTAAATAGGACTAACAATGATAATGCCCAAACATACCAACAATTGTCAGCGCAGATGGGACGCATAGCAGATTTCCTAGGCGCCCCTCAGTCCTCTGTTCGACGCATACCAAACCAAGTTATGATCCAGGAAGAAGAACCAACTATAAATCAGGTTCGACCGCCTAGACAAGCGCCTGACGAAAGGGTCATGGGGGCAAGATTAGAACAACAGGCAGTTCGACGGGAAGTCCCTGAAGAACAACCTAGGAGAGTAATAATGGTTAATAGAGACCAGGATGCAGACAAAGTAATTCATAGGGTTAGGCGAGAAAACATGATGGAAAATGACTTAACTACTATGATAGAGAGAATCATGGCCCAGAATGGTCTGAATACAGGACTTCGACGACCAAATTATTCCTCTCCTTTATCAGAATACGTCCTACAAACTGAATTACCAAGGGGTTGTAAAATCCCTAAGTTCACCAAATTCTCAGGGGACACTAGTGAATCCACTATAGAACACATAGCCAGATACATGACTGAGGCAGGGGATTTGGCGAACAGTGAGAACCTAAGAATGAAATATTTCCCCAATTCTTTAACGAAGAATGCCTTCACGTGGTTTACAACTTTGCCACCAAATTCCATAGATACTTGGCCTCATTTGGAAAGATTGTTTCATGAACAATTTTACATGGGCCAAACTAAGATAAGTCTTGAGGAATTAGCCAGTATCAAAAGAAAATTCACTGAATCTATAGATTATTATCTGAATAGGTTCCGTTTGTTGAAATCTAGATGCTTTACAATAGTGCCTGAACATGAGTTGGTCGAAATGGGCGCTGGAGGTTTAGACTATTCCATTAGAAAAAAGTTAGATACCTAGTATCTAAGAGATATGGCCCAATTAGCAGACATGGTTCGACAGGTCGAACGTTTAAAAGCTGAAAAGGCCAGAGGGAATAAGAATTATAAGAAAGAAAGGGTTGCTTATGTCGAATTCGAAGATGGGGAGTCTGAAATCTCTAATGACCCTTATGGTCTCGAGGAATTCGAAGTAGATTTAGATGAATTAAAAGAAATGCCACCTTATACTTATAAATTACTTACACCTTCGAATGGCAGGAACCCTGTCGAAACTGAAAATAATGATAGATTTCCTAAAAAGACTTACACGTTTGATGTTACCAAATGCGATGAAATCTTCGATTTATTAGTAAAAGATGGCCAAATGATAGTGCCGCCTAATACCAAAATTCTTCCGTTAGAACAACGGAAGAAAAGAGGCTTCTGTAAATATCACAATTTTTTAGGCCATAAAACCTCACCATGCTTTCTTTTCAGGGAGCTTATTTAGAACGCAATTAAGGATGGTCGCCTCAAGTTCGCTGACAAGGGGGAAACCAGATGAAGGTTGACGCTGACCCCCTTAACATTGCTGACACAAATTATGATGAACCTGTCGAAATCAACATGATTGACATGGTGGAAGTGGAGGTTATGAAGGAAACAAGAACTGAAGGCTATGTGCTAGTTAGAAAGCAGGCTACTGATGGCCTAAATAATGATGTTCCCTTTGGAATTTCTGTCGAAGGTGAACAGGTTGCTCATGTCGAACCAAAGGCCACTGAAGGTCTTAATGGGAAGGCAACTGAGGGCCTAAGGAAGAAATTTGAGGAAATTTCAATCGCTGATGGCGCCAATCTAGGTGTCAACATGGTGGATCTGAACCAACCCCCCCCCCCCCCTAGAAATGGAGGAAGTGGATAGGTGTCTGAAGATAGAGCAAGAGGGAATGCAGTTTAGCTACCCCAAAGCTAATGAGAGCCTACGTGAATACCTGTGGAGGTGTCACAAAAGAAACTCTGACATGTTGTTATGCCCAAGGTGTAGCATCATGATGTGTCGAAGGGTGGCTGAGGACTATGAAAGATGGCAACGAACTAAGACTGAGAGAAATTGGAGAAAGGAAAGCCAACTACCGAAGGTGTATCCCAAGCCTAAAGAAAGCCTTATTGGTTTTATTGTGCATTGCTACAAGTACGGGACAAAATGCTTGATGTGTCCCAAATGTGGGGCAGTTTACAACAGGGAATTGGCTGAAGCGTTCGAGAGAATTCCATCTAACCATGGTTGGAATGGACATGGAAGTAACCCGAATATGTACATATTCGACAAGAGGGGAGTTCCTAGGAGGCAAGATAGCCCTCACCCAAGGGCAAAAAGAGTTATGTTTAAACTTCCGGTAGAAGTCCCTGAGGACAAATGGACTCAGGCGGGGTCGAAGAAGGGAAAGTGGAGAAGTTTTGAGGATGGAGGAAGAACCTCTTGGGCTTATAGAAAATAGTTCCAGGCATCTAAGAGAGAGGCTATCAGACTGGAGAACTACAAAGGAAAGAATCCCATGTCAAGGTCCTAGTGGAGAAGACATCAGAGGTTAAGGAAGGCTGAAAGAGAGATAACTTCAAGGGAGATTGGAGAATCCAGCAACGTCAAAGTTCCCCCAAATGTCACAAATTCGACTAAACCACCTGTAGGAAGGAAGTTGTTTCCAGATGAAAACAAAAATCAGAAAGTTCAGAAGGAAAAAATAAGAGAGGAAGAAATGCTCACTGGCGACTTTGAGTCCGACGGAGTGTCATCTGTTAATATGAATTGCAATATGGTCTCAGTTCTACCATACGAATATAATCAGGAGATGAAGATTGAAGATAATGAGGAAGCGGATGCTGTGGAGATGGCGAAGCATAAACCTGTGTGTTACTATGTTCTCAACAACGGCGTTGTCGAAGAGAAGAACGCTCTTTTTGAAAGGCCTCACCAAGGGATGCAGAACCATCTCAAGCCCCTGTACATTAGAGCTAAAGTCAAACATGTGGGGGTGAATAAAGTTCTGGTGGACGGAGGAGCAGCAGTCAATCTGATGCCTCAATTCATGATGAAAAAGATAGGTATGTTCGACACTGATGTTAAACCTCACAATATGGTATTGTCGAACTATGAGGGTAAGATAGGACAGACTCTGGATGTCATACAAGTAGATCTGACTGTTGGATCAATCACAAGACCAACAATGTTCATAGTGATACCTGCGAAGGCGAATTACAACTTGCTGCTAGGAAGGGAATGGATACATGGAATAGGGGCAGTTCCTACGACCATGCATCAGAGGGCGTCCATCTGGAGAGAAGATGGTGTAGTAGAAAATGTTGAAGCTGACCAAAGTTACTTCATGGCAGAAGTGAACCATGTAGATAAGAAGAAGGGGAATCATCTGAAATACGGCCAATAGGCTGGGATGAAGACCTGTATTATGCTTGAGTCTTCTTTTTTCGAAAAGATTTCGGCCTACATGGCTGAGAACAAAAGAAAAGCGGCTCTCGAAGCCGAGATAACTAAGATGGGTGACGAAGCCACATATGGTGAAATTTATAATACAGGACCTGGGGAGTACTTTAAACCAAAAAAACCCTGACGAACAAGTGCCCATGGAATTAACAGACCAGAGGTTAGATGCCATCTATGATGAAGAGCCTCTGGGATTCGAAAAAGATCCAGTAACGTCGAGTGCGAAGATGTTAGCGCAAGATCCTCTTGAAGAAATTGATCTTGGAGATGGGAGTTCAAAAAGAATCACCTACATCAGCACTAAACTGGACCCCAAGTTGAAAGTAAGAGTAATTGAACTTCTAAGAAAAAACAAAGATTGTTTTGCTTGGGACTACGACGAGATGCTTGGTTTGAAGAGGGACCTGGTCGAATTGAAGCTGCCTATCAAGGATGGCAAGAAGCCCATCAAGCAGACTCCAAGGAGATTCGCCCCAGAGATCCTCTCAAAGATCAAAAAAGAGGTCGAAAGACTTCTTCGGTGCAATTTCATCAGGACCACAAGGTATGTCGAATGGATTGCAAACGTAGTTCCTATAATTAAGAAAAATGGCTCTTTAAGAGTATGTATAGATTTTCGTGATCTAAATACAGCAACTCCTAAAGATGAGTATCCAATGCCTGTGGCAGAAATGCTGGTGGACTCAGCTGCAGGCTATGAACATCTCAGCATGCTTGATGGATACTCTGGCTATAACCAGATTTTCATTGCTGAAGAGGATGTTTCCAAAATAGCCTTTCGATGTCCAGGGGCAATAGGAACTTATGAGTGGATAGTTATGCCCTTTGGTTTAAAAAATGCCAGGGCAACATACCAGCGAGCAATGAATTCTATATTCCATGATTATATAGAGAAATTTATGCAAGTTTACATAGATGATATTGTGATAAAATCTATATCAGACGAAGATCATCTAACCCATCTCAGCCAATCATTCGAAAGAATGAGAAAACATGGCTTAAAGATGAATCCTCTTAAATGTGCATTCTTTATGCAAGCTGGAGATTTTCTGGGCTTTATGGTCCATAAAAAGGGGATAGAAATCAATCAGAATAAGACGAAGGCTATTATGGAGACCAAAGCACCATCAACTAAGAAAGAATTGCAATCATTATTAGGAAAGATAAACTTCCTGAGAAGATTCATCTCAAACTTAAGTGGTCGAACTCAAGCCTTCTCTCCCCTCCTACGCCTGAAACAAGGGAAGTTCGAATGAAATGATGAACATCAAAAGGCATTCGACAAGATCAAGCATTATATGACGAATTCTCCTATCTTGGCACCACCATGTGGGAAGAAGCCTATGAGACTGTATATATCAGCCTCCGACACTACTATAGGTAGCATGTTGGCACAAGAGAATGAAGATGGCGTCGAAAGAGCCATTTATTATCTTAGTAGGGTTTTAAATGATGCAGAAACTAGATACACTTGAATAGAAAAGTTGTGTCTTTGTTTGCATTTCTCTTGTACTAAACTCAAGTATTATATAAAACCTATTGATTTATACGTCTCTTCACACTTTGATGTCATTAAGTATATGTTATCGAAGCCAATAATGCACAGTCGAATTGGCAAATGGGCATTAGCCCTCACTGAATACTCTTTAGCCTTTATGCCTTTAAGAGCAATGAAGGGACAAATAGTATTAGACTTTATTGTAGACCACGTAGTGGTCGAAAGTCCTCAACTTCAAGTTGAGTTAAAACCTTGGAGATTATTCTTCGACGGTTCCACTCATAAGGATGGAAGTAGAGTTGGGATCATGATAATTTCTCCTGATGGAATTCCAACAAAACTCAAATATAGAATCGAAGGTCCCCTTTTTTCTAACAACGAGGCAGAATATGAAGCCCTCATTGTAGGACTTGAGGCTTTAATGGAATTGGGGCAACTAGGGTCGAAATTAAAGGAGACTCAGAATTAGTAATTAAGCAACTAACGAAGGAGTACAAATGTATAAAAGAAAATTTCATTTTGTACTTCGTCATTGCAAATAGGTTGCTCAAAAAAATTGAATACATAAACATAAAACATGTTCCTAGAATAAAAAACCAAGAAGCTAATGACTTAGCACAAATAGCTTCAGGGTATAGAATTTCAAAAGAGAAGCTAGAGGAACTTGTCGAAGTAAGAGGAAAAGCAATGGCTACCAGATTGTCTCCGACAGGTTTGGAAAGCACTCAGTTAGGATATGCTAACAAAGAAGAGTTTGAAGTACTGGCCATTGATACCTTAACGGATACAGATTGGAGGAATCCAATTATTAATTCTCTCAAGGACCCTTCGATTGATACAAAAAGAAAAACCAAGTACAAGGCTTTATCTTATGTTTTGATGGGGAATGAATTATTCAAGAAAACCCCTGAAGGGATCCTGTTGAAATGTCTAGGAGAAAACGAGGCGTACTTAGCATTATCTAGTGTACATAGTGGAGCCTGTGGAGCACACCAGGTAGGCCATAAGATGAAATGGTTGCTTTTCAGGTATGAAATGTATTGGCCCACCATGTTAAAAGATTGTATAGAGTTTGCTAAGGGTTGCCAAGAATGTCAAGTGCATGCAGGAATTCAACATGCTCCTGCAAGTGAGCTTCATGCAATTATCAAGCCTTGGCCTTTCAGAGGTTGGGCATTAGATCTAATTGGGGAAATTCGACGTACTTCATCCAAAGTTCAAAGGTACATACTTATAGGAATTGACTATTTCACTAAATGGGTCGAAGCAGTACCTTTAGTAAATGTGGATCAAGAAATTGTCATTGAATTCATTCAAAGGCAAATATTATATAGATGTGGAATCCCAGAAAGTATAACAACAGATCAAGGATCAGTTTTTACTGGTTGAAAGATGCAAGAGTTTGCAAAGGAAATGGGTTTCAAATTATTAACATCCACACCCTATTATGCTCAAGCCAATGGACAAGTCGAAGCAGCCAATAAAGTAATAATTGGTTTGATCAAAAAGCATGTAGGGAAGAAGCCAAAAAATTGGCACAAAACTTTAGATCAAACACTTTGGGCTTGTCGAACCTCCCATAAAGAAGCTACTAACACTACACCCTTCCAACTTACATTTGGACATGATGCAGTATTACCTGTTGAAACCTACTTGCAATCAGTGAGAATCCAAAGACAAGGAGAAATTCCATCTGACCTATATTGGGAAATGATTATGAATGAATTGGTTGATTTGGACGAAGAAAGGTTACATGCATTAGAAGTATTAAGAAGACAGAAAGAGAGGGTAGCAAGAGCATACAATAAGAGGGTCAAAGGTAAAACTTTCATTATGAATGATTTAGTTTGAAAAGTTATATTACCTATGGATCGAAAGAATAAAACATTAGGAAATGGTCTCCACATTGGGAAGGACCTTTTCGAATTTTAAAAGCATTTTCAAATAATGCAAACGAAATAGAAGAACTAGCAGAGGATCGAAGAATCCTAAAAGTAAATGGGAAATACTTAAAGAAGTATAAACCATTTGTGCATGAAGTTAAAATCATAATAACGTAGTAAGCAAAGAACTATCATAGCCAAGATGGTGAATATATTTAACCTCAATTTTTGCCAAGATGGCGTTGTCTTAATCAAATTACAAACAAACAAGAGTCGAATAGAACAAATATAAGTGGAAATCAGAAAGGGATAGTGGCCTTCATCCGGTCATACTTTATCTTCGCCAAGCCAATCTTATACTGAACAGCAGCTTGAACCCCTCTGAGGCGTGCAATATCTTCATTCATAGCAATAGCCTTTTCGACGTGATCTACGCTCTGCTTCGCCAGATTATCAACTTCAGTACTATCCAAGCCTTGGATAGCAGCCTGCTTCGCCTTTGCATCAGAAATCTTCTTCTGCAATTCTGCAATGTGAGATTCCCAGAGTCGTATCGAAGCAGTATAAGTGTTGAATTCTACTTGGACTGATTTTCTGGAAGCGGCTAACTCCTCAGAGGCTTTTGAAGTTCGAAGGGCATTATCAAACTCAGTGGCTTGAGCTTGTTCAGTTGATTGAAGCTTTGCTTTGGCATCCACCTCCCTATGGTATTCAGCACAAATTTGGTCAATGAGGGTCTGGATGTCGATAAGGGCTTCACCTATATCAGTGGGACAAGCAGTGATGTTGATCTTGCTTATCAGCTTCTTTATGCCAAAGCTTTCTCCCACATCCTTCTTCAATTTTTCAAAAAGATCTACATCAAAAATAACCTTCTTCACCTGCTTAAGGAGTTCGACATGTGATGCTTCGTTTGCACTAGCACCAGAATGGGTCGAAGCTCCAGAAATGCTTTGTTCTGAAGAAAATTCTCTTTGAGCCATCATCAACCTTACATACTTGAGGGGATCATTTTGTTTCAAAGCATTTTTCTCCTCCTCAGTAAGCGATACAGGCGAAGTCTAGATAGTGGATGGGCGAACATTAGTTGGATTTGGGACCGTTTCGACAATAGCATCACCGGTTCCAGTCTGATTTCCTTCAGGCTCAGCTTCTCCCTCACTCATATCTTCATCTTGCTGAAAGTACCCCTCAATCTCATCAGAATCCTGATCATCCTCGTCAGCGTAATCTGAAGGGAACGTAACTCTTGGAGGAGAGTTACTGGGAGTATCTTCAGAATCTTCTTTCTCTTCTGAATCCTTCTCTTCAGCTTGCTTCGAATCTTTTTTACCATCTTCACCAGGAGAAGAGGTTTCTTGTTCGTTCTGGACATTATCTGCTTCGAGATTTTGTGCTCCAGTTGAAGATCCTTTGTTTTGAACAGCACCGCTGATTGTCGAAGGAGGAGATGGATTCATACCGCTCGAAGGATCACTCTGATTGCCAGTAGAGATGAGGGGAGTGGTAGGTTTTTCCTGAAAACAAAGTGTTAGAATAAAAAAGAAGTTTATCGAAAGATAAAAGACTCAGGATAAAAGTTCACCTGTTGAGCCTCAGGGTCGGAAGCATTACTCCCAATGTGCTCCAGCGATACGCCACCAGAGGGCTGGGATTGAGTTTCCTTTGAAGAAGGAGGGAGAAGTATGATTTCGACACCTTGTTGTTTGTTTGTTTGTTTGGTAAGGGGCAATTGTTGCCTTATTCTTTTTCTGTTTCTTCTTAAGTGGAGTGGGAGGAGTTTCTTCTTCATCATCTTCGACAAGGATTACATTTTCAGTTGAGACTTTTCTTTTCTTTGGCGTTAGAGGAGGCTTGCCACTACCCTGAAGGAAGGAAAATTATAAACAGTTAGAAAAATATGAAAGAGACAGAAGTTATTTGATGTAATACCTTTGAACTCTTCTTTGTTTTTTCTGGAGCAGCATCCTTGGCAGAAGGAGCTCCTTGGCTCGAAGAGGTAGTCGGCTTAGAAGCAGTATTCGAACTAACTTTCGCCACAGGCTTCTTTCTCTTCACCACCTTCCTTTCGACAACTAAAGAAGAATGTGAGTTAGTCGAAACATGCAAATGTTTAAAAGATTAGCAAAAGACGAAAAGGAGTTGTAAAACCTAGAAATCCAAACATTCCACACCTTCACATGTCGGAGAGATGATTCTCACTACATCCAAATCAAAGTGAAGAAAGCCTTTGAAACTGTCTAAGGTATGTTTGGTTGCAACTACTCTTTTGGCAGGTATTTGTTGGTCATTTTTCAGTTCATTAAAAATGTTCCCACATGTGAACCAATTTGGGTAAGGGGGAAAAAATGACAAAGCAAAGTCTGCACTGGGTAAATTTTGGAATTTGGGTGGTTCGCACTCAAAGGCCAAATCATATTTAAATTCAGGTTTTACAGCTTTGGCAATTTGTTTTTCAAATTTCTCTTTTAAAATTGGCGTTGGGTAACAGACGGTTTGAACAAGTTCCATTGGGTTATAGACAGTTTCAAAGTACTTTTGGAATGCTTGGATTTCTTCAGAATGAGTAAGCTTACCCTTGTAGACATTTTCCTGCAAAGATGAAAAGGCATTCATTAGACGTTCCTTGATTTCAGCAGTAGTAAACATATTCTTTGAATAGAAATTTGTCCACCAAGTGGCGAACCCATTGGTAGAATGGAACGACGGTTGGTATGCTATTAATTGGAATTCAGCAAAGTTTGCATGGAATTCTTTGTGGGTTGCAATGTCTCGAGCGCTCCAATCAGTCCCTGCACAACATATCTCGCGCTTTCGATTGAATAAAGAGACAGGAATAAGTTGACACAACCCAAATTATCGAGAGACAAAACTAGGTTGGTAAGCCAACAAGCAAACATGGCTATTTACTGGCAAGATCCTTGAAACAAGCAGCCTTGGGAAGAGAAAGGCATGCCATATATCTTTGATTTCTGTGTTGGCGTCCTTAACAGCATCCTCAAGCGAAGCAGTGAACCAGGAAGGACCATGGGTTCGACTGGAAAATGGAGCCATCGAAGGAGAGAAACGGTGACGCTTCGAGAACATCAGGGTGTATTTGGTGAGGGAAGTTTGCAGATTGTCAACATCATCAACTGGAGTCAGCTGAAGAAGTCTGGTGCCTTCAATGCTTTGATTTACTATCTCTGGGGCATTTTCATCAACATTTCCATGTGTTGGCAAAAAGGATTTGAAGGTGGCATTGAGCCACAATTGAAGAAGCCAATAAGGCCCAGATGGTAATAAGTTTGTACCAGCTTTATACTCCTTTAACTTGGCACTAGCAGATCCTAGACTTTCATACAAACTAGCCAATAGAAGTTCACTTAAACACACTCTTCGACCAACATGCAATTGATTAGCAAGTGTTAGGAACCTCTTTGCAACTTGCAGAGATTTACAGTAGAAGAAGAACTTGGATAACCATAGACCCAAGAATGCTATATGTTCTATGTCGGAAACTTCTTCCCCATCAGCGTGATACAAATTAATATAAGTACTGAACGAAGCATTCTTGATGTTAAAGTCAATTATGTTTTCACATTCTTGATAGGGGTCGAAGGTTTCTCCTGTCGGAGGAAGTCCAGAAATGGCAGCTACGTCGAAGAGCGTAGGAGTTATCATTCCATAGGGGAGATGAAAGGTGTTATATGTACTATCCTAGAAATACAGGCTGGATAGTAATAAAGGTTGGCAGTAGCTAAACCCTAGCTTTGACATCTGAATCAGGTCGAAAATGCCCAATTCTTTCCAAAATGAAGCTTTCTTTTTCTCAAATTTCGTCAACCAAGCTAAATAAGATTTGTCTAGAGTTGGACAAGAACGAAAGGGTCTGAAACTGTCAGTAATATAATCTAGTTGAAAAGCCTCTCTTTGGACTGAATCTTCAGCATTTCTAGAGGAAACGGTTTTGTTGGCTATGGGTTTTGTAGTGTGATAACAAGGAAAGAACTTTACACATTTCTCTAAATATCCTTCAGAAATTAATGGGCCTAAAAATCCTAAAGTATTTCCAGAAAGTAAGGAAGGAATCATTACCTGGGAAACATATATTGCTTTCTGTTCTTTGATGAGTTTTGGAGGAGTAATGTACTCCCGATCCCCAACAGTTATGATTTTGTTTGTTGGAATGTTTTGAGAAGCAGAACTCTTTGAAGATCCAGCGTCTTTGGTGTTCTTTGATTTCTTTTGCTGTTTATCAGAAGACATTGTTATGGGTTTTTTAGGTTTTGAAAGATTAGGGTTTTAAGGAAGAAGAAACGTTTCAGAAAAGTTTAGAGATGAACTCAGGTTGAAGATGAAGATTTTCGTAAAAAGGGAAGAAAGAAGTGACAATGAGCTTTTATAGTATTAACCTACGAAGCTGATTGGTTACACCTTGCAAAGGTAGTGGGCCACATGGTAGTTTTTCTGTGAAAAGGGTACAGGGATTACTGTTCATTATTCTTGGAAGTTGAAATTCATGATGATAATAACTGCGCGCACGTCTTGATGAGACGTTTTAAAAAAGTAAATCATGATTAACTGACAGATATGGACTTTTAGGTCTATCAAAGGTCTCTGGTCGAAATCTGGTGATTACAAAAAATGCCCATTTCTGCATTAATTCGAAATAGACATTTATTAGGGGGAATTTATTAGCTGGAGATTTCGACCATTAAGTTGAAGTTCTTTGAAAATATAATGTTTTGGAGAATAATATAAAAATGGCTTTGTCGAAGCTATTTTATTAAATCCTTTTCTTGGAGAAAGGACCTTTCTGTCGAAGCTTAATACTTAGAAGATTTTTTGATCTCCATAAGTTCTATTCGACAGCGGCATTGGCAGTTTCGAAGCTTCGAGCGGGAAGGATTTGAAATTCAAACGAAGTAGTTTCGTCAGGAAAATGCGCGGAAGCATCTGAGACACACAACGTTTGAAAATGTCGAACGTGGCAATCATCTTTGTAGAGACCGTTAGGATCGAATTGTTATAAATAGGAGTCTTAGTTTTCAGATTTGGTGTGTTCAAACTGATATACAAAATTCACTAAAAATACTCAAAGTACCGGAGCGAGAGAAACGAGTCTTTGCTGAAAATGTATGTATGAAGAACACCATGATTACATTTCATGTTATTTCTTTAATGCAAACTACTTAAATTAGAACCATTTACTGTCTTTTCTTATGTCAAATTGCCTTTATTTTCAAAGTTTTTTCATCATTGTTTTCTCTTTACATTTACATTTCGCCAAACATTCATTTCCAGTACCTTTTCAAACTTAAAGCTTTTTACTTCAAGTTATTTATCTTTACCTTTGCCAATTACTTTTGTTATCTTAAAAAAGCCTTTTGACAAGAATTACTGTCATTTACTCTTTGTCTATAAAGTCATAAATTTTGTATAGAGTTATTGTTAAAACACCTTTTACCATTCATAAACCAGAAACAAATTTAATCATGAGTCAAATCACCATAATACTGGTTCTTGAGACACATGTCCTAGGATCAATCTAGTCAATCCTGTAAGTTACCAAGATTAATAATATTGGAGGACTAGCGGTTGTTTGTCAGAAATTACTGGTAAACACCTATATGACAAGGGATATAGAAACTCTTCAGGTCTTTGCGCTTAGGGATTACCATGTTTTGAATCACAAAACTACTATCGAGAGTCATGGCCACCGTTTCATGATCCTTTAGCTTTCTTTTATTGGAAATAATCCCTTTTAAGAACTTAGCATAAGAGGGAATTTGAGTTAGTGTCTCGGTGAAAGGCACTTTGAGGTGGATCTTTTTAAGAAATTCCACAAACTTTTTGAAATGGGTCTCCATTTTGGCTTTCATAAGCCTTTATGGGAAATGAACAATAAGTTTGTAGGAAGGAGGAGCAACATAGGGTGCTTCCTTCTCGACCTCTTCAACAACCTCCTTTTTCGGGTGATGTTGACACTCTTTCTGTAACCTCTATCTCTTTCTTACTAGAACTACCGACTTGCTTACTACTATGAGTTATCACACCATTCAAATGTCCGTTGGGATTTTTCTCGGGTTGCCCCGGAAATGACCGGGAAGGTACGGAGGAAACACTTGGTTATAGATCTACTTGGGATATTTGAGTCTCAAACATTTTGGTATGAGTGACAATATTCTCAACCTTAGTGTTCAACTGCCTAAGTACCTTAATGGTGAGGAGGTTTTGATTTCTAAACTCATATTTTTTACGGGTTTAAGTCAACACAAAGTTTTCCATCAAAAGTTCTAGGTTGGATTTCTTAGGCTCAGTTCGTGTAGCTTTTTGGAAACCCGGCGGTCCCATAGCTTGTTGGGGATTAGTGTTCCTATAATAGAAATTAGGGTGATCAAACCACCCTAAATTATAGGTGTTGGAGTACGGATTATTCCACTGGTTGTTATTCATAAAATAGGCATTTTTGTGCGTGGATCCTTCGGCGAGGATCATTTGGAAATCTCTATCGGTGTGCCCATTAACCCCGCATATCCCACATTAGAGAGTAGAGGGGACAATAGAAGAAACAAGGGCATGAGTAACAGGTGTGGAAGGTGCGATGCTTAAACTATCAATCTTTTGGTAATGGGCATCCGCCTTAGCATTCATATGGTGAAACACATTAACCTTATAAAGACCACCGATCTTAGGGCTAGACTTAGCGACAACTTGTCGCAAGCTTCCCCATGAGTGGTGGTTTTAGACCATTTCCTCTATCAAGTTATAGGCTACATCTTGAGGACTATTCATTAGGGCTCCGTCAGAAGTCGCATCTAAGGTCATCCTTGTGGAGTAAAGGATATCGTTGTAAAAGGTATGGGTAATCATCCATTTCTCAAGGCCATGAAAAGGGCATAGTCGTAACAAATATTTATAACACTCTCACTCATAAAACAATGATTCCCCATATTCTTTCCTAAAATTGTTAATCTCATTCCTAACTTGGGCCGTTTTGCTTGGCAGAAAGTACCGCGCAAGAAAGACCGCTTTCAATTGGGTCCAAGAAGTAATAGAGTTGGCAGACAAGGATTGAAGCCAAGCCCGCACACGATCTCTCTAAGAGAAAGGAAACAAATGGAGGCGGATAGAGTTTTGGTCAATGTCATTAGCCTTAACAGTACCACAATTATCAACAAATATCTAAAGGTGAAGGTTCAAGTTTTCAGAAGGTAAATCGGAAAATTGATTTTGTTGCACCATACCAATCAAAGAAGGCTTTAATTCAAAATTATTTGCCACAATCGGCGGGTGCAAAATACTACAATGTGGTTCCTCTTTGGTAGGAGTTGCATAATACTTAAGAGGCTTAATGTAAACTATTAGATCAACCATAGCTTGTTGTCTAAGATTTCAACGTCTCTCAAGTAAGAAATGCTCGATTTTGTTCATAGGCTCTACTAAGATTCCAACAGATCGAGTTATTTGCATACA
This sequence comes from Lathyrus oleraceus, assembly GCF_024323335.1. NCBI lineage: Eukaryota > Viridiplantae > Streptophyta > Magnoliopsida > Fabales > Fabaceae > Lathyrus > Lathyrus oleraceus. The sequence continues at coordinate 372,243,549 of NC_066579.1, forward strand.
AGAGCAGCGAGAACCACAACAAAATAAACACAGCAAAACAGACAAAAAATAAAGCTCTAGTATATAAAGTGATTAAACGGTAATTCAATATTCGATACAATTGGTCTCTAACAACGACGCCAAAAACTTCACACGCCGCAAGTGCACGATTGTGCGAAGTAGTAAAAGTTATCGAACCACATAGACCAATGGTTTATGTACCGAATTTCGTCCTATCGGTGTATATATATAAAGAAATGGATGATATGAATTTTTATGAAAACAACTTAAATAAAAAGTACTTAAATGAAAACAACTTATTTGCAAAATCACTTAAATTCCAATTGAGTCAAACAAGACCTAGGGTTATGGTTCTTACTCCAACACAATCGCACAATCCAAGTCACCTATATTACGAGAATCCATCATAATTTATAGAAAATAGATAAATATGGGCAATACATGCTTTCGCCAATGCATTGCCCTATCGATGACGAATAATTCGTCTGCTTTCATACGATTGAATTATTCGTCAATGATTCATTACTTTTACTCGACTATAAAATATTCTCAAATTCGTCCAAGCACTTTCGCTGTATTAGACTTGTCAGTTTAAAAACATGCACATCCGTATCGACACATATCCTTTCAGACTACGGTAGATACCTGAGAACACTTTACTTTTGTACAAGAGTTGGAATGTATGAACTCAAGCAATAAAATAAGTTTAAGCGGATCAAAATTGTGAAACGTTTGCATAATGAAAACATGGATCCTAAACCCATAACCAACTATGAGTTTTATAGAGAGAACTAAAACTAGGATAAAATCTTTGGTTCAATGCCCATTACATCAAAAGTATATTAAATCAAATCATTCCTAAGAGCCACAATCATGGGGATCAAAATCAAAAAGGAAAATTTTGAAATCAGCCTCGCCTCCTTGCTACGGCTTATAGCAGCTACTATGGGTGTCCGTAACAGGCCTCTGGTCAATGTACTAGAGATGAAAACTTGGAAACTCTAGGCGCCCTTACTGCTACGACCTGTAGGAGCCGCTATAGATGGTCGTAGCAACCCCTTGGATTTTGAACGGGGAAAATTCAACTTTTAAATTTTTTTTCCTTGATTTGCTTGTTTTCATTCCCTTTTTGTCTAGGAGGCTCATTAGGCCCTAAAAATATCAAGAACACACAACCAAAGCGTAAAATATGGTAAACGGAAGTAAAGCGATCAAAATGCGATGAAATACTAAGTGAAAATGACTAGAAATAATGGTACTAAAACCACTTATCGCATAACCGAGGGGATGGGTCATAAATAAAAAATTAAAATAAAATAAAGTGCACTTAAATGTAGTCGTTGAGATTCAAAGTGGGGTTGATCATAACCTTTTCCCTCGGTTCCTAGCCTAACCGAGAGAATATGTAATTTTTTTTAAAAATTAAAATGTGACGCGTTTATGGTTGCCACATCAGTTGTTTGTTGGCTAAGGTGAAAGCTTTATCATAAAATCTACTACTTGTAGTAGTCATATTAGACATTACCTTCAATATGGGTGACTTAGTGCTTCTTTGACACCAACCTTATAGACAACAAATAGTGACTTGTCAGACTTCTCAAAAGTTGGCACAACAATTTTTGGTCCAACAATTTTTGGTCCATATACAGTCATTAAACGTGTGGGACAAGTGACTTACGAGTTAGATCTATCATCCTCTTCACGAGTTCACCCTGTAGTCAATGTTTATTTGTTAAAGCCATGTTTAGAAAGGATCGGTGAAAAACAAGAGAGAGAAAATAAGAGGAAAATAAGTTTGAAGAAGAAAGTGAGTTATAAAAATTGAACTCTCCCAAAGATATATTTGAAAAAATGAATATGTAAACTCACTTCACATGGATAAGTCATTAAACATAAAGTCCAAAAGGATTATCAACCTATATATATTGATTAAATCACCATTGTTGACAAATTTGTTTGACCCAAAGATCCCACTTGAAAGATTATGGCATACGACCCTTTAAGCTCTGAAATCCTGCATTGTGTGATCCTCATCAAAAGCCTCAACTGATGCCACGTGGAAGACACACATAAGTGCCTTATTGTTTGATCACAATAGTCACATGTAGAAGGCACGTGTCCCGTTTGATGTGTAGTGTGATGTTTACTAGGGACTTAACCATTTCCAAATTGCCACATGTCACATCAAATTTTGGACTTAACCATGAAGACAAGGTTCTTATTGGGACTAGGAGTATCGATAGGAAGTCAAATAAATCCATTAGAGAGAGAAGGAGATCAACTATGCTAAAAGATTTCTATTCATATTAAAGGAGGGGGATGAGGAATTTCAAAAGACGCACACGACACATTTAATTTCAGCAAACCCTGCCTATTTATAATATAATGTTCAAGTTGTGTTATTTAATGAAATTCTTAAATATTTATTTTATCTTTTTTTCCATTTCAACCTATATCACAATATTAACTTTAGCATTAATCAATTAATAATCACTCAAGATTTTTCTATTCTTTGGCATACTGTGGTCTGAATTACATGAAGTTTGTTATAATAGACAAATAATGGATTATTTATGGAATGTTCAAATGAGATGAAAGGTTGTTGAATATGGTGTTTGAAATCCAAGAAATGTATCGAAAGAAAGTATATTACTTTTTATTAAAAAACTTTACTTGAAATAAAAGGAGTGTCTCAAGTTCAAATAGAGCGTAAAAAAATTATAATAAGTTAGAAGTTGAGGTGAATACTCTCATTTAAAGGTTTATTAGGAAAACTTCCTCTAAACCGGTAGAAGAATGAGAAGATTAAGTTGAATAGAAGTTTAGAATTTAAATAGGGATGGTAAAAAAACTTGTATTTGCGAGTATTTGCGGATAAAATTCATCATGGATATGGGACAGATAGTTTAATGGATATCTGCAGATAAAATGAATGGATATTTAAATATTATTTTTTAATGAATACAAATGCAGATTAAATGATACTCATGTTCACGGATATCCGTATCCATTAATAAATTATAAAAATTATTTTAATATCATTAGTTTAATATACTATGCCTTTTTATCTTTTAAAAAAAATTAGTCTTCTCAGTTTTTTTAAAGTTTTCTTTGAAGAAAATCTTTCACATTCTATATAAATTCTATTTAGCCATTTCATATTTAAGTTTCTTCTATACTCCATACCCCACTTCAACAATCTCGCTTTCCAACCAACTAGTATCACCCTTCCTCCATCCAATCAGTGTCTCCTTTCCTACTTCTCTGTCGTTCGCTCTTCCACCATAGCTCACGATCATAATATATTTCATTTGTTTTGGTTAAAATAGAAATGTATGAATATTACATTTGGATCTTATAATGGTTTTGTGTAAAAGAAGAAAATTAATGTGATGGAAATTTGCTGTTAAATTGAGAGTGAATTATATGGATGTTGTTCCGTTCACGAATTAGAAATGGATGTTCCCGCTTCTCGAAGGAACCATAAATGATGAGAGTTTGATAGTTGTTGATATCGTTCACGAATTAGAAATGGATGTTCCCGCTCATGATCATGATTATTTGTAAATGTTAGCAAATACCTTAAAATCCACAAATTATACGCTTAGCGAATACCCTGACAAATATGAGACACACATATATTATATTTATCTAATGGATGTAATAAATTTATGGTTATACTAGATGAGTTGAGTCGGCCAAGTATAAGTCTAAGTTTATAACTAAAAGATTTTTACAAAGAGAATATATTCATCATATAACTATATTATATGGGTCACATTGTACAATTGTACAGTAGGATCTGCAATATTCGTTTAAACTTTACTTTTATGATATAGTAATTTAATCGAAATTTATGATTTCATTAATAAAATTTTCCTTTAATTCATACAATTTTATAAACAAACTTTCGGAGCTGAAATTCCAAAACATATATTTATACATTAAGAATAAATAAATACTTGGAAAACATTGATTTATGTGTTCCATAAATTATTTCAATAAATTATTTTTTGAACCAAAATGAAGAGTGGAATGACAATGGATACCCATAAATATGAATATTAGTCCCTTATTACCCGTCCCATTTAATAAATATAATATCCGTACGCGTCTCATACTCGTTTGAGTATCCGTCAAATGAATCCGTTTGAGTATCCGTCAAATGAATCCGTGAATTTTAATATATCCACAAATATTTACGGATATCCATGAATACTATTATTTAAGTATATATTTTAAAAATATATAATTAACTAATTTTTTATCCCTGTTAAATTTAATACATAATAATAATAATAACAATAAATTATATTCATTTTATCTTTTCTTTTATGAAATAATTGTCCTAGGTTCAACAAAATAATAATATTCATATCCAATATAATAATAATAATAATAATAATTTTAGATTGAATAAATTAATATTTAAATAATTTTAATTATTAACGAATACGGATGTTCGTGGATACAAGTACTAGTGGATATGAGTACTATCAAATCCGTATATGTGTCCATGATAAAATAAATAATTAAATATTCATTTATTTTATTCGTGGATATCCATTAAACTATCTAATCCGTCTCTTTGATGAATTTTATTGTGAATATCCATTGATACATTTTTTTTCTCCATCCCATACTATACTTTCTAAAAGAAAAGTTGAAATAAAAGTTATCTATATATAAAGTGTTGTATTAAAAATATAGGGGTGCATTAGAAAGTCACTAGTTAAACAAATTTGATTTTTAGTCGAGGCCCAAAACCCACCTATTACATTTGGAACCTATGTGTTCTATCCACAAACTTTAGAAACTATTATTTTATTTTTATTTTTATTTATCTTCTAACATAATCAATATCAACCAATCAAGAAAAAACACTTTCTATCATCATCTTCAACCCAAAACATCTTCCAAAAACTAAAACAATTGAGAGAGCATTTTATGTAGCAAAAGTTTCAGTTTCACAATTGTTGCTCATTCTTATGGTAGTTTTGTGGAACTGTTTTTATCACTCATACTCAAATGTTGGGTGGTGCACTCTCAACTCCAACAACTCAACGCCTCAAGTCAACAACAACAACAATTACAATGCTTTATTCATCTCATAGATTGTCCACACAATTTTGTCTCTTTAAGGTACTTTGATGTTCCTGTTTGTTTTTATTTTGTATGTTACTATGATTGCTTAAATTCTGTTTTTTTTTTCTAAAGGATATATGAGTTTTTTTTTTTGTTTATGTCACTAAATTTTGGTACCTGTATTTTTTTTCTTGAAGAATCTTATAGCAGGTAATAGAAGATTTTCCTCTAATGAAAGTTGTTTTCTCAGAGGTCACCAAATTAATATCAAGCATGTTTTTGGGCTTATCTCTCGTCAAGCACCAAGAAACAAAGCAGGTTCTACTTTACTGTCAATTCATTTTTCAATAGTTTTTGCCTATACTATGTAGCACCGACAGTGACACTTCTGGAAAAAAATGTGTCTGATATTGAAACCGATGCTACTGAGTTGATTCATTTTTCAAATTATTATCGGTGTCGGTATCATATTTCTAGTGTATCTGCGTCATAGGTTTCAGCGAATGTGTGTGCCAGTAACATTGTTCCTTAATGGGACTTCATGATTCCAATGTTTTTTTGTTGTGGCAGGATTTGTTGTTTCTCCAAGATGTGGTCTACCACTGACAGAAGAGAATGTGGAGAGGGTTTTGGATGAGGTAAGGCCTGGCTTGATGGCTGATGGAGGGAATGTGGCCTTACATGAGATAGATGGTCTTGTTGTTATCCTCAAACTACAAGGAGCATGTGGATCATGTCCTAGCTCAACCATGACATTAAAGATGGGGATCGAAACTCGCCTTCGCGATAAGATTCCGGAAATCATCGAAGTTGAGCAAATACTAGATACCGAGACTGGTCTTGAGTTAACCGAAGAGAATGTTGAAAGTGTATGGAGATTCAAATTTTATACATCATTTTCTGCATTTCCATATTCTAAATCTTATAATGTTATTCATATTTTCAGATTCTTTCGGAAATTAGACCGTATCTTGTTGGCACTGGAGGAGGAACATTAGAGCTTGTTGAGATCAGTGATTATACCGTTAAAGTTCGGTTAAGTGGACCGGCTGCAGGAGTCATGACGGTTCGCGTTGCCTTGACGCAGAAGCTGCGAGACAAGATACCTTCTATTGCTGCTGTGCAGCTGATAGAATGATGTAACATATTAGTTTGTGTATGTTTTGATAAATCAATACAAAGATGTAAACTTGTCTTGAGAAAAGAAATTCAGTGTCATATAGTTATACATATTTGATTTGAGTTTTGCATAAGATTATGATTAGCTAGCCAATCTACGTTTCAGTTGTCTTAAAGATGAAGTAAGAGGCATTTCCCTTCAATCGTTAAGACATCTTTCACATCAATGATACTAAGTCTGTCATAGACTTTCTCAAGATCATTCTTAATATACTTGAACAATTTTTGGCCTTTCATTTTAGCCAACAAATGAACCATTTTATGAGCTATGAATTATGTGACATTTGTGATGACATTATATGTCACATTATACAAAATTGAGAAACATATTTCAGTTTGTCCACTTTAGGTATCATCATCACAAGCAGAATATTAGTATTTATAAAAGAAACAAGAGAATGGTTATACCATACTTGAATAGACAAGGATTTCAACATTAACAACAGAGTCTGAAATTTATTAAAAAGTTATCAATGTTGACGGTATCTGAGTGATAAATTATTGAAGCATAAAAATAAAATTTAAATAATTAATCAAGCATTTGATTTTCTGTCTTACGGAAGCAATCAAATTGGAAAAAAGAGGAAATGAAGGTTCCACAGCCTCCCTCTTTAAATTTGATGTGAGGAAATGAAGAGTTTGTTACAATAATCAACAATTACAGAGTATATAAGGGCTGAATCAGGATAACAAATAAGATACATTTTCAAACACTTTTTTTTTTATTAATAAAATAGAGATGTCTCACTTACCTTCTAAAATGTATCTCCAAACATATTAAAAGTATTTTTGAATTTTCAAGAGTATGAAATACACCCTTGATGCGTGGAATGAAAAGAGTAATTCCCAAATTTTAACCAATATATTGATTCCCAAAGTAGTTCATTCATATAAAAATATGATATTGATTTTTATCAATATATAACATTTTAATGAAAATTTTAAAAAGTGATCCAGTATCTAATATTTTCCCATATCTCTTAAAATTACGGTTGTGTTAGTGTTGGAGGAATTTTTTTATTAGGGAGCATTGAACATTGTGAGACTTCCTTTTTTTTATAGCAACATCTTTGTGAGAGACACATCATATATTCATCCAAAATCTTAAGGTGATAGATAGGTGGATGAATTTTCTCATTCATAAATAATCAACTCTTTATATTTCCAACCAATGTGAGACTATTATCCATACTATTCACACTTATTACATTCTCAACACTCTACTTTAAGTGTGAGTCCACAATATCCCCCCTCAAGTGAAAAGTCTTCTTATTTCCACAAATTCTTGTCCCGCACAAAACGTTTCTTACTCATCACCCTTATGACGTTGTTGACACTCGATACAAGTAAGCTGATCCCTTTCTCGAACCAAAGACTCGTGATACCCTATGTTATGGCAAGAACTATTAGAAATTTCGAGAAGATTAAATGGATCCAGGTTGAATCATGAACAAAGTCACTTTCCTTAAAAGTATTTCAAGCACTCTCTTTGATGTCTTAGAGTCGGAAAACAAGAATACCCAGGATAATTCAGTCTTTTGATCGAGCCTGCACAAGACAGATGAAGAACTCGAATGCAAGGAAGTGTGTATGAAATATTTAAGAGGATGTGCAAATTTTGAGTGAGTCTTTTTCAAATTCAGAAACATGTATTTATAGGTCATGCATGTGTTGTTTCATAAGTTTGCATCTCTTGATGAAATAACACCTTTTCACCATATATTGCAATGGTTCGCCTATGATCATACAATGCACCACTTCATGAAGTGTTGTATATTTTGAATTCGAAATTTAAACTTAAGCAACGACCAAAATCTTGGAGCAATACTTAGGATTAATTTACAACATGTCGGCCAAAGGCCGGCCGCCGGAGTGTCGCCTCATTAACATCGTGAATAGTCTGATTGCTTCGATGCGTCGTGCCTAAGTGCTCAAGTGCCGCCTACAAGCCGCCACTAGCGCCTCTACGCCCACGCCCTCGGACCCGGTCCCGGAGCTGGTGTCGCCGGTGACTACACCGGCGAGGGGTTGTTCGGATGTGACATGTGGCATAATGCTTGGGACCACCACATATGTCCATGTGACACTTTATCCTCTTTGGCTCCTTTGGTGAGTTTAATGTTTCAATGTCTTTATAAATGCTTTTAATGTTAGCTCCACTTTCTATGTGAGACTATTTGCAATGCATTTATTGCCATTAACTCAAAAACCTAATTTTGTCATATTGAAACATACTCATGACAATTATTGTTTATAATTTCCAACAATCTCCCACTTGTTCTAATACTGACAAAACTAATTCTAAAAAATGAGATATAAAGAGTGTTAATACAGTCAGGTATCTTTCGATTTAAAACTTAACCTTTGTGAGGATAACACAAAGTTTAATCGGAATATTAGATAACAATGCTTATAAACCATTAATCCATTTGATTAGACCGGTGTTACCTTACACATACTCTTTAAAGGTTCTTCCTCTACATATCTCGCTTAGCACTCATTTATGGCCTTAAGATATCCCGTTTCATGAATTTTCATGAGAGAAACTCCAACTCTCACTTTGAGACGGCACCAACTCGAAATTTACATAGGTGAAGTTCATGTTGTATCCTTTTCCATGAGATACTTTTCCTCAGTTATGAACTTCATTAAGAGGTTTTAAAAACCTCAACCCTCTATTTAAAATAGTCAACATTATTTCCCAATGTCTGACTTACATCCAAATCAATGACTTGTTGTTACCCATTGGATCTTGAAGTTAATGTTCTGTTAACATAAGACTGGGTTGCTGCCGTCGTTGGAAGTCTTATTCAAGGAGTTTCAACCCCATGCCTCTCGAGGTTGTTTTTACTAAGTCTCTGGCCAGTGACTTAGTAAATTGATCGGCCAAATTATAGTTTGTTCGTATATAGGTGAGTGAGATGATTCCATCCTTAATCATTTTCCTCACAAACGAATTTCTAAGTCCTATGTGCCTATACTTTCCATTGTACACTTTGCTAAATGCTCTTGATAAAGTGGTTTGGCTATCTCAATGCATCATCACCTTTGAAACATTGTCTTTAGCCAATAGAACTTCCAACAGAAGATCCCTCAACCATTCTGCTTCTTGACCAGCGGAAGCAAGAGCCACAAACTCTGATTCCATGGTCGAAAGAGTAATGCATGTTTGTTTCTTGCTCTTCCAAGAAATTGCTCCTTCAGCTAGTGTAAATATCCATCGAGTTGTAGATTTATGATCTCCAACGTTAGATATCCAACTCCCGTCAATATATCCTTCTAGTACGACAGGGAACCTACCATAATGAAGGCCAAGATTCTATAATTACATTAGTCTCTAAATTTAAGAGTCTATATGCTTTACTATTTTGTGTGTATCCTACAAAAGCACATCTTATCCCTCGAGGACCTAACTTGGTTCTTTTAGGATCCATGTCCTTTCCATGCCTCATATGGCGAAATATCGATTTTTTAAAAGGAATTCTATTAATTATATGGCAAGCGGATAATAAGGCCTCACCCCACAAATTGAGGGGTAATTTAGAATGCATCAACATGTCATTCATCATCTCTTGATATGTTCGATTCTTTCTTTCAGCCATGCCATTTTGTTGCGGTGTGCGTGGTGCCGAACATTCATGTATTATGTCGTGTTCTTCACAAAATGCATCGAATTCAGTAGAAAAGTATTCACCGCCCCTATCACTCCTAAGGACTTTAATACTTCTACTTAATTGATTTTCCATTTCTTCTTTATAAATCTTAAAGGCATTAAAAGCATCACCTTTATGCTTTAAGAGATATACATGTGTGTATCTAGAAGAATCGTCAATGAATATAATAAAATATCTATTTCCCCCACTAGTTAACATGCCATTGAATTCACACAAATCTGAGTGTACAAGATCAAGTAGATTTGTATTTCTTTAAACACTTTTGAAAGGTTTCGTAATCATCTTTGATTTGACACATAATTCACATTTTTTGAAATTATTTATATTACATGAAATTAATCCAGATTTTTAATTAGTTTTTTCATAGAACTGATACCGGAATGTGCTAGTCTATTACGCCATAGATAAACAAATTCAAGCATGTAAGCGAAAGTAGAAATTTCATTAATAATATTGTCGGCAGTACATAGTTTGATCATTCCTTCAGTGGAATATCCTTTTCCAACAAATACACCATTACAGGTCAATATAAGTTTGCCCGGTTCATAAACTGATTTAATGCCCGATTTTCCCAATAAATCCACACTAACAAGATTCCTATTCATGTCCGGGACATGAAGCACATTAACGAGAGTGATTTTCTTTCATGAGGTGAAGTTGAGTTTGACTGATCCGGTTCCAACAACTTTAGATCGTACTTCATTTCCCATCTGCACTTCTTGTCCATCATTTATCTCAGAATAGGTTTTGAAAGCAGCCTTGTCATAAGAGACGTGCACCGTAGCGCATGTATCATACAACCAACCTTGAACTTTGCCTTTGATTGCCATAATTTTGCTCACTGTAGCAATTATGTATCATTTTCATGAACTGCATTGATCTTATTTTTTGACTTGTTGTGCCTGAAATCTCTAGCATAGTGTCCAGGTTTTCCACAAACAAAATATCCGCTTTTCGGACCCTTATGACCTCCAGCATTCTTGAACTTATTATGTTCCTCCTTTGGTCCAAGATGACTCTTTATGCCATCATGTTTCTTCTTTCCTTTGGTGCTCACGGCATTGGCTTTAGAAAGACCCGTAGATTCTGATTTCTCCCTCTCCTTCGATTCCTCCTCGATTCGAAGATGTTTCTGGATTTTCTCCAAAGAGAATTCCTCAGAACTGTGCAACAATTTCTTTCTGTAGCCTTTCCATGAAGGTGGCAATTTTGCAATGATTGCACCGACTTGAAAGGTCTCAGGGATGTATATTTTCACCGCTTTTATTTTATTCACGAGGACTTGCAACTCATGAACTTGGGGAAGAATGGGCTTGCAGTCTACAAATTTAAAACCAAAATATTTAGAAATTAAAAACTTCTTCGTACCTTCCTCTTTGGCCTTGAACTTGAATTCGATGGCTTTCCAGATTTCTATTGCAGAGGGATTATCCGTATAGAGGTCGTAGAGACGATCAGACAGTGTATTCAGAATATGTCCATGACATAATAGTTCGTCCTCCTTACGTTTCTTGCACTCTTTCTTGACTTCTTCAGATTCATTTTCTGATGGTTCATGAATTGGTGCTAAGTCAGGATCTAAGACATAGTGAACTTTCAGGGCAGTCAGTAGGAATGTCATCTTGTCTTGCCATCTGGTATAGTTGGTTCCATCAAAGCGATCCAACTTGACAAGATCTTGATTCATGACCTTGATGCTTAAAACTGTAGCGTCGGAAGCCATTGTGTAAATACTTTTAAGACTGTTAGAAATTTCGAGAAGATTAAATGGATCCAGGTTGAATCGTGAACAAAGTCATTTTCCTTAAAAGTATTTCAAGCACTCTCTTTGATGTCTTAGAGTCGAAAAGCAAGAATACCCAGGATAATTCAGCCTTTTGATCGAGTATGCACAAGACAGATGAAGAACTCGAATGCAAGGAAGTGTGTCTGGAATATTTAAGAGGATGTGCAGATTTCGAGTGAGTCTTTTTCGAATTCAGAAACATGTTTTTGTAGGTCATGCATGTGTTGTTTCATAAGTTTGTATCTCTTGATGAAACAACACATTCTCACCATATGTTGCAATGGTTCATCTATGATAATACAATGCACCACTTCATGAAATGATGTATATTTTGAATTTGCAGCATGTTGGCCGAAGGCAGGCCGCCGGAGCGCCGCGAATAGCCTGATTGCTCTGATGCGTCGTGTCTAAGTGTTCAAGTGCCACCTACAAGCCACCACTATCGCCTCTACGCCCACGCCCTCGGACCCGGTCTTGGAGCCAGTGTCGTCGGTATCGGCGAGGGGTTGTTCGGATGTGACATATGGCATAATGATTGGGACCACCACATATGCCCATGTAACACCTTATCCTCTTTGGCTCCTTTGGTGAGTTTAATTTTCAATGTATTTATAAATGCTTTTAATGTTAGCTTCACTTTCTATGTGGGACTATTTGCAACTCAAAAACCCAATTTTGTCATATTAGAACATACCCATGGCAATTATTGTTTATAATTTCCAACAGTTGACACTCGATACAAGTAAGTCGATCCCTTCCTCGAACCAAAGGCTCATGATACCCTATGTTATGGGAGTTTTTTCATTATGGAGCATTGAATATTGTAGGACTTTCTTTTTTATAGCAACACCTTTGTGAGAGACACACCATATATTCATCCAAAATCTTAAGATGATAGGTGAGTTAACTCTCTCACTTATAAATGCCAAAGTCTCCACATTCCAACCAATATAAGACTATTACCCATACTACTCACACTAGGTGTACCACATATTTCAAAATTTCTAATTAAAATAAAAACAATATTTTGGATTTTACCAGATACTTCCAAATTGTCGATATGGTGCCGAAGATTTTAAAATTGTTGGTATAACTCTAAGATTTTTGAAAAATAATAATCCTTTTTTTAAAATTTTATTGATTAAGGAGTATTATAGTAAAATTGTTTGTAACATGAGATGTCACACGCAATCTAGAGATGAGAATTTATTTTGTCACCCCCACAGTTTAACTTGACTCCCCCACGTGAGAGATATTTTTACATAATAACGTTTGTGAATTTTTACGTTCTTAAAAAATTGTTTGTTTTTCGGATTTATGAAAAATTTGCGAGGTTTACTTGATTTTTGAAGAATTTCATGATTTTTTAACGTATTTTTGGGATCTCATGAGTTTTACCGGATTTTTTATATAAACTACCAGATTTTTAAAAAACTATGAGTTTTTACCAGTTTTTTAAAAAATTCTATGAGCTTTTATCGAATTTTTCAAAAAAAAAGAGTTTTTATCATTTTTTTCAAAAAATCTACAAATTTTTACTGGTTTTTTCAAAAAATATATGATTTTTTTGCTGAATTATTCAATTATACTATCAAAATTTTCAAAAATATATGAGTTTTTATCGGATTTTTAAAAAAATCTGAGATTATATCATATTTTTTAAAAAATCCAAGTATTAATTTCAGTTTATTTTTTCTATCTGAAATGAACTGTCGAATTTATCAAAAAAAAATATAAAATATATAAGATTTATCAAAAAAAATATAGAGTGTTAAATTAATTTTTTAACACTAATAAAAATACAAATTGAATTTTTAAAATATATTACTGAATTTTTTAATTCATATCGAATTTTTCAATTATATTATTGGATTTTTGTTCGCTGTTTTTTAATTAAATTTTGACAGTGATAATTTTGCAATTATAAAAATATGTAAGAGTGTTAGATAAAATTCTCCGTGTGCAATAGACAATAGTAGCCTAAAGGGAGTGGATTTAGTTTGGCCCTATTTAAATTGATGCAAGAAGGAAAACATGAGAATTGTACTTGGCACCCAATTGGTTAAACTTGGCAGCCCACATTACTAGCACTTTTACTATAATAGTCCTAAATTAATATTTTGATAATTAATACCAAATTAAAAAAAAACGCTATAAAGCCTATGATATTAAATCAGATTCTTCAAAAAAAATCGATATAAAATCTTTGACCTGATTATTTTTTTTAAAATCTGATATAAAATCAATAATTTGTTTTTAAAATATATGATTTTATATTGGATATTTGAAAAAACCAATATAAAATCATAAACTTTTATACCTAAATTTCCAAATATTCGGGATAAAATTATAGATTTTGAAAAAACAAATTATAATTTTTTATCAGTTTCTTTTAAAATGCAAACAACTATAATACATACTAGTATATCAAAGAAAACAGTAGTATTAATTTCATTTTTTAAAATAATTACTAAAAAAGCCTATCGGTTTTTCAAAAAAAATCAATGCACCCCTATATTTATATCGGTTATTTTAAAAATTCGACATAAAACAAAGATTTATGATTTTACACCGGATATTAGGAAAATTTGATATAAAATCACATATTTTCTCAAAATTTATAATTTTACATCATTTTTGTTAATAAATATCGGTAAAAAATACATAGCATACTTTTTGTTTAACCTATCGAATTTTTTGTTTTTGAATTTTTTTTACTATATTTAATGAAAGGTGAAAGATAATTTTTTTGTGGGAATCAGAAATGGAGTGAGAATCAGAAGTAATTGTGATTTTATGCTTCCGACGCGGTGAAGAGGGGGCTCATTTGCAAGGTTAGGACTCCAATGCTCAAACCAATATATGAGAAAGAGGAGTGAATTCAAATCGTGTTTGAATTTTGTTATCTGAATTTGGCGTTTCTCTATAGTAAAGAATGAATAATTAACTTGTTATTAGTTATGGGTTACAGAAAGTCGTTGGAAGCACTTGAGACTTTGATCTCCTGCGCATGCCCATTGGATGATTTTCTTGTATTGAGAAGGTTCTAGAATAAGTGAAGTTCCTCCTGGTCGTCGGTCGGGGTCGATATACCCCCAAGCCCTTGTCGGTGTGTAGCAAGGTGGGGGTTTTCCATGTTAGCCTCGGGTGCCGACCAAACTCTTTATTTATTTTGAATTTACAATAAAGATCGTTTCAGTTTCCTAGATATTCATGCATTTAATGCGCCATACTTCAAACGTCTCTTCAAAAGTGTCGTCATTATGACTCTTGGAACTAAATCACTTGAGTGTTATGTGTGAGTGATTAAATGCATTTGAAAGGGTCTACTCTTTTTTGCATGCTAGAGTATAACTCTTGAAGAGTCAACGTTATTTTTTTAAAGTCATTTTCTCAGTTTAACGATTATATACTTCTTTGGATACCTCCTTCCCGTACATCTGAAAAGTTAGTGCATTATGGGTAAAAATCACAGAAGAACGCTCACAAATCCCAGAAGAGTGCTCTATCTTCTTGATTCTGTAGCGGGGTTTTCGTTACCTTTAGGTTTATTGACTAAACCAAAAGTCAACATACAATTCGAGTCGCCACCGCACTTTTATTTGTCCAAAGGAAAGGCTAAAAAGCGAACAAAAGCCAAGGTAAGAAGTTTTTCAAATCAAAAACTAATAAAAATGTCAGAGACCTGGGTAAGGGGGTTGGTTATGAAATGGGAAGGTTTTACGCATCCAAAACATCCTTAGTACTCTAAGGGAACCCTTTTTGCAATATGTGTTGTAGGTTGGTATTTGTGAAAAGATTTATACAGAAGATTGGGGGATGAGAAGAGAATAGATTATATTTACAAATTTGTTGTTTGAATGGATGAACCCATTGCCTACGTACCATCCCAAAGGAGGATCAAAACCTCGTAGTTCGGGGTAAAAATCTCAAAGATTGGTGAATTGATTTGACCAAAAGCCTTAAGGTCTTTTGTTATCAAAGGGAGAAAACTCAACCTAAACCAACAATCCACCATGTGAGGAAGGCTTCAACATACTAGTGAGGGGTTAACCCTATAATAAGCTTGGAAGACGTATAATCCAACCACTAAGGATGAGGTGAGATTTACATCAACCACTATGATAACTCAAACCTATGACTAATGTTTATGAAAAGGTTTTAACAAAGTGGCCATTGGAACCACAAAACAACTTGAAGTGAGTTATATTTACAAGTTAGACTTATTTACAAAATAAAGTCAAATTTGGATTAAGGTTTATTCACAATGAGTATTGATGAAAATGATTTTTAAAAGTCAAAGGCTTAAGGCCTAGGTTTCTAATTTGAAACAAAGTCAAAGTTTAGAAAATGAGTTTGGCTTGGTTAGAGTGGGCAGAAGAAGAGAAGGGCTAGTCCTAAAACAAACAAAGATAAGAGAGAAAAGATAAACCCTTGGAGTTCCTTTTCTTGGAATCATAGAGATGATTCAAGATGCTCCTTTCCTTTGGACTTAGCAAACAAACAAGCAATCAAACAAATTGAATTCAAGCTCCTAGAATCTCTATTTGGCTTGTCTCTTAACTTGGCTACTCATGACAATGATCCTCTTTTCACAATCTCAAGGTGGGATCCCTATCACACAAAAGCAAACATCAAAAAGTTCACCATACAATAAGGGGAATGGACAAAGAATAAGTTTGGAAGAGAAGTCCTTTGAGATAAATTTTGGATTTTAGCATTCTAAAGGCATGAGACCTAGTTTCTCTTCAATAATTTAGAATTCTAAAGGCATGAGGCCTAGTTGCTCTTGAACTCCTTTAAGCATGGGTAGGTCATAATTCTAAGTCCTTTCTCCTTTTGCATTAGGTTCACACAAAGTAAACACAAAACAAACACAAGATAGCAATATATTTATATACAATAATGTGCTCAAATGAGCAAAAGGAAAATGACATAAACATAAAATATGTGCTCAAGTGAGCAAAGGGAAAATCAATATGAATAATGAGCAAGAAATAAATGACATTAAAAGTAAACGACAAGAAATTAAATGCTCAAATTAAAGTTAGTAATTAGTGGAGTTATGTTAGCTTGTCATAAGACAATGTAGCGCTATGTTAAGCAATCGTAAGTGGACTAATGTAGTAGGCACACCTATCTGAGGTCGGTCAATAAAAATATAGGCAAGGAAACACAAGTTAGAGATCATGACTAGTAAGCCAAGCTCCACAAACTTGCCATGCCAAAACACAAGGGGAAGGGCCTTGTATTGTCTTTAAGTTATTTGCTTGACCAAGAAGCAACATATCTTGGACACAAAACAACTCACTTGATCATGGATCAAGTTGAGTTTGGTTTGGATCAAAGAAGGTTAAACCTCTCATTTGTCAAGACCAACCAATAGAACTTAACTCATTGGCCATTGATGGAAAGAATGGGATGAAGATGAAAGGGAATGGAAAAGAAGACAAGTATTAAGTCCAATTGATCAAATGTGAATCAAGTCATCATCAATCAATGCCAAACAGAAAAGAAATGAAGATTACAAGTCAACAAGTC
The DNA here is from genome assembly GCF_024323335.1 of Lathyrus oleraceus. NCBI lineage: Eukaryota > Viridiplantae > Streptophyta > Magnoliopsida > Fabales > Fabaceae > Lathyrus > Lathyrus oleraceus. The sequence continues at coordinate 372,260,814 of NC_066579.1, forward strand.
AACAATATTTTTTTGGTATTTTTTGAATTAAAATAAAATGGAAATATAAAATAAACAAATAAGGTCAAACCTCAAATTCAATTGAAATCAACTTCAACAAGTCCAATTAAATTCTCATAGGTCTAACATGGTCAAACAAGCTTTGACTAATTTTCTCAACAATTTTTGAAATCAGAAAGTAATTAAAAACAATTAAAAACAATCAAAAATAGCACAAAATGGATTAAAATCTCAAATCAAGTAAGAAATTGATGAGACTATTTTTCATTGATTTATCATGATCCATAAATGCTAGGAAAATATTTTTGGATTTTTCAAAAGTCAGAAAGTATTTTAAAATGAATTAAAACTATTAAAAACCAAATAATTCACAAAAAATATTAAATGAAGTCACAAAAATATTAAAAAATCAAAATATGAAACTAGATTTTTCAAGAAATTTTTTGGAATTGGTCTCGTATTTTTCTGACTTCAAATAATTTTTTTATGAATTTTTGAAAATAAAAGGAATTAACTGAAAATAAAAGAAAATAGAAATAATAGAAAAAACCACAACCGCGTGATACAATTCATTAATTGATGTGGCAGCCAAGAACGGTCCAGATGTGAGGGAGTAGCGTGTGTTCGAGTCAAATGCGCAACAACATGAATTAAATAAAGTAAGCGCAATGAAGGACCAAGATTAGATCCTGAACTCATGATCCAAAGGCCAAGAGTGATGCACGTGGTGATGGTGGTGGAAACCACCATCTTCTCCGGTGAACCAACCATCTCCGGCCACCAGTTGCAGAGATTTTTTTTATAACAAAAATACAAAATAAGGACATCAAATTGAAGCTCGTGTGATGTAGATCACCACTGTATCCATGGATCTTCCTCACTCTTCCTATGTTGAGAGAAATGTGAAGTGGAAGATCATGGTGTTCAAACTGAAAGTGCACGAAATGGAAAATTGAAACTACCATTGGCTTGCCTCAAGTGTGAGGACTTCAGAAAACCACACAAACATGAGAATACTACATTGGATTGCAAGTTCTAGATCCAAAAAGTTTGAAGGTATACCTCTGAATTGAAGCTCTTTAAGCCACGAAACCTTCAAGATCTTGGCTCCTCTTTGCTCTAGGGATGCAGTGGAAGTGAAAGGCTAAGGAATTGAGCTTTAAAAATCAACTAATGATGTTGAATTTCAAGCTTGAAAGTGAGATTTTTTTTTGGAAAATTCCTTTGGTATGGCTATGGTTTTAATGCTGCAGCGCTTCAGATCTCCAAAAGGTTGATGAGTGAATGAGAAGGAGTGTTTATTTATAGCTGAAATTGGTTGTGCATCATGCTTCCGTCGTGTGCATGGCATTTGAAATTGGATATGCATGGGCCTGTACAGGCGCATGTGAGGCCCAATGATGGGTGCAAAACCATGCTGAGCTCATTTGGAATGGATTTAGATGTGTACATGAAGTGGAATCAGCTTGTACACCAAGTTACAACATGAAATGCCAAAATGCACATAAATGAAGAGCTCTTCGAAACTCACCAATGGTAAGTCAAAAAAAAGTAATGTGAGTAATGGTTGGAAAGCCCTTGAAATAAGGAACAAAAGTCATGTTGGGAAAAAATTCATTTGGCATTTGGAAATTAATGAAAACTGACTGTGAAAATTTAGGTACAAAACATGTTTAAGTCACCTTTGAAAATTTTCACCAAAAGCAAGCCTATTCAAACCCCTCTGCTTGCATTATGAAAGCTTCAAATGGAAAAACCTCCAACATAAAAGTTGTATATCTTTTCAATATGATCAATGTAGACTCACATTTTGCATCATTTGGATTTTTTATGACAAAGTTATGTGCATTTGAAGTTGGGTACTTTTTCAAATTCAATGGATTAGGTCCAATGTGACCTATAATGTTTTGTATTATCACATGTATTTATTTTAGGATTATGAAAATTTGTCCAACATAACATTTGAAGTAGACATATCAATATTTTCAATTCATTTGGTCTCACCTCAAAATCATAAAAATTAAGGGAGTTATGCCCTTGGTAAGTTGACCTAAAATTAGGGTTTCAGTCAAAATGACCTATAATGTTTTGAAATGAATGATGACCTTAAAAGTTTCAAATGGATTTTTTATGAACATGAAAGTTGTTCATATGGTTCTTAAGAACATTGTTTCTCTTGGGATAATCTTCATTTGACAAACACATCAGTAGTTATATCTCAATAGACCTCAGTTTAGTCAGATGACTTGATTGGTCAACTTTTCAAGGCCAAACTTCCAATCTTGATGAATAAATGATTGAGGATCCTCAAATAGGCTCATATATGCATAAAATGATAAATGAAAGAACTTACCTTGATTAAATTTGATCATAGGTTGAGGTTGCTTCATGAGCAAGGCAAAGTCAAAGCACAGTTGAATTAGGGTTTCCTTGGGAAACAAACCTCAAGCCCTTTGGGTCATCTTGATCAAGTTGGCCAATTGAGATACTTAAGAGACATATATGGTGATTAGGAGTTTTGTGGACCATTTTCATGCTTTTTCTCATCTTCATCTAGCCATTTCACTGAGCTTAGGAGCCTCCTAGGAACATTGGAGCACATGATCACTTGAGCTTCAAAACAAAAAGAGTTAGTGACATATTTTTGTGCTTTTGGTTAGTAATCAAAATAAGAAAATAAATAATATACAATACAAGCATGCTTTGTGGTCTCAAACCACTCAAACAAGTCCCACCCTTAGGGTGAAGGAGCCAAACATGCTATGATCCTTGAGGCAATGCACTGAGCAATGATATGATGCCATGAGGGATCTTAGGGTCAAAATTAGGGTCTTACAGATTGGATTAAGCTTACTCTTCAATAATTTATATTTTTTTTCCAGGAATCGTAGTCTCGATGGATCCTTTCTTGAATTTGGCCCATCATCTGATTTAGTGTTCTGAAACCTACTAAAAATGATAGGATATGCGGTGAACACGAAGATTGTGCCATTCCTTTTTATGAATTTCTTTCTCCGCTCTGGGTTTTCTCCTACCATTCACTACCTTTAAGATAGAAGTCCTGAAGCATTTGACAACAAATCCTTCACAACTTCATCCATCTAGTTAGGGCGTATGTGAAGGTTTACCAATTCGTGTGTGAGTACCTGAAAGGAAAACCTAAGTGACCCTTTTCTTTTATCTCTTTAAATGTCGATGTGGTCATGTGGCTCGGACACAGAGAAGAGGGTTAATTTCTTTGGATCCGATCATGCGCGGATTTGGGCTTATTCCTGAACTACAATGTTTTGTTGATTGATTCTTTCTGGTCACCCTCATCGGCCCAACAACTGATGTTACAGTTTGCATTATTGGGGACAAATTGAAGGGAAGATGCACCAAGTTATTTCCTAAGTACTGGATTAAAAGTCACTTTAGGGAATAATATATACGTGTACAAGGAGGAATAATACCTCACTACAAATGATTTTTCTAAGAAGAAACAGTTAATGAGTTTTACCAACAACCTAGGTTACTTTGAGGGTGAAACCCCTATGGTTGATGTTGATTGGAAATGCTTGCAGCATCTTATTGACTTTGAATTGCTCATGGAGGCTCGTTCCCGAGAAGAAAGAAAAGTCATCTTTGGTAGGTTTCGGAAAATCTTGTCCTCTTTGTCTTTGATATGCTTATTCGTGATGTATTTGTTATGACATTGGTTATATGCAAAGTGGATGAAGGATGAAGTACAACTCCGACTCATAAAGCAGGGAATATGGAACGTAGAGTGTGAACCTGACTTGAACATGCTTCCACTTCCTGCCTGTCCGTTAGTTGCGGGGTCGAGCTCTCATACCTCTAGAGACCTTCAACACATTCTTTGAAAGAGGATTGCGCATATTTGGCCAATTTGTTCGTGCATTCCCTATAGGAGGAACTGGAAAACATGGCTAGGTATGTCAGACGTGCCTTCGCTTCTTTGGCCATTGGTGGAGTTGGCTGCTGGGAAGCTTTATGGTCCTACTAATACCATGCTGAGAAGCAACGACTGAAAGAGAGTGTTTATGATATGAAGTTTCAGTGGGATAAGTACATGCAAAAAATAAATATAGGTTATACCACTCTTACCAAGATAAATAAGGCTTTTCTCCCTCTCAATCTTGCTGGCCCTCTGGCCCGCAGGTTACTCATCTTGTGAGCATCACGGAGAGGAAGACCCGGACTTTAGTTACAACTCAAGGAAAATTATCGTCTGTCCCAACATATCTTTTAATGACTCATAAGAAACTAGAGTCTATGCAACTCGAGAATGCTACTTTGACCCAACGTTTGACTGATTGCATCGTCACCAGCCTTGGCATAATCTCGCAGTTGTTTGAGAATGCTTTTCATTAAGTGGAACAATCCATCATCCCCTACGTATCTCATGGAAGGAAGTTCAAACGGACTGGATTCTCAAAGATGAGGAAGTTGTCTCCCAGTCGAAGTAGGCCTACTGGCCATTTTTTTTTCTTTCTTTATGTGTGTATTGTATGTATAGTACTGTTGTAATGGAATAATGTATGTGAATATAATTTTTGTTTTCGGAAAGAATTGTGTTTGCATCTGTCTAAGGAATATTTGTGTAATCTTGAGTGCGAGGATATGGATGTATATTTGTATGATCCTAAGTGCAAGGCTCCAAAATTTGTATGAACTTATAAGGCCCTTCCTCAAAGCTAATTGGACATCACAGGGGTCATGGCCAGCCAAGGGTCGATACCCCTTCCACCCAAATGAAAACCTAGTCTGAGATAGACGTGTGGGTGACACATCGTGATATTTATAGGGGGTAGCTTCTAGAGGAGGTGGGTTTTTATTACATATGTGAAATTGATTGTTATGGCCAGATGTGGAAAGTGTCTCCGGTAACACCTCTGACTTTCAATGGAGGATTGATTGCTTTAGTTAGACATGAAAAATGTCTCCAACAATATCCTTGGCTTTCGGTGGGGAATTGATTGTTGTAGTTACGTGCAAAGCATCTCGGGAACCAACTCTGGCTTTCGGTACAAAATTTATTGCTTTATCCATACGTGCAATGCAACTTCGACAACACCCCCGGGTTTCGGTGGGGAATTGATTTCTTTAGTCAAACATGAAAAATGTCTATGACAACACCCCTGGCTTTTAATGTGTCTTCTTGTTGCACAGGAATTGTTTGGTTTAGCCACACGTGCAAATAATCTTCAACAACACCCCTAATTTCTTTATGTCGGGCCTAGATCTCGTTGGTCTTAACCCAGATTTACTATTAATATGCACAACCATAAATAAACAAACATTTTATAAATTGACACATTTCATTCATAATTGAATACAACTCATGTATATGAGGAGGGAGATTATACAAAAATGGTATTTAATACAACACAATAAAGAAAATATAACTAGGCGGGCTAACTGCCACTATTCTCCATGTTCTCATCCTTATGGTTCAACCACGTCTTGGTGGTCAGATGTTCATGTCTCGGAGTTGACCGGTCATGGACGCCATGTTAATCTCTATGGCTACATCCTCTCCCTGATCTTTCTAGAGCGCTTGGTAGATTATTTTTGCTCCCTCAAGATTGGCGTTGATGGTGGCCGACTCTCCCTACAGGTTATGTTACTTGAGTTTGAGGTGGACTAGCAAAGCCACTATGTCCAGCATAACTGCAAAGGGTTTTCCTAGTATGTAATTGTAGATGCTTTTATAAGGGATACCAAGGAATTGTGAACTTACTATTCAAATGTCCTTTCCTTTGCCCACCGATACTTCCTGCTTAACGTACCCCTATGGATGGGTGGTCGTCCCATTAAATGCATTCAAATCTAAGCCTTCATACAACAATAAGCTTCCTTTTCCGAGGTTCATATTTTTAAACATCTTAGAGTACATTATATCACAAGAGTTATTGCCGTCAATTAATATCCGGGAGATGTCAAATTTTCTAATGGTGCTTATGATTACCAGAGGAAAAAATTCATTAGGGATGCTGCCCACCTTCTCTGAGTTCCAGAACCCCAACTAGGTTGGCCATGAGTCTTCCGATGAAAGTCCACCATTGCGTATATTTTATCTAAGAATCGAAGCAAAACAAGTGAAAGTCGAGTAAATATGAGGAGGAATAACCAAAGAATGAGGGAAAAATAGCTAAGTATGCAATTTGTGGACTTAGTGAAAATTTGAGTGAAAAAGGAGCAAAAAAGAGTGAAGCTTCGAAAATAATCACATCCACCACCGTGCAACATTGCTCATGCAATAGGACCTTAAAATCTGCATCACACGATGCATGTATCACGCGCGTGATGGTTAGTTTTTTGGGTCTTTTCCTGACGCGTTCTGGTCCATTCTGACACCTTTAAGAGGGGAAGTTCTGCACTTTCACAAGGGTTATGAAATTTGGCACTGAGAGCATGATTTTGCAGCATCAAAGAGTGATTTTGAGAGCATTGGAAGCTATTGGAGGCCAATACTTCAAGGGAATTCATATGCTATTCTTCTTTATTCAATTGGTATTGTAATTTTGAACATGAGTAACTAAGCTTCTCTAGGGTATGTTGTGTGATGATGAACCTTATTCAATATTGTTGGTATTATATGTGGGTTTGACTTTGTATGAATCCTTTGAATTATAATATTATTCAGTTGTTTCTTAATCTTAATTCTTTTAATTTGAGATACTCTGTTAATCTGATTGCGGACACATAAGGATTACTAACCCTTAGCCTATGTGTTGGACCTAGGGCAACTATTCTACTTACGCTGGTTGAATAGGGATAGGAGACCCTGAGTAGTGGCATATGGAATTAATGTTATGTGCATCGCCTAACCCTACTTACGCTGGAGAACTAGGGATAGAAAGCTCCGAGTAGTAGTTAGTGAGTTAATTCGCCGTGAGATTATAAGTATAAGACCATTCATACAAGGCATCATACATCAACAAGAGAGAATAAATGGGATTCTAATACACAACCTAACCGTCTTAATACTTCTATTTTAAACTCGTAATTTATTTTCCCTTCTAAAATATGACCCCCCCCCAAATTTATTGTTTTTTATTTACATTGCACAATTGTTGGCATGTTCGAAAACATTCTCTGGCAATTCGATCTTTTATTACTGTGACATTATCAGTACACTTGCTGAGAAGTCATCAAGTTTTTGGCGCCGTTGCCGGGGACTGTTGATTTCAACAGGGCAACGCTTTGTGTGACATATTTTATTTTCTTAGTTTTTCTTGCTTTTTATTTTTTATTTTTATTTTTCATAGTGCTACTGAGGTATTTTCTGTTTTTTTATATGCAGTTCAAGATCGTCATTACTACCATTTGATTAAGAAATTGAAAGAATTGCACGTGCTCTAAGAAAAACATCTAGAGAAGCAATTCTGGCTGAAGGGGACCAACCAGAAGTAGATCCACCAATACTTTCTTCACATTCCGAAGAAGAGGATAACATGGCACAACACCCCTCACTATGGGGGGTTACTATAAACGGATTGATGAAGAACATGTTTCTAGAGGGTTTGTACCGATAGACCCTGCTAACTTTGATATTAAGAATTCTGTGCTTTCAGGTCTAAGTGACAATCCATTTGACATGAACACTATCAGATATCCATGGGCTCATCTTGCACGCTTCTATGTACAAACCTAATGAGGTTACTGACGACCAAGTAAAGTTACAGTAGTTTGGTTTCTCACTCATTGTAAGGGAAAAATATTGGTTACTATGCCTTCCAAATGGAACCATTTGAATATGGAATGAGCTAGATGATAAGTTCTTGGAAAGATTTTTCACCACCAGCCAGTTTGTTGAGAGGAGAACTGAGATTTTCAATTTCGAGCAACCAGACACAGAGTCTCTGTATGATTCTTAGGAGATATTAAAGTTACTACTACATAGATTCCCCAATCATAATATGAACAATATGGAACAAATGAAAAATTTCATTAAAGGGCTCAAGAGTCAGACATGTATGTTGCTAGATGCTTCAGCGGGAGGTACGATTAGACAAATGGCCTAGCCACATGCGATGGACCTCTTTGAGAAGATGTGTATGAATGAGTATCGTTCTAAAAGTGAAAGGTCAGTTAAGCTTGAAACTAGTGGCACGCCTAAAGGTATGTTACCTCTTGATACTTATACTGCATTATTAGCTCAAATTGAAATGTTAAATAAGAAGCTAGTTGAAGGATGCTTAAATAAAGCTAACGTGAGCCAAGTACAATCACTTAAGTGTGACTTTTGTGGAGGAGTACATGAAAACTAAATGTGTTCTTTGGAAAGGTTAAGTGAAGAGGCCCAATTTGCAAATTTTCAGAAGAATAACCCCTATTCTAATACGTACAATTCGGGATGGAAATAACTTCCAAATTTTTGTTGGAGAAACAATAAAAACCAAAGTGCTAACCAAGCTATGCAACAAAACCAACAAGCTTCCAACTTCCAAAGGAAACTTTCACAGTTGGAAGAGACTTTACAAAATTTCATCAAGGCCAATCAGAGAGGTTTGGAGCAGGTTAATAAGAATCATGAAATTTTGGCTAGAAACCATGAAGCGTCAATAAAAAAATTGGAAACTCAGATTGGTTAATTGTCTAGACAAATAACAACTTTGCCTAGCTCAAGTGGAGGATTCACCGATAACACCGTTGATAATCCCAAAAATGAAACATGCAAGGTTGTGGAAATGGATTTTGGGTTGGTTACTAGAAATGAGGAAGTAAAAAAAAAGTAAAAAGGATGAAATTAAGGAAAAGAAAGGTGTAATTGAAAAGGAGGAAAATGTAAATCAAGGAGACAAAGAGGAAAGAGGAGTCACCCTTGATCACTTCATTGATAAAAATTCTTCTTGGACGAGGACAAAGGATCAAATTCTGAATGAACCAAATCCACAGTTACCAGACTATATAAAACTTCCACATCCCATCATTAAGAAGAAATTGGTACATGAGGATGAGGCTGGAATGTTTGAAAAATTGAAAGAAATGTTGAAACAAATTCAGGTAAGCATCTCTTTTCATGAAATTTTAGAATTAATTCCCAAGTTTGCTAAGTTTATGCAGGTATTGCTTAAAGGTGAAAAGCAGAAGTTGACTCGAGAACATGTCAACGTGGCTGAAAAAGAGGAGGTGGGAGAACCGTCAGAAGTTCCACCAAAGATGAATGATCCAGGAGAGTTCAACATTACTTGCACCATTGGAGGGATGAAAATCCCACTTGCTTTATGTGACTTAGAATTGAGCATAAATGTCATGCCACTGAGAAAATTTAAGGAATTTGAGATATGAGAGATTGTATCGAGCAACATGACACTAACTTTGGCCGACTCATCCGTGACTCACCTGCTTGGTGTTTTACAAGATGTTCTAGTTCATGTCGATGGTTTGACCTTCCCTGCAGACTTTGTGGTGATCGATATGAAAAATGATTCGGAAGAGTCGGTGATTCTTGGGTGCCCATTCTTGGCAACCGGGAAGGCATAAATAGATATGGAGACCGGTGAGTTAATTTTGAAGTTTAATAAGGAGAAGGTGGTGTTTCATGCATATCAATGGACACCATATGTGGAGGATCTTAAGGCATTCTATCAATTGAAATAGAAAGATAGTAAAGTGCCCAAGAAGAGGAAAAATGAGTTTTTACCGACGTAAGGGTATCCCTTGTGCCTGAAGTGCCCAAGCTATTGACGTAAAATAAGTCTTCATGTGAGGCAACTATAGCGGTAAATTCATGACCACCGAGCTATTGATGAACTCGACGTCAATAAAACCAGAGTCACCACCGCGCTTTTAATGTTTCCAAAGGAAAAGGGCAAAAGTACGAATAAAACCCAAAGATAAGAAGTTTTCAAATCAAAACTAATAAAATGCCAAAGTTACAGGTAAGGGAGTTGGTTACACAAAGGGAAGGTATTAGCACCCAAAGTGTCCTAGGTACTCCTAGGGAGCTCTTTTTTATGTGCAAATGTTTTGGTCATAATGATGTTTGATAAAAAATATAGATTGGGGGGATGAGAAAAAATTCATTAATTATATTTGAAATTCTAGTTATCAGACTTTGGATGTCACACAGGTTGTTATGACATCCAATTCTGCACAGACAGGGATTATGCAGAACTTAATTATAAGTGCAGTAAATAACACAAGTAATTGTTCACCCAGTTCAGTCCAACATGACCTACATCTGGGGGCTACCAAGCCAGGGAGGAAATCCACTATTAGTAGTATCAATTCAAAGCTAAACTCACCCGTTTACAACTTATCACTTAATCCCTACCCAATGCAATTTCAATCTTAATCTAAGATCAGAGTTCCTACTCACTCCCCCTCAATCACCTCAGTGATATTAAAAACACTTTGAAGTCACACTTCAAAAACAACTCTTGGTTATGCTTCACAGCTTAAACCAAGATACACAGCACTCACGCTTAAAAGCTTTGAGTGACACAACACTTACAACTCAATGAACACCCTATGCCAAAGCAATCATCTATTTGATAATGACTTGGCTTACAAGATACGTTTAATTCTAGACTCACAAAAATACAGCAGTGAAGTAAGATGGACACACTAAATCTTCACGCCTCAAAATCCCTGAAACTGAATGGAGGAATGCCTTCCTTTTTATATTGCAGCACCTGGGCTTTTGCACCTGTATTTTCCTGAATTTTAGGTCACATACGTTCCCTCAAATTCAATATTTAGGTTGCTAACAAATAGGCTATTTGTTAGGTTCATTGAATGTAGCTTGGTTGTTGATTTCCTGGATTTTCTCTAAGCTGTTGACTTCCTAAAGAATAGCCTGAGAAAGCTGTAACAGAAAACTGAACAACCTACAATTTAGCATATGCTGTCAGGCATGAATGTCACGACATTCAGCTTGACATCAAGGTCCATATGCTGAGTCTGTTTTCCCAGAAAACAGACTGTACAAATCTGCTGACCTGTACATGATCAATATGACCATACTACAGTACCAGCTTACATTAGTAAATGTCAAAGTGTCCAACTTAACATTTACACAATTGGCCTTAAGTTAGTTCTGCTATTCTCTTGAATAACAAACTAAGTAAAGTGCTGAAGTATAGCAGAACACCACTCTGCCCAATCTTCAGTAGCTGCTGTCAATGATGAATGTCACAACATCCAGTTTGACATTCAATCAGTAGGCCTTATGCCAGGTCTGGTTCTTCCTTGATAACCAGACTGCAAGTGAATACTAAGTTCTAACAGAGCTTCTGTTCCTTAGTATCTGTTGACAGGTATGAATGTCACAGCATTCAATAATCCTGTGTTAGCTAGTCCTGCAATAACTACAATGTAGTTACATATACATGTCATGACATCAGTCAAGACATTTGTGTTTTACCATACAATGCAGCCAATTAAACACCTACAAACTCCCCCTTTGGCAAATTTTTGGCTAAAACACTTTGATCCCCATAACAGAGTTCATGGCAGCGGAATAAAACTAGCTAATACACTCAGAGTGGCAGCACACTCACACACATGGAAGTTAAATAAAACTTCACATAGCAGCACACATATATTCGAAGTTGCACCTAAACTTCAACATCAGCTGCAAGGGGGGAATCTTCAGATCTGTCATGAGAGTCTGTTGTAGAGACCCACTCTGTTTGTCAGGGGTATTGGTGGTTATTACTCCCCCTTTTTGTCACAAATGTTGCCAAAGCCAACAACATAGTCAGAGCACAATGACAGAGTTCCAGACTTGGTTTTACTTCACAGTTTCAACCAAGTTCACATCCACTTGATCTTGCTTCACAGCTTCGATCAAGTGATCACCCACTTTTGCTTTACAGTAGGTACCACCATATCAGATGCCATGATGTTGTTTCTGACATCCAGAACCACTCCTGCATGAACAGCATCCTTGAACTCCTGCAGGTACAGAGGCCTTCTCTCTGTAGGGTGTCTCCTTACCCTCTTGTATTCACCCTTGATGCGCGCAGCATAGCTATGATATGTTGACCAATCATAGTCTTGTACAAATCGTTTAATAGGCAGAGATATTAAACAATTTATCCCAAACATCAGTGGTTGCTATAATGTCTCAGAGAGACATATTCCCAGTTTGCTCCTTAAGTTTTCAAACTGAGTAGCATCCAGAGCCTTTGTAAATATGTCAGCCAGTTGAAGATCCGTGGCTACATGTTCCAAAGTGATCACCTTGTCTTCCACCAGATCTCTGATGAAGTGGTGCCTAATGTCAATATGTTTGGTCCTGCTGTGTTGGATGGGATTCTTGGAGATGTTGATGGCACTGAGATTATCACAGAACAATGTCATGACATTTTGATTGACATTGTACTCAGTGAGCATTTGTTTCATCCAAACCAGTTGGGAGCAACTGCTTCCAGCCGCTATGTATTCAGCCTCTGCAGTGGACAGAGAGACACAGTTCTGCTTCTTGCTGAACCACGATATGAGGTTTTCTCCTAAGAAGAAACATCCACCTGATGTGCTTTTTCTGTCATCAGCACTTCCAGCCCAATCAGCATCACAGTACCCATATAGGACAGGCTCAGACCCATGTGAGTACAGCATCCCATAGTCACATGTCCCATTGATGTACTTGAGGATCCTTTTGACTTGATTCAAGTGACTCACCTTGGGCTCTGCTTGATATCTGGCACACACTCCAACTGCATAGGAAATGTCAGGTCTACTTGCAGTTAGATACAGCAGACTACCTATCATGCTTCTGTACAGGCATTGATCAACACTGGGTCCTCCATCATCTTTGGTTAATTTCAGATGAGTAGGAGCTGGAGTCCTCTTGTGCCTGGCATGATCCATCCCAAACTTCTTAACTATGTTCTTGGCATACTTGCTTTGGGAGAGAAACATGGAGTCCTCCATTTGGTTTACTTGCATTCCAAGGAAATAGGTCAGTTCTCCCACTAGACTCATTTCAAACTCAGATTGCATCTGGTGAACAAATTTTTTAACCATTTGTTCTGACATTCCACCAAAGACTATATCATCCACATAGATTTGAGCTATCATGATTTTGCCTTCCTCATCCTTCACAAACAAGGTTTTATCTATGCCACCCTTTCTGTATCCATTTGTGGTCAGAAATTCGGTTAACCTTTCATACCAAGCTCTGGGTGCTTGCTTCAACCCATACAAGGCTTTCTTCAGCTTGTATACATGCTCAGGTTGGTTAGGATCACTAAACCCTTTGGGTTGTTCCACATAGACTTCTTCATTCAGGTAGCCATTCAAGAATGCACTCTTCACATCCATTTGAAATAGCTTAAACTTCAGGATGCATGCTACCCCCAACAGCAATCTGATGGACTCAAGTCTAGCCACAGGAGCAAATGTCTCATCAAAGTCTACTCCTTCAACTTGAGTGTATCCTTGAGCTACTAGTCTTGCTTTATTTCTAGTAATTACTCCTTTCTCATCAGATTTGTTTTTGTAGATCCACTTGGTACCAATGATGTTGGACCCTTCAGGTCTTGGAACCAGCTCCCATACTTCATGCCTTGTGAACTGCTCGAGTTCCTCTTGCATGGCAATGATCCAGTATTCATCAGTCAGGGCTTCTTTCACATTCTTTGGTTCAACCTTGGAAACAAAGCAGGAATTTGAGTTTATTCCCCTTGACCTGGTAGTTACACCACTGGTGGGATCCCCTATGATAAGATCCTTAGGGTGGTCTTTCTGAATTCTGATAGATGGCACTTTGGCAGGTGCTTCTACTTCACATTCAGGAGGAGGTTCCTGTACTTCTTCAGGCTTGACTGGACTGTCAGTTGGACTATCAAGGAATGTTTCAACATCCTCCATGACATCGGTTCCTTCCTCTTTATCATCCACAATGACATTTATGGATTCCATCAGGACATTGGTCCTGTAGTTGAACACTCTATAGGCTCTGCTGTTCGTGGAGTATCCCAGAAATACGCCTTCATCACTTTTGGGATCTAGCTTCCTTCTCTGTTCACGATCTGTGAGAATGTAGCATTTACTTCCAAAAATATGAAAGTACTTCACAGTGGGTTTTCTACCCTTCCATATTTCATACAGAGTGGAGGAGGTTCCTTTTCTCAAGGTGACTCTGTTGTGAACATAGCACGCCGTATTCATTGCTTCAGCCCAAAAGTGCATAGGGAGCTTCTTTGCATGAATCATTGCTCTGGCAGATTCTTGAATAGTTCTATTTTTTCTTTCAACTATTCCATTCTGCTGAGGAGTTATAGGGGAGGAGAACTCATGGCTTATTCCTTCAGATGAGCAGAACTCATCAAACTTGGAATTCTTGAACTCAGTGCCATGATCACTTCTAATCCGGACCACACAGTTGTCCTTTTCTCTTTGAAGTCTTATGCACAGATCCTTGAAGACATCAAATGTATCTGACTTCTCTCTGATGAAGTTTATCCACGTGTATCTGGAATGGTCATCAACCACCACGTAGGCATACTTCTTCCCTCCAAGACTTTCCACCTGCATAGGTCCCATTAGGTCCATGTGCAGCAGTTCCAGAACTCTGGAGGTTGTGGAATGTCCCAGCTTTGGGTGTGACATCTTGGTTTGCTTGCCCACTTGGCATTCTCCACAGACTCTACCTTCATCAATCAGAAGCTTTGGCATTCCTCTGACTGCTTCCTTGGATATGATCTTCTTCATTCCACGTAAGTGGAGATGGCCAAGTCTTCTATGCCACAGCTTCACCTCCTGTTCTTCCTTGGCTGAGGAGCACGTTGTGGAAAAGTTAGAGAGGTCAGGTTCCCACAGATAGCAGTTGTCTTTGGACCTGGTTCCTCTCATAACTTCCTGATTGTCACCATTTGTCACAATGCACTGCTCCTTCGTAAACTGAACATGAAAACCTTGATCACACAGCTGACTTATACTGATGAGGTTTGCAGTGAGTCCTCTTACTAACAGCACATTGTTCAGTTTTGGCACTCCAGAACAGTCCAGTTTGCCCACACCTCTGATTTTTCCTTTGGCACCATCACCAAAAGTCACATAGCTGGTGGTGTGAGGTTGAATGTCTACCAGTAGATTTTCCATACCAGTCATATGTCTTGAGCATCCACTGTCAAAGTACCAGTCTTCTCTGGAAGAAGCCCTTAGGGCAGTGTGTGCTATCCTAGCATACCATTGTTGCTTCTTAATGGGAACACATCGCTTGCGTGTGTTATGCTTAGGTCTGACAGGTGAGGCTCTATTAGGGAAGCCATGAATCCAGTAGCAGAAGGCTTTTATATGTCCAAGCCTGCCACAGTGGTGACACCGCAAATTCTGGAATATTCTCTTCTGATGATCATTCATCCTAGCTCCTCGATGTTGAGACATCGGTTGTGACATCTGCTTGAACTTCTGAACTTTAGCCTTTGGGCGTTTGTGTTCAGTTCTTTTTCTAAATCCTAGCCCAGATTTGGTTCCAGACTGCTGTCCCACCTTTAGGATTTCTTCCAAGGTGTCAGTTCCCTTATTCATCATTCTGATGGATTTGGTCATCTGGTTCAGCTTGGAGGTCAGCAGGGCTATCTCATCATTCAGCCCTTCTATGGCAGACAGTTGTTTCTGTCTCTCATCTTCCAGTTCCTTGATGAGTTTCTTCTGCTTTTCACCTTGTGCACGTACTTCTGCACTGGTGGTACACAGCTTCTTATATGCTGCAGCAAGTTCATCAAAGGTCAGCTCATCTGCACTTGTGTCATCTTCAGAGACACACACACTAGTTAGTGCAGTGACATGTTTGGCAGATTCTCCTTCAGATTCACTTTCAGAATCTCCTTCAGACCATGTGATAGCTAGCCCCTTATTTTGCAATTTGAGGTAAGTAGGACATTCAGCTCTGACGTGTCCATACCCTTCACAACCATGACACTGGATTCCTTTCCCATGGTTGAACTTTTCTTCAGAAGTTGATCTTTTCTTAATGTCAGACGAGATGTTCTTGACATTGGGTCTACCTCTTTGATCAATCTTCTTCATGAACTTGTTGAATTGCCTTCCAAGCATGGCTAAGGCTTCTGATATACTTTCATC
Source organism: Lathyrus oleraceus (assembly GCF_024323335.1). Classification (NCBI taxonomy): domain Eukaryota; kingdom Viridiplantae; phylum Streptophyta; class Magnoliopsida; order Fabales; family Fabaceae; genus Lathyrus; species Lathyrus oleraceus. Next base: position 372,276,861 of record NC_066579.1, read on the forward strand.
ACCTCCAGTATATCCTTCTTCTGCCTCCTCTTCAGCATTAGATACAAAGGCTATGCTTTTCTTCTTCTCAGCATACTCACCTAAGCCCATTTCAAAGGTTTGGAGAGAACCAATGAGCTCATCTACCTTCATATTGCTGATGTCCTGAGCCTCCTCTATAGCAGTGACCTTCATAGCAAACCTCTTAGGCAAGGACCTGAGAATCTTTCTTACAAGTTTCTCTTCGGTCATTTTCTCACCTAGTCCACCAGAGGTGTTTGCAATTTCAAGAATATTCATGTGGAAGTCATGAATAGTCTCATCCTCTTTCATCCTCAGATTTTCAAACTTGGTTGTCAGCATCTGAAGTTTTGACATCTTCACCTTGGAAGTACCTTCATGAGTTACCTTGAGGGTATCCCAAACTTCCTTAGCTAGTTCACAATGGTGCACCAGCCTGAAGATGTTCTTAGTGATTCCATTGAACAGTGCATTCAAGGCTTTGGAATTTCCAAGAGCTAATGCCTCTTGTTCCTTGTCCCAGTCTTCTTCAGGAATCTGCACACTGACTCCATCTTCACCTGTCCTCATTGGATGTTCCCATCCTTTGTTGACAGCTCTCCAGACTTTGCTGTCTAGAGACCTTAAGAAGGCTATCATACGAGGCTTCCAGTCATCATAATTAGAGCCATCCAACATGGGTGGTCTATTTGAGTGTCCTAAGTCCTTGTCCATGGTACTAGAAAGTAACTTCCCTAGATCTCACCCAGAACTTCACAGGCAGGGTGCCTGCTCTGATGCCAATTGAAATTCTAGTTATCAGACTTTGGATGTCACACAGGTTGTTATGACATCCAATTCTGCACAGACAGGGATTATGCAGAACTTAATTATAAGTGCAGTAAATAACACAAGTAATTGTTCACCCAGTTCAGTCCAACATGACCTACATCTGGGGGCTACCAAGCCAGGGAGGAAATCCACTATTAGTAGTATCAATTCAAAGCTAAACTCACCCGTTTACAACTTATCACTTAATCCCTACCCAATGCAATTTCAATCTTAATCTAAGATCAGAGTTCCTACTCACTCCCCCTCAATCACCTCAGTGATATTAAAAACACTTTGAAGTCACACTTCAAAAACAACTCTTGGTTATGCTTCACAGCTTAAACCAAGATACACAGCACTCACGCTTAAAAGCTTTGAGTGACACAACACTTACAACTCAATGAACACCCTATGCCAAAGCAATCATCTATTTGATAATGACTTGGCTTACAAGATACGTCTAATTCTAGACTCACAAAAATACAGCAGTGAAGTAAGATGGACACACTAAATCTTCACGCCTCAAAATCCCTGAAACTGAATGGAGGAATGCCTTCCTTTTTATATTGCAGCACCTGGGCTTTTGCACCTGTATTTTCCTGAATTTTAGGTCACATACGTTCCCTCAAATTCAATATTTAGGTTGCTAACAAATAGGCTATTTGTTAGGTTCATTGAATGTAGCTTGGTTGTTGATTTCCTGGATTTTCTCTAAGCTGTTGACTTCCTAAAGAATAGCCTGAGAAAGCTGTAACAGAAAACTGAACAACCTACAATTTAGCATATGCTGTCAGGCATGAATGTCACGACATTCAGCTTGATATCAAGGTCCATATGCTGAGTCTGTTTTCCCAGAAAACAGACTGTACAAATCTGCTGACCTGTACATGATCAATATGACCATACTACAGTACCAGCTTACATTAGTAAATGTCAAAGTGTCCAACTTAACATTTACACAATTGGCCTTAAGTTAGTTCTGCTATTCTCTTGAATAACAAACTAAGTAAAGTGCTGAAGTATAGCAGAACACCACTCTGCCCAATCTTCAGTAGCTGCTGTCAATGATGAATGTCACAACATCCAGTTTGACATTCAATCAGTAGGCCTTATGCCAGGTCTGGTTCTTCCTTGATAACCAGACTGCAAGTGAATACTAAGTTCTAACAGAGCTTCTGTTCCTTAGTATCTGTTGACAGGTATGAATGTCACAGCATTCAATAATCCTGTGTTAGCTAGTCCTGCAATAACTACAATGTAGTTACATATACATGTCATGACATCAGTCAAGACATTTGTGTTTTACCATACAATGCATCCAATTAAACACCTACAATATTTTTGTGATTGACAAGACCTTTGGTCCTATGCCTACGTACCAACATAAAAAATGAGGGATCCAAACCCCGTAGTTGGTGGTAAAAATTTCAAAGAAGTTGGTAAATTGGTTTTAACAAAAAGTTTAAAAGAAAAGTCCACAAAAAGGCCAAAGACTTGAATGAGGCGGTTAGTTCTTTTTGTCTTTTGAAATTAAAGTCAATATAGTTAACTTCATTCACAAATTTGATTAAGAAAAAGTTTGAAAATTCATTGGCATAAAGCCAAAGATTCTAATCATTAAAACATGTCTAAGTTGAAAACACAAGCAAAGAAGATTTTGAAAAAACGAAGAGATTTGAAATTAAAGAAGTGGGAGGAGATGAAGAGACTACCCTAGACAAAAAATTAAAAGTTAAGAGTTGAAAAGATCTTACCAATGTGAATCAATCCATAAGACAAAAATTTCATATAGAAACCCATTTCCTTTGGACTTTTGAGAAGACAATAAGCATAAGCAATATCCAAGAAATCAATATGAAGATCAGAGGCATCAAATAAAGATGGCCATCATCCTAGCAAGCACTCCAAAAGAAAGCAGTCTTTAGTGTCTCCAAAGTGTATCAGATGAAATATTCCTTGGCAAACTCTTAGAAACAATCATCAGACATAAATAATAATAACCAGTATAACAATCAAGCACAGAGACAAAGTAACAGATGAACCAAGCGCACTCAAGGTTTGCATCAGATGAAAGGCACAATCAAGGATGACTCGGTCTCAAAATAATGGCATTGGCCAAGTCCTTTAAAGCATAGGGAATGTTGCATAATTCTAAGTCAAAGAGTCAAGTTCAACAGTCTACCAACTTATTTTTTAGAGTTTTTGTTGTTTATTAAGTATTTTAAGGTCCTAAGACCACAAACAGAACAAAAATTACAAGCAAACAATATGTACAATCACAAAATATGGCTCAAATGAGCAAAGTGAAAATAACTGAAACATAAACATCTTGCATGAAATGTAAATGACAATGAATGATAAAAGTACTTAAATTTAAATTGCATTAGGTAAATGGATTAAAAGTAAAACAATGTTAATAAAAGGTTAGTCAAATGTTATTGAGGAGTTCCATTTGTTTAAGTCATTCTTTGGAGAACACTCAACCATCCATTCACAAGTATGAAGACATGAACCAAGACTTCATCCATGAGAAGGGCTCCAACTTGGATAAATCAACAAGTATGCCACTAGCTCTCATGAATGGAAAAAAGGTCAAGTCTTCACACAATACCATGAAGAATGAAAGACTTACAATCTCACTTACTAGAATGTTATGCCTTGCGGGACAAATTTAGCTCTATGTTAAGCAATCATAATTGGACTTATGTAAAAGTCACAACTATCTGAGGTCGGGCAATAAATATAGTGGTGTTAATGCATGTTAGAGACTTGGTACAAAGAATCAGGCTCCTAAAATATACCACTCACTAAAACATAGATGGGATGGACCTATCTCAATCCAGCTCATGTTGACTTATCTGACACAAGGTCATTGATAAATCCACTAGCATTTGGACATTAGATAAATCATTGGTCAATGATGGATTGAGAAAGAATAGGGATGAAGATGAAGAAGGGAAGGGAAATAGAAACCCAAATTGATCATAGGAAGAATTTCTTCTAATCCATATTATCCATTCATTTGAGGGATGAAATATACATTTCATCAACCCCCTAAATCCAATAGTATTTGTCAAATAAAAGTTCAAATCAACCATGACCAAGGCCAAGCAGAAAGTCAAACATCACGAAGTCAATCAAATGGCTCAATAATATTTTTAATCAATTAAATAAATAAAAATCAATTTTAAAATGAATAAAAATCAATTTTTAAATGGACAAAACCTCATATCTCTTTAAATCACCAAATAAATGGCCAAGGGATTTATCCTAGGTCAAACAAGGTCAAGGGACCTTAGACAATCTTTTTTAGAATTTTTGGAATGTCAGAATTATTTTAAAATATTTAAAAACAAGTCAAAAATAATTTAATTCACAAAAAAATATCAAAATTAATCCAAAAATGATTTTAATTCAAAATATGGAAGAGGATTTTTTTTTTGGGTGAAAGTCCCATATTTTTTGGATTAAAAATGAAATTTCTATGAATAAAATAAAATAAATGGATTAAATAGAAAATCAGAAATTAAAATAAAATGGGAAAAACACACGACCCATCAGATCTCACTCATTAATTGAGGTGGCAGATCTGATGGCCAATTGTGTGTCATCCATGGTACACCCTAGTCAACGCGCACGCATGGATGATAATTCAAACCAAAGGCCAGGATTAGAACGTGAGACAAGGATCAGATGGCCTGGGATGTTCCAGCGTAACAGCGGAGCCCTAGCTCTGGTCATCTTCTCCGATGGATCTCACCGGGCTGGTTCACCACCAACTTCCATAAAAATGAAAAGTGAGTACACTATTTTGAAGGAAAATTTTCCAGGAAACCGAATCTGACCTCAAAACCCTCAAATTCAAGTATATTGAAAGATACATGGATTTGAAAATTGAGGAGTATGAACTGAGTTGCTTCGATTTGACCTCAAAGAAACTCAAATTTGTTGCCTACATTGGTAGGACTTCAACCAACCAAAAATCAAATGAAATAATGAATAATTTAGGGAGAATCGAAGAAGAAAAGTTTCACAAAATTTACCTTTTGTTTGCAGTGATGAAGCTCGATCTTGATCTGAATTTACTTGGGCTTGCTTCCACTAGCTTGCAGGAGATGATTTGGATGCAAAAATGCTTTGAATTCTTGGATTTTCAATTCCAAAATAGAATGGGAATCAAAACTCGATTTCAAGAGAAATCTTCAAGAAATTCTATCAATAGAGGGTGGAAGTGTTTATAGGTCAAAGCTTGGGCTAAGGGTCCTTGATTCTGAGTAGAATGAGTTGCATTTATAGACTTCCAAATTTATTTCCACACACTTCCATTAAAATGCAAAAAATAGCAACTCTAGTGTGCATGCTTGCATGGGCGTGTGATAGGCCCATCAAATGATTGGAATTTATCCAAAATTGTGCACATGTGATGCTGAAAGTAATTCATGAGGCCATGCATTATTGGTGGAAAGTTGATCACAAATGTTTCTAAATAGGGTCATGCAAAGTAACCATGTGCAAGTTGGAGAAATCAAACATAGTTGAAATTTTTTGAAGTTAAAAGTCAAATGATCACTTTTTTCACCTTGAATAACTTTTGCTACGAGCTTCAAATGAAAATGGTTACTTCTTAAAAGTTGTAGCTCTTTCAATCCTTTTAAATTTGGTCACAAATTGGAAACCATTTGAATATTTCATGAGGGATTTATGGATTTTATAAGTTGAGGAAAATTACTTGTTCAACGATGATGACCCAAAATGACCTATAATGTTTCCTCTTGGTACATGCCTTTGTAAGTAGAATTTGAAATTTTATAAACAAGAAAACTTGGAGAATACATCTTGTAATTAATCATGGAACTTAGATGGCCTTCATATCATACAAATTGAGCAAGTTATGGTTCTTGGAAGTTGACCTTCTAACTAGGGCACAAACAAAATGACCTATAATCTTTTACCATAAAAAATGAATTTCCAAGCAAAATTAGCTCTTGATACAAACATGTAAGTTGTTTTGGATGTCATAAAGAGTAACTTTATTCTTGGAATAATTTTCATATGACAAAAATTGTAGGAGATAGGGTCTAGGGAACCTTAGATTTGACTAGTTGACTTTCTCTGGTCAACCTCTTTGAACCAACTTGCAAACTTGAAGTTATTTTGATCTTTGGGGCTAATGGAGGATAATATATGCTTGAGATGATGTATAATGAAGTATAACTTGATATCTTTGACCAATTATTAAAGAAAATTGTTGAGGAAGTCTCACAAGATATCCAGATGAATTAGGGCTTCCAAGGCAAACAAGCTTCAAACTCTTGGTGAATTCTTGATCATATTATAATTAAAGAGCATGGTGATCCTTATATGATACTTAGAACCATGGTGAATATTTCCTTAATTAACCTCTTGCATTGAGCGTCTCAAACCCTAGATGTGAGCTTTATGAGGCACAGGTGAACTCACACACTACCTACAAAAGAAATGGAGCTACACATAGACATATTTTTGGTATTTTTGTTAGTAAACAAATAAAAACAAAGTATGATACAATCAAATGTGCTTGGTGATCTCTCCCAACGCAAACCCAATGAATGAGGGATAAGGAGAATACCAAGGTGTGATCCCAAAGCCAATGCAAATGATGAGATTGCATGAGGGATCTTAGGGTCAAAATTAGGGTCTGACAGCTGCCCCTATTTAAGGACATTCTATCCGAGGATGTGAAGGTTAAAATCTTCGTATCAACTCGGTAGAATGCACTTAAATAACAACATCAACAAGCAAATTTGGTCCCTAAGAGACCTCACGATGCGTATGATATGAATGCAAAAATAATCTTTGTGGGGGGTATATATTGCCACAAAGGAAAAGAATCGGAGAGAATGAAAATCCACAGGAGCACAATTCATTTCATAAGGAAAACTCACTGAGGGGACAAAGACTCTGGAAATAAAAAGTTATGCGTATGCCAAGCTATGACTTAAAAACTACTGGAGACATGAGGAGATTTCCATGAAAATAAATCAATGGAAAGACTCCGACTAAGGAAAAGAATCTGCAGGGGACGAGAGTAGATCAAAATGAAATTGAAATACTCAAGTCAAAAGGGAAATTTGATTTCACAAATAAATACGAATCCAAACTCAACTGGGGAAGAAAAAATTCAACACATGAGTAAAAGAGATATATTATCTGCCACTGGTTACTGGGTAGGAAGATAATATACTCAGACAAAGGGACATCCATTACCGGTTAAGGTAAACATATCAAGGATGACTCGCTGAGGAAAACGAGGAATATTCATTATCAGATACTGGGTAAGAATAACCTGTTGGGAAAAGGGAATCAAATAGGAATTACATCTACCTTTTTACTGGGAAGAAGACCAAAGAAAGAGTATTCGTCACCGGTTAATGTGAACATATCAAGGATAAAATCAAAGGGATGAATATCCGTCACCGGTTAAGATGAACATATCAAGGATAAACTATCGGGGAAAAATAGGAATTATAACTACCGGTTACTAGGTAGAAGACCGAAGAGAGAGTATCTGTCACCGGTTAAAATGAACATATCAAGGATAACTCAAAGGAAGAATATTTGTCATCTGTTAGGATGAACATATCAAGGATAAACTACCGAAAGAAATAGGATTTACAACTACCGGTTACTAGGTAGAAGACCGAAGAAAGAGAAAATCCATCACTAGTTAAAGCAAACATATCAAGGATAGACTCAAAGGGAAGAATATCCATCATCGGTTAAAGTGAACATATCAAGGATAAACTCTCTGAGGAAAGAAGGAATTACAACTACCTTTTTACTGGGTAGAATACCAAACAGGAAGAATATCAGTCATCGGTTAAGATGAACATATTAAGGATAAACTTGCTGGGGAAACGAAAAAATGAATTCGCTGGAGAAAACCAAAGAAGTAAATTACCTTTTACTAGCTACTGGGTAAATTAACACAGGTAAAGTACTCAATCATTAAGAAGGATATTATCAGTTACTGGGTAATAAATTCTTGGGAACCAAAAGATCTATCTAGGTAAAAACTAGAAAGAAACGGTCAAACAAGACTCAACCCAATGAGGACATAATTCAGGTGGAGTGGTTCCATCCAGATCGTGAACTGGGGAGGAAACAAAGTAACAATCATCCACGAGGGTATAACTCAGTGAGGAAGAAGAAAGGACAAACTCTTTCTGCTTAAGGGGATGACACTTTACAATGAAAAAGGACAGACACACCAAATCTGCATGGGAGCAAAATATCACCAAAGTAGGGGATCAGAAAAAGGGTCAATGTGATAGCAATGCACAATGAAATATCTGATGTTATGTTTACGCATGAATATGCATATGTATGTTAATGATTATGCTGACAAACGGGCACAAAGGATACAAACATGAAGATCTGAATCATCACAACTAGATACTCATCTCAACAAGAAGGGAACACCAACTAGAGAACCTGCTAGCGATGAAAATAAATCATCGAGGATAAAAATCCTTGCTGCAAAATAAATTCAACTTTGGATGGGGAAAGTCATAAAGAACATGCAATCCGACCAAAAACTGCAGAAAACTCAGCGCTCTGAGGAGAGAATATATATATATATATATATATATATATATATATATATATATATATATATATATATATATATATGTATATATATATATACATATGTATATATATATATACATATGTATATATATATATACATATGTATATATATATACATATGTATATATATATATATATATATATATATATATATATATATATATATATATATATATATATATATATATATATATATATATATATATATATATATATATATATGATCTTTCTTAGAGGAGGGGATAAGTCAAGATTATCAATTATCTTGCTTAGAACTCAAACTCTCTGGGAGAGGAGAAAATACAGACTCGCAGACTCCGCGGGAGACGAAAGCACTGCTTAATATATCGACCAAAATACTGAGGATAAGAGAGATCTATTGAGGAACCACATCTCAAACTGAGGGATATATCTATCTATCTATCTATATATATATATATATATATATATATATATATATATATATATATATATATATATATATATATATATATATATATATATATATATATATATATATATATATATATATATATATATTTCAAAGCAACAAGTCAACATTACGGGGAATTTTAGGTCAACACCATATCAAATGGGAGACAACCCTGCATGGGACATCATCAATCCTGCTCAGAACCAAAATACTGTCTGAATGAAGAGAACTTCTATCAGAAGATGGAACTCCGCTGGGGATCCAAGTAATAATAAGAGGCAAAACTCCGAGTGGGGAATTAGGCAAACCGATGGGGATTCCATCAAAAATCAGACTCTATGGGACCTCACCGGGAGACACAATCTACCCGAACAAATAAAAAAGCCGCATGAGTATACAAATCAGCAACAAATTCCTCAAGAGGAAAGTTGCTACGGTCATTAGACTCTTGGAGATTGAGAAATGAACCAAATCTAAGGCCCAAAATATATCATTTGGGTCTGCAAACTCACAAAGAGGAGAAACTTCCACGGTTACGCACCAGCCAAATAAAGGTGTTGGGGATCTGAAAACCACATAAGGGTTTCACAAAGATCCAAGGTTCATTCACAAACATATATGCAAACTGAGAGTGAAAAACATAAAGCCTCTGCTGGGGATAGAGGATAAATTGCAAGGAGAACAACATATCAGTTCTACTAGGGACGATAAATTGCTTGGGGAGTAACCCATCAAACATGCTGTTGATGAATGGCTAACTGTTGAGGAGGTAAAATCACCAACCAACTGCTTGGGGAAGACAATAATGCTTTCACACCTCAAGACTTTGCCATTCTTAGATTGTTGTTGATATTCCTCTTTGAATTTAATGTTCTTTAAAGTAAATGCTTTATTATTTCAAGGAAAATGTTTATTCATTGAATCATTTATTTCAAAATTATCACCATAAAAAAATTCAATTTTATTTAAGCAAAAACAAATAAGAAATAATTGGATAAAAGCTTAACTTTATTTAATAGAATGGTAGTCCTCAAATGACAGGACTCCTGTTAGATGCCCAAAAGTGCTTATTTGAGCTATCATATGTGGGCATCTTTCACTCTTTTTCCTTGCTAACATTGTCAAAACCACATTTGTTTTACATGGAATGCATTACATTGATAAACAAGCTTGGTGCCTTTGATGTGTGTGTTATTGTGCAGGAAAGGCATGAATTAATTGATAAAAAAAGACACAAGAGAATTGGCAAAGGAACCAAAGAAAGCATGCATTTCATCTGCCTGCTCGCTAGGCGAGGCTGAGGCGAAGCTTTTGGTTCGCTAGGCGAGCTCCTGGCGAAAAGCTCAAGTAAATTAGCAAATTAATTCGCTAGGCGAGCTCAAGGCGAATGTGGTAGCGAGTTCATTCTGTTTTGGTGAAAAACGCAGCCAGCACTCACTCGCTAGGCGAAGCTCTAGCGAGTCCCCAGCGAGCATTCCAGTAGCAAAACCTCTCAACCTCGCTGGGGCGAGGTTGAAGCGTGTCCTTCGCTAGGCGAAGGTATGTTCGCTAGGCGAACATGACAGTTCACCAACGCCTGTTTTCTCTGGGCGCAGGGGCCTTTTGTGCCCATTTCAGACCCTCGCTAGGCGAGCCATTCTGCTCGCCTAGCGAACATGACAGCCCAGCAGGGTCTATAAGTAGCAGGTGCCACTTTTGAGCACCATACCTCATTTTTACCACTTTTTCCATTTTCTGTACTTTCTTCTAGATATTTTTACAGCATTTTTGTGGGAGCTTTTATGCCCTAATTTCCATTTCTCTTCATCTAGCAACCATCTTCAACAAAAAGAAGGTGGATTCCCATCCAACTTCGATTATCCGACTTGGATGTTGATCAACCTTCTTTCCTTACTTTCCGACCAAGCTACCATGAAAATGAGTAGCTAAGTCTTCCATTTGTCAAGGTTAGATGTAGGTGATTTCTAGCTTTGTGTGTAAATGTAAGGATCCTCATATGTAAACTCTTTAACGGTAAATATATGATGAAAACTTTGTTTCTATTTAAAACTCTTTGTGTTGGTATTTGATCGAGAGATGTTTACCGATTCTTGACCTAGGTTTTCATCCAAACTTGTTTGTTAGCTAGAGATAGTAACGAATGATTTTGTTCACCATAAGGTTGAACCAAAAAGTTGTCATTTTGATAGATTGTGTTTGAGAGAAACAATGGATCAAAATGGCAAAACTCACAATGGGTGTTCGAGAGAAACGCATTGAGAGGACCTTGTGAAATAATTTATCATCTAAAGGAGTTTATAAGATTGTTGACCGAGCAAATACATGCAAAGCAATGTAATCATTGAAACCTAACTTTGACAATATTTCTCATATTAATCAAAACATAACTTTTTCCGCAATTAATTACTTTGTATGCAAGATAACGTGATTAAAACCAAAACCCTATTGTTACATTAAGTTAAGATTAATTCAACCATTGAACGGCAGTGATATCTTACAATCTCTGTGGATACGATAACAAAAACCCGACACTTAAAAACTGTCTCAACAAAATGGCGCCGTTGCCGGGGATTGTAAATTGATATTGCGAGCATCGCAATGGTTGTTTAAGTTTTAGCTTGTGAATTTTTGACTTGTGCTTGTAATTTGTTTGGTTTAGTGTGCAGCTTACGTTTTATGCGAGGGCAAATCCCTGTGGACGAACTTCTTTTTGATCCTGAGATCGAGAGAACCGCAAGGAGGCTCAATAGCAAAACGAGACGTAGGAGGCAACAGGCTAGACAACGCCAAGAGCAAGGAGAAAGTTCTTCAACCACAAATCCACACCCATTCATACCAAACATGGAGCCACAACCACCACCACCTATTTCTACTCCATGTATCAATAGTCCAAGGAACACCGCTCAGTTTGCCAACCACACAGGAAGGCAAGCTGAGATGAAGACGGGAACTCTGAATTTATTATATGGGAGTCCATTCACCGGAATGGACCATGAAGACCCATTTGCTTTTCTCACAAAATTTTATGAGATAGCATTGGCTGCCGGAGTGGATCAGGCTCAGGAGCTTCCGTTGTTCAGACGTTTATTTCCCCACGCTTTGCTCGGTAAAGCAAAGGATTGGTATCTCGATCAAACACCAGCCGTAATGACCGACTGGAACGTGTTAGAAGAGAAATTCATTGAAAGATTTTTCTCCCATAACCGATTCATGGAATCAAAGACGGCCATCTCGGTGTTTTCTCAAGGAACCAGTGAATCTTTGAATGAAGCGTGGGAGAGATTCAAGTCCATGCTTAGGAAATGCAAAGGGCATGGATTTGATGAATTGACTCAAATCCATATCTTCAGAAATGGACTTCAACCAAACTGTAAGACGTTGTTGGATGCCACCTCGGGTGGCTCGTTGATGTCAAAAAGTGCCGAAGAAGCCACAAACATTATAAACCGAATGGCTTTAAATGATCTGCAAAGTCAAAGTCGTGGAAATTCTTTGAAGAAGGCGGGAGTGCTTGAGTTAGGGACGAATGATGCCATCCTTGCCCAAAACAAGCTCATCTCACAACAAGTGGAACTCTTAACGCAACAAATCAAAGAGTTAAGAGAACCGTCAAAAGCTAAACAAATAGCTTGTTGTGAACTTTGTAAAGGTGAACATGACACCGGATTTTGTCCACCTCCCGGTTTTGACGAAGTGAACTACATGGCCAATCAACGGGACTATCAACCAAGACAACAACAACCTTATCAACCGCACCCTCAACAACAACAACAACAACAATTCCAAGGGAACCAAGGGTTCCAACCTAGAAGCAACTATTATCATAACCAAGGTTATGGAGGTGGTTCTTCTAGCCGTCAAAACCCTCCCCAAAATCCGTATCAATCTCAACAACCGCCGGTAGTCAATTCTAAATTGGAAGAGACATTGACGCAATTCATGCAAATGTCAATGGCCAATCAAAAGAGTAATGACGCGGCCATAAAAAATCTTGAAACTCAAGTTGGGCAACTTGCCAAGCAACTAGCTGAACAACAAACCGGTCCTTCTTTTTCGGCTAATACGCAAACAAATCCTAAGGAGCATTGTAAGGCGATTATGACGAGAAGTGGGAGGGAGTTGGGTAGTGAAAATGAAAAAAGAGTTGAGAGTGAACAAAGAGAGAAAGAGAAGGAGATTGAGGAGGAAATAGTGGAAGAAAATGTTGATGGTGAAGTAGGAGTGTGGAGTGATGAGGAAGTAGTTGAAAAGAATAAAAATAATGGTGAAGTTGAAAAAGAAAAAGGTGTGGAGATTGAGGAAAATAAAAGTGATGAGGTAATAAGGGAGGTAGTGAAGAAGCCTAGATGGAAAAGTGCTAGAATTGCAAAGGGAAAGGAGGTAGTGAGCGCTACTCCGGTCCAAAATCTTCCTTACCCTCATGCTCCCTCCAAAAGGGAAAATGAACGGCATTACGCCCGGTTCATGGATATTTTTAAACAATTACAAATTAACATTCCGTTTGCTGAAGCCTTGGAACAAATGCCAAAGTATGCCAAATTCATGAAGGACATACTAACCAAAAAGCGGAGGTATACGGAACCGGAGACCATCGTCCTTGATGCGAGCTGTAGTGCCATTATTCAAAGGACGCTTCCTAAGAAAGAGGTTGATCCGGGAAGAGTTACATTGCCGGTTAAAATTGGTGACGTGTATGTCGGAAAGGGACTTATTGACTTGGGGTCGAGTATAAATCTTATACCTTTGTCAATTATCAAGAGGCTTGGCAACATCGAGATTAAGTCCATCCGAATGACATTACAATTGGCGGATAAGTCGACGACCCATCCTCATGGCGTAGCCCAAGATGTGTTGGTGAAGGTCGACAAATTCTTTTTCCCGGTGGATTTTATTGTAATTGATATGGAGGAAGATGATGATGCTCCGCTCATCTTGGGCCGACCATTCATGAAGACCGCAAGAATGATGATAGATGTTGATGACGGTTTAATGAAGGTGCGTGTTCAAAATGAGGAGGTCACATTTGATCTATTCGAGGCGATGAAGCATTCCAAGGACAGAAATGATAGCTTTCGCATCGATGTGATTGAAGACGCTATTATGGAAGTTTCAAAGCATATTCATGAGATATCTCCTATGGAGTTAGCTCTTGACGACTCATTGGAGGTTTTCACTGTTGAAGAGGAGCTAGCTCTTGAGGAATGCTTAAAGGAACTTGATAGCTTGGAAGACCTACAACCGTGGGAAGTAGAGGAAGAAAATTTGAAGAAGGAGGTAATTGACGAGAAAGCGCCAATTGAATTAAAAGAGTTACCTTCGACTTTGAAATATGTGTTTCTAGATGAGACCGAGGCAAAGCCGGTCATCATAAGCAACCTTTTGACAAAAGAAGAAGAAGCCCGTCTAATCATTGTGCTAAAAACCAATCAAGAAGCTATGGGTTGGACTCTTTCCGATCTAAAAGGAATTAGTCCATCCTATTGTATGCACAAGATTTTGATGGAGGAGGATTTCAAGCCGGTAGCTCAACCACAACGCCGCTTAAATCCTACGATGAAAGAGGTTGTAAGAAAGGAAGTGGTGAAGCTTTTGGATGCGGGAATGATTTACCCGATCTCGGATAGTCCGTGGGTTAGTCCCGTGCACGTGGTTCCGAAGAAGGGTGGAATGACCGTAATCCATAATGAGAAAGACGAATTGATCCCGACTAAAGTTGCAACGGGGTGGAGAATGTGTATAGATTATAGACGGTTGAATACCGCGACTCGAAAGGACCATTTTCCACTCCCATTTATGGATCAAATGCTTGAAAGACTATCGGGCCAACAATACTATTGTTTTTTGGACGGCTACTCCGGGTACAACCAAATTGCGGTTGACCCGGTTGATCATGAGAAGACGGCTTTCACGTGTCCGTTTGGAGTGTTCGCATACAGAAAAATGCCCTTTGGGCTTTGCAATGCGCCGGCGACCTTCCAACGATGTGTCCAAGCTATTTTTGCCGATCTGATAGAGAAAACAATGGAAGTCTTCATGGATGACTTCTCGGTGTTTGGTGGGACGTTTAGTCTATGCTTGGCAAATTTGAAGACGGTGTTGGAAAGGTGTGTGAAGACCAATTTGGTGCTAAATTGGGAAAAGTGTCACTTCATGGTGACCGAGGGGATCGTGCTAGGCCACAAAGTCTCTAAAAGGGGGCTTGAAGTGGATAGAGCTAAGGTTGAAGTAATTGAAAAATTACCCCCTCCGGTGAATGTGAAGGGCATCCGTAGTTTTTTGGGGCACGCGGGGTTCTACCGGCGCTTCATCAAGGACTTCTCAAAGGTGGCTAAGCCTTTGAGCAATTTGCTCGCCAAAGATCAGGTATTTCTCTTCACCGAAGATTGTTTGCAAGCTTTTGAGGTTTTAAAAGAAAAATTGGTTACCGCTCCAATAATAGTCGCTCCCGATTGGAATGAAAATTTTGAACTAATGTGTGACGCGAGTGACTATGCTGTTGGAGCGGTACTTGGCCAAAGAAAGGACAAAACTTTTCATGCGATACATTATGCGAGTAAGGTTCTTAACGAGGCTCAAATAAATTATGCCACAACGGAAAAAGAACTACTCGCAATAGTGTATGCGCTAGAAAAGTTTAGGTCCTATCTTATAGGGTCGAAAGTCGTTGTGTACACCGACCACGCGGCGATTAAATATCTGCTAACCAAGCCGGATTCGAAGCAAAGGCTCATCCGTTGGATCCTCTTGTTACAAGAATTCGACGTCGAAATCAAAGACAAGAAGGGGTCGGAAAACTTGGTAGCGGATCATTTATCCCGCTTGGTGAATGTCGAGGTTACCGCATCTGAAAAGGAAATCCGGGAAGAATTTCCTGATGAAAAATTGTTTAAGGTTCAAGTTAGGCCGTGGTTTGCAGACTTTGCAAACCACAAGGCTAGTGGTTTTGTGCCGGCCGACCTAACTTCGAACCAAAAGAGGAAGTTCCTTTCGGATGCGAAGTATTATGTTTGGGATGACCCATACTTGTTTAAGTTGGGTAGCGATAACCTGTTAAGGAGATGCGTAACTGGTGATGAAGCCTAGAGCATCCTTTGGCATTGTCACAACTCGCCTTATGGCGGACATTATAACGGGGTTAGAACGGCCACTAAAATTCTTCAATCGGGATTTTATTGGCCAACTATTTTCAAAGACGCACATACCCATGCGCAAAGTTGTGACAGTTGCCAAAGAAGTGGTGGGATAGGTAAGAGAGATGAGATGCCTCTCCAAAATATCCAAGAAGTGGAAGTGTTCGATTGTTGGGGCATAGATTTTGTAGGACCTTTCCCACCCTCTTATGGGAATGAGTACATGCTTGTTGCTGTTGATTATGTCTCTAAGTGGGTTGAGGCGATTGCCTCACCTCGGGCGGATGCCAAAACGGTGATAAATTTTTTAAAGAAAAACATCTTTTCCCGTTTTGGAACCCCCCGAGTGTTGATAAGTGACGGAGGGTCACACTTTTGCAATGCACCTTTGGAAACAATTCTAAAACATTATGGTGTATCGCATAGGGTGACAACTCCGTATCACCCTCAGGCTAACGGGCAAGCGGAGGTCTCTAATCGAGAGATTAAGAGAATCCTAGAAAAAACCGTGTCTAATTCTAAAAAAGAGTGGTCCCAAAAATTGGACGAAGCATTATGGGCCTACCGTACGGCCTTTAAAGCTCCAATTGGCCTAACTCCGTTTCAATTGGTATTTGGTAAAACTTGCCATTTGCCGGTTGAATTGGAGCACAAGGCCTTGTGGGCCCTAAAATTTTTAAATTTTGAACATGAGTTGGCCGGTAACAAAAGGAAAGTACAACTACTTGAGTTGGAGGAGATGCGCAATGCCGCATACCACTCAAGTTGGTTGTACAAGGAAAAAGCAAAGAAGTATCACGACAAGAAGATCCGTAACAAAGAATTTGTGCCCGGACAATTGGTCCTATTGTTCAATTCCCGGTTGAAGTTGTTTCCCGGGAAGTTGAAATCAAAATGGTCCGGGCCATTTCGGGTGAAAGAAGTAAAAGAGTACGGGGCCATTATCATTGAAGACATGGACGAGAAAGATAGTTGGACCGTGAATGGCCAACGATTGAAAGTGTATCTCGGCGGTCATGTGGATCGCGAGAGTTGTGCTCAGCCGCTCGATGCTCCTCTGTGAGCATCGCACCGTCGAGCTTAGCCGACGTTAAACAAGCGCTAGTTGGGAGGCACCCCAACATTATAAGTATTTACTGTTTTATGTTTTGTGTTGTATTGAGTACACTGTGCTGAACCCATGCTGGATGACTTGCAAGTGCAGGATTTGCCAATGCACTTGCTGTCATGCTCGCTTGCAGCTCGCTAGGCGAGGCAGAAGCGAGCATGCTCGCTAGCTGCTCGCTAGGCGAGGCAGCAGCGAGCGCTGCAGTACTGTTTACTATTTAAATCTCAGCAGGGCCATTTTGCCCAAACCCTTAAAAACATTCTGAACGGCTCTGCTGAGAAAATTTTGCGAAGCTTCTCAAACTCTCGCATTTGCATCGCTATCACCAACCCTCGCTCCTTCCGTCCGATTGCAAACTCTCTTCATTTTACATTTCCGAATCCGTGCAATTAAGGTTTGCCCTACTTCATTTTCTTTTTGTTTACTCTTAAATTCCCAATATGAATTGCAAATAGGGAAGTGTAGTATGGGAAACATTGAGGTTGCATGTGATATTGTGGAGTTTGTAATTTTTGGATTTATGTTTTCAAATTGGGGATTTAGGATTACTTTAGGTTTTGCATGCAATTAGGCAATCCCCAATAGCATAGAACGATTCATTGTCATGAGAAATCATTAGGTTCTGATGTGGGAACCATTAGAGTACGGGTATTGGGGGAAACATCTTTGAAAATGCAGAAAATCCCAAAACCCGTAAGGTTCGCTAGCAGCTCGCTAGGCGACCTGGGGCGATCGTTCGCTGCAACTTCGCTAGGCGAAGCAGCAGCGAACATGACAGTATTTTGAATTATGTTTTAATGGCTAACCTGTTGTTTGGTGTGTGTTGTTTCTTTGTATCTTTTGCAGATGGAGTCTAGATCTGGAGCTGGTAAGAAAAGAAAGGGAGCATCGTCTACATCTCGAACGGTTCCTATTCAATTCGACCAAGACAAGTTTGTCGGCCCTAAACAGGCCGCCAGATACATCGCTCTGGAGAAGCGAAAAATACTTCCTGAGAAGCGTTTTCTGATCAACCCACAGGGCACTTACAGAACTTTCGCCGGGTTGATAGACGCCAAGAAGTGGGATAGGTTGATAAGTCCCTTAGAGCATTACGACATTGCTACAGTGCGGGAGTTTTATGCTAACGCACTGCCCGACGACGACGAGCCCTTCACTTGGGTTTCTAGAGTTGCCGGGCGTACTATTCCATTTGACAGGGATGCTATCAACCGAATCCTAGGGGAACCGCTCCAGCTGGGAGCTGATCAGAGAGATCAGTACCACACCGACCTCAGGCTACACAGAGATGTCCCTGCCATTACCGCCGACCTGCTTTTACCTGGGAAATCGGTTGAGCCGAACCCATCTGGGGTTCCTGTGAGATATCACCGGGAGGACATGACTCCCATGGCTCAGCTGATACTACTCTTGGTTTTGACCAACATCCAGCCCAAATCACACACCTCTACTGTGCCGATCCCAGTGGCACATTTAGTCCATTCCATCCTCACAAATGTCGAGATAGATGTGGCGAGGATAATCGCCAATGAGCTGAAGACCGTGGTTGAGAGCGGGCTTAAGTCAGGGGCTCGTGTTAATTGTCCCCTGGCCTTCCCGTGTTTGATTATGAGCTTATGTGTTCAGGCTAGGGTGAGACTTCCGTCTCGTGGGCAGGTTAGAATCCCGGCACCTATCGATGATAGGTATGTGGCTAAGTACTGTAGAGCTAAGACTACCGGTGGCAGTGCAGCCTCAGGAAGTACTCGGGCTGCTGATGGTCCTAGTGCTTCTTCTCCCGGACTTGATCCGTACCTGCGGGCTGTTTGTGACTACAGTTTTGAGTGGATGGCAGCATCCCAAAGAGCTATGATTGACATGCACAACAGTATGCAGAGGTTGGAACTGCAAGGTAATGACCCCTCCGGTGCTCGAGCATTGTTAGCGCGTGAGCAGTTTATGCTTAACGCTAATTGGCCTGTGGACAGGCCAGTCTATGGTGAGGGGGTGGACGCTGAAGCTGAGAATGATGATGATGTTGATGATGAGGCTACCGGTTCTGATGCCGGTAGTGAGGAGGAGTCCTGAGCCCTTTGTGGGTTAAGTTTTTGTATTTGTATTTCAGTTTTTATTATGTCATTTCCATTTGTATTTTCGAATTTTGTATTTTGACCATGGTGTGTACTATTGGGGTGTTTTGTCCCCCACGAACAAATTTTTTATTTTCAGTTAATGTTATTTAATTATGTTTTTAATTTTGTGTGTTTAATAAATTTTTGGTTGATTGAGTGGCAAACCCTTCTAGATTGGTTGCTCCTCAAGAAGTACCCAATGAAGGTGCATCCGAGCTTGGATGGCAATGATAAGAATAAACAAGTGAATAAAGCTAAGGTACATGGTTACCGTCGGCTAGAATTTTAGAATGCATTAGGAACTTTACTCTTTTTGGTAAATTGAATATTGTCTTTTTGCAACATAATTGAATGAATGTTTCATCTAGAACTTAAAACCACAAATTGTGAGGAAACCTCCATTGTTCACTTAAATGCTGGATTCTAATAAGTTTTGTTGATTCATGTGATTCATGCTTTGTCTTTTATTATTGTGAAATTGTGGAAGCAATTAGAAATGATCAAGGCACTTGTTTTCTTTCGAGCACAACTACATCCAAAAACAACTTACCTGTGAGCAGAGAGAGTATTTGTTAACCCCTTTGAGCCTAAACAGTTGAATCTCGGCTTGAAATAAAGCGAGATCTCAAAAATCTTTTTTTTACACAACCCGGAAAATCTTGATTATTGTTCTTTTGCCGTAAAAAGTTAAGAGCATTCACTTAGGGTGTGGAAGAAATAAGTTGGGGAGAACGAAAAAGAATTGGTAAGTACCACAACTCTTGAAAAAGAAAAGAAAAACCGAGCAAGCATAGAAAAATATATGTATAGAAAATATAGAAAAGAAACATCTGTTTTGTACATTTGATGTGAAAGAAAAGAACAAAAATATAAAGAATGAAAATGAATGCTTGCTTGGAAGAAAAATAGTGAAAAATAAAAATTTGGAGTTGTGGATTATGTGTTGTGAAGGTTACAAATAAGAAACAAATGAAACAAGTCGAGTAGTGTGAATATTATTGTGAATGTCTCTTTTGCATCGGCACTTTCGTTTCAATGGCCTTAGAAATGACCCTTTTTTGTTAACCTAACCAAGCTTCAACCGAAAAGCCCTTAGTGATCTTTTTGCTTCCACAAGTACCATTTTTAATTGATTAGACATTGTATGAATCTGTTTGATTTCTTCATTATTTGTTAGAGAGTGAGATTAGTCCCGCGGTTGCAAATGCGCAAAATCTTCATTCCTTATTCGAAGAGGAGAGATAGGATGATTCATTCAGAATAGTATTGTTGTAGATAGATAAATATTTTTCATTGCTATTTAAGTTTTAGTTCCTAGGTATTATTTTATTCGAACCGTTGGGAACTTGTATTTGCTGATTTCGCTTGTGTTTGAGCCGTTTATCCAACTTCGGAGAAACCGTTTCTTAAAGCAAATCCTCTTGTCCTTCAAGAGGCATACTTTGCTTGAGGACAAGCAAGAATCTAGTTGGGGAGAGTTGTTAGATGCCCAAAAGTGCTTATTTGAGCTATCATATGTGGGCATCTTTCACTCTTTTTCCTTGCTAACATTGTCAAAACCACATTTGTTTTACATGGAATGCATTACATTGATAAACAAGCTTGGTGCCTTTGATGTGTGTGTTATTGTGCAGGAAAGGCATGAATTAATTGATAAAAAAAGACACAAGAGAATTGGCAAAGGAACCAAAGAAAGCATGCATTTCATCTGAGACACTCATTTTTTGCCTAAGCCGCCCTTCTGAGTTTTCAACTTAGCGAGCTATTTATTTCTTTTTTTAGGCGAAGTATTTCTTGACTGCATCGACATTCACATGACGTGTGAACTCTTCACCATCCATAGTTGTAAGAATCAATGCACCACCTGAAAAGGATCTCTTAACAACATATGGGCCTTCATAATTAGGAGTACATTTACCCATAGCATCAGGTTTTAAAGATAGAATCTTCTTGAGCACGAGGTCACCTTCTCGGAACACGCGAGGCTTGACCTTCTTATCAAAAGCTTTCTTCATTCTCTACTGATATAATTGACCATGACACATGGCAGTCAATCTCTTCTCTTCAATCAAATTGAGTCGGTCGAACTTGGACTGACACCACTCAACTTCAGTCAACCTGGCTTCCATCAATATACGCGGTGACATGATCTCAACCTCTATTGGGAGCACAACTTCCATGCCATAAACAAGAGAGAAAGGGGTTGCCCCTATTGAAGTGTGTACGGATGTACGGTACCGATGCAAAGCATACAAAAGTATCTCATGCCAATCTTTATACGTCACAACCATCTTCTGGATAATCTTCAACATCCCCATTCATCTTGGGTCTGTAGAGAAAAGAATTATGATGCGCAATCTTAAAGTCTTTACAAAGAGCTTCCATCATATTATTATTCAAGTTCGATCCATTATCAGTAATGATCTTACTTGGCACACCATATCGGCATATAATCTGATTCTTAATAAACCTCACAACAACTTGATTGGTCACATTCGCATACGGTGCCACTTCAATCCATTTTCCAAAGTAGTCAATAGCCACCAAAATGAAATGATGTCCATTCAATGCTTTGGGCTCAATCATGCCAATCATATCAATTCCCCACATGGAGAACGTCCATGGAGAGGAAATGACATTCAACAATGTTAGAGGAACATGAATCTTATTCGCATAAATTTGACACTTGTGGCATTTCTTCACAAACTTGCAACAGTCAGATTCCATTGTCAGCCAATAGTAACATGCTCTCAACATTTTCTTTGCCATAGCATGTCCATTGGAATGAGTGTTAAAGGAACCTTCATGGAATTCAATCATCAACAGGTGTGCTTCGTGTCTATCCACACATCTGAGCAAAAACATATCGAAATTTCTTTTATAAAGAACATCACCATTCAGGTAAAAGTTGTCGGCCAATCTTCTCAAAGTCTTCTTATCTTTCAAAGATGCCCCAGGTGGGTAAATCTGACTTTGGAGGAAACATTTGATATCAAAATACCATGGATTTTCATCTTTGACTTCTTAAACAGCAAACACATGAGCTGTCCTATCAAGACGCATCACAGTCAAATTGGGAACTTCATTCCAAAATTTCACCATAATCATGGAGGCCAATGTTGCAAGAGCATCTGTCATCTGGTTTTCATCTTGAGGGATATGATGAAACTCAACCTTTGTAAAGAAAGTTGAAATTCTCCTCGCATAATCTCTATACAATATCAAATTGGGTTGATTCATCTCCCATTCACCTTTGATATGATTCACAACCAAAGCTGAATCTCCATAGACATCAAGATATTTAATTCTGAGATCAATGGCCTCTTCAAGCCCCATAATGCAAGCTTCATACTCAACCATATTGTTTGTACATTTGAAGGTTAATCTAGTTGTAAACGGAAAATGAGTGCCTTGAGGAGTAATAATCATTGCCCCAATGCCATTACCATACGAATTAACAGCTCCGTCAAATACCATACCACAACTGGAACCAGGTTCTGGCCCTTCTTCAAGCAATGGTCATCACAATCTCTCATCTTCCAGTACAAAATCTCTTCGTTAGGAAAATCATACTGCAGTGACTGATAATCTTCAATAGGTTGGTGAGCCAAATGGTTAGCCAAGACACTACCTTTAATAGATTTCTGGGATCCGTATTCAATATCATACTCAGATGACAACATCTGCCAACGGGAGATCCTCCCAATTAAAGCAGGCTTCTCAAAAATGTACTTGATTGGATCCATTTTGGATATCAACCAAGTAGTATGATTCAACATATACTGGCGCAAACGCTTAGCAGCCCAAGCCAATGCATAATATGTCTTCTCAAGCATAAAATACCGAGTCTCGCAGTCGGTGAACTTCTTACTAAGGTAGTAAATGGCATATTCTTTCTTCCCATATTCATCTTGCTGACCAAGAACACATCCCATACTTTCTTCCAGCATAATCAAATACATGATCAACGGTTTTCCTTCAACAGGCAGAGACAAAATTGAAGGCTCAAGCAAATATTCATTAATACTGTCAAAAGCTTTCTGGAAATCCTTTGTCCAATCACAAGACTGATCTTTCCGAAGGAGCTTGAATATAGGCGCACACATTGCAGTCATATGCGATATAAATCTCGAAATATAGTTCAAGCGATCGAGAAAACCACTGAATTGCTTCTCAATTTTGGGCATTGGAATCTCTTGTATTGCTTTGACGTTGGTAAGATCAACCTCAATACCCTTCTCACTGACAATGAAGCCCAACAACTTGCCAAAATGAACATCAAAAGTACACTTATTGGGATTCAAGCGGAGTTTATACTTCCTCAAACGTTGGAATAACTTCAAAAAATGCTCAACATGCTCTTCTTCATCACTTGATTTAGCAGTCATATCATCAACATAAACCTCAATATCTTTATGCATCACATCATGAAAAAGAGTAGTCATAGCTCTCTGGTATGTTGCACCAGCATTCTTTAAATCGAAAGACGTCACTCGATAACAAAATGTTCCCTAAGGCATAATGAATGTGGTCTTCTCCATATCTTTGTGTGCCATCTTGATTTGATTATAATCGTAAAATCCGTCCATAAACGAAAAGACTTTGAATTTAGATGTATTATCTACCAACATATCAATGTGTGGTAGACTGGTTTTATTTAAATCTCTATAATCAACACACATACGAACTTTTCCATTTTTCTTAGGAACAGGCACAATGTTGGCCACCCACTTCGGATACTCGGAGGTAACAAGGAAACCGACATCAATCTGCTTCTGTACTTCTTCCTTAATCTTCACTTCCATATCAGGATGAGTTCTTCGCAACTTCTGCTTGACCGATGGGCATTCTGGATTCAAAGGCAATGTATGCTCCACAACCTCAGAATCCAAAGCAAACATATCTTGATAGGACCAAGAAAACACATCCGAATATTCTCGAAGAAGATTAACCAACCCCTTCTTAACCTCTGGACACAGTTGAGACTCAATCTTGACTTCCTTCACATCCTCATCGGAACCCAAGTTGACCAATTCAATCTGATCTTCAAACGATTGAACGACTTTTTCCTCGTGCTCAAGTAAACGAGATAACTCATAAAACACTTCTTCATTATCATTCTCTTCCTCAGCTTCGAACACAAGGAAATCAAAGTTTGGAGAGGGAGTAAGATCATTACATTCAATGGGTTTGCGAACCAACCTGCATAATGATTTGATATTTTGATTTTTAGAGAAGTAGAGTACAAACAAATATTCTGCAGATGGAAAGATTATTTATGTTTTTTGTGATTACCATTTTTCAGAAAAAAGCAAAAAGTAAAAATAAACATCATAGATATGGATGAATAAAATTGTATTTTTATTGATGGTAATAATGAAAATGCCCAACAATGTTTCACTTCTTCCTTAGGCATAGGAGAATTATTTTTCTTTAAATAATAAAACAAATTACTTTGAATGATGCATAACAACATGAATATCAACAACAACCCAATTGTTGCAAGTCTGTCCATGTGTCACACAGTTGGCACAAGTTTCGTCTTCATCATTGTCTTCAATAATTGCAGCTGAGTGTTGATCATCCTTGTGAGTAAACCATACACTGCGAAAAACTTCTTGCATAGCCTTGACGCTGGCGTTGAACGGCCCTTGCTGAAATCCCAGCCCAAATCTATTCTTATTTTCCACAACTTCTACAACACGACCCCACTTGTCGGTGTTGCCAGCCTGAATAACCTCTTGTGCATCCTTCAGAGAAGACATGGATGCCCCAATCTTCTTCAACTCATCAACAATAGACAAAGCTTGGAACGGTGTTCCAACCTTTTCCTCAACTTCCACATAGGTGAAGGATGATAAATGGCTCACTAAAAGCGCTTTCTCCCCACCCACAACGACAAGCTTGCCGTTCTTGACAAATTTTAGCTTCTGGTGTAAAGTAGACGTCACATCCCCTGCCTCATAGATACATGGTCTTCCCAACACACAGATGTATACCGGGTGAATGTCCATTACTTGAAAAGTAATTTGAAAATCACTTGGACATATCTTAACTGGAAGGTCCACCTCTCCAATGACAGTTTTTTGGGAACCATCAAACGCTTTAACCACAACACCATTCTACCTCATCGATGCCTCTTGATATGACAATCTTGTTAGAGTTGACTTAGGCAACACATTTAATGACAAACCAATATCAACCAATACATTGGAAAAAGCGTACTCTTTCAGTTCATTGAAATGTGGAGCACCAAGTTGTGATTTCTACCTTCCTCCGGAAGTTCTTCATCACAAAAGCTCAGATTATTACATGAAGTAATGTTGGAAACAATATGGTCAAACTGATCCACAATAACATCATGCTCTACATAGGCTTGTTTCAATACTTTATGCAAAGCCTCTCTATGTGCTTCAGAATTCATCAGTAGCGACAACACGAAAAATATTTGATGGCATCTGGAGTAGCTGCTCCATAACATTGAACTCACTTTTCTTGATCAAACGAATTACCTCATCATCATCATTAATCTTCAACCTGCTAGACTCGCTAGACTGACAAATTGGATCATTAATCGGATCAATTATAGGAACTTCTGCTTTCTTACCCACTGAAACATCTTCCATAACTTTTGGAGATACAAGACCAAAAACACGACCGCTGCGGGTCACCTTCACTACATCTGCAATTCTTACCATTGAATCTGCGGAAAGAAGAGGAACCTCTTACCCATTATCAATCATGGTGGCATTGTACTTATATGGCACATCTTTATTGGATGAATAAGGGACGTGGCCCACTAACCGTATAACCAACGGCGATACCGGTCTATTAACATTCTTGTTATTGTTGTTGTTGTCAAACTCAATAACTACCCTCTTAGGGGTTCTGAACACCGAAACTATAACATTTACATCATTGCCCATATACCTGGATTGTTGAACTTGAATAACATTTTCATCCATCAGCTTCTGATTATCCCTCTTGACAATGACACATCCTCGAGGGTTGACGTTGCAAATAACACAACCATTATGGTCATGTTCACAATCACTTACCAAGCACAAATCTCTATGAATTTCACCAACGACCTCCGGATACGACACACATCAAAAACCCTGAAATTTCCAAGACAACTGTTTACCATGTTCACAGAAGCATTGCCATGAGCAGGCAACAAATTGGCTTTAACATTAGGCGCTTTGTACTCAAAGGACACCATACCACTCTTGATCAGTTTTTGAACCTCATACTTCAATGGATAACAATTTTCAATATCATGGCTAGGAACTCCCTGGTGAAAAGCACAATGCAAGTCAGGCTTGAACGACCATGACAATGGTTCAGGAGTATGTAGAGGATTCCTTGGTTGGATCATATTCTTGACAACTAAAGAAGGATATAATTCTGCATATGTCATAGAAATAAGGTCAAAAGAGACCTTCTTCCTCTCAAAGTTATGATGATGATTGTTGTTGTTGTAGTTGGTACGTTGTTGATTAAAAGGAACTGATTGATTTGTTGAAATATTGGTAAACATAGGAATTACTGATGATACTTGATGATGATGTTGACGGGATTAGGAATTCTTCTTCACATGAGGCCTTCTCTGCCTCCCTGTAGACACTGCATTGGTTTCCCCTTCCTTCTTTCTAGAGAAACTACCACCATATTTCTTACTCGCTGAAGCTTCATCTTTGGATAATCGTCCCTCTCAGACTCCTTCCAACCGCATCCCCATGTTCACCTTTTCGGTGAAATCATTAGGAGCACTAGCAATCATGTGTTCATAGTAAAATGAACTCAGCGTCTTTAAGAAGATCTTGGTCATTTCTTTCTCCTCCAAGGGTGGACTAATTTGAGCATCCAATTCCCTCAATCTTTGGGCGTACTCCTTAAATGTATCTTTATCTTTCTGGGATATTGATCTTAATTGATCCCGATCCGGATCCATAATAACATTATACTTGTATTGTTTGATAAAGGCCTTGCCCAAGTCATTAAAAGTACGAACATTAGCATTATCCAAGCCCATATACCATCTGAGTTCAGCACCAGTTAGACTGTTCTGGAAGTAATAGATGAGTAGCTGATCATTGTCGGTCTGAGTAGACATCTTTGGAGCATACATGACAAGATGACTCAGAGGGTAAGTATTCCCCTTATATTTTTCAAAGTCTGATACCTTGAACTTCACCGGGATCTTGACATTAGGCACTAAGCATAACTCAACAACACTTTTACCGAACAAATCCTTCCCTCTCAAGGTATTCAATTCCTTTCGCATCTCACGAAATTGATCTTTCATATCGTACATCTTCTCATAAACATTGGGGCCTTCAAAAGGCTCAAAATGGTAGATGGTTTCCTCGACACGAGGAAGAGTATTCACAATGGGAGGAGGCACAGACAGGACCGGGTTAGATGCCGCCATAGAAGCAAAGGTTGGAGAATACCCTTCAAGCATAAAGTTTGGTGGCATTCCTCAAGGGAACCCAGCAAGCATGACAGGTGCATACTGGCTAGCTACCCAAGGAACAAACATTGAAGCAATCTCTGAAATAACAATCCTCTGAGGAGGAAGAGTTGCAGGAGACGGAGATGGTTGATTCTGAGCAGCAATCACATACTCCATCAAAGCAGTGAGTCTGGCAATCTCATCCTTAAGTTATTTGTTCTCTTTCTCTAGATGCTCCATTCTTTTCTGGCGGTTAGCACGAGTGTAGTAGTGAAGAGTCAGCTTGACTGATACACAGAAGAAGAACCAATAAGACATCTGGTTGAAGAAACATGTTGTGCAAATGATGCATGAAATGCAATGTTTTTAATTGTTTTTAATTTCAAGGAACATATGAAGTCTCATTTGTAAATATTTTTAATTAACAATAGTAAGCAATGATAATATCAATTCAATTGAACATAAAAATCTCTTTTTATTCATAAAATTTGGAAGGATTACACTGAGTACAACTTCATAAGCCAAAATATAAATACAAGAGGAAAGGAACCATCATCCTAAGGATCCCTCGCAACCGCATTAGATGACTTGGCCAAGGGAGTATACTTCCTTCGGATGCGTCTGATCTCGGACTCTAAGGCTACCTACATCTAAGCTTTCTCGAGGACGAGTCAATCAATAATCTTCTTCCAAGCACCGGAAGGCTGAGACATACTAGAGGTAGATAAATCCTCTAGCTCTCTCTGTCTCTTCATTACACGCTCTTCAAGAACCTCAATAAATGCATCCTTGTCTCTCGACTCATGCTGCAACTCCGCATGCTTTCGATTCAAAGCACGGAACCGCTCTTCCCATAAGTCTCTCTCTTGCTTCATCTGGGCAAGTGTGTCTTCCAACTCCTCTACATATTAGTTAGGGAGAGTTGATGGCTCAACCATCACCACAAACATAGGTCTCTCGCAAGCGTATGGCGTCTTGAGCTCCAAAGCTCTCTTCTTCACCCAAATAATATAAGCTTCCAAAGCTACACATTTGCGTAGACCAAGCTCGAATCTTCCTTTCCTATGCACATTATGTCAAGCATGTACCATTCTTTTCTTAAAATGTTGGGAATCTTTACCCTCTTGATAGAATAAACCTTCTAACTGAATGTTATTAGGTTTATCTCTCAAGGGGAACCCAAGCTGATGACGAGCCAATGCAGGGTTGCAGTTAATTCCTCCTTGTGTACCAATGAGAAGCACATTAGAGAACTCACCACAACTATCAATAAGGTCCAAGCTACCCCATGCAGAATCATACCAGACAATATCATCATTAGTGAGGGACATAAGTCTCTGAGACCACCGTAGACATTGTCGATTCTCCAAGAAAGCAGGCATCTGAGGCAAGTGCGAAATAAACCACTTGTACAGAAGAGGAACACAACACACAATGGTTCCACCACCCTTAGAATTCCTCAAATGCAAAGAGATATACATGTCACCTAACAAGGTCGGAACAGGATTCCCAATCAAGAATATCCTAATGGCGTTAACATCAACAAAACCGTCAATGTTAGGGAACAACGCTAGACCATAGATGAACAATACAAGGATGGTTTTAAAAGCGTCCATGCTATCGGCTTGAGCAAAAGCAGTAGCTCTACCAATGAGAAATTCAGAAGTCAACTCTAGAATTCCTCGCTTCTTCACCAAATTAGCATCAATCTCAAATTTCTTCATATGAATAACTTCGGCTATAACATGAGATATGGGAATCTCATATAATCCACTGAAAGGTATCTTGTTAGATACAGGTGTACCCAAGATATGGGCATAATCCTCTAACATGGACACAAGCTGATAATCCGGAAAAGTGAAGCATCGGTAATGAGGGTTATAAAACTGCACCAAGACACTCAAAAGTCTTTCAACCACATCAGTAGATAGTACGAGCAAAAGCTTCCCATGACGTTGCTTTAAGTCCAAGGGATATGATATAAAGGATGACAACTTCCTTAACTCTTTCAAATCAGGGCATCTAAAATTGTACTTTTTAGTGTTCCTTCATCCATAATCCATGGTCTGAAAATTATTTGCAAATAAGACCTTATTTCCTTGAAAATTTGTTGCCATGATGAATGTAATGATGCGCATAAATGCATGAATGCAACAATCACACACAAGGGATCACACACAAGGCAAACACAAACAAAGGTCACAGGATGGATCAAGTCATCATCAAGATCAATCATCCATTTTGGTGGATTTAGGTTTTTCACCTTATCAACACCCAAGTTCCATTGATTTTGACGAGACCGATCGGATCAACCGAGAATCAAAGGGTTTGTTGTGAGTCACGAGCATGGAGTCAAGTTAAGAATCATCCCAAAGAAGTGTACTGTGGATAAAAACCTGTAAATCATGTTTTAAAAATTTCCCAGAGTCGTGATCCCATCTATCAGATACTATATGTTTAGATGACTGACTCATCAGCCCATAGTATTATCAAGAGAAACTCGTCCGAGTGTAGTATCGCGTAACAACTATTATCAAATCTACACTTGAACAATCTCTGCATTACGTCCTAAAATAGGCCAAGTTGGGTTAAATGTTTTGTGGTCCTCAGCTTCTCGGACCTCCAAATTAGAGAAAGTAATGCCTATCCATGACTTACTCATGTGACATCAGTAACTCCAAAGAGGTCTCCGCTGAGCGGGGGATCTGATGTCAACTCTTTCAGGACTACTCCTTCAAAGCCAACATGACTATACCACCCTCCTATCTTAGATTGCATTCAAGTTCGGGTTAAAACTTATCTCATAACACAGAGATCACCAAGCACAATAGACATAGTATCACACAAACAATATATACAAACAAACATAAAATATACAAATATACATACACAAAAATAGGCTAAACCCACTAAGGATTACTCCCCAGCAGAGTTGCCACATAATCTTGTAGAGGTAAATTCATGACCACCAATCTATGGATGAACTCGACGTCAATAAAACCAGAGTCGCCACCGCGCTTTTATTGTTTCCAAAGAAAAAAGGCAAAAGTACGAATAAAACCCAAAGATAAGAAGTTTTCAAATAAAAACTAATAAAATGCCAGAGAGTACAGGTAAGGGGGTTGGTTACACATAGGGAAGGTATTAACACCAAAAGTGTCCTAGGTACTCCTAGGGAGCCCTTTTTTGTGTGCAAGCGTTTTGGTCAAAATGATGTTTGATAAAAAAATATAGATTGGGGGGATGAGAAAAGAATTCATTAATTATATTTTGTGTTTAACAAAACCTTCGGTCTTATGCCTACGTACCAACATAAAAAATGATGGATCAAAACCTCGTAGTTCATGGTAAAAATTTCAAAGAAGTTGGTAAATTGGTTTTAACAAAAAGTTTAAAAGAAAAGGGAACAAAAAGGCCAAAGAATTGAATGAGGTGGTTAGTTCCTTTTGTCTTTTGAAATTAACACTACGCCAAATAAGGGAAAAGAGGGCGCTTATTTTGGCCTATAACAGCGCTTTTAAGCGCCCTCTAAAGTGGCGCTGGCATAGGTAAAGACAGCGCTTTGTTTTCCTGGAGAAAGCGCTGTCTAAAATGGCCACATTATAGTGCGCTTACAGAAAAAAGCACCCTCTGGAGTGGTCCATAAAGGGACACCTTAGAGGGCGCTTTCTGGAAAAAGCGCCCTCTAAAGTTGTCAATGTAAAGTGTTTAGAGGGCGCTTTCAGGAAAAAGCGCCCTCTAAAGTTGTCAATGTAAAGTGTTTAGAGGGTGCTTTCAGGAAAAAGCGCCCTCTAAAGTTGTCAATGTAAAGTGTTTAGAGGGCGCTTTCAGGAAAAAGTGCCCTCTAAAGTTGTCAATGTAAAGTGTTTAGAGGGCGCTTTCTGGACAAAGCGCCCTCTAAAGTGTTAGTTATTTTAAAAAAATTTGTTTGAAAAACAGTGGATATTTAATTGGTAACCTGTTCGCATGCTGCAAAAGTGTAAAATTCATATTGATTTCATCCTTTAATCCAATGTTATACACCACTAATCCATTGATATATACAACATGAATCCATTTATATACAACATTAATCCTCCATATATACAACATTAATATATGATTCTTTGATCAACAATATACAACAACATATTCATGATTTAGTAAAAGTACAACAACAATATACAACATATATACAACAACAGCATACAACAACAACATTCCATACATATATGTACAACAATATACAACCTAGCTATATGATTCTTTGATCAACAATGAATTGACACAATTCATCCTTCAGTTCATCCAAATGAGCTCTTGAGTAAGATTTGTATTCCTCAAAGTACTACAATTAAGAGAATAAAACATATTCATGATTTAGTAACAAATTAGATGAAATATTCGATAATATTTAAATAAACCCTAAGTTATTATTCCATACCATTTTTGGGATGTCTATACGATTCAACGCAATGATATCTCTCATAAATCTCAATACAAAAAAAATCCGCAATCGACCGAATTATTTTGCTGAGGACACTACACAGAAAAACAAACAATATATATATAGTTAATTTCTTACAAACACTATTATAAGCAAAAAAACAAACACTATTATAATTAAGCAAAAATAAGATACTTAATATATACCTCAACTCTGACCCAGGTAATGTCCTTCCTATTACGATAATTCTTTTTCGATCTAAATTTTATTATTGCCCTAACAAAATAAAAACGTATATTGAGATCAATCTGACAGACATAATTAAATATACAAATACACACGAATATTTAGGGGAATTTCACTTACGCGTCAACCGTCTTCTTCATACTCGGATATTTATTCCAATCACCCGATAACGAATCGAGATAATACACTATTAGTCTCGAAAGATCCATAGCAACCAACACCCAGTGACCACTGTAAAATAAAACAAAAATTTAGATGAATGAAAATTTTCTACGTAAAAGATATACATAGATTAGAATGAAATTATTAGAAAGAAAATCTAACCCGTTGCCAGAATTAAACGGTAAAAAATACAAACTGGGTGTAGTATTATCGCCGGCCGCCATGAATCTATCGACTAGATCATTCTTTACGGATGTTGGATTTTTCGTTATTAACGTTGCGTTGATACGGGAAGCAGCAATAAAATTGAAACGGTTAC
Source organism: Lathyrus oleraceus (assembly GCF_024323335.1). NCBI lineage: Eukaryota > Viridiplantae > Streptophyta > Magnoliopsida > Fabales > Fabaceae > Lathyrus > Lathyrus oleraceus. The sequence goes on from NC_066579.1 coordinate 372,309,693, forward strand.
ACAATTCAGTTCCCCGCATCAATGTTACATACATATACCTTAAATAGAAACATAATAAACATTAGACTACTCATTGAAATGTGTAAATAAATTATTCAACTAAGTAAATTATAGATTGATCGGAGTACCATATGTATGTATGAATGACAGCGATGCCCAATTCGTCGTGTTCAAAAAGTTGTTGCATGTCCTCCTTTGCAATTATTTCGAAATGAGCAGCTCCGAAAACACCTTCATCAAAATCTACACTACGAATGGCCCCGTGCATAATATCGGACTCATCCATCATTTTCTCAAGACGCATCATAATTTGAGATTTTGTCCCGGACGTCGTTGGAATATCCTTAGCAGCGCTTTTCAACTTTCGACCGGGAACCTAAAAATTCATATAAAATAAATCATGACTTTTTGTGATGCAACAGAATTGTTGCGTATATAATTCAATGGGTATATATATTTGTACCTCTTTTTGAGATGCAACCGACTCGATGCGTCTTGAAATCCCTTTACCAACTTTATGTGTGGGTCTTGTAGGAGTCTAACATTACCATGTAATAAGGATTGATTAAATATCATAATTGTAGCTGAATTGAAATGTGAATACTAAATATTCATAATCATTTAGAACATATATACCTCGGCATCAGGGAAAATTAGATCTGACGGCCAACCAACAAAGGATCCGACTGCATCTCGCATCAACGTTGTCTCTGAAACAACGTCAGGTAATGGTAGAAGGGCGTCCGTATCTAATACAAGGTCAACCGAAACTTTCATATATCCCACCGGGAGGGGATTATGGTGAAGTAATTCACCCGAAGTATTGTGCACTTTTCCCTTGCCAACCATGCGATAAGTTGGTGACGATAGATACAGCTGACAAGGTGAAATGCCCTAAACCAATAATAAATGTTATTGTTAACGTGTATATGTGTCAAGTAAAAAAGTGCTATTTTAATTTCATAATAACATATATAATTACCTCGGGAAATTTCGGTTGATAATTGATACTAGCTCGGTCACTAGTATCTTTTGCCTCGGAAGCGCACCTTTCCTCTCTATACCTTGCATTCTCGTTTTGCAGTTGGAGTACTTGTGCCCTTAACTCCGCCAAGGTCTCCATCACCTCTTTGTTGGTAGGATTTTTTGTTTTTGGTTTTTTATAAAATGATGACGGAGTCACACCAAAACCCTTACCCCTCACACGACCGGAATACTCAGGAACATTTAGTACTCGACTAAGTACGCTCCTGCAATCCTGGACCTCGGTTGAAGGTAAGGTTTGGGATAAAGTCTCCTGAAATATTATTAGAGGAGATTAAAAATGAATTATATGTCTAACAAAATTTTCGATATAATTAAAGAAATAATGTTACATATACTTACACATTCGTCATAAACATTTTGGACCGCTTCAACGACAGCCCCATCCTTCCCAACCCGAGCAGCCTTCCATAATACGTGCTCCGGAAGAGATGTTGCGTCACTTTTCTCCTCGGCTAGCTACACATTGAATTAGATTATAAGATCATCAATTATAACATATCGTGACAATGTATAAGCTCATAGCATTTGAATATACTCACAATTCTTTGTTGTAACCGTGCATAACCCGTACGCCCTTTTTGTACGGATACGCGGGTTTTGATGCCCTTTTCCTATTTTTGTCGCTTACTTCCTGGATAAAAAAGTTTAAGGCATATTAGAACCAAGTAACTTAACAATTGTATAATACCATAATTAATAGACATTACATGGAATTTTTCGTTTCTTCGTTTGGCGACAAAGTTATCCCATTCATCGGCTGAAATAATCTCGGCATACTTCATTGGCCGTTCTGCTTCAACAAATTTTCCTTCCTCATCCTTGAGAAATTTGTTGGACAAAAAGGATCGAAATCCTCGGAGTCTTTTTCCAGCCAATTGAATACAATATTTTTGCCGGCTTTCATCGATGTGAAAGGATCTCTAAAAAACATACACATGGAGTGTGTTATTATAAAGTAATATTATAACAATATATGGTCAACAAATAGTCAACAAAAAAAACATATAACAATATATGGTAAGTACCTGTATCTCCGACCATATTTTTTCTTTGCCAACCTTCAAGTCCGGACTTCTCCAATTATCACATGTAATCGGAATATGTTGTCGAACAAGGAAACCAATGTAACTTGCCAACATTGAACCGTTAGGCTCAATTAGTTGGTCTTCAGCACTCCAATGTACTTCAAATTTTACACCCTTGTCTCTTGCACGAATGATTGACTTCATAACAGTCAATCCTCGTTTGATTTCTTTTTCAACATTGTTACGTGATCCATTCGCGTCATGGGTATCGTCTTGGTTAGCCATTTTATCTGTAATATAGAAATGATTCAATAAGACCCAAGTAAGACAATGATTCAATACGTGAACACATTCATATACCTTCCATTTCTCTCATGTTACAACAATCTAAACTCTTTTTTTTTTATCATTATTGAATACAAACTCACACACACCTACTGCATGCAAAAGACCAATGCAAACTTATGGTGTTTGGAACATGAACAAACTTGCATCCATAATCATCAAACTTCCAAGCACAAGCTCAAACACACTTCAAATATATCAGTTTTCAATCAGAAATAAAAAACTCAGTTTGCCCTAAACAACATTAATCAACATAATGCACAAAATGTAAAACTAAGTTTAGAAAATGCCCTAATCAAACACATGAAGAAAGTGAACGGTAACGATGGAGAAGAGAAATACCTTCAAGGTGACGGTAACGATGGAGAAGAAAGTGAACAGTGACGGTGGACGCAGATAACGCAGTGAACGTGAACGCAGCAGCAGAAAAAGGCGACGGCGACGATGACGGTGAGGGAGGGAGAACGAACGGAGGACGAGAGTAATCGCAGTAGAGAGTAATCGCAGTAGAGAGAAAACTCAGTTACGTAAACGAAATAGCTTATAGAGAGGGAAAATAAAGAGACATGCAGTATATGTTATAATTTTAATGTTTACTATAGGGGACCTTAGAGGGCGCTTTTGTAAAAAAAGCGCCCTCTAAAGGGGGCCTAAGAGGGCGCTTCTGAAAGCGCTCTCTAAGGCTTTCCAAAAGCGCCTTCTAAACTGGAAATGTACATGGACTTAGAGAGCGCTTTTTTAAAAGCGCCCTCTAAGGGTAACCTTAGAGGGCGCTTTCAATAAAGCTCCCTCTATTGTTGTCCCTCCATTTCCTCATTATTTGTTTTTTGGCTTCACTTTAGAGGGTGCTTTGTTACAAAAGCGCCCTCTAAAGGGGGCCTAAGAGGGCGCTTCTAAAAGCGCTCTCTAAGGCTTTCCAAAAGCGCCTTATAAACTGGAAATGTACATGGACATAGAGAGCGCTTTTTAAAAAGTGCCCTCTAAGGTTACCCTTAGAGGGCGCTTTCAATAAAGCGTCCTCTATTGGTGTCCCTCCATTTCCTCATTATTTTTTCGCTTCACTTTATAGTGCGCTTTGTTACAAAAGCGCCCTCTAAAGTGCGCTGTCTATTCCAATAGTATGCTCCTTATTTTTTCTCTTCACTTTAGAGTGCGCTTTTGTAATAAAGCGCCCTCTAAGGGGCGCTGTCTATTCCAGTTTTTGGCGTAGTGTAAAGTCAATATGGTTAAGTTCATTCACATATTTGATTAAGAAAAGTTTGAAAATTCATTGGCATAAGGCCAAAGTTTCTAATCATTAAAACATGTCTAAGTTGAAAACACAAGAAAAGAAGGTTTTGAAAAGAGGAAGAGATTTAAAACTAAAGAAGTGGGAGGAGATGAAGAGACTACCCTAGACAAAAATTTAAAATTTAAGAGTTGAAAAGCAATCCGCAAGACAAGAATGTCATATATAAACCCATTTCCTTTGGACTTTTGAGCAGACAATAAACATAAGCAATATCCAGGAAATCAATATAAAGACCAGAGGCATCAAATAAAGATGGCCATCCTCCTAGCAAGCACTCCAAAAGTAAGCAGTCTTCAGTGTCTCAAAAGTGTATCAGATGAAATATTCCTTGGCAAACTCTCACAAACAATCATCAAACATAAATAATAATAACCAATATAACAATCAAGCAAAGAGACAAAGTAACAGATGAACCAAGAGCACTCAAGGTTTGCATCATATGAAAGGCACAGTCAAGGATGAACCAGTCTCAAAAATAATGGCATTGGCCAAGTCCTTTAAAGCATAGGGAATGTTGCCTAATTCTAAGTCCAAGAGTTCAGATCAAGTTCAACACTTCACCAACATATTTTTTAGAATTTGTGTTGTTTATTACGTATTTTAAGGTCCTAAGACCACAAACAGAACAAAAACTACAAGCAAACAATATGTACAATCACAAAATATGGCTCAAATGAGCAAAGTGAAAATAACTGAAACATAAACATCTTGCATGAAATGTAAATGGCAATGAATGATAAAAGTACATAAATTTAAATTGTATTAAGTAAATGACTTGAAAGTAAAACAATGTTAATAAAAGGTTAGTCAAATGTTAGTGAGGAGTTCCATTTGTTTAAGTCATTCTTTGGAGAATACTCAACCATCCATTCACAAGTATGAAGACATGAACCAAGACATCTTCCATGAGAAGGGCTCCAATTTGGATAAATCAACAAGTATGCTACTAGCTCTCATGAATGGAAACAAGGTCAAGTCTTCATATAATACCATGAGGAATGAGAGACTTACAATATCACTTACTAGAATGATATGCCTTGTGGGATAAATTTAGCTTTATGTTAAGCAATTGTAATTGGACTTATGTAGAAGTCACAACTATTTGAGGTCGAGCAATAAAGATATTGGTGTTAATGTATGTTAGAGACTTGGTACAAAGAACCAAGCTCCTAAAACATACTGTCGCACCCCAAAATTTGACTTTGGCTTTGTTGACCACATCTTGATTAATCTCGTTGTCTCGTATTCATCTCAATTTCTTAAACTTCGCGTGACAACTGGTTTGATTAGGTTTTGTGTGTTTTCGTTGCTTACCGTGTTGTATTTCGTTGTTTTAGCAAAACCTGGCTGATATCGTTGCCTCGTATTTATCTCGCTTATCTCTTTTGTGCGTGGCATCGCTTCGATTAGGTTTTGTGCGTTTTTATCTATTTAATTGTTTGTTTGTCGGTATTTTGACTGTATTTCGAATATATTAAGAGTTTTCGTATTGTCCGATTATTTGTGATTGTGTTTGTCAGCGTTTTCGTGATGTCGTGTTGATTTTATTATTGCCTAGGGTTGTTTATTTAATTACGTGTTGTGCCGTGTGATTTAATCGAGTCTGTTTGAGTCGTGTTGTTGATTTTACTGGTTTACCGGTTTACTGGTTTATTGGTTTTATCAATTTGTCTGTTTTGCTGTGCAAATTGTCATCGTTTTTATCGCGTTCGTGTCGCTCGATTTTATCGTATTTTAATCGTGTGCCGTTTAATATTATTTGTGCTTAATATTAATTGTGTTTAGTTGTTAATTAGTTTATTTAATTATGATTAATATTATATTAGTTTATTATTATTATTATTATATAATATATAAATATATATTATTAATTTATGTTAGATATTTTTTAGGTTTCTTATTGTTTAAGTAATCTAAATATATATTATTAATTTATGTTAGATATTTTTTAGGTTTCTTATTGTTTAAGTAATCTAAATATATATTATTAATTTATGTTAGATATTTTTTAGGTTTCTTATTGTTTAAGTAATCTAAATATATATTATTAATTTATGTTAGATATTTTTTAGGTTTCCTATTGTTTAAGTAATCTAAATATATATATATATATATATATATATATATATATATATATATATATATATATATATATATATATATATATATATATATATATATATATATATATATATATATATATATATATATATATATATATATATATATATATATATAGATGTGGTTAGTAAGAAAAAGGAAAAAGGGGGATCAGTAAGGAAAAAACGTGTGGTGAGAGAAACAGAGAATTGAAAAGAAATATTTTTCCAAAAGCATTACCGTATTTCACTTGTTCTTCATTTTTGGTAACCCAAAATCGTCCCGATTATTCACCGAAACACAAAACCGATTTCATATCTTTGAAGTTCGTTGAGTCCAGGTCACAAATATCCAAGGTTCATTTCATTCCGGCGTCGTTTCACCGATCAAAAGCGACGTTGAAGTCAGGTACTCACGAAGGCAGCCAGCACTGCGTCGGTGACGGTTTCCAGCTTTCGGTCGATCATTTGGACGATCAGAAGTTCATCCTCTTCACACAAGGTAATATTCTTCACTTATCTCTGAAATCGGCAAAGTTCCGGCTTGCCGACATGTGTTTTAATATATTATTTATCTATCTATCTATCTATATATATATATATATATATATATATATATATATATATATATATATATATATATATATATATTATTTTTGTCTATTATATATCTAAATAAATAAATAAATATATATATATATATATATATATATATATATATATATATATATATATATATATATATATATATATATATATATATATATATATATACATATATATATATATATATATATATATATATATATATATATATTATTTTTGTCTATTATATATTATTTGTCTAAATGTACATATATATTATTTTTGTCTACTATATATTTATTGTCTAAAATATATATATATATATATATATATATATATATATATATATATATATATATATATATATATATATATATATATATATATATATTACTTTTGTTTACTAAATATTGTTTATCTTTTATTATTATTTTGCATATATGTTTTATTTAAATGTTAGTTAAATTAATTATTTGTTTAAATGTTTATTTTAATTAAATGTTTATTTTAATTAAATGTTTATTTATATCAAATGTTTATTTTGTCTAAAGTAAATGTTTATATTGTTTTTTTATATTTGTTTATGTTGTTACTAACCGTTTCGTTTCAGTTTCAGCTCGATTAACTCCACTAACTATTCGTAATACTAACTATTCATAGCTAATTGTGTTGTAATAATTTACTTTCTCGCATTTTTTATGTTCTGTATTGTGTGTTTAATCGTATTGTTCACGTTTTATGTTAAAAAATCGAAAAATCCAAAAAAGAGAAACCCGATGCGATTCCAACGGTCGCCGTTTAAGAAATCTTTTTTACACACTCACAAGCTTACTCTTGGGCTTCCTTATAATGAGCCCATTTATTTATTGTTTCAGGGTTTAGGCTCATTCAAATCTTTTGCCAGCTTTGGCTTTTCAGTTTAAAAACATTTTCAAAAGGACGTGTCAGTCTCGAAGTCTCCCGCCTAGGTCGAGCAAGAGATGGCAAGACACGCCAATCTAAAATCAACAAAACAGACTTTCCCCTTTTCTTTTGGGAGAACTACGTGGATTCTGATTTCTCCATTGCGCCTTGGAGATACGTAGGCATGAAGTCTACGACTTTATCGAGTCCAAAAGCAATAAAATCAAGTTCTTTTCTCATCTCCCCAATCAAACGATCAAAGCGAAAAAAGCAAAGCATTCACATAAACATAAGCAAAAAGGTTCCTGTGGAGTACCACAGATGTAGAGGGTGCTAATACCTTCCCTTTGCATAACCAACCCCCGAACTCGTAACTCTAAAGGGATTTATCGTTATTTTTCCCTTCCTCTTTTTGGATAAAATAAAAGACGGTGGCGACTCTTGCATTTAAAATATTTTTCAAACGGGTTAAGTTCAATCAATACTTAATCTCGTGAAAAATCCCGCCGCGACAGAATGGCGACTCTGCTGGGGACTTACATGATTAAACTTATTTGAGGGTTTAACCTATCTTTGCTTGTTTATATGTTTGCTTTGTGAATATTTGCTAAATTGTATTGTTTGTAATGTTTGTTATTTTGGGTTTTGGGGGATACTTGTGATAAATCCTATACCCGGATTTAGGGCACATTTGAGATAGGATGGATGATAATTCAGGTTGACTTGATAGGAGACAATCCTTACCGAGTTGACTTGAGCCTTTGTCCGCTTGGTGGAGGCCTCTTTGAGGGTGATAGTGCTAAACAAGTCATTTGTGAGGCATTGTTGCTTTCGACGGGCCCGTGAAGCCAAGGACCTTAGTTTACCTTTACCCCATCTTGGCCTTACTTAGGATGTGATGCGGTGACCACTTCGGACCAAAAGTCTGGTTTGGTTGATACGCGATATGTAACACCCTTCTAAAATACCCCAATTTTAAATTAAAACAACGAAATATAAATCAGAGTCGATATGCAATTAAGGGTGTCACACTTGACACTTCACACCATTCAACAAAATAGCTTGTCATGCTCATTCATTAATCAAAATAAAACATTGCACAATTCGCAGCGGATAGAAATCTAACAACATGCAAACCATGTAACACATTACATGTAAATTTGTTCAACAACCAACAATGAAAACAAGGTAAAACATCCCGTCCCGATGTTACATATACCAGAGCATGACCCACTAAGGAACTATACTAGACTCCAAGCACTAGCTTCTACTCAATCATTGCTCGTTACCTGAAACATAGTTGTAAGGGTGAGTTCCTCAATCGATATAATAAGTATTATAAAATATCATGTAATGCTAAGTAAATTAACACATTTCATCACCCTAATCAGATCACACATTCAGCAACGGCAACATCAACTCAAAATCATAATCATACTCAACCCAACACAAAACACACGTATAATATTGGAATACATCCATTCATATTATACGCCATACATACATTATGCAATGAGACTCCATGCATGCGGTATCGACTATTCGTTGACGCATCCTGCGAAAAATCAACCGGCGAGACTCGAAAAGAAAAACACACAGAGCCGCCACTGCGCGTTATTTATCCCAAGATAGGGAAAGGAAACGCTCAGAGAAACCTGGAAAGACATGGTCTCGCGACCAAAGAGAAAGGGTAAGGGAGTCGGTTACGCAAGGGGAAGGTATTAGCACCCCTCACGTCCGTCGTACTCGACGGGATCCACGTCCTAGAATAAAGAAAAGGTTGCTAAACATCACACACACACATGGGGAACGCAGGTGGGGTTAGGAGAAGGGAGCTCGATAAGGTATCGCACCTTATGCCTACATATCTTGACTGGAACAAGAATCAGAGCCACTGTAGTTCGGCTTACGCACGCCAAACAACACAAAACATACAAACAAGCAAGGGTGGCAAACATGGAGCCCGACAACCACTGGATGGAATTACGTCGGCATCCGAACCAAAACACAATCAAAAGGGCAAACGTGGAGCCCGACAGCCAATCACTGGGCTTACGTCGGCATCCGAGCCAAAACATACAGTCAGATAACAAACAAACACACACAAAAAAGAAAAAAGGTTGCCCGGAGTGGTCTCGCACGACCACCTGCCTACATACCTTGTCTGGAACAAGGATCAGGGCGATGTAGTTCCCCTGAAAGGGATGAAACTCTCCTAACCAGAGACAGAGGGGAAAACACGACACTAGGGAGCTGAGACTCGAGCCTAATGTTGTCATGCAAAGTCACCCTAAGTTCGGTTTTCTATCCTACTTGCATAAGCAAACTAACCTAACCAGGAAAGAAGCTAGCACACAAGCATACAATCATATATCATCAAATGAGAACATGTATCTCAAACAAGCATGTCAATCAGATATCCATATAGCACGCACTATAACCACACAAGGGGCTCAATCAATCAGGTTTGACTGCCTAAGCAATCGTCTGTACAGGCTGTGTTTGCTCTTAACCTTGCCATTACGAGGCTAAGGTGAAGCAGATGATGGATGAAGTGAGGATCAGACCTCACAGCTCTTATCCCTAACCAGGGAGAGCTGACAAATGAGCATGGGTCCAGAATAGGGGAACCCTTCTATACTCGATGACTCTGACTCAATGTGCACTGCACAAGATCTTGGGCTTTGATCTCAATGCTACAACCATGTAATGGGAGCAAGGAGAAGACTCACTGAATAGTGGGGGACAGGTTGCTTGTCCCTACCTTCCACCAATTGCCTTACTTGAAGGACTTTTCCTGCTTGGGCTTAAAAATAAACATACACAAGCATTGCCTCTTAAGGAGGACTTCAGACAATTTGCCCGGCCCGGTAACAGCCGGGTCTCCAGACTACATGAAGTTAGGAAGTTACCTCAATGCAAGTTGCTTATGCAAAGCAAAGCAAAGCAATAGTTCACAAGGAACTGAGCAACTAAAGTACCTGGAAACAGTCAAACCCAGTCAGTACTCAATCAGACAAACCATAAACAACAAACAGTTAACCAGTTTAAACAAACTATGCACAACACAAGGCAAGCTCAAGGCTTAAGCCCAAGCTTCAACACCTACAAAACAATGCTATGTTAATATACAAACATCAACAACATCAATTAAAATTGATTTGCATCATTCTCCATGTGCCTTATGCTTTTGATCCTGAAAAACCAAGCAAATATTAGCAACTAGACCACTAGGCCAAGCCTAGGGTCCAAAAGCAAGAAAAAAGTTAAAACAGCAAGGTATCCACCATCCAACATCAAATTAACATCAAACAAGATCAAACATCATTGGTCTCATGTTTAGATCATCCATCATGTTCAATTCATGCACAAAACAATCCACATGAGGTCAAATGAACCACCAAACATACAAACAGAAGTATTGCATTCAAATCCCTATCAAAATAAATCCAAAAATTCTCAAATTAAATACACCTAAACAGGGGATAATCAAGGTCTACCATGTCAAATTTGAGCTCAATTGGGCAAATGGAACCATGTCAATGAAAATCATCAAAAACAGACACAATTTCATGCTTCAATTCACACCATCAATGCATACATCCAATTCAAAAATTCATATCTCATTGAAAACAAAAAAGAAATGGATGAGACCAAAACAGGGAGGTCACACAACGTGTCTAGTTCATTCATATCAAATTTCATGGCCATACAATACAATATGAGGATTTCCCAATCAATCTACCAACATGTATCACATGAGCTTGCAATTTCAATCACCAGAAATGAAAAATCATGATCAATTAGAAAAGGCAGTGAAAAATTCTACAAAAATTCATACAACATCCTAACATATCAACAATTCACCATACCAAATTTCATTCAATTCTAACATGCATAGGTTATCCAATTAAATTCAACAAGTTGACATCAAGAGGTGTGACACAAATTGTCACACCTATGTTCCAGAATTTGCTGCTCTCTAACCAGGTATCAAAAATTCATGAAATTTACATATAAATAATCCTCAATGAGTCAAGAACCACCACAAAAATTTTCAGCCATTTATTTTATGATATGAGTATTTCATGATCAAATTGCCAAAATGTATCAAAATGTGACATACATTAGAAAAGCCTATGCCAAATAAAATATTTGCCAAGCACAACTTTGACCAATAGGTCAAAAAAAACCTACACAAGTCAACAAAGTCAAGGAAAAAATCTCCATATTTTTAGGAATTTTTTACTATTTTTTATGGATTTTTTAAGGTCATTAAACATTTTTTAATAATTAATTTGAATTAATTGAATTAATAAAAATGAAATTTCAGTGGCATTTCTGTAATTAGTTGGCGGGAGCGGGAAACCTCCAATTTGAAATTTCAAACCACTTTTCGGATCAAACACCCCAAACTTCATCATTTTCACACGCAGGAATTCCAGAAAATCTCAAAAATGGATGAACAACAAATGTTAACGAAAATGGACAAGCGATAGCTCGTTGAACTCGTCTCACGGTCTACAATCCAAATATGAAATCAATTTCTTCCAACTCTTCCTAGGTTCTTCAAATCGTGGAAGTTAGGGTTTAGGATCATATCTTAAAACCTAGATTTCTTGAGCTACGATTATCTATTTGCAATTCTAAAGCCATCACCGTAATCTACATGAGAAGCACTTTCGAAAGCATATGAATATTGAACAAAACATGAATTTCGAATTTTCACTTACCGGCAATGGCGGTGCTGCAATCGGTGTTCTTCACGCGTTTAAGTCCAAAACAGATGTGAAACAAGCTTCAATGAGTTGAATTCCAGGTTCAGGTTCAATTGATTCCACCTCTAGCGCGCGAAAACTCAACTTGCCATTGATGGAACTCGTATGTGCAGTCGTGATTCAAGGCCTTTTCCACTCCAAATACCACAAACAGTTCTAGAGGATGATGCAAGGAGTTCAAACCAAAAAGAATTTCGAGATTTGGTGGAGAATTGATGGAGAATTTTGGAAATGAAGGTTTTTGTGTTCTTGAGGGTTTGGAGAGAATGAAGAGTTTCTTGATCTGGTTTCTTGGTGTTTGTGAATTCTGTTATGATTAGAAGAGGTTTAGAAATATATATGGATGCTTAATCCTCCACTAATCCACTTAATTAACCAAATTAGCATGTTAAGTGAAATTGGTTATTTTGCAAATAAGGGCAAAAATGTAATTTCCATGTACAGCTCATTGCCAGCTGTTTTGACAGCTCATGCAAACTCCAAATGTCATATGTGAACCATAGAAACTTGTCCCATGCTCATTGGTGTTGTATTTCTCAAATTCACATATGTGTGGTAATTGTCCAATTTTCCCCATTTCACTTTTCAACCCAAAACTCAAACCATGTGCATTAACCATGAAATGAATATTCAAACACACTCTAAATTCCATTCCTGAGGTGTTGGAAAAAGTCCCATTCAAAAATTCCAATTATTTTGACATTTGGACAATTTTGCCCCTGGTCCAATTCAGCTGTCCAGTTGAAAAGTGACTTTTTGCCTTGGCCATTTTTGGGAAAATCCAATGATGCACCCTCAAAGTACATGTCAAATGGAGTTTGTGCATATAAAGAACTTGCAATTTGGACAAAGTATGTGGTAGTTATGGCCTCCTGATTACGGGTCTTTTCTGAAATTCACTGAGCCATATCTTGCAAACCACACATTGGATTTTCAAGTTCTTGGACTTTTTGGAAAGGTGAGAACAAGATCTACATCTGTCATGTTGAACAATTCTTCATTTGAAGCTTCCTTGGACATCTGTTTTTAAGGTCAAAAACTTTCCATTTTTGGAAACTTCAGTTACAAGTCACTTGCTATTTTTGGCAGTTTTTGTCCTGACCTGATTTTCTTCAATTTTAAGCTTTGAGATGTCATTTAAAACTTGTTCCAACATGAATGAAGTGTGTCCAACTCATTTTCACCTCCAAATCCATCAGATCATGTACAGTTGACCACAGTTGACTTTTCATCTGATAGATGAATTTGGCCATGCATAGATCAAATTAAGCCCCAATCTCCAACTGAAATGGCTCAAGAGTGGAACCATAGCCTCAATAAACACAATACAATCACATAATGATCCTCAGAACCATCACAGACCTCATCTCCTGATCCAGCCCTGATTGGCCCAATACAACTGATTAGGGTTGACCAGTGGTCAAAACCCTAATCTCAAGGAATGAGCTTCAATCTTCTGATGACATCCAACCATGATGATGATGTATCATTTCAAACCAGATGAAGACCAACACCCTTGAGCATCATGAAACCCTAATCCACAGCCCAATCCTCAGATGGCCATGATCAATCAATAAACCCTAGGCTTGCACTTTCTGACTTCCTCATCTCCTGATTAAGACTTAGGAAGATGGCTTGCGCTATGTAACCACATGATATGCAATATGAAATGCCTAATGTCCTAAAATGATATGCAAATATGTTAATGCTAGTCCCAAGAGAGGAGGGCAAATTTTGAGGTGTTACAGCTGCCCCTATTCAATCCACTGTGAACCTGTCGATACGAAATAGCCTCGGCTTTCGGATGATCAGGATGAAGAGTGATTGAATACCAAGAAACAGACGAACAATTTGCACTCTGATGGGATAATAATTAACAACGCCTGTCAGCATCGGCGAAGAAACAATCTTGAAAAACGTCGACCTGGATACCAAAATAAATGGTAACACAGGGATAACCATGGCCTGAACACCACACATCCACTCGGGATTATTATTCTCTTCTCTTTAAGCTTTTCTTGAACCCCGAAAATTTTCTCTGCGCAAACGATCCTCAGATCTCTGCATTTGAACCCCGGAAAATGCCTCAGCACTCCTTTTTGCCAACATAATGAACCCCGATCTCCAATTTGAACCCCAGTCGCCTGACGATAACTCTCGATCGCCAGAATGAACCCCGTTCTCCAGAAAATGTCGCAACATCTCCCTTTCTCCGTTTGAACCCCGGAACATGCCTCAGCATTTCCTTTCTCCATTTGAACCCCAGAACATGCCTCAGCATTTCTTTTCTCCATTTGAACCCCAGAACATGCCTCAGCATTTCTTATCTCCTGTGATAATTCCGCTGGCAATGTCGGAAATAACACCAAACCACTCTGAGGGCGACATGTCAGAGGGTAAACCTTCACAAAGGAAGGTAGCATGTGTATCTCTTCCTCAGAAGACACCTATAACGACCTCCATTGGCCTCAACCAGAGTCTAAGGCGACACATGAACAGAAAGTAATCCTAAGGACCTCATCCCGGATATAATCTTCAACTCCATCTCCATTTGAACCCCAGAAAATGCCGCAACACTTCCTTTTCTCCATTTGAACCCCGAAAATGCCTCAACATATACTCTTCTCTGATTGAACCCCGAAAATCGCGTTGATCGCGCAACGTCTTCTGATTTTATCTCCATCTCTGTCCGACGGAAACATTTCCTCCAATATCGCACTACTGGGGAACATTGTTGATCTGACGTCGTGATGCTAAACTCCTCAGAGTAACATCTTCACCATCCAGCGAAACCAAAACTCCAAGCGGTAACCACGGCTTGAATTGCGCTGATCGCATAACCTTTCCATCTCTGTTCGACGGAAAACAATTACTCCAGTATCGCACCACTGGGGAAATACCTTTGATTCAATCACGATGCTGAACTCCTCGGAGTAACACCTCTTCACCTTTGGGCAAAACCACCTCTCAAACGGTAACCACGGCTTGAGACTAGCTTATGCTTGCCATGATGAATGATTGATTTTTTCAGCGTAATGCTCCACAATTATGGAAATGCTACGCGATTATTTATTTTTCTATGCAATATGCCATGTTTATTTTTTCATGATGAATGCATAAAGAAAGTATCCCCCTCAAGGGACTCTTCTGGGGAATACGAGACACTCTGCTGAGGGACTCGTCAACGCTCCGATTTCCACCATGCTGGGGAATCACTGCTGCTAGGGATAAGGCACCCTTGCTGGGGAATACCTCCTTTGCACCCAACCCTCTCGAGGACCTGCTGGGGAAGAAGAACCATCATCGCGCTCTGTGGGGATACCACAATCTCTTTGACTCGCTGGGGATACACGCCCCAACTCCACTTCGGGAAAACCCCCACAGATATCTGTCGACTTCACTGGGGAAATGCTCACAGATACTCTGCCAGGGGAATAGCAACCTCCAGGCTCAACTGGGGAAACATCAATACATCACCTGCTGGAGATAACCACCTGACCCTGCTAGGGAATGCATACTACTCCGCTGGGGACAATCCATGCAATCCATAGGTAGAATCAACTCAGCTGGGGATGCAAAAATCCATCCACTACGGGAACTCGTTCAATCCACTGGTAGGATGAACACTGCTGGAGAAATACGTCATTGAAACCCGCTCCACTCGGGGAACTGCAACCTTCTGGCCTGGCTGCTGAGGAAACAACGTTGTAACCTGTCCGGGATAACCATCCCGACTCGGCTGGAGAAGTTCACAGACCTTGAATCTGCTGGGGAGCTAATCCTATAACTCTGCTTGGGGACTTAGCTGGGAAATGAGAAAAGTTGGTATAAAAACACCCGTCAACTCGTCGAACCATGGTGTCTACCTCCAATACTCATATCGGCTTTCCACTTTTGAGAGTTCCCAGACTCGTCTGGACCTTTTCTGCTCCATCATCTTGTATTCCAAATCGCCCCGCGCTCGACGAGAAACGTACTCCTGGGATTTATACAGAAATTTCAATTTTCCGACTTTGAAGAGTCTTCTTGGTTAATTTCAAGGGTCGTCGGACGTCTCTCGTCGCCTCTTCGTCGCCCTCCTTTGTGCACTCGTCCCTGATCGAACTCTGCGGGGAATTACAAACTTTCAAGTCTTCCGACTTTGAAGAGTCTTCTTGATTACCATCAAGGATCGTCGTACGCCGCAACGTCTTCGTTATTCTTCATTCGTTTATCCCTGAGCAAACTCTCTGGGGATCTATTACAAAGCTTCCACATCACAACCTGCAAGTGAGTGAAGAATATCTAACAGTACCTGCAAAACAGATCGTCAAATAAAACCGTGCCCCAGGCGTGTCAAGATTTCAACACTTGGGTCACTCAACCTTCCAAATAAGATTTCCAGCATTCAATCTTATAAACATGCATTGGAAGGAACCTGTATGTCTTAAAATGCAAAGATTCTTTATCAAAATAATCGGATGTTTTTGCAATCAAAGCGGTAATGAAAAACAAAAACAAAATTATTTGACTGAATATGCATTTTATTGATTGGAAAAGTGTGGCTCAAATGAGCAATACAAAGGGAAGCAATTCCTGAAAAGAGGTAATTGCGCTCAAAAGGAAAAATCTATCCTAATGGCAATGTGAAACCCGTGATCTCATCGAGTTCCAACTCGGTTACACCCCATATGTCCTCAGACTCTCCTTGCTTTCTGCCTTCTGAATAAGACAATTCTGATTGATCCCCACCGGGTATTATCCATGATGCTTCAACCAAAGCGCAAACGATTATGCCGGACGCAGTTGTTCGTTTCAATCCCTCTTTTGCCTGGACCGCCCTTACGGGTTTTCAGTCCACCGGGATACCCCTTTTTGCCCAAGTCGCCTTTTCGGGTTTTCGACTTGCCGGGTGTACATCTTTTCATTTATATCCCTAACTTTTGCCCGAACCTTTTTTCTGTTTTTGGTTCGCCGGGATGCCCATTTTTGCCTGGACTATTTTATTCTTTTCGTCCAGCGGGTCTTTTTCATACGAAGTATTTTTTAACTGCGTCCGCATTCACAGGGGATGGGAAATCTTCACCATCCATGGTCGTTAACAACAAGGCTCCGCCAGAGAAAACCTTCTTGACCACGAATGGACCTTCATAATTCGGTGTCCATTTGCCCCTTCGATCGTTTTGAGGAGGAAGGATCCTTTTCAGCACCACATCACCTACGTGATATACCCGAGGTCGCACCTTCTTGTCAAAAGCACGCTTCATCCGTTGCTGGTACAACTGCCCATGACAGATGGCTGCAAGCCTCTTTTCCTCTATCAGGCTCAATTCTTCGTACCGGGTCCTTACCCATTCAGCCTCTTGCAATTTCACGTCCATCAGGACTCTCAAAGAAGGAATCTGAACCTCCACAGGTAATACCGCCTCCATCCCATATACCAACGAGAAAGGAGTTGCCCCAGTAGATGTACGTACCGACGTTCGATACCCATGCAACGCAAACGGCAACATCTCATGCCAATCTTTGTAGGTTACCACCATTTTCTGCACAATCTTCTTAATATTCTTGTTGGCTGCCTCAACCGCCCCATTCATCTTCGGACGATAGGGAGAAGAATTGTGATGCTCAATTTTGAATTCCCGGCACAACTCTGCCATCATCTTATTATTCAAATTAGAACCATTATCAGTAATGATTCTCTCGGGAACCCCGTATCGGCAAATGATGTCTCTCTTAAGAAATCTGGCTACAACCTGCTTCGTCACATTCGTATAAGAAGCTGCTTCTACCCACTTGGTGAAGTAATCAATAGCCACTAATATGAACCTGTGCCCATTCGAAGCTGTAGGCTCAATCTTCCCGATCATATCAATGCCCCACATAGCAAACGGCCACGGAGACGACATCAAGCTCAACGGATTTGGAGGCACGTGCACCTTATCAGCATAAATCTGGCATTTATGGCACTTCCGCACGAAATTAAAACATTGGGCCTCCATTGTCATCCAGTAATAACCTGCTCTCAGCAGCTTCTTCACCATTGCATTCCCACTGGCATGGGTACCGAACGAGCCTTCATGAACCTCTTTCATCAATTGGCTTGCCTCTGCATCATCAACACATCTGAGCAAGACCCAATCGAAATTCCGCTTATACAAAACCCCATCCTTATTTAGGTAGAATACCATGGCTAACCTCCGCAGAGTCTTTCTATCTTTCTTTGACGCTCCCTCAGGATATTCTTGCGTCTCAAGATAGCGCTTGATATCGTGATACCACGGCTTATCATCGTCAGGCGCTGTATCAACAGCAAACACATAAGCCGGTCTATCCAGACGACCTACTTCAACACTGGGGAACTGATTCCACCTCTGCACCTTAATCAAGGCAGCCAGAGTAGCCAAAGCATCTGCCAAAGGATTCTCCTCTCTGGGCACATGATGCATCTTCACCTTGGTGAAAAACGTCAACAATCTCCTCGTATAATCTCGATACGGAACCAAATGAGATTGATGCGTATACCATTTTCCGTTAACCTGATTCACAACTAGAGCTGAATCTCCATATATAACAAGGTTCTTGATCCTCAAATCAATCGCCTCTTCAATACCCAAGATACAAGCTTCATATTCAGCTACGTTGTTGGTACATTCGAATGTTAGCCGGGCAGCAAAAGGAATGTGAGATCCTTTCGGCGTAACCAAAACAGCACCAACACCGCTTCCATTCACGTTAACGGCCCCATCAAACATCAGAATCCATTCGGATTCAGGGTCAGGCCCCTCCTCCGGGATTGGTTCCTCGCAATCTTTCGATTTGAGAAACATGATGTCCTCATCAGGGAATTCAAACTTCATCGGTTGATAATCATCAATGGGTTGCTGGGCGAGGTAATCAGACAATACACTCCCCTTGATCGCTTTCTGAGAGGTATACTGTATATCATATTCTGTCAAAATCATTTGCCACCTCGCAACCCGCCCGGTCAATGCTGGCTTCTCAAAAATGTACTTGATCGGATCCATCTTGGAAATCAATAAAGTGGTATGAACCAACATGTACTGCCTTAGTCGGCGAGCAGCCCAGACCAAAGCACAGCAAGTTTTCTCGAGCAGTGAATATCTTGTTTCACAGTCGGTAAACTTTTTGCTAAGGTAGTATATGGCATGCTCTTTTCGACCAGACTCGTCATGCTGCCCCAATACACACCCCATAGACCCCTCGAGGACTGTCAGGTACAGAATTAACGGTCTTCCCTCCACAGGAGGCATCAGAATCGGAGGCTCCTGCAAATACTCTTTTATTTTTTCAAATGCCGCTTGGCAATCATCATTCCACCTGACCGTTTGATCTTTTCTCAACAATTTGAATATCGGTTCACACGTGGCTGTTAAGTGAGATATGAACCGTGAAATGTAGTTCAATCTACCTAAGAAACCACGAACCTCCTTCTCTGTTCTCGGTTCAGGCATTTCTTTTATTGCTTTTACTTTTGCAGGATCAACCTCAATTCCTTTCTCACTTACAATGAACCCCAGCAATTTACCGGACCGCACTCCGAAAGTGCACTTGTTCGGATTCAACCTCAGTCTGAATTGTCTCAGCCGGTCAAACAACTTGGCCAGATCTACCAAATGCCCCTCTTCTGTCTGGGACTTTGCTATCATGTCATCAACATAGCATTCAATTTCATGATGAATCATATCATGAAACAAAGTCACCATGGCTCTCTGATAAGTAGCACCGGCGTTCTTGAGACCGAATGGCATCACCTTGTAACAAAAGGTGCCCCACGGTGTGATGAACGTTGTTTTCTCCATATCATCTGGCGACATTTTGATTTGATTATAGCCAGAAAAGCCATCCATGAAGGAAAACACCGAGAATTGAGCTGTATTATCTACCAACACGTCAATGTGAGGCAATGGAAAATCATCCTTCGGACTAGCTCTGTTCAGATCTCGGTAGTCCACACACATTCTCACCTTCCCATCCTTCTTCGGGACTGGCACAATGTTCGCAACCCATGGCGGATAATTAGTGACAGCAAGGAAACCAGCATCCCACTGCTTCTGCACTTCCTCTTTAATTTTCATTGCCATGTCAGGTCGAGTTCTGCGCAACTTCTGCGTCACTGGAGGACAATCTGCTCTCAACGGTAGCTTGTGCATAACAATATCGGTATCCAACCCTGGCATATCTTGATAAGACCAGGCAAAGATATCGACATACTCTTTCAACAATGCCACCATTCTGCTCTTTACACTTTCCTCCAAAGCAGCCCCGATTTTCACTTCTTTCTTAACCTCGTCAGTACCCAAGTTCACGACCTCAATCGGCTCTTCATGCGGCTGAATCACCTTCTCCTCTTGTCTTAACAACCTGGCTAATTCCCCTAGCAGTTCACAATCTTCTTCGTCTTCTTCTTCAGCAAGATAGATCGGATTGTCGAAGTCATACGAGGGTGTAACAGGATTGTTATCAATGAGATCCGGAGAGGAATCGCATCTGCATGAATGTTGATTCATGCACTGCTTTAGAACCGGTGTGAGCAAAAAAGAAAAATGAAAACATTGCCATTTTTATTTGTTTTTATTTTTAAACTGCAAAAATAAGTGAAAAACAGGGAACACCGCTTTTAATTGAAAACCATCCTTTTATTCATGATGCAAAATTCTTGCAAATTTAAACATGAGGAGGCCCTTACAATGAACCATTACGTGTCGGGCAACACGTATGGTTTGCATGCATATAAGAAAGAAAACAAGAAAAATATTACTCTTCGAGGAGAGTGACCCGGATGATCTCTTCGGCCTTCCAGTTGTTGATTTCCATCCCTGGTTCGCACGACGTTATCCATCGGTCCATGTCACAGTCGCTGTCAATATCTTCACCCATCATGCAGATGTGGTCCGGATCCAGCATTCCAGCACTAGTGAAGGTTACAGACGTACGACCCCCTCTGTTCGGCCCAGAGCCTCGGCTCGGCTTATATCCAACCCCAAACCGGTCCTTCTTCTCAGGGACTTCCATCATTCTGCCCCAGCCAGGAGCCTCTCCGCTTTTGACCACCTCAGCAGCCTGCTTGTACGAAGCGATGGATGGTTTCTCCTCTTCTTGCTTAGCAAACAGAGCATTCTCCACCTTGACGGTTTCAAATGCCTGACTAGGCGTTTCCCATATCTCTCCATCCATCTCCACATACTTAAACGAAGACAGGTGGCTGACAAAGATGTCCTCCTCTCCGCAAACAGTAACGACCTGGCCCTCCCAGATATACTTGAGCTTCTGGTGTAAAGTCGACGTAACTGCTCCCGCAGCATGAATCCATGGGCGACCCAACAAGCAACTGTAAGCTGGTTGGATGTCCATAACATAGAAGGTTGACTTAAACACCTCCGGGCCAATCTTTACTGGTAACTCCACCTCTCCAAACACGGCCCGTTTTGACCCATCAAAAGCACGCACTATCAAATCAGTCGGGGTCAAAATCAGCCCATCACAGTTTAGCTTCGCTAGGGCTTTCTTAGGCAACACATTCAAAGAGGAGCCGGTATCAACCAGCACATGTGAAAGCACAGCCCCTTTGCACTCCATTGCAATGTGTAAAGCCCTATTGTGGTTCCTTCCATCTACGGTCAAATCCATATCAGTAAAGCCCAGCCCATGGCTAGCATGCACGTTGGATACGACCGTCTCTAACTGGTTGATTGTGATCTCCTGAGGAACATAGGCTTTCTTCAGTATTTTCAACAAAGCCTCCCTATGACCCTCAGAACTCAACAGCAGTGATAAAATCGATATTTTGGAAGGAGTCTGCTGCAAGTGATCGACCAGTTTATACTCAGACTTCTTGATTATTCTGAGAAACTCTTCCGCTTCATCATCAAATCTGTTATCCGACCCCGCAGGCGCCGGTGTCATCACTGGAGTATTATCATTATCGACCACAACCTTCCCTTTCGCCCTGGCTAAAGCCTCGGCCTTTTCTTTTTTCTCTTTTTCTTCCTCCCCCCTCCTCAAAGTACCCGGAGCAAACAACCTTCCACTGCGAGTGAAACCACTGGGACCGGCATTATCCACCTTTAGCACGGTGGTTTCGCTAGCAGAGTGCTCTTCAACTTTCTCCCCGTTACAGTACACCTCTCCCCCATAATGCCATGGCACGGCATCATCTTTGTCATAAGGAATTGGTCCAGGTACCGTGATGGTAACTGGAGCCTCCTCCACCAGGTTAGACAAATCAGCCGGGTCATAGAAAATGGTTATGGTGGAGACCTCCTCCTTCTTCCCTTCAGACTTCTCGATCACAATCTCCCCATCGTCCATCAGCCCCTGGACATGCTTCCTCAGAAGCTCACAACCATTTGCAGAAATAGTGCACTCAGCACACTCAAACCCGCAGCCCGGGTAAACCCCATTTCTTAACAACTGCCTCTTGACCTCAGCCAAAGGCGTCTTCAGCTGATCAACATCAAATAGCCCAACTCGACTTTCCTCAGAAATTGCATTCACCCCCCTTTGACCATGCGCAGGCATGGGATTGGCATTGACATTGGGAGATGGAGCAAAATTAATGGCTTTGGAATCCACCAGGTCTTGAACTGTGTGCTTAAAAGCTTTACAGTTCTCAATGTTGTGCCCGGGCGCACCCGAGTGGAATTCACATTTAGCATTCTCATCATAACTGGCTGGCCTTTGATCAGGTCTCAAAGGTGCCAGAGTTCTGGTCTGCACAAGGCCCAAATCCTGCAGCTTCTTAAACAAGAAAGCATAACTCACTGGAGGCCTATCAAATTGACGATCCTGCGCTCTGCCTCGGATCTGATAACCAGCCCTTTGTTGTCTCTGCTGAAAGGGTTGTTGTCTTTGTTGCTGTGGCTGCTGCTGTTGCTGTTGCGGTTGTGCTGAATGAGACTCAGCAGGAATTGTTACTGCAGCAGTGTGCTGGAAGTAACGTTCCCTACTGGGTCCACGTTGTGTATAGACTGCACTGGTGTCTCCTTCCTTCTTCCTCTGCCCACCATTACTACCGAATGGCTTCTTCGAACCTGAAGAAGAAGAAGACGCACCCTGAATTTTGCCCAGCTTTAACCAACTCTCTATTATTTCTCCAGCTACCACGATATCAGAGAAGTTGGTAACAGGACACCCCACCATTCGTTCTGCAAACGGCCCCTGCAGGGTCCCCATAAACAAATCCGACATCTCCCTGTCCACCAGAGGAGGTTGCACCCTCGCAGCCAGTTCTCTCCATCGCTGAGCATACTCCTTGAATCCTTCGTTATGCTTTTGAGACATACCCTGCAGCTGGGTACGACTCGGAGCCATATCAGCATTAAATTGGTATTGCTTAAAGAAAGCATCTCCCAAATCTTGCCAGCTTTTGATATCGGACGATCTCAACTTGGTGTACCATTCCAAGGAGCCTCCAGACAGGCTGTCCTGGAAAAAGTACATCCACAGTTTTTGATCCGCGGTGTATGCTGAGATTTTGCGGACAAATGCCTGGAGATGAGTTTCCGGGCAGGAACTACCGTTGTATTTGTCAAAGGCAGGCGCTTTGAATTTCTGAGGAATCACAATCCCCTCCACCAGTCCCATGTTGGACATATTTACCACCCCAGGAGTGGCATAGCTCTCAAGCACTTTTATCTTTTCAGCCAGCAGCTGAATTTCCTTGTTCTGAGGAGGAATGTCATAAGGCACAAAAGGCTCATTTCGCATAGAGAACTGGTCAGCCTCTCTATCTTCCTCCTGATCTTCGTCAAAACCATAAAACGGAGGCACAAAGTTGTCTTTCGTATTCTGCCCCGGTTGGCCACCAACACCACCAGCATTATTCACCAGACCAACTGTTGTTCTCTTCCCGCCGTCTCTGGATCCCTGCCCCTGGTTGGAGACTCCATCCAGGTTGACCCCACTGTTCTGAGCAGAAACCCGCTCGAGTTTCTCAACTTTATCCGCCAGCGCTTTCTGACCAATTGCAAAACCTTGCATTATATTGATCAGCTCGTTCATCTTATCCTTCAATTCAAGCATATCAGCACTGGGAAGCTCCATGAGTCTGGGTGTATTCCTTCGGGTGTAATATCTGTGAGGGCGTGTTGAGTGCAAAGGTACTGTCCTTCGAGCGCGAGCAATGATTCCTGTCACAAGCAAGCACGTTAATAACAAACACCTGCAAAATAAAGCACAGTCATTATGATCAATGCATGGATGCAGTGTCTATTCATATGAAGGACACTTTGTCTCTCGATCCTGGCATCACTGAGACAAATAATAATCCGGCATCAATATTCTGATATTCAGCGTTTGATTTTATCGTGCAGATCGGAGATATGTGATTTAGCATGATACCCCCAACCATGTGTGTGCCTGTGTGAGTGCATACGGCAAAGCAAATAAAGCTTGAAGATTAATCACTGACTGAAAATAACCATCACATAACCAAAGAGTGCACAAACAGTGCCATAGTCATACATCAACCAGATAAAATCAAATACAATCCTCCAGAATAGGAAAGAAATACAGACAAGTGAATTCCGTCAACAAGCCTGACGGTAATCCAACACAAATGAAAGATCTAACTGGATGAGGGTCCCACAGATGGCCCTATCTCATCTTCCATCCTCGCGAACTCTGCGGCGAACCTGAGCTCGGTGTTCTCCTGTTGTAGTCTCCCAACTTCCTTCTGATGAATCTTCATCTGCCTGAAGTAGTGGTCTCTCTCTGCCATATAGTGGTCTCTCTCGGCAATGATCTTCAGATTCTCTGCTTCCTTGACCTTCAGCTTGGTCTCCCACTCAGCAATGAGGACTCGGACTCTGTCATCTCTCTGATCCCGGACAATAATCTGCCTCCTCTTTTCATCTTCAATCACCTTCGATGCTCTGAACAGCTTCTCCTTGGTGATATCGTGCTCCCTGTTGGACGATGCCAAGGCTTGGCTGATCTTCCCATAATAAGCTGTATCCGTCTCAAAGCGTTTGGTCTCCAGAGCATGTCGCTTATCCTGATTTTCCATCTTTGCTTTGAGCTCCTGATTAGCTGCCTGAAACCGAGCAACACTTCTCTCCAATTCAGCTTTCTCTGCAAGCAACTGATCTCTGGCCCTCTTCATCTCGAGGAATTCCTCCATGCTGACAGAAGCACTTGGACCCTCAATCATAGGACACACAAGATCACCCCCCGGAAATGGTAGAAATGTAGACTCAATCCTCTTCCGCAACCAATCCTCAAATAGTGGAAAATACCGGCAGTTGACTTTGCCATAAGGAACCTTACCCCTCCTCTGGATATCTCGCCATTCGTCCAATACCTGCCTCAGCTTGGTCTGGTTACCATCAATCGGGAAATAGAAGGACTCCTGAATCTCTCGCCCGAGAGGAGGACCCTCTATAGCAAACCCCATCTGTCTCCGGAGAAGCATCGGGTTGTAATTAATGCAACCCTGAACTCCCACCAAAGGCACATTAGGTAAACTCCCACAACTGCATATGAAGTCCTGACCAGCTAAACCATTATGAGTCCAAGCAATGTCATCAGCCCGCAGACCCATCAATCGGAAGGACCACTTGACACTAGGGTCAATCTGAACAAAAGCACCTCGGGAAGGCAAATACCCCATGAACCATCTAAAGAGCAACTGAGAGCAGCATCTGACCAGACCCCCACGCCTCTTCTCATTCCTGTTATGCACTGAATAGTAGACATCTCCAATCAGGGTAGGAATAGGGTTTCTCTGCATAAATAATCTGATAGCATTATGGTCCACAAAATTCTTCTGGTTAGGAAACAACACAATCCCATAAATGCTCACAGCAATCAGAGCACAGACCGTCTTCCAGTTACCCACAGCAGCATGTTCCTTGGCATTGGCCTCCAAGAAACTCAAATGAAACCCGGGTAGCTTTCCTTTTTCCTTCAAACCTTCCTTGACCATTTCCGGACTCAAATAAAGAGCACGTGAAATTCCAAGGACATCTGGCTCTGCTCTGGTGACATGAAAAGGAATCTGATCACGGATCTGAATACCCAGGATGCTGACATAATCCTCCATCAGAGGTCCCAACAGATAGTCTGGAAAAACGAAACACCTCAACCCAGGGTCATAGAACTGAAGAAGAGTGTGGATGGCGCTCCTGTCGCAGTCAGTGAGTCTGAAAACCATCTTCAGAATACCGCCGTATGACTCTCTAAACATTCCCACATGGTCAGGAGTAATCAATGCTATCATATCCTTGAGCACACCAATCTCTGGCTCAAAGAAACTGTAAGCAATGTTGTTCTTCAAACCGGTCCTCATATTGGAGCAGAAAATCTCTCAACCAGAATCTCGATCAAAAGTGTCCCTGCATACGGGTAAACATGGGTTAGATGCAATTAATGCAAAATGTAATGATGCTGATGAATGAATGCAATGCGTTGCCATCCTCCAAGCCATCTGATCATTTGCACTGAATCTGGGCTCTGAACTGATCATAACCATCTGAGGAATGTACAATCCCAATTCTGACCCACGGGTTCCGAAATAAACGGAAGACAGATACATCATCATCACCATCATCACCAAACCATATCCGAGTAGACACATCACCCTTATCTGAATCGGCCCGGGGAACCCGAAATAAACGGATCCCCACTGATAAAATATCTCGGCCTGGGGAATCCGAAATAAACGGATCCCCACTGATAAGTCACGGACAGCACTCCGGCGTCACGGCAATAAATGACCATAAATCCGACTTATAATTATGTCTCTGAATCACAGATCAAAAGTCACCATCTGAAGGCTATCTGAACAAACATCTGACAGAACAACCCTCCCCTCATAGGTAAGTTCTAATCAAGTCATCCTAAGGCGGATAATGGTCTCGACAATCGGGCGGAGATACTCAATGGGTTTGCCCTTTCGGGTGTGCCATTGTAGCTCCCTTAAAATCGTCTAAACCAAAGATCCGGGAATGATCGGTCACCAGAGTCAACAACTCAAATGGAGTGACTCAAACAAAGCGGAATATCCACAGAGATGAGCACTATCAAGTGAGCCTCGTCCGGCTTGTGGCACATCACGCCGCCAGGCACATGTTGACTTAACATGAAAGAGGCAACGTGAGACCACACTAGTCCTAGGTGTATACTCGGGCCTGGGTTTTAGCCCCACTCAGAACACCCACCCCACACAACAGAACCACCTGCAGAGGACAGCAACAACATGATAGTATGATGCATGCAAACATTTAATGCAAATATATACACACTGGTTAGAATAATAAATGCAATAAATAACACAAACAAGCAACCTAAACTAATCCTAGAACGCTAGGA
Source organism: Lathyrus oleraceus (assembly GCF_024323335.1). Taxonomy (NCBI): domain Eukaryota; kingdom Viridiplantae; phylum Streptophyta; class Magnoliopsida; order Fabales; family Fabaceae; genus Lathyrus; species Lathyrus oleraceus. Next base: position 372,337,078 of record NC_066579.1, read on the forward strand.
AGGACTCGCTTAGGGACGATGGACCAGCATAGGTCTACATCGCAAGTCCCCAGCAGAGTCGCCAGCTGTCGCATCCTGCGAAAAATCAACCGGCGAGACTCGAAAAGAAAAACACACAGAGCCGCCACTACGCGTTATTTATCCCAAGATAGGGAAAGGAAACGCTCAGAGAAACCTGGAAAGACATGGTCTCGCGACCAAAGAGAAAGGGTAAGGGAGTCGGTTACGCAAGGGGAAGGTATTAGCACCCCTCACGTCCGTCGTACTCGACGGGATCCACGTCCTAGAATAAAGAAAAGGTTGCTAAACATCACACACACACATGGGGAACGCAGGTGGGGTTAGGAGAAGGGAGCTCGATAAGGTATCGCACCTTATGCCTACATATCTTGACTGGAACAAGAATCAGAGCCACTGTAGTTCGGCTTACGCACGCCAAACAACACAAAACATACAAACAAGCAAGGGTGGCAAACATGGAGCCCGACAACCACTGGATGGAATTACGTCGGCATCCGAACCAAAACACAATCAAAAGGGCAAACGTGGAGCCCGACAGCCAATCACTGGGCTTACGTCGGCATCCGAGCCAAAACATACAGTCAGATAACAAACAAACACACACAAAAAAGAAAAAAGGTTGCCCGGAGTGGTCTCGCACGACCACCTGCCTACATACCTTGTCTGGAACAAGGATCAGGGCGATGTAGTTCCCCTGAAAGGGATGAAACTCTCCTAACCAGAGACAGAGGGGAAAACACGACACTAGGGAGCTGAGACTCGAGCCTAATGTTGTCATGCAAAGTCACCCTAAGTTCGGTTTTCTATCCTACTTGCATAAGCAAACTAACCTAACCAGGAAAGAAGCTAGCACACAAGCATACAATCATATATCATCAAATGAGAACATGTATCTCAAACAAGCATGTCAATCAGATATCCATATAGCACGCACTATAACCACACAAGGGGCTCAATCAATCAGGTTTGACTGCCTAAGCAATCGTCTGTACAGGCTGTGTTTGCTCTTAACCTTGCCATTACGAGGCTAAGGTGAAGCAGATGATGGATGAAGTGAGGATCAGACCTCACAGCTCTTATCCCTAACCAGGGAGAGCTGACAAATGAGCATGGGTCCAGAATAGGGGAACCCTTCTATACTCGATGACTCTGACTCAATGTGCACTGCACAAGATCTTGGGCTTTGATCTCAATGCTACAACCATGTAATGGGAGCAAGGAGAAGACTCACTGAATAGTGGGGGACAGGTTGCTTGTCCCTACCTTCCACCAATTGCCTTACTTGAAGGACTTTTCCTGCTTGGGCTTAAAAATAAACATACACAAGCATTGCCTCTTAAGGAGGACTTCAGACAATTTGCCCGGCCCGGTAACAGCCGGGTCTCCAGACTACATGAAGTTAGGAAGTTACCTCAATGCAAGTTGCTTATGCAAAGCAAAGCAAAGCAATAGTTCACAAGGAACTGAGCAACTAAAGTACCTGGAAACAGTCAAACCCAGTCAGTACTCAATCAGACAAACCATAAACAACAAACAGTTAACCAGTTTAAACAAACTATGCACAACACAAGGCAAGCTCAAGGCTTAAGCCCAAGCTTCAACACCTACAAAACAATGCTATGTTAATATACAAACATCAACAACATCAATTAAAATTGATTTGCATCATTCTCCATGTGCCTTATGCTTTTGATCCTGAAAAACCAAGCAAATATTAGCAACTAGACCACTAGGCCAAGCCTAGGGTCCAAAAGCAAGAAAAAAGTTAAAACAGCAAGGTATCCACCATCCAACATCAAATTAACATCAAACAAGATCAAACATCATTGGTCTCATGTTTAGATCATCCATCATGTTCAATTCATGCACAAAACAATCCACATGAGGTCAAATGAACCACCAAACATACAAACAGAAGTATTGCATTCAAATCCCTATCAAAATAAATCCAAAAATTCTCAAATTAAATACACCTAAACAGGGGATAATCAAGGTCTACCATGTCAAATTTGAGCTCAATTGGGCAAATGGAACCATGTCAATGAAAATCATCAAAAACAGACACAATTTCATGCTTCAATTCACACCATCAATGCATACGTCCAATTCAAAAATTCATATCTCATTGAAAACAAAAAAGAAATGGATGAGACCAAAACAGGGAGGTCACACAACGTGTCTAGTTCATGCATATCAAATTTCATGGCCATACAATACAATATGAGGATTTCCCAATCAATCTACCAACATGTATCACATGAGCTTGCAATTTCAATCACCAGAAATGAAAAATCATGATCAATTAGAAAAGGCAGTGAAAAATTCTACAAAAATTCATACAACATCCTAACATATCAACAATTCACCATGCCAAATTTCATTCAATTCTAACATGCATAGGTTATCCAATTAAATTCAACAAGTTGACATCAAGAGGTGTGACACAAATTGTCACACCTATGTTCCAGAATTTGCTGCTCTCTAACCAGGTATCAAAAATTCATGAAATTTACATATAAATAATCCTCAATGAGTCAAGAACCACCACAAAAATTTTCAGCCATTTATTTTATGATATGAGTATTTCATGATCAAATTGCCAAAATGTATCAAAATGTGACATACATTAGAAAAGCCTATGCCAAATAAAATATTTGCCAAGCACAACTTTGACCAATAGGTCAAAAAAAACCTACACAAGTCAACAAAGTCAAGGAAAAAATCTCCATATTTTTAGGAATTTTTTACTATTTTTTATGGATTTTTTAAGGTCATTAAACATTTTTTAATAATTAATTTGAATTAATTGAATTAATAAAAATGAAATTTCAGTGGCATTTCTGTAATTAGTTGGCGGGAGCGGGAAACCTCCAATTTGAAATTTCAAACCACTTTTCGGATCAAACACCCCAAACTTCATCATTTTCACACGCAGGAATTCCAGAAAATCTCAAAAATGGATGAACAACAAATGTTAACGAAAATGGACAAGCGATAGCTCGTTGAACTCGTCTCACGGTCTACAATCCAAATATGAAATCAATTTCTTCCAACTCTTCCTAGGTTCTTCAAATCGTGGAAGTTAGGGTTTAGGATCATATCTTAAAACCTAGATTTCTTGAGCTACGATTATCTATTTGCAATTCTAAAGCCATCACCGTAATCTACATGAGAAGCACTTTCGAAAGCATATGAATATTGAACAAAACATGAATTTCGAATTTTCACTTACCGGCAATGGCGGTGCTGCAATCGGTGTTCTTCACGCGTTTAAGTCCAAAACAGATGTGAAACAAGCTTCAATGAGTTGAATTCCAGGTTCAGGTTCAATTGATTCCACCTCTAGCGCGCGAAAACTCAACTTGCCATTGATGGAACTCGTATGTGCAGTCGTGATTCAAGGCCTTTTCCACTCCAAATACCACAAACAGTTCTAGAGGATGATGCAAGGAGTTCAAACCAAAAAGAATTTCGAGATTTGGTGGAGAATTGATGGAGAATTTTGGAAATGAAGGTTTTTGTGTTCTTGAGGGTTTGGAGAGAATGAAGAGTTTCTTGATCTGGTTTCTTGGTGTTTGTGAATTCTGTTATGATTAGAAGAGGTTTAGAAATATATATGGATGCTTAATCCTCCACTAATCCACTTAATTAACCAAATTAGCATGTTAAGTGAAATTGGTTATTTTGCAAATAAGGGCAAAAATGTAATTTCCATGTACAGCTCATTGCCAGCTGTTTTGACAGCTCATGCAAACTCCAAATGTCATATGTGAACCATAGAAACTTGTCCCATGCTCATTGGTGTTGTATTTCTCAAATTCACATATGTGTGGTAATTGTCCAATTTTCCCCATTTCACTTTTCAACCCAAAACTCAAACCATGTGCATTAACCATGAAATGAATATTCAAACACACTCTAAATTCCATTCCTGAGGTGTTGGAAAAAGTCCCATTCAAAAATTCCAATTATTTTGACATTTGGACAATTTTGCCCCTGGTCCAATTCAGCTGTCCAGTTGAAAAGTGACTTTTTGCCTTGGCCATTTTTGGGAAAATCCAATGATGCACCCTCAAAGTACATGTCAAATGGAGTTTGTGCATATAAAGAACTTGCAATTTGGACAAAGTATGTGGTAGTTATGGCCTCCTGATTACGGGTCTTTTCTGAAATTCACTGAGCCATATCTTGCAAACCACACATTGGATTTTCAAGTTCTTGGACTTTTTGGAAAGGTGAGAACAAGATCTACATCTGTCATGTTGAACAATTCTTCATTTGAAGCTTCCTTGGACATCTGTTTTTAAGGTCAAAAACTTTCCATTTTTGGAAACTTCAGTTACAAGTCACTTGCTATTTTTGGCAGTTTTTGTCCTGACCTGATTTTCTTCAATTTTAAGCTTTGAGATGTCATTTAACACTTGTTCCAACATGAATGAAGTGTGTCCAACTCATTTTCACCTCCAAATCCATCAGATCATGTACAGTTGACCACAGTTGACTTTTCATCTGATAGATGAATTTGGCCATGCATAGATCAAATTAAGCCCCAATCTCCAACTGAAATGGCTCAAGAGTGGAACCCTAGCCTCAATAAACACAATACAATCACATAATGATCCTCAGAACCATCACAGACCTCATCTCCTGATCCAGCCCTGATTGGCCCAATACAACTGATTAGGGTTGACCAGTGGTCAAAACCCTAATCTCAAGGAATGAGCTTCAATCTTCTGATGACATCCAACCATGATGATGATGTATCATTTCAAACCAGATGAAGACCAACACCCTTGAGCATCATGAAACCCTAATCCACAGCCCAATCCTCAGATGGCCATGATCAATCAATAAACCCTAGGCTTGCACTTTCTGACTTCCTCATCTCCTGATTAAGACTTAGGAAGATGGCTTGCGCTATGTAACCACATGATATGCAATATGAAATGCCTAATGTCCTAAAATGATATGCAAATATGTTAATGCTAGTCCCAAGAGAGGAGGGCAAATTTTGAGGTGTTACATTCGTGAACACATAGTTCAACCTCACCAATCAAACCCAGATACGGCTACCAAGCTCACTAGTCCCACTCATTTGAGACCTAGTGACTCACTCACTAATTCCTCACCATGGGAATTAGCTACCACCATAAAGGCCATGCTATGCACGCTAAATCACCTAGCATGCAAACATCAACAACAATCCACAACAACTCACTCACTAATTCCTCACCATGGGAATTAGCTACCACCATAAAGACCATGCTATACACGCTAAATCACCTAGCATGCAAACATCAACAACAATCCCAGATAGACATATGCTCACACTCTAAGCCATAAACAGTCCATTCACAATTGCATACATAACAGATACATTCAAAGCATTATGCATACCATCATACATCATCAGCATAGTTATCACAGAATCATATCATATCATGCCAAATAATAAATCACAGTATTAGCACACTCTACTAATACCTATACTGCTCAAAACAACGGGAAATGATCCCTACTACATCATACATCAGCTAAATTACATCACTCAGCTGAAACGACCACAACTGCACAACAACAGCTCAGAAGAAATCAAACTTCTGCTCATACGCGTATGCCTCCTGCCCATACGCGTATGGCCCATTTCTTGGCCAAGCCCATACGCGTATGGCCTATCTCATACGCGTATGCTACGCGTACCTCTTCTCCCATACGCGTACCAACAGAGACAAAACTACGTTAAAATCATCATCTTCTTCATCCATACGCGTATGGACTCACCCCATACGCGTACCACTCATAGGCTACGCGTATTACACGCGTATGGCGCGTATCAGCGCCAATCTCCTCCCCTCCAAGCCATCTCATACGCGTATGGCCTAGTGTCATACGCGTATGACCAGAACCAAAATTTCAGATCTGCTATGGGTTTTTCTCTGCTACGAGATTTCTCAATTCCAACCTTCCACAGTCCAATTTTTACACAGCATTCGTTCATATTATCTAACACAGATCATACCCATTCAATTTCACAATTTCTAACCTTATTACATCTAATTCCTACGAATTTCCTTCAATTATAAACCCATATCTCGTTCATCCATAAGTTCACCAATTTCAGCATGCATCATCCTAATTAGAGTCGATTCAATGGTTTATTACTACCCATTACATGTTAACCCATAATACCCATTAAACGACGATAAACCCCCTTTACCTGAGTTAATCCGGCAATCCTTTAGCTTCAAGCTTTTCCTTTCTTCAACCCTTGTTCTCTTGTTTTTTCTCCACTTTTCTGTCGCTTCTCCCTTTTCACGTGAAAAACCCTCCTTTACCAAATGGAACCTTTTTACTGATTTCAACTTTTATTATTCCAATAATAATAATTCCAATAATAATCCAATTATTTAATTAAATTAATAAATATACTATTAACTTAAATTAAATAATTATCATATTTTTATCGGGGTGTTACACGATATCACACTCAAGCGAGATTCTTTTGAGAATAATATTGGAAAGCGAGCAGTTGCTTAACCCGGTATTATCCGAAGAAGGATCCATAACCTTGGGAACTTTTAGAACCCGTTTGGCAGGTGAACCTTAGAACTTATCTTGGGGCTTTGTCCTAAACTCCATGCTGGTGATGAACTTTGAGCCTTGTATTGTTTGACCATGTTTGTGTTTGTTGCATTCATGCATGACATGCATTCATTCCCATCATTTCAACCTTTTTCCAAGGAACTTAAAGTGAGGATTGCAAATATTGCAGGAAACATGGATTTTGGACGGAGAAGTGTGAAAAAGTACAATCTCATCAATCCAAAGATAGATGAACTAAAGAAACTGGTTTCTTCGATCGCAGATCCTATTGGTTTTAGAGACAAATATGGGGCACTTATATCTTTATTGACACTTAGGATGGAAGAAGGGTTATTGCAGACATTAGTACAGTTCTATGATCCAGTCTATCACTGTTTCACATTCCCAGACTATCAACTCATGCCTACATTGGAAGAGTATGCCCAGTTGCTTCACATCCCAGTTGCTGATACAGTACCTTTCTCTGGTTCAGAAAAGTTACCCGAGCACAGTTCTCTTGCAAAAGTGTTGTACATGAAGAAGTCAGAATTCAAGAATAACTTCACCACCAAAGGAGGACTTCCAGGTTTCACTGCCAAGTTCTTAATGGGGAAGGTTTCTTATTTTGCCAGTCAAGGTTGTGATATTATTGTGGAGCATCTGTTCGCCTTGTTGATCTACGGTTTGTTACTATTTCCTAATATTGAAGGTTTTGTGGATTCATATGCTATACGCATCTTCCTAAGTGGTAATCCTGTTCCAACTTTGCTCGGAGACACCTATCATTCCATCCATTACCGTACTTTGAAAGGAGGAGGAACCATAGTCTGCTGTATACCGTTACTCTACAAATGGTTTGTCTCTCATCTTCCTAAGTCAGCTACTTTTTGGGATCGCAAGTCAGGACTTCAGTGGTCACAGAGGATTATGTCTCTTACCCAGTCAGATATTGCATGGTATAGTAGAGTTTTAGACGATGTGAAGATCATTGATAGTTGCGGGGAGTTCCCCAATGTGCCCCTCATGGGCACAAAGGGAATCATTTCTTATAATCCAGTACTTGCTAGGAGACAACTCGGTTACCCTATGAAGGACAAGCCTCCTAACATTCTTTTAGAAGGTATTTTCTTGAGGGATAACGAGGAGGACCCTACCATGAAAGAGAGAGTAGTAAGAGCTTGGCATCGTGTTTGTCGCAAAGGGAGACTTGAATTGGGTAAGAAAGATTGTACCTCCTATGAGCCGTACCTCCAGTGGATCAGAGCCAGAGCTATACAGTTGAAAATGCCATACCCACATCATGATCCTATCAAACCCGCTCCGTTGAAGACCCCCTACCTTCCGCTAGATGACAAAGAAGAACTCCAAGCCACCTTGGAGAGGGTCAAGAAAGAGAGAGACGCTTGGAAGGATAAGGCCCAGGTGCTCGAAATGGAAAATGAAGAACTTCAGAGACAGTTAAAGGAGCAAAGTGGAGAAGATCGTGCAGGTAAACGTCCAAGGGTGCAAGAGGATTTATTTTCCTCAGGCACAACAGATTACTCCCAGATTCCACAGTCCTCAGGTGCATGGAAAGGTCTTGTAGACAGTTTGGTGAAGGAGAAAGCTTTTATGCAGAAGGCCTATGAAGAAAGAATTGAGAGACTTGAAGGACAACTCCTACTTGTTTATGCTCGTCCTGATGACACATGTCCTTAAATGGTTTTCTTGGTTGTATTTTGGGTTGATAACTTTGTTTTGTTATCAAAAATGTTTGCAATTCTATCTTTTCCTTCACTTAGAGTTCCTTGGAAAATCATTCATTTTGCATATCCATGCATCACGTGCATACAGGTTGTCTGTCTTGGTCCAGTCTTCTAACAGTTGCTTCCCGCCAGCAGATCCATTTCAAGCTGACGCATAATTACAACACAAGAGCCAACTACAAAAGAAGGCCGCAGATTTGTGACACCAGGAGTAGTTATGAAGAACTGGACCGCAGTTGACATCCCATATTGTGTCCACATATCAAAGTAATTAAGCTTTTCAGTTTTCAAAAATCTTCCGCTTTAGCCCAAAGCGCGAAGCATTAATTTTGTAAAATGGGCACTTTTGTCAAAAACGTACTATCCATGAAAAAGATCTTTTGTGTTCCTATACACTTGTGTCCTTTTATCTTTTCAGCTTTTTCGGAAAATGGTAACACAAAAAAAACCTTAAAAAGAACACATTTTTGCATGTCATGGTCAGTCCTCTAAAAACAATTGTTTGTACAGGTTACTTAAACCCGTTGAACACAATGACATCATGCCCTCTCCCAACTTTGAACATTCTGTATTCGAAGCTGAAGAGGAAGAGTGGGATGAGATTCTAGAAGAGGTCGCCCGCCAGCTTGAAAATGAAGAAGACACTATTCAGCCATACAAGGAGCCTTTGGAAACAGTCAACTTGGGTTCGGAAGAAAATGTGAAAGAAGTCAAAATTGGAGCATTGTTATCCCCACAAGTCAAGGAGCAATTGATCAGCCTGTTGAAAGAGTATGTAGATGTGTTTGCTTGGTCTTATCAAGATATGCCTGGTCTCGACACTAACATCGTAGAGCACAAGCTACCTTTGAAGCCAGAATGTCTACCGGTCAAACAGAAATTAAGAAGAACACATCCAGATATGGCCGTCAAGATTAAAGAAGAAGTTCTGAAGCAAATAGATGCTGGTTTTCTTGCCACTTCAGTGTATCCAGAGTGGATAGCAAATATTGTGCCAGTTCCTAAGAAGGACGGGAAGGTACGAATGTGTGTCGACTATCGTGACTTAAATAGAGCAAGCCCAAAGGATGATTTCCCCCTGCCTCACATTCACATGTTGGTAGACAATACAGCAAAGTTTGACATATTCTCCTTCATGGACGGATTCTCCGGGTATAACCAGATCAAAATGGCTCCCGAAGACATGGAAAAAACTACATTCATAACACCATGGGGAACATTCTGTTATCAAGTGATGCCATTTGGGTTGAAGAACCCAGGTGCTACTTACCAGCGAGCCATGACAACGCTCTTTCATGACATGATGCACAAAGAGATTGAGGTTTATATGGATGACATGATCGCGAAGTCTCGTTCAGAAGAAGGTCACTTAGTAGATCTATTGAAGCTGTTTCAACGATTGAGGAAGTTCCGTCTTTGCCTCAATCCTAACAAATGCACATTTGGCGTCAGGCCAGGTAAACTCTTGGGCTTCATTGTCAGCCAAAAAGGCATTGAAGTTGATCCAGATAAAGTAAAAGCTATCCAAGAGATGCCCGCACCAAAAACAGAAAGGCAAGTGAGAGGTTTTCTAGGACAATTGAATTACATATCCCGGTTTATTTCTCACATGACTGCCACTTGTGAACCTATCTTCAAATTGCTGAGAAAGAGTCAGAATTGTGTTTGGACAGAGGATTGTCAGAAAGCATTTGATTGTATCAAAGAGTACCTCATGGAGCCTCCTATCTTGTTACCACCTATTGCTGGAAGACCATTGGTTATGTATTTGACAGTGCTTGAGAATTCTATGGGCTGTATTCTGGGTCAACAAGACGAAACTGGAAAGAAAGAGCATGCCATTTACTACTTAAGCAAGAAATTTACTGACTGTGAATCACGATACTCCTTACTCGAGAAGACATGTTGTGCATTGGCTTGGGCTGCTAAGAGATTGAGGCAGTATATGTTAAGTCACACCACTTGGTTGATATCCAAAATGGATCCAATCAAGTACATTTTTGAGAAGCCTGCACTCACTGGTAAGATTGCAAGATGGCAGATGCTGTTATCAGAATACGACATTGAGTATCATACCCAGAAAGCTATCAAGAGCAGTGTGTTGGCTGAGTACCTTGCTCACCAACCCGTTGAAGATCACGATGATAATGAGGATGGGTTTCCTAATGAAGATGTCATGTTCCTAAAATCCAGAGATTGTAAAGAGCCACTTCCTGAAGAAGGACCTGAACCAGATTCTCAATGGGGTTTAGTATTTGATGGAGTTTCCAACGTTTATGGACATGGAGTAGGTGCAGTCATTATCACTCCAGAAGGTTCTCATATTCCTTTCACGGCAAGAATTTGCTTTGAATGTACAAACAACATTGCTGAATATGAAGCCTGTATCATGGGTCTTGAAGAAGCCATTGACCTCCGCATCAAAAATCTTACTGTTTATGGTGACTCAGCGTTAGTTATCAATCAGATCAAAGGAGAATGGGAAACACGTCACCCTGGCTTGATCCCATACAAAGACTATGCAAGAAGATTGTTGACTTTCTTCACCAAGGTTGAATTGCATCACATTCCTCGGGATGAGAATCATATGACGGATGCTCTAGCTACGTTGTCTTCAATGTATCAAGTGGGTTTTCCAAACGAAGTACCCATAATTATGATCAAGCGACTTGATAGACCAGCACATGTGTTTACAGTTGAGGCCAGTTTTGATGATAAACCATGGTACCACGATATCAAGCATTTCCTTCAGACTCAGGAGTATCCTCTTGGAGCAACAGAAAAAGATAAAAAGACTTTGAGAAGATTGTCAGGCAGTTTCTTCCTTAATCAGAATGTGCTCTATAAGAGGAATTATGACATGGTCTTACTCAGATGTGTTGACAAAAAGGAAGCAGAAATGTTGATGAAAGAAGTTCACGAAGGGTCCTTTGGCACTCATGCAAATGGCCACTCTATGTCAAGAAAGATGTTGAGAGTTGGTTACTACTGGTTGACCATGGAATCAGATTGCTACAAATTTGTAAAGAAGTGTCACAAATGTCAGATCTACGCTGATAAGGTTCATGTACCACCAACCTTTTTGAATGTGATTTCTGCTCCTTGGCCATTCTCAATGTGGCGCATTGACATGATCGGTATGATTGAACCCAAAGCTTCCAACGGACACCGTTTCATTCTCGTGGCAATTGATTACTTCACCAAATGGGTGGAAGCAGCTTCGTATGCAAAGGTGACAAAGCAAGTGGTGGTCAGATTCACCAAAAATAATCTCATTTGCCGATATGGCATTCCAAACAAGATCATCACTGACAATGGCTCCAATCTGAACAACAAAATGATGGATGAATTATGTGAAAGTTTCAGGATCGAGCATCACAACTCTTCTCCTTACCGTCCCAAGATGAATGGGGCAGTTGAAGCTGCAAATAAGAATATCAAGAAGATCATTCAAAAGATGGTTGTTACCTACAAAGATTGACATGAAATGTTGCCTTTTGCACTACACGGATATAGAACATCAGTCCGTACTTCAACTGGGGCAACCCCATTTTCACTTGTATACGGTATGGAAGCTGTGTTACCGATAGAGGTTGAAATTCCATCAATGAGGATACTAATGGAAACTCAGTTGTCAGAGGCTGAATGGTGTCAAAGCAGATACGATCAGTTGAATATCATTGAAGAAAAAAGAATGACTGCCTTGTGCCATGGACAGTTATATCAAAAGAGAATGAAGCAGGCATTTGATAGGAAGGTTAAGCCGAGAGAATTCAAAGAGGGTGACCTTGTGCTCAAGAAGATGATACTATTTCACAATGATTCTAGGGGCAAGTGGACTCCTAACTATGAAGGACCCTATGTTGTCAAGAAAGTCTTCTCAGGCGGTGCTTTAATTCTTACAAACATGGATGGTGAAGAGCTTCCACGTCCCGTGAATACAGATGCAGTCAAGAAATACTTCGCCTAAAAAATGAAAAGAACAGCTCGCTAAGTTGAAAACCCGAAAGGGCGGCTTAGGCAAAAATGAGCGTCTCGGTGGACTGAAAACCTGAAAGGGTGGTCCAAGCAGAAATTAGAGACATAAAAAAAACAAAGAGAATATTATCCCGGTAGATTGAAAACCCGAAAGGGCAATCTAGGCAAAAGTTAGGGATTTCAGGCAAGTAACTGCATAACAGAGATAAGATCATTGAAGTATCAGAATATTTTCAACAGTTCTCCAACTTTCTCAAGGCTGCAATACAGGTTTCAAAAGTGGAAGAGAGAATGATGTCATTGTAGTTCAACGTACCCTTTTTCCACGAAATTACCATTTTCCAATTTGTAAAGATATATGGAATCATGTTGTTGGCTGATTACCATCCTATCAAATCAATTTGAGCCTTTCTATATTTCTTGGCACTCTTAATTTTCATTTCAATTTACGAAAGTTCTTTTACTTTGACAGATATGTTTTGAAACAAAAGTTTTGAATTAAAAACAGTTTTTGAAAACTATAAAGATTATTTACTTTGATTTGTGGGCATTAATAAAAGGATTGAGACATGTGGTCCCAGTAATTCTGAAATCATGTGATTCCAACTAGACATGTTCATATTACTATCCTTATATGTATATGATGAAAAAAATCTCCACAGGTGTCTTGGCAGTAATATTTCTCCAGCAGAGGTTGTGATTCTGGATATCCCCAGCTATGCTTCCTAGTTTTCCTCAAGAGATCATGCAAGAAATATTTCAAGAAGTTTATTCCCTTCACTTGGGGCATGAAGACTCCCCAGTTAATTGATCATGAAGACTCCCCAGTTTAATTGATCATGAAGACTCCCCGATTAATTGATCATGAAGACTTTGATCCAGGTTTTAAGTTACAGATTTGGCCTATGGGATTACTACAGGTATTTCCCCAGTAATTTATTAAGGAGGGATCAGCAATGTCCCCAACAGAGGATGAGAAGGAAGCTTTGATTTCCCCGAGCAGGAGTAATACAGAGGTCTCCATCCCTCAGCGAGTGAAGAAAGTTGATATTCAGAAACTACAGGGAATCTCTTGTTGTGCTCTGTCCATTCAATAGAAGGATATGTCTCCTCCTCAGTAATGTTTTGTAGTAAAAGAAGAGTGTGTTATGCATTTTAAGCAAATTCAAGAATTACAGGATTCCTCCTGAATTCTCATTTATATTCAAAGGTTAGACATCACTGTTCCCCGGCAGAGTCTCCTAGAGGAAAGATCTCGTAACCAGATATCAGACACCATAATCCCCTGCAGAGTCTTCAGATACAGAAAGTCTCCATGATAATTAAAGCAAAAAAATCAAGGATAGATTTCCCCTATATTCTTATTCCCTGGAAAGATACCACCTATCCCCAGCGGACTTTATCCCCAACGGAGTCTTCCAGAAGAATAATCCCTTCTGCATTATCAGCAAATTCAAGAATTGCAGGACTTCTCTTACAATATCATCTTATTTCCAGAGGATAACACCTTGTATCCCCAGCGGAGTCCTCAGAAAGGTCCAATCCTCATATACCTCACAAATTCAAGAACCACAGGGAATCTCCTGCATTTTTAAAGTAGAAGGCATCTCCATTCTTCTACGGAATCCTCAGCAGAGACAGACTTTTAAAGAAACCTGGATATGGTGCTCTTGTACCAATTCCCCAGCAAGTCTTTGTACTACTCCCTAGCGAGTCTCAGTGCAAATCTCCAGCAAGTCCTTATGCAGCTGTTAACATTTTTAGTTATTCCTAGTTTTGTCTGTCCATCATGCATTCATTACTAAATATTCATGCATATCTATGACATATCATGCTTGCATTCATATGCACCTTGTTTCCTTGTTTATATTGTGGGTTGAGTCAATCTCTCCATATAGCGTATCCTCATAAGCAGCAAAATACCTTTTATTGGTCATGTTCCCCACAGAGATCTATGCCTCGTGGAAGATGGTTGTTTCAGTTGTAAATCCTGATGAGTTCATTCCTCTTCAGTTGAAGTCTTGTTCGACCGTTTCATTCTAGTTCTATCCTAGTTTGAACCTCGTGTCTCCAGATAAAGCTCAGAAATTGCCAGTAAAAGAAGGCAACAATATAGTCTTTGTGACTCTCATTCAGTAAAACAGACATGACAGATATTGTGTCCAAGTCCTTTATACCTTCATCTTTGAGTTGGTACCCGTTACAAACTTGAGTTACCTACACCCATGAGTGGTAACCTTTGTTATCCCTCGGATAAATTAATTACTATCTCCATCTATGAGTTGATAACATCCTCACAGAAAGTTCCATGGTTCTACCTGCAACTTTGAGCTGGTAGCGTGCTTTCGTCTTTGAGTTTAGCACAGATTCCTTTTGATTCCACCTTCGTCTTTGAGTTGGTGAAGTACCTGCAACTTTGAGCTGGTAATATGCATTCATCTTTGAGTTAGCAAGATTTCTTTTGATTCCACCTTCGTCTTTGAGTTGGTGAAGTACCGTCATCTATGAGCTGGTAGTGTGCATTTATCTTTGAGCTTGCACAGGTTTCTTTTGATTCCATCTTCGTCTTTGAGTTGATGGAATGCCTTCATCTATGAGTTAGGTACACTTTATCCTGTTACCTTCATCTTTGAGCTGGTAACGTGCTTTCGTCTTTGAGTCAGCACAATTTTCTTATGTTTCCATCTCCGTCTTTGAGTTGATGGAGTACCTTCATCTATGATTTAGGTACATAGTGAGCCCTCATCTATGAGCTGGTAGTATGCATTCATCTTTGAGTTCGCACATTTTCCTGTGATTCCATCTTCGTCTTTGAGTTGATGGAGTACCTTCATCTATGAGTAGGGTATGTTTGATCCTTGTTGAACTGATAGTGTGCTTTCATCTTTGAGTCTGCACAGATAACTTCTGATTCCATCTTCGTCTTTGAGTGGATGGAGTACCTTAATCTATGAGTTAGGTACATTTTATCCTTCCACCGTCATCTTTGAGTCGGTAATGATAAACATCTCCAGGAGAATATGTTTTAAATTCTTTTAAACACCTTTGTCAATGAATCGGTGGATGCCTTCAACTTTGAGTCGGCATTTCTCTGTCTACCTCATCAATGAGTTGGTAGTGCGCATTCAACTGTAAGTCTGCACAATGATCCTTAGATCTGATTCTTCATCTACACCATCATCAATGAGTTGGAATTTGATTTCCCTAGCAGTGTTATTATCAATCTTTTGAAGCTTGCCTTCAACTTTGAGTTGGCATGTCCTGTTTACCTCATCAATGAGTGGGTAGTGAGCTGTCAACCATGAGTTAACGCAGTTCGATTCTTATTATGCCCTTGTTATACCTTCATCCTTGAGTTGGTATTCATCTTTTCTGTTACCTCCATCTTTGAGTTGGTAATGTACTATCACATCAGTACTCTTGTTATATTGATCTTTTCCCACTTTCATCTATGAGATAGTGATGTATCGTCAATATTGAGTCGATATCTCTTTTCCTCCTATTTTCCATCTATGAATAGGTAGTGAATCTTCCCCAGCTGAGTATTCTCAGTGTTTACCTTCATGCATTGAGTCGGTGTATGTCCTTCCCCAGTAGAGTTTGCACTCCTGTGTCTCTGTGTCTGTCTGTCTTTTGCATCATGCATACATGCATTTGCGGTCAAATTTTGTGGCGTTTGTCATATTTAATTACCTTACGCCATTCGATAGCCTCCGGCTATCTGGCCTAAGTTAATTAAATAGGGGCATCTGTCGCACCCCAACATTTGACTTTGGCTTTGTTGACCACATCTTGATTAATCTTGTTGTCTCGTATTCATCTCAATTTCTTAAACTTCGCGTGACAACTGGTTTGATTAGGTTTTGTGTGTTTTCGTTGCTTACCGTGTTGTATTTCGTTGTTTTAGCAAAACTTGGCCGATATCGTTGCCTCGTATTTATCTCGCTTATCTCTTTTGTGCGTGGCATCGCTTCGATTAGGTTTTGTGCGTTTTTATCTATTTAATTGTTTGTTTGTCGGTATTTTGACTGTATTTCGAATATATTAAGAGTTTTCGTATTGTCCGATTATTTGTGATTGTGTTTGTCAGCGTTTTCGTGATGTCGTGTTGATTTTATTATTGCCTAGGGTTGTTTATTTAATTACGTGTTGTACCGTGTGATTTAATCGAGTCTGTTTGAGTCGTGTTGTTGATTTTACTGGTTTACCGGTTTACTGGTTTATTGGTTTTATCAATTTTTCTGTTTTGCTGTGCAAATTGTCATCGTTTTTATCGCGTTCGTGTCGCTCGATTTTATCGTATTTTAGTCGTGTGCCGTTTAATATTATTTGTGCTTAATATTAATTGTGTTTAGTTGTTAATTAGTTTATTTATTTAGGATTAATATTATATTAGTTTATTATTATTATTATTATATAATATATAAATATATATTATTAATTTATGTTAGATATTTTTTAGGTTTCTTATTGTTTAAGTAATCTAAATATATATTATTAATTTATGTTAGATATTTTTTAGGTTTCTTATTGTTTAAGTAATCTAAATATATATTATTAATTTATGTTAGATATTTTTTAGGTTTCTTATTGTTTAAGTAATCTAAATATATATTATTAATTTATGTTAGATATTTTTTAGGTTTCCTATTGTTTAAGTAATCTAATATATATATATATATATATATATATATATATATATATATATATATATATATATATATATATATATATATATATATATATATATATATATATATATATATATATATATATATATATATATATATATATATATATATGTGGTTAGTAAGAAAAAGGAAAAAGGGGGATCAGTAAGGAAAAAACGTGTGGTGAGAGAAACAGAGAATTGAAAAGAAATATTTTTCCAAAAGCATTACCGTATTTCACTTGTTCTTCATTTTCGGTAACCCAAAATCGTCCCGATTATTCACCGAAACACAAAACCGATTTCATATCTTTGAAGTTCGTTGAGTCCAGATCACAAATATCCAAGGTTCATTTCATTCCGGCGTCGTTTCACCGATCAAAAGCGACGTTGAAGTCAGGTACTCACGAAGGCAGCCAGCACTGCGTCGGTGACGGTTTCCAGCTTTCGATCGATCATTTGGACGATCAGAAGTTCATCCTCTTCACACAAGGTAATATTCTTCACTTATCTCTGAAATCGGCAAAGTTCCGGCTTGCCGACATGTGTTTTAATATATTATATATATATATATATATATATATATATATATATATATATATATATATATTATTTTTGTCTATTATATATCTAAATATATATATATATATATATATATATATATATATATATATAATATATATATATATATATATAATATATATATATATATATATATATATATATATATATATATATTATCTTTGTCTATTATATATTATTTGTCTATATATATATATATATATATATATATATATATATATATATATATTACTTTTGTTTACTAAATATTGTTTATCTTTTATTATTATTTTGCATATATGTTTTATTTAAATGTTAGTTAAATTAATTATTTGTTTAAATGTTTATTTTAATTAAATGTTTATTTATATTAAATGTTTATTTTGTCTAAAGTAAATGTTTATATTGTTTTTTTATATTTGTTTATGTTGTTACTAACCGTTTCGTTTCAATTTCAGCTCGATTAACTCCACTAACTATTCGTAATACTAACTATTCATAGCTAACTGTGTTGTAATAATTTACTTTCTCGCATTTTTTATGTTCTGTATTGTGTGTTTAATCGTATTGTTCACGTTTTATGTTAAAAAATCGAAAAATCCAAAAAAGAGAAACCCGATGCGATTCCAACGGTCGCCGTTTAAGAAACCTTTTTCACACACTCACAAGCTTACTCTTGGGCTTCCTTATAATGAGCCCATTTATTTATTGTTTCAGGGTTTAGGCTCATTCAAATCTTTTGCCAGCTTTGGCTTTTCAGTTTAAAAACATTTTCAAAAGGACGTGTCAGTCTCGAAGTCTCCCGCCTAGGTCGAGCAAGAGATGGCAAGACACGCCAATCTAAAATCAACAAAACAGACTTTCCCCTTTTCTTTTGGGAGAACTACGTGGATTCTGATTTCTCCATTGCGCCTTGGAGATACGTAGACATGAAGTCTACGACTTTATCGAGTCCAAAAGCAATAAAATCAAGTTCTTTTCTCATCTCCCCAATCAAACGATCAAAGCGAAAAAGCAAAGCATTCACATAAACATAAGCAAAAAGGTTCTTGTGGAGTACCACAGATGTAGAGGGTGCTAATACCTTCCCTTTGCATAACCAACCCCCGAACCCGTAACTCTAAAGGGATTTATCGTTATTTTTCCCTTCCTCTTTTTGGATAAAATAAAAGACGGTGGCGACTCTTGCATTTAAAATATTTTTCAAACGGGTTAAGTTCAATCAATACTTAATCTCGTGAAAAATCCCGCCGCGACACATACCACACACTAAAATAAAGATAGGATGGACCTACCTCAATCCAGCTCATGTTGATTCATCTGACACAAGGTTGTTGATGAATTAACTAGCATTTGGATATTAGAGAAATCATTGGTCAATGATGGATTGAGAAAGAATAGGGATGAAGAGGAAGAGGGGAGGGGAAATAGAAACCCAAATTTATCATAGGAGGAATTTCATCTGATCAATATTATCCAGTCATTTTGAGGGATGAAATATACATTTCATCAACCCCCTAAATCCAATAGTATTGGTCAAATAAAAATTCAAATCAACCATGACCAAGGCCAAGCAGAAAGTCAAACATCACAAAGTCAATCAAATGACTCAACAATATTTTTAATCAATTAAACAAATAAAAATCAATTTTAAAATGAATAAAAATGCATTTTGAAATGGACAAAACCTCAAATCCCTTAAAATCACCAAATAAATGCCAAGGGATTTATCCTAGGTCAAACAAGGTCAAATGACCTTATACAATTTTTTTAAGAATTTTTGGAAAGTCAGGAGTATTTTTAAATATTTAAAAACAAGTCAAAAATGATCTAATTCACAAAAAAATAAATCAAAATTATTCCAAAAAATGATTTTAATTCAAAATATGGAAGAGGAAAATATTAATTTTTTTTGGAGAAAGTCTCATATTTTTTGGATTAAAAATGAAATTTCTATTAATTAAATAAAATAAATGGATTAAACAGAAAATCAAAAATCAAAATAAAATGGAAAAAAACATGGGCCATAAGATCACCCTCATTAACTGAGGTGGCAGATCTGATGGCCAAGCGTGTGTCATCCATGGTACACCCTAGTCAACGCGCGTGCATGGATGATAATTCAAACCAAAGGCCAGGATTAGAACATGAGACAAGGATCAGATGGCCTGGGATGTTCCAGCATAACTGTAGCGGTAAATTCATGACCATCAAGCTATGGATAAACTTGACGTCAATAAAGCCAGAGTCGCCACCGTGCTTTTATTATTTCTGAAGGAAAAAGGAAAAGTACGAACAAAACCCAAAGATAAGAAGTTTTCAAATCAAAACTAATAAAATGCCATAGATTACAAGTAAGGGGGTTGGTTACACAGAGGAAAGGTGTTAGCACCCAAAAGTGTCATAGGTACTCCTAGGGAGCCCTTTTTAATGTGTGCATGCGTTTTTGGTATAAAAGATGTTTGATAAAAATAGAGTGTGAGGATGAGAAAAGAATTCATTGATTATATTTTTGTGTTTGACAAGACCTTCGGACTTGTTCCTACGTACCAACATAAAAATGAGGGATCAAAACGTCGTAGTTCGTGGTAAAAATTTCAAATAAGTTGGTGAATTTCTTTTAACAAAAGTTAATAAAAGAAGGCACAAAGGGCCAAAATTTTGAATGGAGTTGTTAGTATTTTTTTGTCTTTTGAAATTTTAAGTCAATATGATTAAGTTTATTTACAAATTTGATTTAAGAAAGAGTTTGAAAATTCAATGGCATAAGGCCAAAGTTTCTAATCATTAAAACAATGTTTAAATTTGAAATCACAAGCAAATAAATGTTTTGAAAAGGGGGATAGATTTTGAAATTTAATAAGTGGGAGGAAATGAAGAGGATATCCTAAGAAAAAATTTAAAAGTTAATATTTGAAAAGATCTGACCAATGGGATGCAATCCAACAGACAAGAATGTCATATAGAAACCCCATTTTCCTCTGGACTTTAATCAAGCAATAATCAATAAGCAATGAGCAATATCCAGATATCATGAAGATCAAAGCATCAAATAAAGATGGCCACATCCAAGTAAGCACTTCAATAGCTAACAATCTTCATTGTCTTCCCATGTATCAGATGAAATATTCCTTGATCAACTTAGAACAAAACATCAAACACAAGATCAAAATGACAATTAAGCACATAGACAGAGTAGCAGATGAACCCAAAAAATCCTCCAGTCTTGTATTAGATGAAGGCACAGTTCAAAGTAGCCCAGCCTCAAGATGTTGGCATTGGCCAAGTCCTTTTAGCACAGGGAATATTGCCTAATCCTAAGTCCAAAAGTTCAGATCAAGTTCAACAGTCCACCAGATGCTTTTTAAGGTTTTTTGTTGTTATCAGGTGTTTTAAGGTCCTAAGACCACAAACAAAATCAAAAACACACAAACAATATATACAATCACAAGATATGGCTCAAATGAGCAAAGTGAAAAGGACATAAACATAAACAAGTTATATGAAATGTAAATGGAAATGAATGATAAAAGACTGAAATTTAAATTGCATAATAGTAAATGACTTGAAAGTAAAGCAATATTAATAAGAGTTAGTCAAATGTTAATCAAATGTTAGTGGTGTTAAAGGTGATTTTTAATTGATTAAGTCATTCTTTGGAGAACATCCAACCATTCATTCACAAGTATGAATCCTTCAACCAAGACATCTTCGATGAGAAGTGCTCCAACTTGGATAATTCAACAAGTATGCCACTAGCTCCCATGAAAGGAAAAAAGGTGAAGTCTCCATACAATGCCACAAAGAATGGGAGACTTACAATCTCACTTACTAGAATGATATGCCTTGAGGGTCAAATTTAGCTCTATGTTAAGCAATCATAATTGAACTTATGTAGAAGTCATAACTATCTGAGGTCGGGCAATAAAAATTTAGGTGTTAATGCATGTTAGAGATTTGGTATGAAGAACCAAACTCCTAAAACATATCTCACACTAAAAGAAAAGTCAAAAGGGAGGGACCTATCTCAGTCATACTTGTATTGATTCATCTGACACAAGGTCATTGATGAATCAATTAGCCTTTAGACACTAGAGATTTCATTGGTCAAATGAGGAAATGAGACAGAATAGGGATCAATATGAAGAGGGAGGGGGAGATGGAAACACAAATTGATCGTGAGAGTTATTTCATCAAATCAAAACCATCCATTCATTTTGGAAGATGAAATGTACATTTCACCAATCCCCTAAATCCAATGGTTTTGATCCAACAAAAGCCAAATCAACCTTAACCAAGGCCCAAACAAAAAGTCAAACAACGCAAGACCATAAAAATGGCTCAACAACATTTTTAAACATTTAATCAATTAAAAATCAATTTAAAAATGAATTAAAATGCATTTTAACTTGGTCAAAACCTAAAATCCCTTTACAACACCAAATAAATGGCCAAGGGATTTATCATAGGTCAAACAAGGTCAAATGACCTTAGACAATTTTTTTTATAATTTTTAAAAAGTCAGAACTATTTTTAAACAATTAAAAATATGCATAAAAACATTTAATTCATGAAAAATACCAAAATTAATCCAAAATATGGAAGTGAAAAATATTTAAAGATTTTTGGTGAAAGTCCCATATTTTTTGGATTAAAAATGAAATTAATATGAATTAAACAAAATAAATGGATTAAATGAAAAATCAGAAAATAAAAGAAATTCAAAAAAACAAGGGCCATCAGACCTCCCTCATTAATTGAGGTGACAAATGTGATGGTCACCCGCTAGAGTGCACCAAACACCTGAGTCAAACGCGTAGTAACATGAGTCAAATAAAACAAGGGCCAGGATTAAAACGTGGATGTGAGATCAGATGGTTCACGTCATGCCAACACACCACCGCAGCCCTAGCTCCGGTCATCTTCTCTGGTGAACCTCATCGGGCTGGTCCACCCTCAACCAAATGAAAAATGAAAAGTGAGTACATGTTTTTGAAGTAAAAAATGCTTAGGAGCACAAATCTGACCTCCTTTTCTTCCAATTCCAAGTATATAGAAAGATACATGGATTTGAAATTTGAGGTTCATGATTTGAGTAACTTTGATTTTTCCTTTGGGCAACTCAATCTTGTTGCCTACATTGGTAGGACTTCAGCCAACCAAAAATCAAAGAGAATGGTGAAGAATTGAGAGAGAATCGAAGATAGAAAGTTTGACAAATTTCAGCTTCTGTTTGTAGTGATGAAGCTCGATCTGGATTTCAATTTTCTTGGGCTTGCTACCACTTGATTGCAAAAGGTGAATTGAAAGCTCAAATGGCTTGGATTCTTGGAGTTTCAACTTCAAAACAGAAGTGAAATTGAAACTCTATTTTCAATTGAAAACCTTCAAGTTTATCCTCTAATGGTAATGGGAAGGTTTCAGGAGCAAACCTTGGGAAGGTGTCCCTAATTCTGAGCAGAAGGGGTTATATTTATAGACTTGGCAACTGATTTCCACACACTTCCATTCAAATACCAAAAATAACAATTCTAATGTGCGTGCTTGCATGGGCGTGTGATAGGCCCATGAAATAATGTCAAAAGGTCCAAATATGATCATGAGTGATGCTGAAAGTGTAATATGAAGTCATGCATTTGAAATTGGGAAGTGGTCATGAGATTCATCCAAATGGAACCATGAAGAGTAACCATGCACAAGTCATTCAAACCTTGCCAAATGAATTGATTTGGGAATTTTTGGAAAGGTGAGATCAAGGGGAACAACTTTCATGTTGAACACTTTTGCATTTGAAGCTTTGATCATGATGAATTTTGAGGTGGAAGTTTGGGAAATGAAACATAATTGAAATTTTTCTAAGTCCCAAGTCAAATGTTCACTTCTTCCACCTTGAATACCTTTTGCTATGAGCTTCAAATGGAAAACGTTCCTTCATCAAAGTTGTAGGTATTTCAATCATATTCAATTTGGTCACAAATTTGACCTCATTTGGATTTGGCATGAAGGATTTATACATTTTAGAAGTTGAGGAAAATTGCTTATTCAATGGTAGTTACCCAAAATGACATATAATGTTTCCTCTTGGCACATGCCTTTTCAAGTTGAATTTGAAGTTTATTAAAGAATCAAAGTTGGATAGATTATCTTTAAATTGATCATGAAACTTAGATAGCTTTCATGTCATAAAAATTGAGCGAGTTATGGTCCTTGGAAGTTGACCTCCTAACTAGGGCACATACAAAATGACCTATAATCTTTCACCATATAAAATGACTTTCCAAGCAAACCTAGCTCTTGAACTCAACATGAAAGTTGTTTAGAATGTCATAAGGAATAACTTTGATCTTGGAAGAATTTTCATATGACAAAAATTGTAGGAGATAGGGTCTAGGGAACCCCAGTTTTGACCTGTTGACTTTCTCTGGTCAACCACCTTGAACCATCTTGGAAACTTAAAGTTATCTTGATCTTTAGAGCTCATGGAGGATAGTATATGAATAAGATGATATATAATGAAGTATCCCTTAATATATTTGATCAATTGCTGAAAAAACTTGCTGAGGAAGTCACACAAGATACCCAAATGAATTAGGGCTTCCAAGGCAAACAAGCTTCAAACTCTTGATGATTTCTTGATCAAAATGATAAGTGAAGATTATAGGGACCCATATATGATGTATAGAAACAATGTGAACCATATATTGATTAATATCCTTGCACTGAGGGTCTTAAACCCTAATTATGAGCTTCATGAGGCATTGGTGGATGCACACACTACATACAAAAGAAACAAAGCTACACATAGACATATTTTTGGTATTTTGGTTAGTAAATAATGAAAAACAAAGTATGATACAATCAAATGTGCTTGATGATCTATCCCAATGCCAAACCAATGAATGAGGGGTAAGGAGGATGCCAAGGTGTGATCCCAAAGCCAATGCATATGATGAGATAGCATGAGGGATCTTAGGGTAAAAATTAGGGTCTTACAGCCGCCCCTATTTAAGGACATTCTAATTGAGGATGTAAAGGTTAAAATCTTCGTATCAACTCAGTAGAATGGACTTAAATAACAACATCTAGAAACAAATATTGGTCCCTACGAGACCTCATGATGCGTATGATATGAATGTTAAAACAATCTTTGTGGGAAATATATTGACACAAAGGAGAAGAATCCGGAGAGACTGAAAGTCCACAGGAGCAAACTGCATTCCATAAGGAAAACTCATTGGGGAGACAAAGACTATGGGGGGATAACAAGCTATGTGTAGTGTAACACCCCAAAATTTGCCCTCCTCATTCATGCATACATTTTTAGGTCATTTAACATTTCATATTGCATTTCATCATGTCAATCAGAATCAGATCCAAGAAACTTTATTTAAAAAATAAAAATAAAAAAATAAAAAATAAAAAAAATTAATTAATTAAATAAATAAATAAATAAAAAAATCTCAGACTTGAACCTATCTCAAAAGCCCACTAAGCTACCAATATTAGCCTATAAATACTAGAGTTTCATTGAAACAAAACAGATAGAAGAAGGAAGAGAAGCAAAACACTCTGAGGTTTCCTTGGAACAAAACCCTGGACAAAACCTGGAGAGAAACCTAGACAGAGAGAGTGAGAATTAATCTGCAGCAACCTCCAGGCAACTCTGAAAGGTTCATTCTGACTCACACATTTTCAGCTCAAGCAAACCCTAACATTGGTTTGCAAATCCAGCCGTGCCATTTGATTTCAACCGATCTCTCCAATCAGGTTTGCCCTATATCCATCATCTTTATGCCTTTAATTTGAATGCTCTAAATGTATGAGGTATTATGGGTGAATTTGATACCCTTTTGATGCATGTGTTTGACAAGAGGTTTAGGCCTCCTACCCTTGGTTGCTTTTTTGTGAGATTTTTGTGAATTGAAAGGGCATGATTCATGTGGCTACATTTTGATTTGGGGGAAACTCTTGGTTATCCTATTTTGTTTCTCTAACCTGTTTGTTGAGTTTTGTTTTGTGAGGGCTCATATGACTCTTACAGAGATGGTTTGCCTGGTGTTCCACTTTATTTATGGGATACCGCCTGGAGGTTTCATTTCGATTACCTGTACTGACTCACTTTCTTTGATGGTGTTAGCTTGGGAGAATCTCAGGGTTTCCTTGTTCCGTTAATTACCGTTACTTCGGATCTTTATCCGCGTGGTACTTTTACATTTTTCCCGCATTTTACTGCTTTCCTAGCTGGAAGACCTCAATAGGAGGCAATGTTTTTGTGTGTTTATTTTTTTTGCAGGTTCCTTCGTCCAGGACTCCTTTTGCATGAGCATCCCTAACCCTACCAACTCATTGATTTTTCTTCTCCTAAGAACATGTTAACTCCTTCTACTACAGGCGAGTAAGTCTCCAAAGGTCGAGCATCCGGTAGATTGCGTAGTAACGCCGTTCGTCCAAAACCCAATCCATAACCCCGTAGTTAGCCGAACTACGGCTTGCTCTGATTCTCATTCCAGATGAGATACGTAGGCATAAGACGCGATGTCTTAGCGAGCACAATTACCCTTAACCCCTAGGTAGCCGAGCTACGAAGACTCTGATTCTCATATTCATATGAGATACGTATGTAGTGGATGCGACATCCGTGCGAGTCATTTTCTTTTGACCCCTTTTTTAGTAAATAACACATTAGATAAACCCACACCCTTTAGACAAGAACTACAAAAGTGGATCCCGTAGAGTACTACGGATGCGTAGGGGTGCTAATACCTTCCCTTCACATAATCGACTCCCGAGCCCAAGATTTGGTTGCGAGACCCTGTCTTGTCCTTTCCTTTTTCCAGGTTTACTTCGAGCGTTTCCTTTCCCTCCTTTGGGATAAATAACGTACGGTGGCGACTCTCCTGTCTTTCTTCGCCGGTTGTTTTTTTTCGCATTCCATTTTTTAGGTTGCGACAGCTGGCGACTCTGCTGGGGACCCGGTTTCCCTAAGCGAGTCCCTCCTAGATTTTGTAGGTTGTTTGTTTATTGGGTGTTTATTCTTTTGTATAGTTATTTATCTTTCAGCATTTACTTGCTTTATTGCATTGTGTACATATGACTGCCGTATCTGCTTGTTCTGTTTGTGAGATGAGTTCTATACCCGAACTCGAGTGCACTTAGGATAGGAGAATGGTATAGTCTTGTTGACTTGTGTGGAGTAATTCCTTAGCAAGTTGACTTGCAAGCCCATTCACTTGGTGGAGGTCATGTTGGGATCAATAATGTCACACAAGTAAGTTGTGGTTAGACATTACTTTTTCCAATATAGACCTTAGAAGCCAAGGACCTTAGTTTACCAAACCCATCTTGGCATATTCGTAGGACGTAGTGCGAAAGTCGTTCAAGTGTAAGATTTGATACGATTATTACGCGATACTACACTCATAAGAGTCTCTCTTGAGAATATTTTTGGAATACGAGTAGTCGTTCCTCCGACAATATCCGGAAGATGGGATTATGACTATGGGAACCTTTTGTAGAACATGTTTGGCAGGTTTAAACCTTAGTACACTCCCTTTGGGTGGTTCTTAACCTAAACTCCATGCTCGTGACTTGCAACAAACCCTTGATTCATGGTTGATTCGTTCAGGTATCCTTAATATCAATGAAACTTGGGTGTTGATAAGGTGTAAACCATAATCCACCAAAAATGGATGATTGATATTAAGGATAACATGATCCATCCCATGACCTTTGTTTGGTGTGCTTTGCTTGATCCTCTTAATTTCTCTCCAGGCAGTGCAACCTGACAGATGTTCAAGCGGATCCAGCAATTCTGATTGACATGCCATTGCATTGTATAACATCATCTGCATATTTGCATCCAATATCTCATGCTTATTCATTTGCAGGGTATTCCCTTTTTAAGGGGGGGCCTTAAAATCGAATAAGCAGTGCATTGCATACCATACATACTAACCCTTGTTTGTTTTGCAGGTGTCACCGCAGTGTCTAATGTTTGTTCCCTGTATCAGGCAGTTATTGGTCCCAAGCGAGTTCACAGGTACCCGACAAAGGAAAACCGTCCACGACTAGCAATGGACCAAATACAGAAAGAACTGGCTGATATGCGTGAAATGATGGATTAGTTCATGACATTGATGACTGGTATGGCAGAAGGCCAGGCGAAGCTGAAGGAATTGGTTGAGCAACCGAGGCCCGATCCAGAGGTAGAAATACCAAGTGCTGAGGGGAACCCTGGTAACCCTGGGAACGCTGATAACCCTGTGAACACTGGAAACACGGGTAACGCAAATGTTGATGGAAACCTGGGTAATGTGGGAAACACGAGAAATGTTGGGAATGGTATTGGCGGAAGGTACAATGTGAATCAAGGGATTCGGATTAACGAGTGCCCCGTTACTGAAGATTGTCAGTATGATCAATTTTCTTTGCACGACGAGGCCCTCGAGACCACTCGCCGTATGGATGAGCTTGCTGAGAAGCTCAAATCTTTGGAGTCTCAAAATTCCTTAGGTTTTGATGTCACCAATCTTGGTATGGTTCAGGGAGTAAGGATCCCTCACAAGTTCAAACCCCCTACTTTTGAGAAATACAACGGGGCTTCTTGGCCCACGCACTCATCTCCAATCTTATCTGGGAAGGTTGGGAGCTCACACTGAAGATGAAAAGTTGTGGATGTACTATTTTGAAGACAGTTTAACTGGAGCTTCTCGTGAATGGTATTCTCATTTGTCTCTTACTACCATCAAGAGCTGGAAAGACTTGGCAGAGGCTTTTGTCAAGCAATATCAATACAGCTTGGACATGGCTCCAAACCGGACCTTGTTGCAAGGAATGTCTCAGACTACCAAGGAAACCTTTAGAGAATATCCTCAGCGTTGGAGACAGATTGTTGCATCCGTCCAACCTCTTATGTCTGAAAGGGAGATGGCGGACATGTTCATGAACACTCTTCAAGGCAATTATATCGAGAGATTGGCTGCTTGCCCGTCAATCAGCTTTGCAGAGATAGTGATTGCTGGAGAAAGGATCGAGAGTCTGTTGAAGATGGGCCGAATTCAAGACAACAGTGCTTCCAACTCATCAGTTCCCAAGAAACCGTTTGCTGGTAACGGTTAGGGAAGAAGAGAAGGTGAGACGAGCGTTGTATATGCCGGCAGAGGCAGGGGCAGAGGACGCCCTAATTATTATCAAGATCAAGTGGCCGCAGTCACTATTCCAACACCTGTTCCTCAACCGCAGTATCATCCGCAACAGCAACCCAAGTACAACAATCAACAACAAGGAGGTAATCTGGGTCAGCAGAGACCCTATCAACAACGTCCAAGGCAGGCGGACCGGGTCATTGAGCCAATCCCAATGCCTTATTCTGTATTACTTCCCAAGATGATTGACTTGAATCTGGTTATGTTCAGAACTCTAGCCCCACCGGTCGATCCCAACAATCTGCCTAGAGGTTATGATGTCAACGCCAAATGTGCTTTTCACTCCAACGCACCTGGTCATACTACAGATAATTTCAAGGCTCTCCAGCTAAAGGTACAAGATTTGAGAGATGCCCAGGCCATCAATTTTTCTCCGGTGCCTAATGTAATCCAAAACCCGATGCCAGCTCACGACGGGCAGAGGATTAATGCTGTTGATAGTGGGGAAACTTTGAATTTGGTTTCTGATGTGACTAAAGTGAAGACTTCGCTATCGGTGGTCAAAGACCGACTCTTGAAAGGACGGATTTTCCCGGGCTGTGGGGAAGAGTGCAGAAATTGTCAAGACGCCGAGAACGGATGTGATAGTTTGAGAAGGGGTATTCAACAACTGATAGATGAAGGTTGTCTTCAGTTCGATCAGACTCGTCCAGTGAAGAATGATGTGTCGACATTAACGTTTTATTTCACTCCTGAAGAAATATATGTTCCCGAGAGACCCGCTCCGACAACAATATATTTCCCAGAAAGTCTAGCACCAATTTACTCTGACAACCCTCAACCCACTTTGATTGGTCCGGTCACCATCACGGTACCAGGACCTGTTCCGTATGAGAAAGACAGTGCTATCCCGTGGCACTATGGGGCTGATATCTACTGCCAGGGGCAGAAAGTTAACGAAGAAGACATTGACATTGGTAGCTCCGTTGTAGATAATGTTGGAGGAATTGGTGGCTTCACTCGCAGTGGACGCCTATTTGCACCATCAACATTGCGCACGAATGCTAAAGCTGAGGCAGCTGCCAAGGCTAAAGGAAAACAGGTATCCACCGAAGAGGTTACTACCGAGGAAGCTCCTCCTAAGACCGCATTCGAGAAAGAAGTGGATGAGTTTATGAGGATTATCAAGAAAAGTGACTACAAGATAGTCGACCAGCTAAATCAGACACCCTCAAAGATCTCCATTCTCTCACTATTGATGTGCTCTGAGGCACACAGAGAAGCCTTATTGAAAGTACTGAATATGGCTTATGTTCCCCCAGAGATAACTGTTGACCAGCTGGAGTCGGTAGTTTCGAATGTACACACTAGCCATGCGCTAGGTTTCACCGATTATGACCTAACATCTGAGGGCAGGAATCACAATAAAGCCTTGCATATCACAATGGAATGCAAAGGGACGGTGCTTTCCCATGTTTTGGTTGATACAGGTTCTTCTCTGAATGTTCTCCCAAAGAAAGCCTTAACGAAGTTTGATTGCGATGACGCCACCCTAAGGCCGAGTAATTTAGTTGTAAGGGCTTTTGATGGCTCTAAGCGAGCTGTTTGTGGCGAAGTTGAGTTGCCAGTTAAGATTGGACCGCAGGTATTCAAGAGTACATTTTATGTGATGGATATCCAGCCTGCCTATAGCTGTCTGCTAGGTCGACCCTGGATTCATGTTGTCGGTGTTGTTACTTCTACTCTTCACCAGAAGCTCAAATATGGACTAGAAGGTCAGATCGTCACCGTCTGTGGTGAAGAGGATAATTTTGTTAGCCACCTGTCTACATTTAAGTATGTGGAGATGGCTGGCGAGATGCATGAGATGCTGTGTCAGGGCTTCGAAGCCACAAACATTAGTGAGCTATCACACCTTATCAGGAGGTGGTTGAGACCATCAACATTGGTACCGAAGACGACAAGAAAGAGATCAAGATCAGGGCCAGTCTACAGGCCGAGAGGAAAAGACCGTTGATCATGTACTTGACTGTGTTAGAAAGGTCAATGGGTTGTGTGCTCGGTCAGCATGACGAGTCAGGTCGAAAAGAGCATGCAATATACTACCTTAGCAAAAAAGTTTACCGACTGTGAACAAAGATACTCACTGCTCGAGAAAACTTGCCGCGCTTTGGCATGGGCTGCTCGCCGACTAAGACAGTATATGTTGACTCACATGACTCTATTGATATCAAAGATGGATCAAGTCAAGTATATTTTTGAAAAGCCAGCAGGGTTGCTAGGTGGCAAATGATGCTGACAGAGTATGACATCCAATACACTTCACAAAAAGCCATCAAAGGAAGTGTCTTGTCAGACTATCTTGCCGCGCAACCGATTGATGATTACCAACCTATGAGGTTCGACTTTCCTGATGAGGACATCATGTTTCTCAAATCGAAAGATTGCGAGGAACCACTCCCGGAGGAGGGGCCTGACCCTGAATCCAAATGAATTATGATGTTTGATGGGGCGGTCAACGTCAATGGTCGCGGAGTTGGTGCAGTGTTGATCACACCGGAGGGGGTTCATATGCCATTTTGTGCCTGAATAACTTTTCCCTGCACCAACAATGAAGTCGGACGAAGCAGAATGTGTCCGTTCTCGGTACAATCAGCTAAGCCTAGTTGAGGAAAAGAGACTAGCAGCTATATGCCATGGCCAGCTATATCAGAGATGGACGAAGAGAGCGTTTGATCAAAAAGTGCACCCTCGGGAGTATCGAGTCGGTGAATTGGTACTCAAAAGAATTCTTCCTCCTAACACAGATCACAGGGGCAAATGGACACCGAACAACGAGGGTCCATACGTGGTTAAAAGAGTTTTCTCTGGCGGAGCTCTGATGCTAATAACCATGGATGGCGAAGACTTCCCGTCCCCTGTCAACTCAGACACAGTTAAAAAATACTTCGCATAAAATAGACCCGCTGGACAGTAAAAAGAATAGTCCAGGCAAAAAAGGGGCATCCCGACGAACCAAAAAAAAGAATGAAGAGGTTCGGGCAAAAATTAGGGATATAAAAACCAAAAAAAAATGTACACCCGGTGAGTCGAAAACCCGAAAGGGTGGCTCAGGAAAAAAAGGGTATCCCGGTGGATTGAAAACCCAAAAGGGCGGTCCACGCAAAAGTTAGGGAATAAGCGAATAACTGCGATCTGAGTTCATCCGTGTTATATCACCGTTTCATTCAATCCGGCAATCTTCGAAGGTAAAAGATCGACTAATCATCCACTTAAGAAAGCAAGATGAGCAGAGCGTCTTGAGGACATACGAGCCATAGCAGAGTCGAAACTCGGTGGGACCACGTTTCCACATTGCCATTAGGATAGTTTCTCTTGTTCAATTTATAGCGATCGCCTCTTTCCAGGGATCAGCTTCCTGATGTACTCGCCTATTCCTGGCACAAATTTCTCAACCAACAAAAGTCGAATAATTCAGTTAAAAAGCCTCTTTACTTTTCATTTATCAGTTTGTTTGCAAAAGATGTTTGAATTCTTGAGGAAACATATTGCATCTGAATGTAATGGTGGCTTTTGCAGATGACTTGCGCAGGAAAACAGTCAAAATTGCTTTGAATGTGCTTAATCCCGGACGGTGAATTCAAACCGAGTAATTCCCCGGGGCATACGCGTATTTTTTTGTTACAGGTCACAGGAACCGGATGCCAAGTCATGAATCCTCACCCCCAAGCGGTTGACAAAGCCTCTCCTCTACAGAGCAGGTTCCCCAGTAGAGTTGACAGTATCCAGACTGTATATCCCCAGTAGAGTTGACAGTATCCAGACTGTATATCCCCAGCGGAGTCGGCAGTGCCAGACTGTATCTTCCCAGCAACAGCGGAGTAGTCGCATACCTAACAGACAAGAGGGTGGTGTTCCCAGTGTTCATCTCGTCCCCAGCAGATTATTTTTTTTAACAGATTTGTTTTAATCCCCAGCCTGAGGACGATTAGCAAGTTCATATCCCCAGCAAAGGTCGATTCCTATGACATTTCCCCAGGAAGTGCTTTCCTCACAGACTCTCCTCGCAGAGCCTCGCCAAGCAAAGTTTCCATAGTTGATACTTCCCCAACAAGGTCAACTTTTCAAAAAAGGCCGATTTATTTTCGGTAGCTCCCCGGTCCCGGCAGACGGATCGTTCCCCACAGAACATTCAAGGATTGATCCAGCGATCCGCTCCCTGCCAGAGTTGCTTCCCCAAGCAGATTTCTTTTTTCTTTTGCACCATGCATAACATTTGCATTTGCATTTGCATGCATATCAAACATACACATAAGCTGATAAACAGGTTCTTCAAAGCAGACTGAAAAATTACTTTACAACCAAAGTCATGAGATTCGGCCAGAGGATCAAGTGTGTGTGTGACCCAGCATGAGGGTCATTTCGAAGATTCAGCCTGAGAATCGTTTTCCAGAGATCCAGCCTGAGGGTCATTTCGAAGATTCAGCCAGAGAGTCGACTACGGGCGTTATTTCCCCAGCAAGCCAGCTGGAGGAACAAATTGACAGCTCAACAGAAAATCAACCTACAAGAGGATCCAGCCCGCGGATCGTATTTAAAAAACAAAGTCTAATCGAAGAGTCGTTATAACATGTTCTAGCCTGAAGAATATATACGAAGCCCAAAAGTGGGATATTCTCGAAGCTGCATATCTAACATGAAGACTGTAGATTTCGAAAGAGGGTCAACCAGTGCATGCCCCAAATGCGAGATCCTGATGATGGGAATTTATCATCAAAACAATCCAGATCTAGCCAGAAGATCGAAGTCAGGTCTAGCCCGAAGACCGAAAAATAGATAGATTCAGCCAGAGAATCAAAGAAAATAGATTCAGCCAGAGAATCGAAACAATTCAGGTCTAGCCCGAAGACCGAAAATAGATTCAGCCAGAGAATCGAAACAATTCAGATCTAGCCAGAAGATCTAGCCAGAAGATCGAAGTCAGGTCTAGCCCGAAGACCGGAAATAGATTCAGCTAGAGAATCGAAACAATTCAGATCTAGCCAGAAGATCGAAGTAGATTCAGCCAGAGAATCAAAGGAAATAGATTCAGCCAGAGAATCGAAACAAAGGAGATCTAGCCAGAAGATCGAAGAAGATCTAGCCAGAAGATCGAAGAAGATCTATCCAGAAGATTGAAACCGTATCCAGCCCGAGGATCAAAATTAACATCCAACCAGAGGACTAAATTGAGTATAAATCAGTCAGAGGATCGAAACTCCAGATTAAGTCAGAAGACTGACTTAGATTCAGCCAGAGGATCGGAAGAGAAATAAACAGCGCGGTGTATTTCAGCATTTTTGTGGTGTTCTCAGAGCGCAAATTTTCGGTTTGTCTTTGGTATTCAATCACAGCTTACCCTGTTTGTCTGATAAGCTGTTCGCTTTCATCCTGCTCGGGTTAGCTGATGACTGAATAGGGGCAGCTGTAACACCCCAAAATTTGCCCTCCTCATTCATGCATTCATTTTTAGGTCATTTAACATTTCATATTGCATTTCATCATGTCAATCAGAATCAGATCCAAGAAACTTTATTTAAAAAAATAATAATTAATTAATTAAATAAAAAAAAAAATCTCAGACTTGGACCTCTCTCAAAAGCCCACTAAGTTACCAATATTAGCCTATAAATACTAGAGTTTCATTGAAACAAAACAGACAGAAGAAGGAAGAGAAGCAAAACACTCTGAGGTTTCCTTGGAACAAAACCCTGGACAAAACCTGGAGAGAAACCTAGACAGAGAGAGTGAGAATTAATCTGCAGCAACCTCCAGGCAATTCTGAAAGGTTCATTCTGACTCACACACTTTCAGCTCAAGCAAACCCTAACATTGGTTTGCAAATCCAGCCGTGCCATTTGATTTCAACCGATCTCTCCAATCAGGTTTGCCCTATATCCATCATATTTATGCCTTTAATTTGAATGCTCTAAATGTATGAGGTATTATGGGTGAATTTGATACCCTTTTGATGCATGTGTTTGACAAGAGGTTTAGGCCTCCTACCCTTGGTTGCTTTTTGTGAGCTTTTTGTGAATTGAAAGGGCATGATTCATGTGGCTACATTTTGATTTGGGGGAAACTCTTGGTTACCCTATTTTGTTTCTCTAACCTGTTTGTTGAGTTTTGTTTTGTGAGGGCTCATATGACTCTTGCAGAGATGGTTTGCCTGGTGTTCCACTTTATTTATGGGATACCGCCTGGAGGTTTCATTCCAATTACCTGTACTGACTCACTTTCTTTGATGGTGTTAGCTTGGGAGGATCTTAGGGTTTCCTTGTTCCGTTAATCACTGTTACTTCGGATCTTTATCCGCGTGGGACTTTTACATTTTTCCCGCATTTTACTGCTTTCCTAGCTGGAAGACCTCGATAGGAGGCAATGTTTTTGTGTGTTTATTTTTTTTGCAGGTTCCTTCGTCCAGGACTCCTTTTGCATGAGCATCCCTAACCCTACCAACTCATTGATTTTTCTTCTCCTAAGAACATGTTAACTCCTTCTACTACAGGCGAGTAAGTCTCCAAGGTCGAGCATCTGGTAGATTGCGTAGTAACGTCTTTCGTCCAAAACCCAATCCATAACCCCGTAGTTGGCTGAACTACGGTTTGCTCTGATTCTCATTCCAGATGAGATACGTAGGCATAAGACGCAATGTCTTAGCGAGCACAATTAACCTTAACCCCTAGGTAGCCGAGCTACGAAGACTCTGATTCTCATATTCAGATGAGATACGTATGCAGTGGATGCGACATCCGTGCAAGTCATTTTCTTTTGACCCCTTTTTTAGTAAATAACACATTAGATAAACCCACACCCTTTAGACAAGAACTACAAAAGTGGATCCCGTAGAGTACTACGGATGCGTAGGGGTGCTAATACCTTCCCTTCACATAATCGACTCCCGAACCCAAGATTTGGTTGCGAGACCCTGTCTTGTCCTTTCCTCTTTCCAGGTTTACTTCGAGCGTTTCCTTTCCCTCCTTTGGGATAAATAACGCACGGTGGCGACTCTCCTGTCTTTCTTCGCCGGTTGTTTTTTTTCGCATTCCATTTTTTAGGTTGCGACATGTAGGCCAAGATACAACTTGAAAACTGTTGGAGACACGACGGGTTTTCCATGAAAATAAATCAATGGAAGGACTCGGTCTAGGGATAAGGGAAAATCTGCAGGGGATAAGAATAGATCAGAACAAAACTGAAATATTCAAATCAAATAATGGATGGAGATTTCACGGAAGAAATACACACTCAAACTTAACTAGGGAAGAATAAACTTCAACACAGGAGTAAAAGAGATACAATATCTATCACCTGTTACTGGGTAGGAACATAATACACTCTGACAAAGGGACATTCATTACCGGTTAGGATAAACATATCTAGGATGACTCGCTGAGAAAAAAAGGTGTATTCATAACCGGTCAATTGGGTAAGAATAACATACTGGGAAGAAAAATCAAATAGGATTTACAACTACCGGTTATTGGGCAGAAAACCAAAGAGAGAGTATCTGTCACTGGTTAAAGTGAACATATCCAGGATAAACTCAAAGGAAGAATATCTGTCATCGGTTAGGATGAACATATCAAGGATAGACTACCTGGGGAATGAGGAAGAATATCCGTTACCGGTTAGGGTAAACATATCAAGGATAAACTGCAAGGGAGAAATAGGAATTACAACTATCGGTTACTGGGTAGAAGACCAAAGAGGAGAGAAAATCCGTCACTAATCAAAGTGAACATATCAAGGATAGACTCCACAGGGGAAAGTAGGAATTACAACTACCAGATACTGGGTAGAATACCAAAAAGAAGAGAAAACCCGTCACTAGTCAAAGTGAACATATCAATGATAGACTTTCTGGGGAAGAAAATAGGGATTACGACTATCTTTTTACTGGGTAGAAAACCAAGGAGGAAGAATATCCGTCACCAGTTAAGATGAACATATCAAGGATAGACCACCTAGGGAGACGTGAAAACGAATCCGCTGGGGGAAACAAAAGAAGTAGATTACATTTTACCGGGTATTGGACAAAAGTAATGTACTCAAAAATTGAGAAGAATATTACCAGTTACTGGGTAATAGACTCCCGGGGAACAAAAATATCTATCTAGGTAATAACTAGAAAGAAACGGTCAAACAAAGACTCAACCCAATAAGGATATAACTCAAGGAGAGTGGTTCCATCCAGATAACTGTTTGGGGAGGAAACTGAAATAATAGTCATCCACGAGGAAATAACTCAGTGGGGAATGAGAAATATTAAACTCTTTCTACTTAAGTGGCTGACACTCTACAATTGAAGGAAGACAAACACACCAAAACTGCACGGGTAGATAATATTACCGAAGCAAGGGATCAGGAAAAAAATCAAATGCGATAAAATGCATAATGAAATATATCTAATGTTGTGTTTTATGCATGAATATGCATGTTTATGGTTATGGTTATGCTGACAAAACAACACAAAGGATACAAATAACAAAGATTTGAATCATCACTAAAACACTCGGCTAATCTCAATAAGATGGAAACACCAACTAGAGAAAATGCTAGGGATGAAAATAAATCATCTAGCTCTGAATAAATCAACTATGACTGGGGAAAGACATGGAGAGCATGCTTCCAATCAATCACGACAAACTCTACGGGGAGAGAGCACTGATGAAGGATGATCAACCAAACATGCCGAGGATAGAGAAAGAATTTGCTGATGATCCAAATTGTCAACGCTGCGGGGAATTTTAGGTCAACACCATATCAAATGGGAGACAACCTTGCAGGGGACTAAATCAAATACTGCTCCAAATCAAACACTATCGGGAAAGAGGGAACTTCTATCAGAAGATGAACTCCGCCGAGGAATACAAGAGATAAAATTATGCATGAGGATTTAAGCAAATTGATGGGGATGTTGTGACCAAGATCGTCGCATTCCTCAATAATCATCGAATTCTTCTTGGAAATTGTGAAATAAACCAATTCTAAGGCAAAGATAACCAGGTCTGATTCGCACAAAGGAGAAACTACCGAAGTTATGCCACAATTAAATGCAAATGGAAACCAAATAAAGGTTTCGGATTTCCAGGGTTCAACCATAAATCACAAACTGGGGGGACTGTAGCGGGGTATTCGTTACCATTAGAGATATTGACTAAATCTAAGGTAAATCATACAAGTCGAGTCGCCACCGCACTTCTATTTATCCAAAGGAATGGTTAGAAAGCGAACAAAAACCTAAAAGTTTTATCGAATCAAAAACTAGTAAAAATGTCAGAGATCTGGGTAAGGGGGTTGGTTATGCAATGGGAAGGTATTAGGCACCCAAAGCATCCTAGGTACTCCTAGGAAGCCCTTTTCACATTTGTTGCAAAGGTTGTTGTTTTTTTTTTAAAAAAAATTATTTGTGCAAACATGATTGAAGGGATGAGAAAAGCGTGTATGTTTATCTAATGTACTACTTACTAAAAGAAGGGTCAAAAGAAAATGACTCGCACGGACGTCGCATCCACTACATACGTATCTCATCTGAATCTGAGAATCAGAGTCTTCGTAGCTCGGCTACCTATGGGTTAAAGAGGAGTGTGCTCGCTAAGACATCGCGTCTTATGCCTACGTATCTCATCTGGGATGAAAATCAGAGCAAAACGTAGTTCGACCACTTATGGGGTAACGGTTGTGTTTTGGGGTGAACGACGTTACTACGCAATCTACCGGATGCTCGACCTTTGGAGACTTACTCGCTTGTAGTAGAAGGAGATAACGTGTTCTTAGGAGAAGAAAAATCAATGAGTTTGGGGTTTTAGGGATGCTTATGCAAAAAGGCAGTCCTAGATGAAGGAACCGCGCTATCTTAAATGACATGCCACGAGAGGCTATATGAAACCTAAGAAATCGGTAACATGCGGGAAAAGTAAAGGGATCGAGAGATCTACCATACGGATAAAGATCCAAAGTAACAACAATTAGATAAATAAGAAACCTAAAGACTCTTCCAAGCTAAACACCATCAAAGAAAGCGAGTCAGTACATGTAATCGGAATAGACCTCCAGGTGGTATCCCACAAATAAAGTGGAACACCAGGCAAGCCATCTCTGCAAGAGTCATATGAGCCCTCACAAAACAAAACTCAACAAACAGGTTAGAGAAACAAGATAGGGTAATCAAGAGTTTCCCCCAAATCAAAATGTAACCACATGAATCATGCCATTAAAATTCACAAAAAGCTCACAAAAAGCAACCAAGGTTAGGAGGCCTAAACCTCTTGTCAAACACATGTATCAAAAGGGTATCAAATTCACCCATAATACCTCATACATTCAGAGCATTCAAATTAAAAGCATAAAGTAATGGGAATAAGGCAAACCTGACTGGAGAGACCGAATGAAATTGAATTGCCCGGTTGGGTTTGCAAAGCAATCTGAGGGTTTATATGAGAGGGAATTGGTTCTTTGCCGATGAGTTCCCTTCAGTCTCTGGAGGTTGCTCTGAACTCTGTTAGCTCTTCTCTCACTATCTTTTTCCTGTCAGGGTAATAGGAATGGAATTCCTTTTGTTTCACTGAAACTCTGAATTTATAACCTGATTTTTGTGGACCTGTGGGCTCAAATGAGAGAGGCCGAAGTCCAAAAAATTTCTGTTATATTCTATTTATTTATTTATTTATTTGTTATTATTATTTATTTATTTATTTATTTTATTTATTTTTCGTTTTTTTCTTCATTTTTTTTAAACACGTGGGCTTCGCCTAGCGAGCATGACAGTTCAAGAAATTCCTATGAGCGTAGGTGATTCTGGTGGCTTTTCTTGGGACTCGCTAGGCGACCCATTCTGCTCGCCTAGCGAGCATGACAGCTCATGAACAAAGCTTTGCTCCTTCAAGATTAACGTTTTGACTGACGAATAGACCCCATTTGAACCTGTTGGAAGTATCTCAAGCCATTCCCTTGTGTTGACTGATCATCTAAATAGAATCCACAAAGTGTCTTGGATGATACTCAAGCTTCAAACAAAAGATGTTAGTGACACATTTTTGTGCTTTTGGTTAGTAAACAAAAGTAAGAGAAACAATGATGTATAATTCAAGCATGCTTGGTGATCTCAAACCAATCACAAGGAGTCCCACCCAAAGGCAAAGGGAACCAAGATGCTAAAGATCCTTGAGGCAATGCAAATGCAACGTTATGATGCCATGAGGGATCTTAGGGTCAAAATTGGGGTCTTACAGATGCCCCTATTTAAGGTCATTCTAGCCGGAGAAGTGAAAGTTAAAATCTTCGTCTCGACGGGGTAAAATGGGCTTAAATAATAACAAAGAGACGAATTTTGGTCCCTAAGAGACCTCATGATGCAAATGTAGGTATGAAAAATGGTAGCACTCTGTGGAGATATCTGTCCACAAAAGCAAAGAAATCAGAAGCCACTGATAATCCATATGAGCAATTCACTCCATGGGACCAAGACCCTGGGGACTCTCCTGGGGATAGAAAAGGGATAAAAATGCGCGAGCAGGTCACGACTCAAAGCGTGGGGAACAGAATTCCAAAGGGAAAAGATCCAATGGAAAGACTCGAGCTGACTCGAAGATGCATGTATTGGGGAATATGCCAATACAGCAAAAAACTATCCACAGCGGATACTTCGGATAAAATCCGGATGAAAACAATCCACTAAGGGACTTCGCTGGGGATGTCCACAAGGACACTCCTGGGAAAGCAGCGGGACGAGGTATTATCGGTTACTGGGTAATAAGCTCAAGGAGACATGTGATATGAACGCCAGGTATGAGGGTGAGAGATACAACATGCTCAGGAAGAGATGAATATCCAAGACTGGCATAAGGGTGAGAGATATCAAAACTTCAAAACGTCTGAGGAAAACCTAAAAGGTATACTTCAACTCAGGGATTCTGACTCCACAGGGGACAAAAAGTCATAATAGGGAGCAGAGAGGAAGGAACACCAGGGATACCGGTTACTGGGCATATAATAGGTTACCAACCAAGGCATGAATTGGGGAATATTCCCAAAACACTCATCATCCAAAAGAGGGCTAAAAGCAAACTCGATTACAGGATGGATATTAGACTCCACAAAGGGGATACAAATATTACTCAACTGGGGAAGAACAAAAGGCTTCAGACCCGAGAGTGCATGAGATATACTATCTATTACCGTCATAACATAGATAATATACTCGCATGGACGATTATCCACAACCGGTTACTGGGTTAATAAAGGATAAATCGACCGAAAAGAAAAGGCATCGGGATACCGAAACTAGGTATATAATGATGACCAATTCAGGGGAGAAACAATCGTTACCAACAACAACAAGGTAGACGAGAGATGACCCGCTTGGGATAAATTGCGTAATCAGGGCAATTATCCAAGCAGATGAGGGGATATCATCACCGAATATTGGATGAAGATAACTGTCACCAATTAAAGATGAGCATAAATAGTTACTCTGCAAAAAGGGAAGAAATAGGGTTTACAACTACCGGTATGAGGGTAGAGAAACACAGACTCCGTCGGGGATAATAATTACTAATTATTGAGCAATTATTCATTTACCACGGGGAAACAGGAAAAGAGTCTCAAGAGACCGATCTAGGATCAAACTAGATAGGCACACCAAATCAAGACTTGTCCCGGTGAGGATATAACTCAATGGGGAAAACCATCCCAGTATATGTGTTGGGAAGGAACAAAAACAATCAACATCCACGAGGATATAACCCGATGGGGAATATGGAAGAAAGGATAGACGCTTTCTGCTTATGGAGCTGACTCTATATGGAGAGATCAGACACACACATCTGCTCGGGGAAGTATATCACCAAATAGCAGGAGACAACAAACAACGATATATGGCAAAGAATGCAACATGAATATCTGAATGTTATAATTATGCATGAATATGCGTGGTTTATGTATGATGTATGCTGACAGACAGACATATCTAACACAACCAGGTCCAGGAATCAACCACCCGGTACTACATCTCAAGAGAGAAAGCCAAGTTCACCGGAGAGTATCTAATCTACTAGGGATCAGAGATACTAGGAAGTAAAGAACTCTGCAGGGGATGAATCATCAATCATTCCAACTGGGGACGAGAGTTATCACAAACAAGGTCCACCACACCAACAACTCTACTGGGGAATCTATCCGAGGAGATAAAGGATTTATCGGGATCAACCACCAAATACCGCTCTTGCCCAAAGAGATCCAAGCTGCTGAGGAAGAAAGATTGCTACTCTGCTGAAGGGAAGAGAGGTGACTCTCAACAAGCAATCCACTTGGTAGGATAAACCACAAGGGGTTCCGGAGGGAGGAGATACAGTCATGCCAGGAATATGGACAAAAATCTTACCCTGTTGGGGATCGTACCACCCTTGGGAGAGCACTGAGGATCTCCTAAGTATCCTTTCGTCGTTGTGAATGTTCACTTTGTTTAAAAACAAATTATAAAAAATTTGATTGTTTAAAACAATGATATTTTCTTAATCAAAACATGCAAAACATTTGTTGAATAGAAACAGATAAGAGTGCCAATAATCGGATAAAAGGCTCAAATTTATTTGATAGAATGGTAGTCTGCGAATGGCAAGACTCCATAGATCTTTACAAATTTGAAATTGGGGATATATATTGGAAAAGGGGCTACATTGAACATAATGACCATTTCTCCACCAATTCTGAATCCGATGTATTTGAAGCTTTGGCTGATAATGAGTAAGGATTTCTAACGGATGACAGTTGTAGAACAAAGTCTTGTCAGGATGCAGTTACTTGCCAAATCCCTAATTTTTGCCTAGATTGCCCCAGGATGAGGTACTCAATCTAGCGGGATACCTATATTCATTTTTCATGTCTCTAACTTTTGCCTGGATCGCCCTTTCGGGTTTTCAACCCACCGAGACACTCATTTTTGCCTAAGCCGCCCTTTCGGGTTTTCAACTTAGCGAGCTATTCAGTTTTTTTTAGGCGAAGTATTTCTTGACTGCATCTGAATTCACAGGACGAGTGAAATCCTCCCCATCCATAGTTGTAAGTATCAAAGCACCGCCTGAAAAGGCTCTCTTAACAACATATGGACCTTCATAGTTTG
Source organism: Lathyrus oleraceus (assembly GCF_024323335.1). Lineage (NCBI taxonomy): Eukaryota > Viridiplantae > Streptophyta > Magnoliopsida > Fabales > Fabaceae > Lathyrus > Lathyrus oleraceus. The sequence goes on from NC_066579.1 coordinate 372,379,939, forward strand.
GAGTCCACTTGCCCCTGGAATCGGGCGCGAAACACAAGACTTTCTTGAGCACAAGGTCACCTTCTCGGAACACACGAGGCTTGACCTTCTTATCAAAAGCTTTCTTCATCCTCTGCTGATATAACTGACCGTGGCATATGGCAGTCAATCTCTTTTCTTCTATCAAGTTCAGCTAGTCATAACGACTTTGAACCCATTCAACATCAGTCAACTTGGCCTCCATCAAGACTCTCATTGATGGGATCTCCACCTCTACTGGGAGTACCGCCTCCATGCCATAAACAAGAGAGAAAGGGGTTGCCCTGTTGAAGTGCGGACAGATGTACGATAGCCATGCAAAGCGAATGGCAACATCTCATGTCAATCTTTGTACGTAACAACCATCTTCTGGATAATTTTCTTGATATTCTTGTTAGCAGCTTCAACAGCCCCATTCATCTTGGGTCTGTACGGAGAAGAATTATGATGTGCAATCTTGAATTCACTATACAGCTCTTTCATCATCTTGTTATTCAAGTTAGATCCATTATTAGTAATGATCTTATCTGGCACACCATATCGGCATATGAGTTGATTCTTGATAAACTTCACGACCACCTGCCTGGTCACATTTGCATACGACGCCGCTTCAACCCACTTGGTGAAGTAATCAATTGCTACGAGAATAAATCTGTGTCCATTGGACGCTTTCGGCTCTATCATGCCAATCATGTCAATTCCCCACATGGAGAAAGGCCATGGTGATGAGATCACATTCAAAAGTGTCGGGGGAATATGAATCTTATCAGCATAAATCTGACACTTGTGGCATTTCTTCACAAATTTGCAGCATTCAGACTCCATTGTCAGCCAATAGTAGCCTGCTCTCAATATCTTTCTAGCCATGGCATGTCCATTGGAATGAGTACCAAATGAACCCTCATGGACCTCAGTCATTAACAGGTCTGCTTCGTGTCTATCCACGCATCTGAGCAGAACCATGTCAAAATTTCTTTTGTAAAGCACTTCGCCATTGAGGTAGAAACTGCCTGACAATCTCCTCAAAGTCTTCCTATCTTTTACAGATGCCCCAGGCGGGTAAATCTGGCTCTGAAGGAAACACTTGATATCATAATACCACGGCTTATCATCTTTTACTTCTTCTACTGCAAATACATGAGCTGGTCTGTCCAAGCGCATCACGGCGATATTGGGGACTTCATTCCACAATTTAACCACAATCATTGAAGCAAGTGTAGCAAGAGCATCTGCCATTCGATTCTCATCTCGAGAAATATGATGGAAGTCAACCTCAGTAAAGAACGTTGAAATCCTCCTCGCATAATCTCTGTATGGAATGAGGCAAGGCTGATTCTTTTCCCATTCACCCTTAATCTGATTAACAACGAGGGTCGAATCACCATATACATCAAGATGCTTGATCCTTAGATCAATACATTCCTCCAATCCCATAATACAGGCCTCATACTCAGCCATATTATTCGTGCATTTGAAAGTTAGCCTTGCTGTAAAAGGAATATGCGCGCCCTGAGGAGTAATAATCACGGCCCCAATACCATTTCCATACTGATTTACAGCGCCATCAAACACCATACTCCATCTGGAACCAGGCTCTGGCCCTTCATCAAGTGTAGGCTCATCGCAATCTTTCACTTTCAAATACAGAATTTCCTCATCCGGGAAGTCATACTGAACTGACTGATAATCTTCAATAGGCTGATGTGCCAAATGGTCAGCCAAGATACTACCTTTAATAGCCTTATGAACTCGATACTCAATATCATACTCAGATAACAACATCTGCCAACGGGAAATTCTCCCTGTTAAAGCAGGCTTCTCGAAGATGTACTTGATTGGATCCATTCTGGATATCAACCAAGTCGTATGATTTATCATATACTGGCGTAAGCGCTTAGCAGCCCAAGCCAAAACACAACATGTCTTTTCAAGTATTGAGTATCGAGACTCACAATCAGTGAACTTCTTACTCAGGTAGTAAATAGCATACTCCTTCTTCCCTGATTCGTCTTGCTGACCAAGGACACAACCCATCGAGTCTTCAAGAACAGTCAGATACATGATCAAAGGTCTTCCCTCTACGGGCGGAGACAGAATCGGAGGCTCAGACAGATATTCTTTAATACTGTCGAAAGCTTTCTGGCAATCCTCGGTCCAATCATGGGACTGATCTTTCCGGAGGAGCTTGAATATAGGCGCACATGTGGCAGTCATGTGGGATATGAATCTGAAGATATAATTCAAGCGGCCAAGAAAACCTCGGACTTGCTTCTCAGTTTTGGGCGCAGGCATCTCTTGTATTGCTTAGACCTTTGCAGGATCAACCTCAATACCTCTTTCACTAACAATGAAGCCTAATAACTTTTCAGAACGGACTCCAAATGTACACTTGTTGGGATTCAGACGAAGCTTATATTTCCTCAAACGCTGGAAAAGCTTCAACAAATGCTCTACATGTTCAACTTCCGTTCTTGACTTAGCAATCATATCGTCAACATATACCTCAATCTCCTTGTGCATCATATCATGAAACAAGGTGGTCATAGCTCGTTGATACGTGGCTCCGGCGTTCTTCAAACCGAAGGGCATCACTCGATAACAAAATGTTCCCCAAGGTGTGATGAATGTTGTTTCTCCATATCCTCGGGTGCCATCTTAATCTGATTATATCCGGAAAATCCGTCCATAAACGAGAAGACATTGAATTTAGTTGTATTGTCTACCAACATATCAATATGTGGTAGAGGGAAATCATCTTTCGGACTAGCTTTATTCAAGTTTCTATAGTCCACACACATCCGGACTTTTCCATCTTTCTTAGGCACGGGCACAATATTGGCCACCCATTGAGGATATATAGAAGTCACCAGGAACCCCGCATCAATTTGCTTCTGAACTTCCTCTTTGATCTTCACTGCCATATCAGGATGAGTTCTTCTGAGCTTCTGCTTTACAGGCACGCACTCAGGCTTTAAAGGTAGGAAATGTTGGACAATATCAGTATCTAGACCTGGCATGTCTTCATATGACCAGGCAAAGACGTTAACATATTCTCGTAACAACTTAATCAACCCCTTCTTAACAGATTCTTCCAGAAGTGCCCCAATCTTTACCTCTCGCACACAATCTTCAGACCCCAAGTTGACTGTTTCTAGATTCTCAAGATGCGGCTGAATGATCTTCTCTTCATGCTCAAGTAGACGGGTGATCTCATCAGGAATCTCTTCAACGTCATCTTCTTCCGCCTCAAATACAGGGAATTCAAAATTGGGAGATGGTGTTGGGTCATTATGTTCAATGGGTTTAGAAATCAACCTACATAATGATTTTGGATATGAAAATCTTTAGAATTCAAACAAGGCAAATCATTATGCATATGAAAAGATCGATTTTATTCTATTTTTTAGGTTTTATGTGATCACCAATTTCATGCAAAAACAAAAAGGGAAAATAAATGGGAAAAAACAAACATTTAACATGAATTTATTGAATGAAAATATCATTGTATTTATGTTTCCAGCAATGTTATCACTCCTCCTTTTGGCATGGGAGAAGGGTTTTTAAACAAAGTGATCATTACGTTGACTTATGGACAACTGTTGGAATATCCACAGCGACCCAATTGTTGCAGACCCCTCCAGGGATGATGAAATTGCCAGAATCCTCTGCATCTTCTTCTAAAACGGCAGCAGCCTCCTCATCTAGACCAGTGTGGATGAAACCTCCACTCTTGAATAACCCTTGCTTGTTAAAAGTACCAGAAGAAAAACCTATGCCAGCCCGGGACTCGTTGTCTTCTAACTCAATCATTTTTCCTAAACCAGTGGTTGCACCACGCTCAATGGCCAGCTTTGCATCTTTGTAGGAAGCAAATGAAGGAGTTCTCTTCTCAATAGGCTCATCAATAGATAAAGCTTGGAAAGGAGTTCCAACTTCAACCTCATCATCTATATAAGAGAAGGAAGACAAATGGCTAACCAGGAGAGCCCTTTCTCCCCCTACCACCACCAGCTTCTTGTTTTTCACGAATTTCAATTTCTGGTGTAGGGTGGACGTCACGGTGCCTGCCTCGTGAATCCATGGTCTTGAAATATTGGCTCTAGTGTAGTACCGGTGAGTCAGCTTGTCTTCAAAATAAATGAAGGACATAGATTTAGACCACAGGGGAAGGGACCGGAAACAAAACCTGCTTATGCATATGACGCATGCAATGTTTGTGCATATGATGTGTTTTTTATTTCAAAGGAACTTTAGAGTTTTATTTGCAAATTTTGGAAATATTAAGCATTTTATCAAATATGGAAATATCTCATCAAATAATATCAGGGAAAAGAAGTGCAGCATCGTCAATCATATACAAGAGAAAGGGAAAATAATCATCTTATGGATCCCTAGAAACAATCATCTAAAGCTCGGGACACAGGAAGATAAGATGTGCGAAGCCTCTTCACCTCCCTCTCGTAGGCTGCCTCCATATCGACCTTCTCTTTGACGAGTCGATCATACCTCCTCTTCCAGAACTTAGAAGACTGAGGAAGTAGAGAAGTTCATACATCATCAGGGTCATCAATAACCTGATGCTCAAGAAACTCAATCAACGCATCCTTCTCCTTAATCTGCTGAAGCAACTCTTCACGTTCACGGATCCAGGCACGTGAACGGTCTTCGTCTCTCAACTCCTCTGCTCCTTGATTAAGGAGGGTTGAAGGCCCAGCCATAATCATAGGTGTAGGTGTCGGATACTCGTAAGGCATGAGATACTCGGACGCCCTCTTCCTAACCCAAACAGTGTAAGGCTCCAAAGCGATGCAATTCTTAGGACCCAACTCTTTCCTTCCTTTCCTATGAATCTTGGGCCAAGCGCGGACCATCCTAGCTTTCAAGCCTTGGGGATCTTTACCATCCTGAAAGAATACACCCTCTAACAGAATATTATTGGGTTTATCCTTTAAGGGGAACCCAAGCTGCCGACGTGCCAAAACAGGATTATAGTTAATCCCACCACATGTACCAAGAAGAGGTACATTGGAGAATTCGCCACAAGAGTCAATAATCTGCACACCATCATACACATGGTTATACCAAGAGATATCATCATTAGTGAGAGACATAAGTCTCGTGGACCACCGTAGACATTCCTTGTTCTCCTTGAAAGCGACCGTCTGAGGTAAATGAAAAATAAACCACTTATACAACAGAGGCAAACAACACACAATGGTGCCACCACCCGTTGCATTCCTCATATGCAAAGAGAAGTAGGTATCGCCCAACAGAGTCGGAACGGGATTAAGAGTAGAGAAGATCCTAATAGCGTTCACATCCACAAACTTGTCGATGTTGGGGAATAATACTAGCCCATAGATGAGAAGTACAAATATGGCCTCAAAGGCGTCCTCACTCATGGCCTTCCCATACATAGTAGCTTGAGCAATGAGGAACTCAGAAGGGAGACCTTGAATTCCTCCTTTGGTAGTCATATGAGCACCAACCAGAGATTCATCTATGTGTAACATGTCAGCTATCTCTTGAGAAGTAGGAATACTCTCCAAGCCACTGAACGGCAACTGGTCTAGAATAGGTATACCCACAAGGTAAGCATACTCCTCAAGGGTAGGCAAAAGCTGGAAATCCGGAAACGTGAAGCAACGGTACAAGGGATCATAAAACTGCACCAATACACTCTCCAATCCTTCATCCACCTGAGTAGTCAGAAGAGGAAGAAGCTTCCCAAAACGAGCCTTGAAACCCAAAGGATCTAATACATAGGATGTCAGATTCCTTAACTCTTTCAAATCTGATTGCCTGAAGCTGTACTTCTTTGTATTCCTTCTTTGTCTTTCCATGTCTGAAAATTTTGCGAATAGACCTCTTAAGTTCCTTGAAAATTTTCTCATTACTTTGATGATATGAATGCAAATGGGTGCATGAATGCATGAATGCAACAATCACACTCAAGGGTCAAGCAAAGCACACCAAACAAAGGTCATGGGATGGATCATGTTATCCTTAATATCAATCATCCATTTTGGTGGATTATGGTTTACACCTTATCAACACCCAAGTTCCATTGATATTAAGGATTCATGAACAGATCAACCATGAATCAAGGGTTTGTTGTAAGTCACGAGCATGGAGTTAGGTTAAGAACCACCCAAAAGGGAGTGTACTAGGGTTTAAACCTACCAAACATGTTCTACAAGAGGTTCCCATAGTCATCATCCCATCTTTCGGATATTATTGGAGAAACGACTACTCGTATTCCGAAAATATTCTCAAGAGAGACTCTTATGAGTGTAGTATCGCGTAACAATCGTATCAAATCTTACACTTGAACGACTTTCGCACTACATCCTAAGAATAGGCCAAGATGGGCTTGGTAAACTAAGGTCCTTGGCTTCTAAGGTCTATATTGGAAAGAGTAATGTCTAACCACAACTTACTTGTGTGACATTATTGATCCCAACATGACCTCCACCAAGTGAATGGACTTGCAAGTCAACTTGCTAAGGAATAACTCCACACAAGTCGACAAGACTATGCCATTCTCCTATCCTAAGTGCACTCGAGTCCGGGTATAGAACTCATCTCACAAAGATCACCAAGCATACAAGGAATTAATATTCAAACAATTCAATCATTACATACAATACAGTAATCCCAAATTGCACAAAAATATGTCACAAAAAAAATATACAATACAATACAACAAATATGAAAAGTAGGCAAAACCCACTAGGATGTTTCGATCCCCAACAGAGTCGCCATTTTCCTGTAGCGGGGTATTCGTTACCATTAGAGATATTGACTAAATCCAAGGTAAACCATACAAGTCGAGTCGCCACCGCACTTCTATTTATCCAAAGGAATGGTTAGAAAGCGAACTAAAACCTAAAAGTTTTATCGAATCAAAAACTAGTAAAAATGTCAGAGATCTGGGTAAGGGGGTTGGTTATGCAATGGGAAGGTATTAGGCACCCAAAGCATCCTAGGTACTCCTAGGGAGCCCTTTTCACATTTGTTGCAAAGGTTGTTGTTTTTTTAAAAAAAAAAATTATTTGTGCAAACATGATTGAAGGGATGAGAAAAGCGTGTATGTTTATCTAATGTACTACTTACTAAAAGAAGGGTCAAAAGAAAATGACTCGCGCGGACGTCACATCCACTGCATACGTATCTCATCTGAATCTGAGAATCAGAGTCTTTGTAGCTCGGCTACCTATGGGTTAAAGAGGAGTGTGCTCGCTAAGACATCGCGTCTTATGCCTACGTATCTCATCTGGGATGAAAATCAGAGCAAAATGTAGTTCGACCACCTATGGGGTAAGGGTTGTGTTTTGGGGTGAACGACGTTACTATGCAATCTACCGGATGCTCGACCTTTGGAGACTTACTCGCCTGTAGTAGAAGGAGATAACATGTTCTTAGGAGAAGAAAAATCAATGAGTTTGGGGTTTTAGGGATGCTTATGCAAAAAGGCAGTCCTAGATGAAGGAACCGCGCTACCTTAAATGACATGCCACGAGAGACTATACGAAACCTAAGAAATCGGTAACATGCGGGAAAAGTAAAGGGATCGAGAGATCTACCGTACGGATAAAGATCCAGAGTAACAACAATTAGATAAATAAGAAACCCAAAGACTCTTCCAAGCTAAACACCATCAAAGAAAGCGAGTCAGTACATGTAATCGGAATAGACCTCCAGGTGGTATCCCACAAATAAAGTGGAACACCAGGCAAGCCATCTCTGCAAGAGTCATATGAGCCCTCACAAAACAAAACTCATAATACCTCATACATTCAGAGCATTCAAATTAAAAGCATAAAGTAATGGGAATAAGGCAAACCTAACTGGAGAGACCGAATGAAATTGAATTGCCCGGTTGGGTTTGCAAAGCAATCTGAGGGTTTATATGAGAGGGAATTGGTTCTTTGCCGATGAGTTCCCTTCAGTCTCTAGAGGTTGCTCTGAACTCTGTTAGCTCTTCTCTCACTATCTTTTTCCTGCCAGGGTAATAGGAATGAAATTCCTTTTGTTTCACTGAAACTCTGAATTTATAACCTGATTTTTGTGGACCTGTGGGCTCAAATGAGAGAGGCCCAAGTCCAAAAAATTTATGTTATATTTTATTTATTTATTTATTTATTCGTTTTGTTTTTCGTTTTTTTAAACACGTGGGCTTCGCCTAGCGAGCATGACAGTTCAAGAAATTCCTCTGAGCGTAGGTGATTCTGGTGGCTTTTCTTGGGACTCGCTAGGCGACCCATTCTGCTCGCCTAGCGAGCATGACAGCTCATGAACAAACCTTTGCTCCTTCAAGATTAACGTTTTGACTGACGAATAGACCCCATTTGAACCTGTTGGAAGTATCTCAAGCCATTCCCTTGTGTTGACTGATCATCTAAATAGAACCCACAAAGTGTCTTGGATGATACTCAAACTTCAAACAAAAGATGTTAGTGACACATTTTTGTGCTTTTTGTTAGTAAACAAAAGTAAGAGAAACAATGATGTATAATTCAAGCATGCTTGGTGATCTCAAACCAATCACAAGGAGTCCCACCCAAAGGCAAAGGGAACCAAGATGCTAAAGATCCTTGAGGCAATGCAAATGCAACGTTATGATGCCATGAGGGATCTTAGGGTCAAAATTGGGGCCTTACAGGGACATAAAACATGAGCACCTCAGCTGGGGAATATGAATTTGCAAAGGGGACCGATCATCAACCCAATTGGAGATGAGACCCACCGTCTCTACTGGGGATGATGAAATACTCAGGGAGAAACTCATCAGCCAAGCTGGGGATACATGACGAGTTGTTTGGGGAGGAAAATAGTTACCAAACCAACTACTTGGTGGGAAGACCAACAATGCTTCACTCTTCAAGATTTATCTGTTCTTAGATTGTTGTTGACATTCCTTACTGAAATCAATTATTTTTAAAGTGATTTTTTTTATTATTTTTTTAAAAAAATAATAATTATTCATTAATTTATTTCAAAATTATCATCATAATAATTCAATTTTATTTAGCAGAAGTAAATAAGAATAGAAATAATTGGATAAAAGCTCAACTTTATTTAATAGAATGGTAGTCCATAAATGACGAGACTCCATAGATCTTTACAAAGTTTGAAAATGGTAATTTACATGGAAAAGGGTTACATTAAATACAATGATCACTACTCTCCCTACCGACTTCAACATCCATTGTGCTTGTCTTCGGTTGAGAATGAAGAATCAAAACCAAATGACTGACTCAAAACCGGTCGGGTGCAGTTACTTGCCATAATCCTTAATTTTTGCCTAGATTGCCCCAAGATGGAGTACTTAATCTACCAGGATAAATTTTCTATTTTATGTCTCTAATTTTTTCCTGGATCTCCCTTTCGGGTTTTCAATCCACCGAGACGCTCATTTTTGCCTAAGCCGCCTGTGATACGGTGAACTAACTTTGTGTTTTTGCTTTGAAAAGCAATATTGCGGATAACAAGAGTCGCCACCGACTTTTCTTTTATCCAATAAGGAAAGGCGAAAAAGAACAGGAAAGACCTTGATTAGATTTTGAGTTCGGGAGGTACATTATACAAAGGGAAGGTGTTAGCACCCTTTGTATCCATGGTTATCCATGGGCTCTTAATTGCTTAACTCACTTATGTTTTCCTTGTTTGAGAAAGTGTTTGAGAAATGTGGTGTGTTTAGAAAATATTTTGAAAGGAGAGTTTAACTTTGTAATGATTCTTGTACGAATGTCTACAAAGTGTTTATCTCGTTTGGTTTTGAAAGATGTTTAGAAAAATATAACTCGGCGATGATTCTGGTGCGAATGTATACCAAGTGGTGATTTTCTAAAAGATGTTTTGAAAAGTGTGAGGTGTGAAAAGTATTTTAAGCTGTGAGCAAGCATTTAAGAGTTATACCTAACCAAGGTCTTTATAGGTATTTCCTATCCTTAGGAGGGTAAAACTGTCCTTACTATTGAGAAGTAAGTAGTCTTATCCTTTGGATGTAAAGGAACATCGTGGGGTCGTCGATTGGCCATTGAAGGCAACATTTGTAAGGATACCTTAGCATTCGAAGGGACGATCATCATTTAATCGTAGGCTACAACAAAGGGTCATCGAGGGACAAAGTCATATATTCGAAGGCAACGTTCGAGGGACAAGGTCATATATTCGAAGGCAACGTTCGAGGGACTATGATTTATCTTGTAGGGACATTGACCTTTTGATCGAAGGGACTATGACTTATCTGTTTAGGAATGATGATGATTTAATCGAAAGGGTCTTTGCTAAGGGTATCCCCACATTCGCGGGACATGACCGTAATATCGTAAGGCAACAAAGAGAAGGTTACCCTAGAGGTGCAAGTGTGGAAATGATTGGATTCGGATATATTATCTTGAATTAATTTATCTAAGTACGATTATTTATCTTTCCATGCAATCCTATTAGCATACATGTAGACAGTTATATTCACAGTATGGAAAAATTAAAGTGTGAAAAACAAGACTACGCTATTACATGGCTTCGGGATGGGGGGTACATAATTTAAAAGGGGATATAAAATATCTAAATCTTAATTAACGAGTACAAAATTAAAAGGGCTTACAAAATAATAAAACCTAAAAAAAATATAATTAGATTTTTATTATTCAAAATAGCCTATTTTAATTAATTAAGTGATATATGAAAATTTAATTAATAAACTAGATTAAATTATATCCTAGTTTAAATAACTAATATCGAACCCAGGACCTCTAAGTTGCAGTGAGGGGGGAGCTACCAACGAGCCATGTTGGTCCATTTGTTATTTATTCGCCTTCATTAAAATATATATTAATTCTACCTGGATTTTTCAATTTTGACACAACACCACCATGCATGTTACAGCTTTCTCTCTTACGGCAAGCTACTTTATTTTTTCTCATGCTGTTTCTTTCATGTGAATATAACAAACCTGTAACTTCATCTTATATCAAAGCACACACATAAAATAAGATCATATGTAATCATCATGCAATAATAAAAATAGCCATGCACAAATCAAGAAGCTTATATTATTTTACTCATGTATTAGTTCTCTTTACTGCAAGTGATAATGATAAAACAAACCTTACACATACATGTTAAAGACAACCAATGATTTATATTATCACCATTATATCATCATCATCATTATTATGTAATAACAGCATGTGAAATAAACATAATCATGCTAGAAACAACACTCATATAATAATAATTAAATGACAGATATAATTCTTTAATCATGCAAACAGAATTTCTCCAACATGCTATGACATATCAAGAACAGATGCATACTTGAATAAAGCAATATCAACATCCACCAAACCATGAATACATCATCTCAATATATATATTAAACCAATATTATTCATGCATGAATTAAGGAGTATTGCAAGGTAATCATGCTGGATGCAAATTCCCTAATGAACACTTACTGGAGATTTGATTCTTCTAGCTTGCTCACTGTATGTGTGTTGTTCTTATTCAGGCTATGAGTGCTTTATGGTTGCTTCTCTTTTCCCTGCCCGTGAATCTTCTTGCTTCTGCCTCGCCTTGTGTATCTTCTTCTACTGTATCTCCCCTCTTTTTCCCTCTTCCCTCTCGCTGCAGCCATATGAAGTATTTATAATGGTGTGGATTAAGGTTTAACCTTGCTAAATATTTGGATCCCTTCCTATACTTTAGGAGAGTTAGGGTTTAACCTTGCTAAATATTTGGATCCATTTCTATACTTTATGAGAGTTAGGGTTTAACCTTGCTAAATATTTATTATATACAAATATTATTATAAATAATGAATAATTTAAATAAAAATTAATTTAAATTTTAGTTACATAATTGAATTAAAATTTAAACCTATTTCTATTTTTACTTTCATCATTTAAAAAAAAAATCAAAATTATTCTTACTTATATCAACCAAAATTATTTTATAATTTATGGGCTTAAAAAAATGTTACTCTTATAAATAAATTTTATTAAGTAAAACACGTGAATTACTAAATAAATACTATTTATAAATAATGAATAAATGGAACATGAGTCACTAAATTATAAAAAATAGTTATTATAATTTAATGAGCTTTAACAAATAAAATTAATTTAAAATTTTAATTATACAATTAAAATTCAAATCTATTTTTATTTATCATTAAATTAAAACTATTTTATTTATATATATATAATTTATTTATATCATACAGATAACCAAAATTATTATTATTTTTTATATCTGTATCACATAATAAATAAATTAAAATTTATAATTTATATGAGAATGTATGCTAATGAATGAATGCAAATGTGAAATGAATGCCATGCATGAATCAATTTATCATAAAAATTAACAGGCAAATGTTGGGGTATGACAGCTGCCCCTGTTCAATATTCTTAAACCGAGAGAATTAGAATGGTATGTACGTCATTCGTGATCTGGAGGTGGAAGATTATTGAACACTTAGAATGTCCCAAAAATTTGCACTTGTTAATTAAAAGATAGTCTTGATGGAGATGGGCTTAAAGATGTCATCCAAAAAGTTTGATGATGAGAGCTTCAGAGTGCGTCGTACATTAGACCATATCTGAAGACATGGGTGTCACACTGGGTCGTACGCTAGACCGTATAATGAGTCATCCATTAGGTGATATTAGGGTGAGCTGAACCTGATGAGATAAGGATCAGAATGGGTTATACGCTAGACCGTATCTGAGTAGCAGAGTGAGCCGTCTGTTAGGCTGTATCTGGAGAAATAAAGATCAGAATGGATCGTACGCTAGATCGTATCTGAGTAGTAGAATGAGCCGTCCGTTAGGCTGTATCTGGCGATAAAAAGTAGTCGTTCGCTAGACTACATTTCAGAATGTACCGTACGCTAGGTAGTATCTGATGAGAAGAGCCGGACTGGGTCATACACTAGACCGTATCTGAGTTGCAGAATGAGTCGTCCATTAGGCTGTATCTGAGGATAAAAGATCAGAATGGATCATACGCTAGATCGTATCTGAGTAGCAGAATGTATACGTGCGTTTTCGACGCCATGAGATTTGGTGTAAGAAATGATTTTTTCGACAAATGATGACGTGGGTTGGAACGATTTGATAAATAAGTATGGTTCGATACTTCGACAAAATGGAAGTTTCGTCATTTCGACAAAGATATTTGCAGCTAGAAAGATACTTTCGACAGACATGGAGAACATTGCAGTATGTTGATAATTCGACAAACATCCTGAAGGAAGACGTCATTTCGACTTAACGTATAAATTTGAATTTAAAAAGTTGTGACGTTTGGCAGAAGACGCGTGGAAGCATCTGGCGAAAGGAGGAAAGCCATGTGTCGTAGTTTTAGGATTTAGTCGTTAATGACAGTTATGTTATTTATGTATATATAGGGTAGTTATTATCTGAAAAAGTGTGTGAAGAATTACTATATACAAAATTCCTGAAAACACTCAAAGTACCCGTGTGAGAGAAAAGAGTCATATTTGGAAAATGTATGTGTAAACAAACACCAATTCTTTCAAAGTTTATTTTATAAAGTTTAAAGTTCTTTACAAATTTCGTTTACGTTTTCCAGTCATTTATCTTTCTGCACTTTCTACTTTTCGACACTTTACATTTCATCAGTTATTTTCCGCCATTTACTTTATCTTGTTAAATTTACATCCACTTAACATTGTAATCAACACATTTCGACGTAAAACACTCAGAGAACAGAACTGAAAGATATAAAAATGATGTTAGATATCTTCAAGACCATCTAAATTTGCACATGTCCTAGGATTTGTGTGGTTGATCCTGCAAGTGACCCAATTCTACAAGTTTTGGTAAACCAGAGGTTGTTCGCCAAAATTCACAGCGAACAAATTGGCACGCCCAGTGGGACAGTGCAAAAAATTTAGAAAGTTAGATAATCGCTAGTCAAAATCTGTTCTTCATTTGTATGAGACTGAGAAGCGGTAAATTAGCCGTGTCCGAAGTAGAAATACCTAAAAGAACAAGAGTAAGGAAAATGGCGAACCAGCCAAATAATCCTAACGAATCCATCCCAGTATCTAACCCTGTCCCTTCGACAGAAGGCAATGTAGGATCGGTCCCTGTGTCAGAGGCTGTACCTTCGTCAGCAGGGTCGATACCAGCGGTTTCGATGTCACAAAACGCGCCTAGTTCGTCCTTCAGGGCACAACAAATGCCCATTGGGACACCCCCCCCCCCCCTGTGGGAAACACTTCTAGGCCTTTTGTAACGAATTTCACCATGCCTCCGCCTGGTAGGGAACAGCCCTTCGGAATGCCAACTTCGGTGATGGCAAGTTTGCATAACTCCCCGTTAATATATTCAGATTCGATGGCCAACGTGTCTTCACCCTTACAAGGGTCGGGATATGGTGAAAACATGAGTAGATTGAATCAACAACCACTTTACGTGCCGCCGATAACAAATAATTCGGCGCAAGTAATTAGACAGCAGATGGACGAGAGTAATCATGATATGGTCCAAATGTTGACGCAACAAATGGGAGCGGTGTTTAATCCACTAATACAAAACACCACTCAAACAAACCAAGTATTGGCAGCGCAGATGACGCGCCTTGCTGATTTCTTTGGAGTCCCTCAAACTCGACACAGAGAACAAGTGATTCATAACCCAGCGGTAGCGGTCCAGGAAGAACCTACGATAAACCAGATACCGTTAGACAATCCTCAAACGAACGTCAGAAACCAAGAGGATGTAGTCGAACAGCCTCGTGTCGAAATCCCCATTCCACAAGAGCCTAGAAGGATAGTAATCCAGAGAGGCCAGGACGCGGATGCGGTATTGCAACAACGGATGCGATATAATAATCCGCCTGTCGAAAACAATTTGGCAGCCATGGTCGAAACGATAATGGCACAAAATGGGATGAACATGGGTTTACAAAGGCCTAGTTACGCATCCCCACTATCAGAATACATTCTGCAGGAAGAATTGCCACCAAGGTGGAAAGTCCCTAAGTTCACAAAGTTCTCAGGGGACACTAGTGAGTCCACTATAGAACATGTGGCACGTTATCTGATCGAGGCAGGGGAGATAGCCCGTAACGAAAATTTGAAGATAAAATATTTCCCTAGTTCCTTAACAAAAAACGCGTTTACTTGGTTTACATCCTTGCCTGCAAACTCAGTATACACGTGGACCCAATTAGAGAGGTTGTTCCATGAACAATTCTACATGGGACAAACGAAAATAAGCCTGAAAGAATTAGCCAGTGTCAAGAGAAAACACTCCGAACCAATAGATGATTATTTAAATAGGTTCAGATTGCTAAAGGCTAGATGTTTCACCCCAGTGCCAGAACATGAGTTGGTCGAAATGGCCGCAGGGGGACTAGATTATTCCATAAGGAAGAAACTAGATACCCAGTATCTGAGGGATATGGCACAATTAGCGGATAGAGTGAGACAGGTCGAAAGGTTAAGGGACGAAAAATTCAGGGCGAATAAAAATAAAAAAGAGAGGGTAGCCTACGTAGGGGTTCGCCAAGATGACGAGTTCGACGAAAACGAACTAAATAATTTCGACGAACAAGAGATCGACCTAGCAGAACTAAAGCAAGGCCCACCTTATTCGTGCAAAGTACTAACGCCGTCGAACGGGAACCCAGTCGAAGCCAACGATAAGTTCCCCAAAAGGACTTATACGTTCGACATTACTAAATGTGACGAAATCTTCGATCTGTTGGTTAAAGATGGTCAATTAATAAAACCACCAGGCGCTAAAGAACCGCCTATGGAACAACAGAAAAAGAGAGGTTTTTGTAAATACCATAATTTCCTGGGCCATAAGACGTCTCGTTGTTTCCTTTTCAGGGATCTCGTTCAAAA
Source organism: Lathyrus oleraceus (assembly GCF_024323335.1). Taxonomy (NCBI): domain Eukaryota; kingdom Viridiplantae; phylum Streptophyta; class Magnoliopsida; order Fabales; family Fabaceae; genus Lathyrus; species Lathyrus oleraceus. Next base: position 372,395,849 of record NC_066579.1, read on the forward strand.
TGCTATCCGTGACGGAAGGCTGAAGTTTGGTGACAAACCAAAACAACAGATGAAGATCGACTCGAATCCTATGCAAGCAGTCGAAGCCCACTACGCTGAACCATCCGTCGTAAACATGGTGGAGGCCGAAGTTGCTCCTGATGGCAATTTGGAAATGGTGGAAGCCCCTGGAAGTTTCGACGCAAATGTCAACATGGTCGAGATTACTGATGATCTCGCAAGCCAGAAAAGAATAGAAACTACTGAAGGTTTCGACAAGAAGGACGGTGACAATGCTGTCGAGAATGTGGAGTTTCGACAAGAGGAGAATTGGGACCGCTTGGGACAGCCAAGTGGGAAATATGATTCTCTTGTGAAGTACAACGCGCCGGCAAGCTCTCAGATCGACATCGACACAATCCAACCAAGCGGTTGGGGAGATGCTTCTTCAGAAAACAACGAGGAAACAGTCGACGAAACGGAGTATGCCCCTAATACGAAGGAGAGGGTTACTGAAGACCCAGCGATTGAAAACAAGGCTGCTGAAGGCTTTGATTCTAACAAAACGAAGAATGGTGATATCGCCAACTGCGTCAACACTATGGGGCCTTTCAGTAAAGAAATCACAAAAATCAAAGCAGAAGCCGCTAACGGTCCTTCGAAGCCCATGATCAGTGGGATTCTGCGTAGGACAATGGAAGACCCCAGAAGAAATTGGAACAAATGTTGTTGCAAACATGGTCCCAGGACCATATCTTGGTGCTGCTGCCCAGAGAAAGAATTCGACCAAACACCAAAAGGCGTCGAAGGCGAAGAAGAGAGGCTCATCAGGAAGATGAACGAATTAAGCATCGCCGACGAACGAAATGTTGGGGTAAACATGGTAGAAATATCTCAGAAGGACCAGGTCGAAGAAGGCGAAGATCGTCGTCAGAAAGAGTACCAAAGGCTGGTGTATCCTAGAGAGGAAGAAAACTTAATGGAATTCATCAAGAGATGCCAAAGGATGAAAACCGAAGTGATGTTGTGCCCACGCTGCAGCGCAGTCTTCGACAGGAAGGCAGCAACCAACCTGGAAGCGGTGGATAAGACCAAAAGGAAAGAGAGTTGGGGAACAGTGAGATACGACCCAAGGAGAAGTAATCACCACCAGTGAAGGCACGGAGAGAGACGCCAGAACACCTATAAACCATCTGACAAAGTCACAGACGACAAATGGGTTCAACCCATTAGGGACGCCCAGGGGCAGAAGAAATGGGGAAAGTTCGAGGTTCAGAGAGGCGCGTCGATGGAGGGCAAGAAGGAAATGGAAAAACACAAGCCAAGGCCATACCCGTCAGAGAATTACAAAGGCAAAAATCCCATGTCCAGGTCCCAATGGAGGAGGTTCCAACGGCAAAAGAGGGCAGAAATGGAGATGGCGAGAAAGAACATGAATGGTCCAAACGAAGCAGAATCTAGCAACAATCGTCAGACAAGGAGCAGGAAAGAGACTCCCCTCCAGATCAATCCTAGCAGAGTTGTCGAATCAGTGGCGTCGAAAGAGAAGATGCAGGAAGATGATGAAGTAACCGACAGTTTTAACTCTGACTCAGAGGCATCCTTCAACGTGATTTGCAACGTGGTCTCTGTTCTCCCTAGAGACTATGATAGAGTCATGGAAATTGAGGATGAAGGAGACGAAATGGAGGAAGAAACAATGGCACACAAGCCCGTCTGCTACTATGTGATGAACAACGGATGCGTCGAAGAGCAGAACGCTTTTTTCGAAAGACCAGACGACTCCATGAAAGCGCATTTGAAACCTCTGTTTATAAAAGGAAAGGTGGAAAATGTCGGCGTGAATAAGATACTGGTGGACGGGGGAGCGGCAGTGAATTTGATGCCCCACTACATGCTGAAGAAGATTGGAAAAGACGATTCGGACGCGAAGCCCCACAACATGGTGCTGTCGAATTACGAAGGGAAGATAGGAACAACTATGGGAGTCATCCAAGTGAACTTAACTGTAGGAACCATAACAAGACCTACGATGTTCATAGTCATCGCTTCGAAAGCCAACTACAACCTGCTGCTTGGTAGGGAATGGATTCACGGCGTAGGAGCGGTACCCTCTTCAATGCACCAGCGGATAGCCATATGGAGGCCAGATGGAATCGTCGAAAACATCGAGGCTGACCAAAGCTACTTCATGACCGAGGTAAACACCGTCAACAGCCAAAGCTTCGACAAAAACCTGGCTCATATACCTCCCTGCAGCCCGGCAGAATTCGACTTGAAGACGACAGACAATGCCTATTGCTCCATGTACCTGCATCCAACGCATGGATTCCAGTGGGATAAATAAGTGATTGGCGAGACTTACATATGGGGAACCACCCATATAGCGCCGACGGGATGGGGTAGTGAATTTGACGATGACGAGTGAACAATCAGCGATCGAAAAGATTACGGCTTACATAGCCGAAAACAAACTAAAAGAGGCCCTTGAGGCTGAAGTAAAAAATATGGCTGTCGAAGCCAACCAAGAGAACTCCAACAAACAATGTCCCCAAGAGGACGTTGCGGAAGATCATGTCACCAACCAAATGGGCGGATGGCAACACCAAAAGCTTGACGCCATTTACGACGACGAACCTCTGGGGTTCGAAAAAGATCCAGTGTCAACAAACGAGAAGATGGTGGCGCAGGATCCTTTAGAAGAAATAAACTTAGGAGTGGGGGCAGAACAGAGACCAACGTACATAAGCGCAAAAATGGACCCCCAGTTCAAGGTCGAAATAGTCCAGTTGCTGAAAGAATTCAAAGCTTGCTTCGCATGGGATTATGACGAAATGCCTGGTCTTGACAGAAGTCTGGTCGAAATGCAGTTGCCAATAATGGAAGGGAAGAAGCCAGTAAAGCAGACTCCGAGACGCTTCGCACCAGAAATCCTGTCGAAGATAAAAGAAGAGGTCGAAAGACTTCTAAGATGCAAGTTCATCCGCACAACCAGGTATGTCGAATGGATTGCAAATATTGTTCCAGTAATTAAGAAAAATGGCAAACTTAGGGTATGTATTGATTTTCGAGACTTAAACTCGGCTACCCCAAAGGATGAATATCCTATGCCAGTGGCAGAAATGCTCATAGATTCCGCAGCCGGCCATGAGTACCTAAGTATGTTAGACGGATACTCTGGCTATAACCAAATTTTTATCGCTGAAGAAGATGTTCCTAAAACGGCTTTCCGTTGTCCTGGAGCCATAGGAACGTACGAATGGGTAGTAATGCCTTTTGGTTTAAAGAACGCTGGGGCGACTTACCAACGTGCCATGAATTCCATCTTTCATGATTTCATCGAGACTTTTATGCAAGTGTATATTGACGACATTGTGATTAAGTCTGTTTCAGGAAAAAATCATATAGATCATCTTCGACAATCCTTTGAAAGGATGAGGAAGTTTGGTTTGAAAATGAACCCACTTAAATGTGCTTTTGGTGTGCAGGCGGGTGATTTCTTAGGCTTTGTGGTCCATAAGAAGGGGATCGAAATAAACGAGAATAAAGCCAAGGCCATAATGGAAGCGAAAGCGCCATCAACCAAAAAGGGGTTGCAGTCTCTGCTAGGGAAAATCAACTTTCTCAGAAGGTTCATCTCCAACCTCAGTGGGAAGACACAAGCGTTCTCTCCTCTGCTTCGACTAAAGAAAGAAGACTTCGCATGGGGGCAAGAACAGCAAGCGGCTTTCGACAAAATCAAGGAGTACCTGGCTAATCCCCCAATCCTGATGTCTCCTTGCAGAAAAAGAAATATGAGATTGTACATTTCGGCATCAGACAAAACATTAGGAAGTATGTTGTGTCAAGAAGATGAGAATGGCGTCGAAAGGGCCATTTATTATCTCAGTAGAGTCCTGAACGATGCCGAAACTAGATATAGCATTATAGAAAAGTTATGCTTGTGTGTATATTTCTCTTGTATTAAACTAAAGCATTATATAAAACCTGTCGATGTATATATTTCTTCCCATTTCGACGTAATAAAGTATATGTTATCTAAATCTATTTTACATAGTCGAATTGGAAAGTGGGCTTTAGCTTTAACAGAATACTCCTTGAAATATCTGCCTTTAAAAGCAGTGAAAGGACAAGTGGTCGCTGATTTCATAGCGGACCACTCTATAAACGAAGACGTAGAATACGTCGAACTGGAACCTTGGAAACTGTACTTCGACGGTTCCAGTCATAAGAACGGAACTGGCGTTGGGATGTTGATTATTTCTCCTGAAAAAATTCCAACAAAATTCAAGTACAAAGTTGAAAGTCTGTGTTCAAATAATGAAGCAGAATACGAAGCTTTGATCGCTGGACTTGAAATCTTGTTGAAATTGGGGGCAACAAGAGTCGAAATAATGGGTGATTCCGAACTGGTAATAAAGCAGTTGACGAAAGAGTATAAGTGCGTGAAAGAAAATTTGATCATGTACTTTGTAATAGCCAATAGACTTCTCAAGGCGTTCGACAATGTCGTCTTCAGACACATTCCTAGGTTGGAGAATCAAGAAGCGAATGATCTTGCTCAACTAGCGTCCGGATACAAGGTGTCGAAGGAAAAGTTAGAAGAAGCCATCGAGGTCAGAAGAAGAGTCGTATCCACCAGGTTATCCCCATCAGATCTAGAGTCAATAAGATTAGGATACGGTGACGAAGAAAACTTCGAGATATTCAACATAGATGATTCAGGAATAACAGACTGGAGAAAGCCTGTCAAAGATTATCTACAAGACCCAAATCAGAAAGCAGAAAGAAGGGTAAAATACAGAGCTTTGAGTTACGTACTTTTGGGAAATGAATTGTTCAAAAAGACTGCAGAAGGAGTTTTGTTGAAATGCCTGAGTGAGGACGAAGCCTACATAGCCTTGTCGAATGTACACAGTGGAGCGTGTGGCGCACACCAAGCAGGTCACAAAATGAAGTGGCTTTTATTTCGACAAGGAATGTACTGGCCAACAATGCTGAAAGATTGTGTCGAATTCGCAAAAGGTTGTCAGGAATGTCAAGTACATGCAGGCATACCTCATGTCCCTGCAAGTGAGTTGCACTCAATTATAAAACCTTGGCCATTAAGAGGATGGGCGTTGGACTTGATCGGGGAGATTCGACCAGCTTCTTCAAAAGGGCAAAGGTACATTTTGGTTGGGATAGACTATTTCACAAAATGGACCGAAGCCATACCATTGGCGAATGTGGATCAAGAAGCAGTCATAGACTTTATCCAAAAATACATAATTTACAGATTTGGGATACCTGAGACAAAAACAACAGATCAAGGATCTGTGTTCACTGGTAAGAACATGCAGAAGTTTGCACAAGAAACAGGTTTTAAGCTCCTTACTTCAACACCTTACTACGCTCAAGCAAATGGGCAAGTTGAAGCAGCCAACAAGGTAGTGATAAACTTGATTAAGAAGCATGTGGGAAAAAAACCTAGAAATTGGCACAAGACTTTGGATCAAGCCTTGTGGGCTTGTCGAACGTCCCCCAAAGAGGCAACGAATTCGACTCCATTCAAGTTGACTTACGGACATGATGCAGTTTTGCCAGTCGAAATATATCTGCAGTCAGTTAGAGTGCAAAGGCATCATGAAATCCCATCAGATACATATTGGAGTATGATGATGGACGAACTAGTTGATTTAGACGAAGAAAGGTTGCGCGCGCTAGACCTAATAAGAAGACAAAAGAAGAGAGTCGAAAGATTTTACAACAAAAGAGTGAGATCCAAGACCTTCTTAATAGGTGATCTTGTGTGGAAAGTAATCCTTCCTATGGATCGAAAGGATAAATTAATGGGAAAGTGGTCTCCTAAATGGGAAGGACCTTTCCAGGTTCTGAGAACATTCTCGAACGGCGCGTACGAAATAGAAGAAATAGAGAAGGATAAGAGAATCCTAAGAATAAATGGCAAATATTTGAAAAAATATAAGCCTATATTGCAGGAGTAAAAGTAGTAACAGAATAAGTGCAAAACATAATTGTGATAAGATGGGCCAAATAGAAATGGCATTCAAAAGTTATTACAAAGAAAGCCTCAAAGGGCTGAGAGTTGCTAAATAAATTCGACTAAAAATTAAAATTGGCAAAAGTATCCTTCAAAGTGGCGAACTTCTGCCTCTGGAGGTGGAGTCGATGATCACAAAGACTTTTGTGAGTAGAGAGAGTCTCAATCTCCTGACTAAGTTGATGGGCTTTCTCTGCATGTCGAATACCCACCCTCAATTCTTCGTCAATCTCGCTCTGCTTGGGTTGCTGAATGGAGGCCTTACGTTTCTCCTCTTGAGAGATCTTTTCTTGAAGTGCTGCTATCTGTGTTTTCCATTTTTGAATATTGTCATTGCAAGCAGCAACTTCTTCGACATACGTTTCAGAGAGCTTTTGCAATTTTGAAACTTTGTCAGTCGAAGTCGAAACGGCATCCCATTCAGCAGTTTGAGTTTCGGACTTGGAGGAGATTTGAGCGATAAGATCCCTTTGACGATGGAGATCTGCAGTGGCCAAGTCAATGAGAGTCATCAACTCCATCACAAAACTTCCAATCTCAGCAGAAGTTTCCAAGACATTCACTTGCTTCAAGATTTTCTTAAGACCAATTTGAGCAAGGGAATTCTCTTCCAAGACTTTAAACAAATCGACATCAAGGATTTTCGTTTTGATTTTGGTCAGGAGGTTGCCAAGTGATGGTGCTTCAGAAGTTGCCCCAGAAGTGGTCGAACTACTCTGAGAAGAATCCTGGAAATTGAAACGGGTGCTAAGCATGGCTTTCAGATACTCCAAAGGTCTTTGCACTTTGAGATTTTCAAGTTCCTCGCGAGAGAAACTGGTCGAACTAGTTGATTTGCCACCCCCTTGGGCCCGGTCAGGAGCAGGTGGAGTGTTTCGCGTCGAAGTATGCTCAACCTCTGTTCGTTTCGACTGGTTGTCCCCATCTCTGGCAGCTCCATCTTCAGGATCATCTTCGACCACAACCTCCATTTCAATATCATCACCCTGAGGTGCAACATGTAATCCTGGATGAGGAGGAGATTCGTCTTCAGAGGCTTCACCCACTGTGGTGTCGAATTCTCCTACGGTTTGCATATCATGGTCACTTGTGGGGACATCTTCCTCTGGGGCTATTTCCTCCAGAATTTTCTCAGGCGTTCTTTCGACAACCACTTGTTCCTAAAAATAAATTCTAAGATTTAGAAGAAAAGATGTAGGAAAGGTGAACATATGCTGTCAAAATAAAAAAATTACCTCAGGAATTTCAGTATTAAAGCCAGATTCCCCACGCCCCGTATCTGTCGACTGAGGTTTAGCAGGAGGAGTGCTGGCAGAATCCTTCCTGATTGGGGTAACGATGGATCTTTGGGAAGAAACCTTTGTGAGTTTCTTTTTCTTCTGAGGGGGAGGGATTAACTCTGGAGATTCGTCACCAGACTCTTCATTAGGGACTTTATCCTCTTCTTTCTCCTCTTCATTCTTCTTCTTTTGGATGGTTGGGGGTTTTCGACTTACCTAGTCATACAGGCCAAAGCCAGTTAGTTCCAAATAATGGAAGGAAAATAATAAGAAGAGAAAAAGTTTTGTACCTTTGTCGAAGGCTTCTTAGCAGTATTGGGCGACGCTTCGACAGCAGCTTTCTTAGCAGGGATCTTCACGGCTAAGGAAAGAAAGAAAATTCAGAAACAAATATAAGAGATACATGATAAGACAGTTAGAATAACAGAAAGAAAAATCATATTTTTCTGTGAACACCTTCAAGAATGGTATCTTCCACGCGAACGTGTTCTATTCCAATATGAAGGTGTCCTGGATATTCGCCCAGATGATACTTAGTCGGAACCACACGCTCAGCAGGTTTTTGATACTTTTGACGAAGAATTTTCATAAAATCCCCACAAAGGAACCAGTCTGGGAGTGGAAAACCAAAGGCTACCCCAAAGTCAGCAGTTGGCAAAGGAGGAAACTTTGGTGGATGACAATTAAAAGCCAGGTCATAGCGCGCCTCTGGTGAAAGATTGGAAGGCAATGATAGTTTTTTAAACTTCTCTGTCAATTTACGTTTTAATTCGGCCGCTGCTTCGCATATGGTTCGACTAAGATCATCAGGTCTATACGCAGTTTCAAAATATTTTTGAAATTTCTGTATTTCTTTAATGTGTCGTTGAATACCTTTTTTGGTCCGATCCTGCACAAAAGCGAAAGCATTTGTCAAATGTGTAGCAAAAGCAGCTACGTCGAAAAATTTGTTGGAATAATAATCCTTCCACCATTCATCAAACTCAGGAGTGCATAAGAATGATGGTCGAAAAATAACTGGTCGAATGTCGAGAGAATCATCAGCCAGTTTCTTCGACAGCTCTTTGCCTTCGTCTTCAGTGTGAAGGGAGTTATAAAAAATGATGGACCCCTTTTTGGGGAATATAGGTTGAGGTTTGATTTGGATTAGACCAAACTGTCTAGAGACAAGGTTGGGTTGATAAACTATCAAAGCAATTTGATGTTTAGTGGTGTTACGGTAAGAAAAAAGGAGCCTAGGGGTTAAGAATGATTCCCAAACATTCAGAAATGTATTTTCATCCTTTTGCATCTCCAGAGGCAGTTGTTGGGTAAACCACTTAGGGCCAATCTTTCTATCAGCAAAAGGTGCCATGGTCGAAGTAAATTGATACCTTTTAGCAAACATCATAACATAGCTTTTAAAAGCTTGTCGAAGGCTGATTCCTTCGTCAGTTGGCGTTAGTAGCACTAATCTTGGCCATTCGACAGTCCTATCGCTTACTTCTTCTTCATCTATTTCTGGTGCTACAGGCAGATTGGCTTCAAATGTGGCATTGAGCCATAGTTGCAAGAGCCAAAAAGGTCCTGATAAGTTGATTTTCCCTTGGGTTTTGGTGTTCTTTAAGAAATGTACACTCTCACTCAGAGATTCATAGAGATTCGCCAGAATCATTTCGCTCAAGCATAGTTTCGTGCCTGCATGAAGCTGATTGGCTATGGTGATAAATCTCTTGGCAACTTGAAGAGAGCGAGAGCAGAACACATATTTGGATAGCCACAGTGTTAGAAAAGCTATATGTTCGACATCTAAAACTTCAGCAGTACTCTTATCGTGATAATAGGACATGAATAAGGAGTAGGGTGCAAGGCTAGTCTCGAAAGCAATGGTATCTTCACTTAAGACAGTAGGGTCGAAATCTATACCATTGGGGTGAAGACCAACAATGGCTGCTGCGTCGAAAAGGGTAGGCGTAACCATCCCACAAGGAAGGTGAAAGGTGTTGTAAGTACTATCCCAAAAGTAGAGAGAAGCCAAAAGCATATTTGGGCAGATATTGGGTCCTACTCTCGACAACTGGATAAGGTCGAAAATGCCTACTTCTTTCCAAAAAGACCCTTTAACTTTTTCGATTTTGTCTAACCAAGATACGTAGTCAGAAGGATCTTTCGACCATGGGCAGGTTCTAAATATCCTGGGAAAATTCAAATAGGCTAAGTCCAACTTCCAATATCCGTCGAACTCGATGAATCTTTTGGTTCCACAACTTTCTCTTTAGGCTGAGGTTTTCTTCCAGCGCCTATGGGTTTTGTGTGAAAATAAGATGGGAAAAACTCTCTTAAACGCTCTGGTTTAATCTCTGGGTTTGGAAGGGGACCTAACATAGCGTGACAATTTCCAGAAATAAGAACAGGGATTAGTACCTGAGATTTATAGATGCAGTCTTTCTCCTTTTCATTTGGAGGTTCCGGAACATACTGTTGATTTCCAATGGTCATTGGCCCTTTTAAATCATGCACAGGAGGAAAAGATGAGTCTTGTTTCTTCTTTGAGTGTTTACTGCTTGAGGGTTTTTGAGGCGCCATTGCTGGAAAAAACTGAAGAAGATTTCTCAGAAAATGTGAAAAGCTTGAGAAATGGGTATGAAAAAAGGAAATCTGAAACGTAAAAGGGTTTAAAGGAAAGATTTATGGGTATTTATAGGAAGAAGATGTTGAAACGTTTTAGATGGTAATGGTGTTAGTGGGACACGTGGCCATTTCTGATGGGAATGACAAAGAGGTAGAAGTTGAAAAGAAACCATGATGTGAGGAAATGATGGAAGTAGACTGTGAACGTGGGCTAGACGTGACATTGTGGAGAAAGTGTAATGATGAATCTGCATTGGAAATTGGGATTATCAGACTTGCATTTAATGAAGTTTAAATGACATGGCATCAAAGCACTAATTGACAACAAATGACTGTTTCTCCAGAACAACAGTCGAAACGTCTTTGCTGGGGGGCAATTTGTATACGTGCGTTTTCGACGCCATGAGATTTGGTGTAAGAAATGATTTTTTCGACAAATGATGACGTGGGTTGGAACGATTTGATAAATAAGTATGGTTCGATACTTCGACAAAATGGAAGTTTCGTCATTTCGACAAAGATATTTGCAGCTAGAAAGATACTTTCGACAGACATGGAGAACATTGCAGTATGTTGATAATTCGACAAACATCCTGAAGGAAGACGTCATTTCGACTTAACGTATAAATTTGAATTTAAAAAGTTGTGACGTTTGGCAGAAGACGCGTGGAAGCATCTGGCGAAAGGAGGAAAGCCATGTGTCGTAGTTTTAGGATTTAGTCGTTAATGACAGTTATGTTATTTATGTATATATAGGGTAGTTATTATCTGAAAAAGTGTGTGAAGAATTACTATATACAAAATTCCTGAAAACACTCAAAGTACCCGTGTGAGAGAAAAGAGTCATATTTGGAAAATGTATGTGTAAACAAACACCAATTCTTTCAAAGTTTATTTTATAAAGTTTAAAGTTCTTTACAAATTTCGTTTACGTTTTCCAGTCATTTATCTTTCTGCACTTTCTACTTTTCGACACTTTACATTTCATCAGTTATTTTCCGCCATTTACTTTATCTTGTTAAATTTACATCCACTTAACATTGTAATCAACACATTTCGACGTAAAACACTCAGAGAACAGAACTGAAAGATATAAAAATGATGTTAGATATCTTCAAGACCATCTAAATTTGCACATGTCCTAGGATTTGTGTGGTTGATCCTGCAAGTGACCCAATTCTACAAGTTTTGGTAAACCAGAGGTTGTTCGCCAAAATTCACAGCGAACACAGAATGAGTCGTCCATTAGGCTGTATCTGATGATAAAAGGGGTAGTCATACGCTAGACTATATTTCAGAATGTACCGTACGCTAGGTAGTATCTGAGGGGATGAATATCCAAATGGGTCGTACGCTAGACCGTATTGGAACAGTTGAAGGAACCATACGTTAGGCTGAATCAGAATGAGCCGTACGTTAGGCTATATCTGATAATATTTGTATATGTTGTATTTGCAATAAATGTCTGGGATGGGCTTAAAGATGTCATCATTAGGAGGATATCAGAATGCTTGTCAGAATGAATATTCATATGGATTATATCTGAAAGATGTATCTGAATCTTGAATGTAATCGATAAAGATATCTGTCTGAATGAATCTTTATTTTGACTGTATCAGGAGGATAATTAACCTGGAAAAAAAGAGTTAGCCTCATGCCATGTCATGATGCATGAGATGTTTTATGCTCTTGAAAATAAATGCGAACATTGCATGCATGTATATGCTGGGAAATGATGCATGAATGAATTATGCGTCTGAAATTTTTTGCCATTGGAAAATAAATCCCGATATTCTGGTTGGAGATATTTGTATTGATGACCCTTTCTTAGCTGGGGATATTTGATTTCTGTCTGATGGTAGAAATATTCAACAGAACCTGACTGGGGATAAAAGAGATGACCAGTTTGTCTAGTAGTGCCAATTTCTTCTGGGAATAACTGGTTTTGCTGGGGAATAGGATTTGCAACCGGATTTGTTAGAACGCATGGTTAAACCTTATCCTTGATCCTAAAGTCTTTTAGTAATTGTTATTTCTATTTTATGCATGTACTTTCGGTAAACATCAATCATATTCAAATGCATATATTAATTCGAATTAAATCAATGGACGTTTATGCAAACAAAACGGAGAAAGTAAAACAAAAGTATCTTTTTGGAAATAAAATTGTATTGATTTTGAAAGAGGGCCTATAAACAAGCAATTTTAATACAAGGAGACAGAAATCCTAGTAAGAGGAAATTGTCAAGAAAGCAAAGAAAAAACAGCTATGAAAAAAAAGTCCTATTGATTTTAATTCTACTACTGCTATTATGTCTTCAAGCATCTCATTTCTTGCTGTCGGATAGAAGTGATTGGCTTGTTCAGTCTCTTTGACTTTGGTGAAGCTGACCGAGAACGGGACATAGTCATACGCTTTAATCCCTAATTTTTGCCTGGACCGCCTTTTCAGGTTTTCAGTCCACCAGGATACCCTTTTTTACCCAAGCCGCCTTTTCAGGTTTTCGACTTGCCGGGTGTACATTTTTATATGTTTATCCCTAATTTTTGCCCGAACCCTTTTGGTTCGCCGGGATGCCCTTACTTTTGCCTAGATATGTCGACCTAGCGGATCTCTTTTATGCGTAGTATTTTTTAACTATGTCCGCGTTCACGGGATGCGGGAAATCTTCGCCATCCATTGTAGCAAGCATCATGGCTCCACCAGAGAACACCTTCTTAACTACAAATGGCCCTTCGTATGTGGGAGTCCATTTGCCTATAGGATCACCTTGTGGTAGAATGATACGCTTTATCACCAAGTCGCCAATTTGATACACCTGTCTCTTGACTTTTTTATTAAATGCATGGGTCATGCACTTCTGATATATCTGTCCATGACAAACAGCCGCAAGTCTCTTTTCATCAATCAAATTTATCTGATCGAGTCGAGTCTGAATTCATTCATCTTCATCTAAGCCTGCATCTTTCATAATTATTAGAGAGGGAATCTGAACTTCCACTGGTAAAACGGCTTCCATTCCGTAGACTAAAGAGAAAGGAGTTTCCCCTGTCGAAGTGCGTACTGAAGTGCGATAACCATGAAGAGCAAATGGTAACATCTCATGCCAGTCTTTGTATGTTACTGTCATCTTTTGTATAATCTTCTTAATATTCTTATTAGCGGCTTCTACAGCGCCATTCATCTTTGGCCGGTACGGAGAAGAGTTATGGTGTTTTATTTTGAACTGCGTGCAAAGTTCAGTAATCATCTTGTTGTTCAAATTAGTACCATTATCAGTGATAACTCTTTCAGGGATGCCATACCGACAAATAAGACTATTCTTGATGAACCGTGCCACCACATTCTTGGTGACAGAAGCAAATGAGGCTGCCTCTACCCACTTCGTAAAGTAATCAATATCAACAAGAATGAAACGATGTCCATTAGAAGCAGTAGGTTTAATCTCTCCAATCATATCAATGCCCCACATTGCAAAGGGCCAAGGGGCTGTAAACATGCTCAATGGAGCAGGAGGTATATGTACTTTGTCTGCATAGATCTGGCACTTGTGACAAGTTCTGGAGTGATGGTGGCAATCAGCTTCCATGGTAGACCAATAATACCCTGATCTCAGAATCTTCTTGGCCATCGTATGTCCACTAGAATGAGTCCCAAAAATACCGTCATGCATGTCTTCCATAATCTTTTCTGCTTCCTTTTTATCCACACAACGAAGCAAAGTCGAATCATGATTACGTTTGTATAATACTCCATTACTCAAAAAGAATTTAGCGGAGAACTTCCTCAAAAAATTTCTGTCATTGATGGATGCCCCTTCAGGGTATTCCTGAGTTTCTAAATATCTTTTTACTTCGTGGAACCAAGGTTTCTCTTTTACTTCATCAGCATTAAGTTCATAACAATATGTTGGTTCATCTAATCGTTCAATGGTGATCATGGGAGCTTCATTGTCCCATCTAACTCTGAACATAGATGACATGGTAGCCAATGCGTCTGCCAGCTGATTCTCTTCTCGTGGAATATGTTCGAATGTAATCTCTTCAAAGTATGGGATTAATGTCAACACCCGCTCTCGATAAGGGATGAGATTCGGATGTTTAGTGTCCCATTCTCCTTTGATCTGACTGATTACTAAGGCTGAGTCTCCGTACACACCCAAAAACTTGATTCTCAGGTCTATAGCAGCTCTGAGTCCCAAAATACATGCTTCATACTCAGCCATATTATTGGTACAATCAAAACATATTCTAGCAGTGAAAGGCGTATGGAAACCCTTGGGAGAAATAATTACAACACCAACACCATTGCCCAATGCATTAGAAGATCCATCAAAAACCATAGTCCATCGGGATCCCAGTTCGGGTCCTTCATCCGGTCCAGGTTCTTCATAATCAGTAACAAGCATAACATCCTCATCAGGGAACTCAAAATTCATAGATTGGTAATTATCAACTGCTTGATGAGCCAAATGATCAGCTAACACGCTTCCTTTGATTGCTTTCTTGGTAGTATACTGGATATCACACTCTGTTAAAATCATCTGCCATCTTGCTATTCTTCCGGAGAGAGCAGGTTTCTCAAATATATATTTGATAGGATCCATCTTAGAAATCAATAAAGTGGTATGATTCAACATATACTGTCTTAGTCGGCGAGCAGCCCAAGCCAAAGCACAACAAGTTTTCTCAAGCAGTGAGTATCTTGTTTCACAGTCGGTAAACTTTTTGCTAAGGTAGTATATTGCATGCTCTTTTCGACCAGACTCGTCATGTTGCCCCAGCACACACCCCATTGAATTTTCTAACACGGTCAAATACATGATTAGAGGTCTTCCTTCAACTGGTGGCATCAGAATTGGAGGTTCTTGGAGATACTTCTTGATTTTGTCAAAAGCTTCTTAACATTCATCATTCCATATTATCTCTTGATTTTTCCTCGGTAATTTGAAGATGGGTTTGCAAGTAGCAGTCAAATGGGAGATAAATCGGGCAATGTAATTCAAGCGTCCCAAGAAACCTCTGACTTCTTTATCTGTACGGGGAACTAGCATTTCTTGAATAGCTCTCACCTTATCCGGGTCAACCTCAATTCCTTTACCACTAACAATAAAGCCCAAGAGTTTACCGGATCTTACTCCAAAGGTGCATTTGTTCGGGTTCAATCTCAACTTGTATTTCTTCAACCTCTCAAACAGTTTGTATAAATGATCGAGATGTTCTTCTTCAGTATGAGATCTGGCTATCATGTCATCCACATATACCTCTATTTCATGATGGATCATATCATGGAACAAAACCACCATAGCACGCTGGTATGTTGCCCCTGCATTCTTTAAACCGAATGGCATTACTTTGTAACAGAAAGTGCCCCATTGCGTCACAAACGTAGTTTTCTCCATGTCTTCAGGTTCCATCTTAATCTGGTTATAACCTGAGAATCCATCCATGAATGAGAATACCTTGTGTTGAGCGGTGTTATCTACCAGAACATCAATGTGCGGAAGTGGAAAGTCATCTTTGGGACTTGCTTTATTCAAATCTCTGTAATCTACACACATTGGCACCTTACCATCCTTCTTTGGCACTAGTACCACATTAGCAACCCATTGAGGATAAGAAGTAACAGCTAGAAAACCTACATTAAATTGTTTCATAACCTCGACTTTGATTTTCTCAGACATTTCAGGACGCATGCGACGAACCTTTTGCTTAACAGGATGACAATCTTCCTTCATCGGCAAACGATGTACTACTATATCAGTATCCAGTCCTAGCATGTCTTCATAAGACCAAGCAAAAATCTCTACATAGTCATGTAACATCTGAATCAATCTTTATTTGACACTGTTTTCCAAGCCTGCTCCTATTTTGACTTCTTTATTGTCTACTTCAGTACCCAGATTTACAATTTCAATTGATTCCTCATGCGACTGTATAGTCTTTTCTTCTTGCAGTAACAGTCTGGCAAGCTCTCCAGGCACTTCGCAATCTTCCTCACTTCCATCCTCGGCTTGGTAGATCGGATTTTTAAAGCCATAATTAATAGTATCAGAATTATTATCAACAGGATCCAGAGTGGATACGGATCTGCAATTTGTTACGTGAGTGTGTGTAAGAAAACATAGCTTATTTGAAAGATGACAGGAAAGATAAAGAGCACAATATTTGAATGCAAAAAGTCCATTGATTTATTGAATATGAATATGCTTATGAAAATGACAAAACCCTTAACAAATTAACTATTGTGCCCCAGGCATAGACACAATGCTTTAAGAAGTTCAATTGTTCATAATAAAAATTACAAAATTTGAAACACTAAAATAAGCAATAACAATTACTCCTGACTAAAGGAAATCGGGATAGTGTCTTCAGCCTTCCAATTATTGAGTTCGTCACCAATTGTTGGGAAAATCCAGCTATCCAAGTCGCAATCGCTATCAGCATCTTCTACAGCATTAATCTGATCTTTGACTATCTTTTCAGAGCTAAACCCCAGGCCAAATTTATCAGACTTGTACGGTACATCAATCAGTTGACCCCAGCCAGTACGACCACCATCTTCAACCACGGCTTGAGCATCTTTCAGAGAAATCATAGCAGGAGGAGCAAGAATAACCTTGGGCACACGGGAAGTTGGCTTAAGGACAGGACCGGTCGGAGGAACTACTTCAAATGACTGAGAAGGAGTCTCAAAGAATTCACCATCCATCTCGACGTATCTGAAGGTATGCACACTACTGACAATATACTCTTCTTCTCCATACAAAGTGACAATCTTGCCCTCTATTGGATACCTCAGCTTTTGATGGAGAGACGAAGCTACAACACTTGCCCCATGGATCCAAGGGCGTCCCAGCAAGCAAGAATAGGCAAGACGAATGTTCATTACGTAACAAGTAGTGTTGAAGACTTGAGGTCCTATCTTGATAGGGAGAACCACTTCACCATGGACAACACTCTTCGCACCATCGTAAGCACGCACCACAACGTCACTAGGTTTCAGTTCAATGCTTTTACAGTCAAGCTTATCGAGCACAGCTTTCGGTAGCGCATTCAAAGAAGAGCCATTGTCGATCAACACATGAGACAAGATGATCCCCTTACACTCAATGGAGATATGCAGAGCTTTACTGTGATTCTTTCCTGCTGGTGTCAGGTCAGCATCAGAAAAGCCTATGCCATTATCAACAGCCAAGTTAGCAACATAATTTTCTAACTGATCGACAGATGTCTCCTGAGGTACATGAGCGGTCTTCAAGAATTTTATCAACGCATTGGCATGAGATTCAGAAGATAACAACAAGGATAACATCGAAATTTTAGACGGAGTATGCCCCAGCTGTTCTACCACATCGAAATCACTCTTACAGATGATTTTCAGCATTTCTTCCATTTCCTGCTTGGCAACATCTTCGGTAACTTCGACTGGTGTCTTTGACTGAGAAGGATTGATTACTGGTCCCTTTCCTCAAGTTTCAGGGGCGAGAGGTGAGATTTCTGGAGAGAAGATCCTTCCACTTCGAGTAATTTTACTAGTCCCAACAATGTCAATGTCATTAGGATTAGCAGAATCATCATCTTGCTTTATGTCGTGGATGTAAACATCACCTTCATAATTCCATGGAATGGCTTTGCTTGAGGAATACGGTACTGGGCCAGGTGCAGTAATAATTAGGGGAGCTACCTTGGACTCAGCAGTAATCTTCACAGGCACTCTAGTAGCGGTAATCTTCACTGGAACTTTGGACCTAGCAATCACAAATATTTCTTCAATAAGGGTTTCCACCTTAGGAATCTTTTCAAAGAGAATTGTACGATCATCCATCAGCCGTTGAATACCATTCCTCAACTTCAAGCAATCATTGGGTCGGAGTATACAGAGATCGCAATTTTCAGCACAACCTGGAAATAAACTAGCTTGCAATAAATTCTTCTTGATGATCAGAAGAGGAGATGCTAAGTCAGCTACATTAGTAATGTGAGAATTGTCATCCACAACATTAACAGTCTTGTCATGATTAGTGTTAGATGCCCAAAAGTGCTTATTTGAGTTATCATATGTGGGCATCTTTCACTCTTATTCCTTGCTAATGTGGTCAAAACCACATTCATTTTAATAGAATGCATCACATTGATAAGCAAGCTTGGTGCCTTTGATTTGTGTGTTATTGTGCAGGAAAAGGCATGAACTAATTGAAAATGAAGACACAAGAAAATTGGCAAAGGAACCAAGTTCACAAGCATTCTATCTGCCAGCTCGCTAGGCGAGGATGTGGCGAAGCAAAACCTTCGCTAGGCGAGCTCCTGGCGAAAGGCTCCAGTAAATTGGTTAATTAATTCGCTAGGCGAACTGAAGGCGAAGTGGCAGCGAATTCAGTCTGCTTTGGTGAAAAGAGCAGCCAGCACTAGCTCGCTAGGCGAGGCTCTAGCGAGTCCCCAGCGAGCATTCCAGTAGCAAAACCTCTCAACCTCGCTGGGGCGAAGGTTGAAGCGAGTTCTTCGCTAGGCGAAGGTCTGTTCGCTAGGCGAACATGACAGTTCCACAGGCCCAGTTTTCTCTGGGCGCAGGGGCATTTTGTGCCCATTTTTGGCCTTCGCTAGGCGAGCCATTCTGCTCGCCTAGCGAACGTGACAGTTCTGCACTTGTCTATAAGTAGCAGGTGCCACTTTTTGAGCCCATACCACTTTTTACCAACTTTTCCATTTTTTTTGTACTTTCTCTTAGATATTTTACAGCATTGTTTGGAGGGATTTTTGATGCCCTAATTTCATTTCTCTTCATCTAGCAACCATCTTCCACAAAAAGAAGGTGGATTCCCATCCAACTTCGATCATTCGACTTGGATGTTGATCAACCCTCTTTTCTTACTTGCCGACCAAGCTACCATGAAAATGAGTAGCTAAGTCTCCATTTGTCAAGGTTAGATGTAGGTGATTTCCAAGCTTTGTGTGTAAATGTAAGGATCCTCATTTGTAAACTCTTTAACGGTAAATATATGATGAAAACTTTGTTTCTATTTAAAACTCTTTGTGTTGGTATTTGATCGAGAGATGTTTACCGATTCTTGACCTAGGTTTTCATCCAAACTTGTTTGTTAGCTAGAGATAGTAACGAATGATTTTGTTCACCATAAGGTTGAACCAAAAAGTTGTCATTTTGATAGATTATGTTCGAGAGAAACAATGGATCAAAATGACAAAACTCACAATGGGTGTTCGAGAGAAACGCATTGAGAGGACCTTGTGAAATAATTTATCATCTAAAGGAGTTTATAATATTGTTGACCGTGCAAAAACATGCAAAGCAAATGTAATCATTGAAACCTAACTTTGACAATATTTCTCATATTAATCAAAACATAACTTTTACCGCAATTAATTACTTTGTATGCAAGATAACTTGATTAAAACCAAAACCCTAGTGTTACATTAAGTTAAGATTAATTCAACCATTGAACGGCAGTGATATCTTACAATCTCTGTGGATACGATAACAAAACCCGACACTTAAAAACTGTCACAACAAAATGGCGCCGTTGCCGGGGATTGTAAATTGATATTGCGAGCATCGCATTGGTTGTTTTAGTTTTAGCTTGTGAATTTTTGACTTGTGCTTGTAATTCGTTTGGTTTAGTGTGCAGCTTACGTTTTATGCGAGGGAAAATCCCTGTGGACGAACTTCTTTTTGATCCGGAGATCGAAAGAACCGCAAGGAGGCTCAATAGCAAAACAAGACGTAGGAGGCAACAGGCTAGGCAACGCCAAGAGCAAGGAGAAAGTTCTTCAACCACAAATCCACACCCATTCGTACCAAACATGGAGCCACAACCACCACCACCGATTTCTACTCCATGTATCAACAGTCCAAGGAACACTGCTCAGTTTGCCAACCAAACTGGAAGGCAAGCTGAGATGAAGACGGGAACTCTGAATTTATTGTATGGGAGTCCATTCACCGGAATGGACCATGAAGACCCATTTGCTTTTCTCACAAAATTCTATGAGATAGCATTGGCTGCCGGAGTGGATCAGGCTCAGGAGCTTCCGTTGTTCAGACG
This sequence comes from Lathyrus oleraceus, assembly GCF_024323335.1. Lineage (NCBI taxonomy): Eukaryota > Viridiplantae > Streptophyta > Magnoliopsida > Fabales > Fabaceae > Lathyrus > Lathyrus oleraceus. The sequence goes on from NC_066579.1 coordinate 372,415,822, forward strand.
TTTATTTCCTCACGCTTTGCTCGGTAAAGCAAAGGATTGGTATCTCGATCAAACACCTGCCGTAATGACAGATTGGAATGTGTTAGAGGAGAAATTCATTGAAAGATTTTTCTCTCATAACCGATTCATGGAATCAAAGACGGCCATCTCGGTGTTTTCTCAAGGAACCAGTGAATCGTTGAATGAAGCGTGGGAGAGATTCAAGTCCATGCTAAGGAAATGTAAAGGGCATGGATTTGATGAATTAACTCAAATCCATATCTTCAGAAATGGACTTCAACCAAACTGTAAGACGTTGTTGGATGCCACCTCGGGTGGCTCGTTGATGTCAAAGAGTGCCGAAGAAGCCACCAACATTATCAACCGTATGGCTTTGAATGATCTTCAAAGTCAAAGTCGTGGAAGTTCTTTGAAGAAGGTGGGAGTGCTTGAGTTAGGGACGAATGATGCCATACTTGCCCAAAACAAGCTCATCTCACAACAAGTGGAACTTTTAACGTAACAAATCAAAGAGTTAAGAGAACCGTCAAAAGCTAAACAAATAGCTTGTTGTGAACTTTGTAAAGGTGAACATGACACCGGATTTTGTCCACCTCCCGGTTTTGACGAAGTAAATTACATGGCCAATCAACGGGACTATCAACCAAGACAACAACAACCTTATCAACCGCACCCTCAACAACAACAACAACAACAACAATTCCAAGGGAACCAAGGGTTCCAACCTAGAAGCAACTATTATCATAACCAAGGTTATGGAGGTGGTTCTTCTAGCCGTCAAAATCCTCCCCAAAATCCGTATCAATCTCAACAACCGCCGGTAGTCAATTCTAAATTGGAAGAGACATTGACGCAATTCATGCAAATGTCAATGGCCAATCAAAAGAGTAATGACGCGGACATAAAAAATCTTGAAACTCAAGTTGGGCAACTTGCCAAGCAACTAGCTGAACAACAAACCGGTCCTTCTTTCTCGGCCAATACGCAAACAAATCCTAAGGAGCATTGTAAGGCGATTGTGACGAGAAGTGGAAGGGAGTTGGGTAGTGAAAATGAAAAAAGAGTGGAGAGTGAAAAAAGAGAGAAAGAGAAGGAGATTGAGGAGAAAATAGTGGATGAAAATGTTGACGGTGAAGTAGGAGTGTGGAGTGATGAGGAAGTAGTTGAAAATAATAAAAATAATGGTGAAGTTGAACAAGAAAAAGGTGTGGAGATTGAGGAAAATAATAATGATGAGGTGCTAAGGGAGGTAGTGAAGAAGCCTAGATGGAAAAGTGCTAGAATTGCAAAGGGAAAGGAGGTAGTGAGCGCTACTCCGGTTTAAAATCTTCCTTACCCTCATGCCCCTTCCAAAAGGGAAAATGAACGGCATTACGCCCGGTTCATGGATATTTTTAAGCAATTACAAATAAACATTCCGTTTGCTGAAGCTTTGGAACAAATGCCAAAGTATGCCAAGTTCATGAAGGACATACTAACCAAAAAGCGGAGGTATACGGAACCGGAGACCATCGTCCTTGATGCGAGCTGTAGTGCCATCATTCAAAGGACGCTTCCTAAGAAAGAGGTTGATCCGGGAAGAGTTACATTGCCGGTTAAAATTGGTGATGTGTATGTCGGAAAGGGACTTATTGACTTGGGGTCGAGCATAAATCTTATACCTTTGTCAATTATCAAGAGGCTTGGCAACATCGAGATTAAGTCCATCCGAATGACATTACAATTGGCGGATAAGTCGACGACCCATCCTCATGGCGTAGCCCAAGATGTGTTGGTGAAGGTCGACAAATTCTTTTTCCCGGTGGATTTTATTGTAATTGATATGGAGGAAGATGATGATGCTCCGCTCATATTGGGCCGACCATTCATGAAGACCGCAAGAATGATGATTGATGTTGATGACGGTTTAATGAAGGTGCGTGTTCAAAATGAGGAGGTCACATTTGATCTATTCGAGGCGATGAAGCATACCAAGGATCGAAATGATAGCTTTCGCATCGATGTGATCGAAGACGCTATTATGGAAGTTTCAAAGCATATCCACGAGATATCTCCTATGGAGTTAGCTCTCGACGACTCATTGGAGGTTTTCACTGTTGAGGAGGAGCTAGCTCTTGAGGAATGTTTGAAGGAACTTGATAGCTTGGAAGACCTACAACCGTGGGAAATAGAGGAAGAAAATTTGAAGAAGGAGGTAATTGATGAGAAAGCGCCAATTGAATTAAAAGAGTTACCTTCGACTTTGAAATATGTGTTTTTAGATGAGACCGAGGCAAAGCCGGTCATCATAAGCAACCTCTTGACAAAAGAAGAAGAAGCCCGTCTAATCATTGTGCTCAAAACCAATCAAGAAGCTATGGGTTGGACTCTTTCCGATCTTAAAGGAATTAGTCCATCCTATTGTATGCACAAGATTTTGATGGAGGAGGATTTCAAGCCGGTGGCTCAACCACAACGCCGCTTAAATCCTACAATGAAAGAGGTTGTAAGAAAGGAGGTGGTGAAGCTTTTGGATGCGGGAATGATTTACCCGATCTCGGATAGTCCGTGGGTTAGTCCCGTGCACGTGGTTCCGAAGAAGGGTGGAATGACCGTAATCCGTAATGACAAAGACGAATTGATCCCGACTAAAGTTGCCACGGGATGGAGAATGTGTATAGATTATAGACGGTTGAATACCGCGACTCGTAAGGACCATTTTCCACTCCCATTTATGGATCAAATGCTTGAAAGACTATCGGGCCAACAATACTACTGTTTTTTAGACGGCTACTCCGGGTACAACCAAATTGCGGTTGACCCGGTTGATCATGAGAAGACGGCTTTCACGTGTCCGTTTGGAGTGTTCGCATACAGAAAAATGCCTTTTGGGCTTTGCAATGCGCCGGCGACATTCCAACGATGTGTCCAAGCTATTTTTGCCGATCTAATAGAGAAAACAATGGAAGTCTTCATGGATGACTTCTCGGTGTTTGGTGGGACGTTTAGTCTATGCTTGGCAAATTTGAAGACGGTGTTGGAAAGGTGTGTGAAGACTAATTTGGTGCTAAATTGGGAAAAGTGTCACTTTATGGTGACCGAGGGGATTGTGCTAGGCCACAAAGTCTCTAAAAGGGGGCTTGAAGTGGATAGAGCTAAGGTTGATGTAATTGAAAAATTACCCCCTCCGGTCAATGTGAAGGGCATCCGTAGTTTTTTGGGGCACGCGGGGTTCTACCGGCGCTTCATCAAGGACTTCTCAAAGGTGGCTAAACCTTTGAGCAATTTACTCGCCAAAGATCAGGTATTTCTCTTCACCGACGATTGTTTGCAAGCTTTCGAGGTTTTAAAAGAAAAATTGGTTACCGCTCCAATAATAGTCGCTCCCGATTGGAATGAAAATTTTGAACTAATGTGTGACGCGAGTGACTATGCCGTTGGAGCGGTACTTGGCCAAAGAAAGGACAAAACTTTTCATGCTATACATTATGCGAGCAAGGTTCTTAACGAGGCTCAAATAAATTATGCCACAACGGAAAAAGAACTACTCGCAATAGTGTATGCGCTAGAAAAGTTTAGGTCCTATCTTATAGGGTCTAAAGTCGTGGTGTACACCGACCACGCGGCGATTAAATATCTGCTGACCAAGCCGGATTCGAAGCAAAGGCTCATCCGTTGGATCCTCTTGTTACAAGAATTCGATGTCGAAATTAAAGACAAGAAGGGATCGGAAAACTTGGTAGCGGATCATTTATCCCGCTTGGTGAATGTCGAGGTTACCGCATCTGAAAAGGAAATCCGGGAAGAATTTCCTGATGAAAAATTGTTTAAGATTCAAGTTAGGCCGTGGTTTGCAGACTTTGCAAACCACAAGGCTAGTGGTTGTGTGCCGGCCGATCTAACTTCGAACCAAAAGAGGAAGTTCCTTTCGGATGCGAAGTATTATGTTTGGGATGACCCATACTTGTTTAAGTTGGGTAGCGATAACCTGTTAAGGAGATGCGTAACTGGTGATGAAGCCCAGAGCATCCTTTGGCATTGTCACAACTCGCCTTATGGCGGACATTATAATGGGGTTAGAACGGCCACTAAAATTCTTCAATCGGGATTTTATTGGCCAACTATTTTTAAAGACGCACATACCCATGCGCAAAGTTGTGACAGTTGCCAAAGAAGTGGTGGGATAGGTAAGAGAGATGAGATGCCTCTCCAAAATATCCAAGAAGTGGAAGTGTTCGATTGTTGGGGCATAGATTTTGTTGGACCTTTCCCACCCTCTTACGGGAATGAGTACATGCTTGTAGCTGTTGATTATGTCTCTAAGTGGGTTGAGGCGATTGCCTCACCTCGGGCGGATGCCAAAACGGTGATAAAATTTTTAAAGAAAAACATCTTTTCCCGTTTTGGAACACCCCGAGTGTTGATTAGTGACAGAGGGTCACACTTTTGCAATGCACCTTTGGAAACAATTCTAAAACAGTATGGTGTGTCGCATAGGGTGACAACTCCGTACCACCCTCAGGCTAACGGGCAAGCGGAGGTCTCTAATCGAGAGATTAAGAGAATCCTAGAAAAAACCGTGTCTAATTCTAAAAAAGAGTGGTCCCAAAAATTGGACGAAGCATTATGGGCCTACCGTACGGCCTTTAAAGCTCCAATTGGCCTAACTCCGTTTCAATTAGTATTTGGTAAAACTTGCCATTTGCCGGTTGAATTGGAGCACAAGGCCTTGTGGGCCCTAAAATTTCTAAATTTTGAACATGAGTTGGCCGGTAACAAAAGGAAAGTACAACTACTTGAGTTGGAGGAGATGCGCAATGCCGCATACCACTCAAGTTGGTTGTACAAAGAAAAAGCAAAGAAATATCATGACAAGAAGATCCGAACCAAAGAATTCGTGCCCGGACAATTGGTCTTATTGTTCAACTCCCGGTTGAAGTTGTTTCCCGGGAAGTTGAAATCAAAATGGTCCGGGCCATTTCGGGTGAAAGAAGTAAAAGAATACGGGGCCATTATCATTGAAGACATGGACGAGAAAGACAGTTGGACCGTGAACGGCCAACGATTGAAAGTGTATCTCGGCGGTCATGTGGATCGCGAGAGTTGTGCTCAGCCGCTCGATGCTCCTCTGTGAGCATCGCACCGTCGAGCTTAGCCGACGTTAAACAAGCGCTAGTTGGGAGGCACCCCAACATTGTAAGTATTTCCTGTTTTATGTTTGATGTTGTATGAGTATTGTGTGCTTTTTCAGGCTGGATGACATGCAAGTGCTGCATTTGCAAAAGCACTTGCTGTCATGCTCGCTTGCAGCTCGCTAGGCGAGGCTGCAGCGAGCGCGCTCGCTGGTTGCTCGCTAGGCGAGGCAGTAGCGAGCGCACCAGTACTGTTCTATTTAAATAGTTCAGCAGGGCAGTTTTGCCCTTACCCTAAAAATTCTTCTAAACTGCTCTGCTGAAGAGTGCGATTTGCCTTCTCAAATTCTCTACTGTGCATCCATATCAACAACATTTGTGTGTCGGTCAATTGCAAACACTTCCCACTTCTCCTTTCCAAATCCGTTTACCTCAAGGTTTGCCCTATTGCATGTTTCTTTTGTTGCATTATTTATTTCCAAATTTGAATGGTAAATAGAATAGGTGTGATAGGAACCTTGAGGTTGCATGCAATTTTGGGAGTTTGCAATGTTGTGCATTTAGGTTTTTAAATTGGGGATTTACTCTTACTTAGGTTTTCCATGAAATTAGGTATCCCCAATAGCATAGAACAATTCATAGTCATGAGAAATCATTGGGTTTTGCTGTGGAAACCTTGTATGTACGGGTTTTGGGGGAAACAATTTTGAAAATGCAGAAAACCCCAAAACCCGTAAGGTTCGCTAAGCACTCGCTAGGCGAACCTGGGGCGAGCATTCGCTGCCACTTCGCTAGGCGAAGCAGCAGCGAGCAAACCAGTCCCTTATAAAAACTGTTTTGGTTCTAATCTGTTTGTTTCGTGTTTGTTGCTTTATCTCTTGTTTTGCAGAATGGAGTCAAGATCTAGTGCTGGCAAGAAAAGAAAGGGAGCGGCAACTACTTCACGAACCGTGCTGATCCAATTCGATACCGACAAGTTTGTCGGTGCAAAGCAAGCGGCACGGTACATCGCTTTGGAGAAGCGAAAAATTTTGCCTGAGAAGCGTTTTCTGATCAACCCACAGGGCACGTATAGGAGTTTTGCCGGGTTGATCGATACAAAGAAATGGGATAGGTTGATAAATCCCTTGGAACACTATGACATCGCTACAGTGCGGGAGTTCTACGCTAACGCATTGCCAGATGATGATGAGCCCTTCACTTGGGTCTCTAGAGTGGCCGGTCGGCCAGTTCCTTTTGACAGGGATACGATCAACCAAATTCTCGGGGAGCCGCTTCAGCTGGGTGCTGACCAAAGAGACCAGTACCATATTGACCTCCGGCTGCACAAGGATGTCCCAGCAATTACGGCCGCCCTGCTTTTACCTGGGAAATCAGTTGAGCCGAACCCATCTGGGGTTCCTGTGAGATATCATCGGGAGGACATGACTCCCATGGCTCAGCTGATTCTACTTCTGGTTTTGACCAACATCCAACCCAAATCCCACACCTCTACTGTGCCGATCCCAGTGGCACATTTAGTACATTCCATCCTCGCCAATGTCGAGATTGATGTGGCGAGGATCATTGCCAATGAGCTGAAGACGGTAATAGAGAGCGGACTGAAGTCGGGGGCTCGGGTGAATTGCCCCCTTGCATTCCCTTGTTTGATTATGAGTCTGTGCATTAAGGCACGAGTGCGACTTCCGTCTCGGGGTCAGGTTAGGATCCCGGCTCCTATTGATGATCGGTATGTAGCTAAGTATTGTAGAGCTAAGGCTACCGCTGGCAGTACGGCCTCGGGAAGTACTCGGGCTGCTGATGGTCCTAGTGCTTCTACTCCCAGGGTCGATCCATACCTGCGGGCTGCGTGTGAATTCAATTTCGAGTGGATGGCAGCATCGCAGAGGGCTATGATTGACATGCACGACTCGACGCAGCGTTTGCAGCTGCAGGGTAGTGGTGCACATGCTTTGATGACACGGGAGCAGTTTCTGACTAATGCAAATTGGCCCGTGGACGTGCCAGTCTATTCTGAGGGGGTGGGAGCTGACGCTGATGATGATGATGAGGATGATGATGAGGCGACCGGTTCTGAGGCCGGTAGTGAGGAGGAGTCTTGAGCCCTTTGTGGGTTAAGTTTTTGTTTTTGTATTTCAGTTTTTATTATGGCATTTTTATTTGTACTTTTGAATTTTGTATTTTGACCATGGGTTGTACTATTGGGGTGTTTTGTCCCCCACGAACAAAATTTTATTTTTCAGTTAATGTTATTTATGTTTGTTGTTAATTTTGTGTGTTTAATAAATTTTTGGTTGAATGAGTGGCAAACCCTTCTAGATTGGTTGCTCCTCAAGAAGTACCCAATGAAGGTGCATCCGAGCTTGGATGGCAATGATAAGAATAACAAGTGAATGAAGCTAAGGTACATGGTTACCGTCGGCTAGAATTTTAGAATGCATTAGGAACTTTACTCTTTTTGGTAAATAGAATATTGTCTTTTTGCAACATAATTGAATGAATGTTTCATCTAGAACTTAGAACCATATATTGTGAGGAAACCTCCATTGTACACTTAAATGCTGGAGTCTAATAAGTTTTGTTGATTCATTTGATTCATTATTTGTCTGTTATTATTGTGAAATTGTGGAAGCAATTAGAAATGATCAAGGCACTTGTTTTCTTTCGAGCACAACTACATCCAAAAACAACTTACCTGTGAGCAGAGAGAGTATTTGTTAACCCCTTTGAGCCTAAACAGTTGAATCTCGGCTTGAAATAAAGCGAGATCTCAAAAATCTTTTTTTTACAACCCGGAAAATATTGATTATTGTTCTTTTGCCGTAAGAAGTTAAGAGCATTCACTTAGGTTGTGGAAGAAATAAGTTGGGGAGAACGAAAAAGAATCGGTAAATTCCACAACTCTTGAAAAAGAAAAGAAAAACCGAGCAAGCATAGAAAAATATATGTATAGAAAATGTAGAAAATAAACATCTGTTTTGTATATTTGATGTGAAAGAAAAGAACAAAAATAGAAAATGAATGCTTGCTTGGAAGAAAAATAGTGAAAAATTGAGTTGTGGAATATGTGTTGTGAAGGTTACAAATAAGAAACAAAGGAAACAAAGTCGAGTAGTGTGAATATTACTGTGAATGTCTCTTTTGCATCGGCACTTTCGTTTCAATGGCCTTAGAAATGACCCTTGTTTGTTAACCCGACCAAGCTTCAACCGAAAAGCCCTTAGTGATCTTTTTGTTTCCACAGTACAACTTATAATTGTTAGACATTGTATGAATCTGTTTGATTCATTATTTGTTAGAGAGTGAGATTATTCCCGCGGTTGCAAACGCGTTAAATCTTCAATCCTTATTCGAAGAGGAGAGATAGGGTGATTCATTCAGAATAGTATTGTTGCAGATAGATAAATATTTTGCATTGCTATTTAAGTTTTAGTTCTTATGTATTATTTTATTCAAAACCGTTGGAAACGTGTATTTGCGGATTTCGCTTGTGTTTGAGCCGTTTATCCAACTTCGGAGAAACCGTTTTCTTAAAAGCAAATCCTCTTGTTCTTCAAAGAGGCATACTTTGCTTGAGGACAAGCAAGAATCTAGTTGGGGAGAGTTGTTAGATGCCCAAAAGTGCTTATTTGAGCTATCATATGTGGGCATCTTTCACTCTTATTCCTTGCTAATGTGGTCAAAACCACATTCATTTTACATAGAATGCATCACATTGATAAGCAAGCTTGGTGCCTTTGATTTGTGTGTTATTGTGCAGGAAAAGGCATGAACTAATTGAAAATGAAGACACAAGAAAATTGGCAAAGGAACCAAGTTCACAAGCATTCTATCTGCCAGCTCGCTAGGCGAGGATGTGGCGAAGCAAAACCTTCGCTAGGCGAGCTCCTGGCGAAAGGCTCCAGTAAATTGGTTAATTAATTCGCTAGGCGAACTGAAGGCGAAGTGGCAGCGAATTCAGTCTGCTTTGGTGAAAAGAGCAGCCAGCACTAGCTCGCTAGGCGAGGCTCTAGCGAGTCCCCAGCGAGCATTCCAGTAGCAAAACCTCTCAACCTCGCTGGGGCGAAGGTTGAAGCGAGTTCTTCGCTAGGCGAAGGTCTGTTCGCTAGGCGAACATGACAGTTCCACAGGCCCAGTTTTCTCTGGGCGCAGGGGCATTTTGTGCCCATTTTTGGCCTTCGCTAGGCGAGCCATTCTGCTCGCCTAGCGAACGTGACAGTTCTGCACTTGTCTATAAGTAGCAGGTGCCACTTTTTGAGCCCATACCACTTTTTACCAACTTTTCCATTTTTTTTGTACTTTCTCTTAGATATTTTACAGCATTGTTTGGAGGGATTTTTGATGCCCTAATTTCATTTCTCTTCATCTAGCAACCATCTTCCACAAAAAGAAGGTGGATTCCCATCCAACTTCGATCATTCGACTTGGATGTTGATCAACCCTCTTTTCTTACTTGCCGACCAAGCTACCATGAAAATGAGTAGCTAAGTCTCCATTTGTCAAGGTTAGATGTAGGTGATTTCCAAGCTTTGTGTGTAAATGTAAGGATCCTCATTTGTAAACTCTTTAACGGTAAATATATGATGAAAACTTTGTTTCTATTTAAAACTCTTTGTGTTGGTATTTGATCGAGAGATGTTTACCGATTCTTGACCTAGGTTTTCATCCAAACTTGTTTGTTAGCTAGAGATAGTAACGAATGATTTTGTTCACCATAAGGTTGAACCAAAAAGTTGTCATTTTGATAGATTGTGTTCGAGAGAAACAATGGATCAAAATGACAAAACTCACAATGGGTGTTTGAGAGAAACGCATTGAGAGGACCTTGTGAAATAATTTATCATCTAAAGGAGTTTATAATATTGTTGACCGTGCAAAAACATGCAAAGCAAATGTAATCATTGAAACCTAACTTTGACAATATTTCTCATATTAATCAAAACATAACTTTTACCGCAATTAATTACTTTGTATGCAAGATAACTTGATTAAAACCAAAACCCTAGTGTTACATTAAGTTAAGATTAATTCAACCATTGAACGGCAGTGATATCTTACAATCTCTGTGGATACGATAACAAAACCCGACACTTAAAAACTGTCACAACAATTAGGCATAGGAGCAGTGATGACATTAGGAGTCTCCGGAGGCTCAAATTCAATTTCTCCAGCGTCGATCATATCCTGAATCTTATTCTTCAACAACCAACAATCGTTTGTATCATGCCCGGGGCTATCGGAGTGATATGCACACCTGGCATTGGGATTATAACGAGGAGAAGTAGTGTTGGGATTTGCAGGAGGATCTCTGAGGGTAATTAAATTTGCTTTTAGCATACCCTGCAGTGCTTGTGCTAAAGTCATATTGATCTTGGTAAACTGCCTTCTTGCCCTGTCTTGTCCGTGTTGGAAGTTTTCAGATGGCGGTACTGCAATCGTAACTGCTCCAACAGTATGGTCACGATTTTTCTTGTTATGACCCCTTTGACCGTACACATCATTTGATTCATTCTTCCCCTGATAGGACTTTTTGGTGCTTGCAGAGGTAGCCGCCTGTATCTTTCCACTTCGAATGCCGCTTTCAACACGTTCACCCGTCAATATAAGTTCAGTGAAACCCGATGAGGAACTTCCCAATAGATGGCTGTAGAATGGACCAGTCAGTGTACCCATGAACATGTCCACTAATTCTCGACCAGTCATAGGGGGTTTGACTCTGCCAGCCAAGTCTCTCCATTTTTGAGCATATTCTTTGAAGCTTTCTTTAGAGCCCATAGTCATATTCTGCAGCTGTAGCCGAGTAGGCACTAATTCAAAATTATACTGGTAGTGCTTGTAGAAAGCTGTCGCTAAATCAGTCCAGGTGCGGATGTTAGAGCTCTCGAGCTGATAATTCCACTCTAACTGTGTGCCAGACAGACTCTCTTGGAAGAAATGGATCCATAGCTTCCTATCAGTGGTATACGGCTGGATCTTTCTCACATAAGCTCTCAGATGCATCTGAGGACAAGACGCACCATCATACTTAGTGAAAGCGGGGACCTTGAATTTGCGAGGAATGACCACATCAGAGACCATACCTAAGCTTTCGAAATCCAGATTGGGCGCCTTCTGACCCTCCATAGCTAGCATACGTTCTTCCAGCAACTTATACTTATCATCCTTCGGAGAGTACTGTTCATTTTCATAATTTTCGTAGTCGTCCTCGGGGTTGAAGGGATCAACATTCTCATCTTCCGAATCATTTTCTGTCTTATCTTCTTTATCCTTCAGAATTCCAATCTTGACTCCTGGAGCCTGTCCTTTAAGCCTTCTTCCCGGGTTAATGTAACTCACAGATTTCTTGTCTTTCTTCTTCTTGAGCAATAGAGTCTTCAGTTCCTCCTTCCCTTTGGATAAGTTCAAGATCATCTCCTGGAATTGAGCATTCTGAGCCTGGAGATCCTTGACAGTTTGTTCGAGGACCATTTTTTGGGGATTTGAGAGGAAGATCGTGAGAACATTGATCCTTTAGAGTACCTGTTATGCAATGTTATGTTATGCTATGCAATGTATGAAATGTTTTCAAGGACTTTTGGAATTTAACTTTGCGTAAACCACCAAAAAGGGGAACTTTTATTAATAATTTCTTTAATCAATGTTCATTACAAGAAAAAAATGAAAGCTCAAGTCTCCCAGGGACGGCTTCTTTTTGGGCGGAGATATGCATTGAGACTTCGTTCCTCATTAAGCTGGCTGGTGAGCTCTAATACTTTCTTCCTTTCAGCACAGAACTGAGCTTCAAAAGTATCCCTTTCCTCTCTCAACTGGATCCAAGATTTCTTCAATTCTTCAACATTGGTAGGCATATCTGGATAAGGAATGATCTGAGGGGTACCTCCTTCAACTTTTGGTTCAACAATCAGAGGTCCGATTGCAAGATATGGCATGATAAGCTCACGAGCTCTGGTGCGTACCCATCTGAGATAAGGTTCCATAGGAATAGAGTTTTTCTGTCCTAAAGTACTTCTTTTCACCATGCCCCGAGCTCGTACAAACCTTTGACGGAGACCTTGAGAATCGTTTTCATAGTCAAACACAGTGCCTTGGATAATTATTTCATGTGGACCATCTCTTCAAGCATAACCAAACTGACGTAGGGCTAAAGCAGGATTATAAGTAATACCTCCTCTTATCCCCAGGAGTGGTACGTTAGAGAATTCTCCACAACGGTCAATGATGATAACATTTTCTTTGGGTTGGGGACACCAATGGATGTCTGAATGGTAGAGTGACATTATCCTTTGAGACCATTTCAAATTTTGCTCATTCTTCAAGACTGATTGAGGAAGGTGCGAAATAAACCACCTAGATAATAAAGGTACGCAGCACATGAGAGTCCCTTGCCTTTTCATAGTACGAGTGTGAAGGGAATGCAAAATGTCTCCAAGCAAGGTGGGCACAGGGTTATGAGTGAGAAATATCTTAACAGCATTCATGTCTATGAATTGATCTGGATTAGGAAATAGCACCAAACCATAGATTAGTAATGCTAGAACATCTTCAAAAGCATGGACACTCATAGCTTTTAGGAATTCTCGGGCCTTATTTATCAGAAATTTGGCAAGTAAACCCTTAACTTCACTTCTTGTTACCCAATTAGTTTCAATGTCGGACTTTGTCATGTGTAAAGCCGTGGCAACCTCTTCAGACCTCGGAATCTTTTCTAAACCACTGAAAGGTGTTTGATCAAGGATAAGTATCCCAAGCAACCTGGAAAATTCTTCTAATGTGGGTACCAACTGATAATCTGGGAAGGTGAAGCAATGATGTTTAGGATCGAAGAACTGGAATAGAACTCTCATCATATCTTCCTTGAAACCGGTGGTAACTAAATTGAGGAGATAACCATGTTTCTTGATGAACTGAGCATGATCGGGAAGTTCCGACGCTAAATCCTTGAGTTGAGGAAAGGTCGCTACAAAATTGATCTGGATGGTCTTCCGGGAAGCCATACCCTTACCAAACAAAGCAAAGTTAAATCCCTAAGTCCTCGAAATGGTTAGTACAATGCCATGATGTCATGATGTTATGATGTTATGATGTCAAGTAAGTAACAAGCACAAACAAGTCACACCACAATCATTCCTAGGTTTTAAGGCTTGCATGAGTTCCATAGGTAAGTACCCTCCCCACTGAAGTTTGGTTGGTTCAACCTGTCCCAGAATAGTAACCGGGTTCTAGAAGGATCTCAAATCATTGACCTTTCCTTAAGTCCACTTCAGTGAAACATCAAGCGGTTGACCAAAATTTCCCTAAAGTCCAATCTCAAAGAGTGTAGTATCGAGTATCAACCAACCCTAGTCGGAACCGAAGTCAGTTATCTCACTACTTTCTAATGGCTAGGATGAGTCAATTAGGGTTCTAAAGGTCTGGTTAGTGCTTTGATGACACCACGCAGATGCCAAATTTTTCCTCAAGTAAACATGAGGAACATCAGGACATCCAAAGTGTCACATTAATCGTAGCCATCATTTTAACCATTCCAGTATACGCCGGACAGTCGCGATGATCTCTTGCTACTTACCTAAGGTACACTAGATCCGGGTGTAGGATCTTTCACTCAAGCATAGAATACCCAAACAATCCCTTAAAAGTAAATCAGACAAAGAAACAATTCGAAAACATAAGTGATATTATCTTTAAGGTAACCTCTCTTTTTAAGAGTCCCCAGCAGAGTCGCCAGTTCTGTGATACGGTGAACTGACTTTGTGTTTTTGCTTTGAAAAGCAATATTGCGGATAGCAAGAGTCGCCACCGACTTTTCTTTTATCCAATAAGGAAAGGCGAAAAAGAACAGGAAAGACCTTGATTAGATTTTGAGTTCGGGAGGTACATTATACAAAGGGAAGGTGTTAGCACCCTTTGTATCCATGGTTATCCATGGGCTCTTAATTGCTTAACTCACTTATGTTTTCCTTGTTTGAGAAAGTGTTTGAGAAATGTGGTGTGTTTAGAAAATATTTTGAAAGGAGAGTTTAACTTTGTAATGATTCTTGTACGAATTATACAAAGTGTGTATCTCGTTTGGTTCTGAAAGATGTTTAGAAAAATATAACTCGGCGATGATTCTGGTGCGAATGTATACCAAGTGGTGATTTTCTAAAAGATGTTTTGAAAAGTGTGAGGTGTGAAAAGTATTTTAAGCTGTGAGCAAGCATTTAAGAGTTATACCTAACCAAGGTCTTTATAGGTATTTCCTATCCTTAGGAGGGTAAAACTGTCCTTACTATTGAGAAGTAAGTAGTCTTATCCTTTGGATGTAAAGGGACATCGCGGGGTCGTCGATTGGCCATTGAAGGCAACATTTGTAAGGATACCTTAGCATTCAAAGGGATGATCATCATTTAATCGTAGGCTACAACGAAGGGTCATCGAGGGACAAAGTCATATATTCGAAGGCAACGTTCGAGGGACAAGGTCATATATTCGAAGGCAACGTTCGAGGGACAATGATTTATCTTGTAGGCACATTGACCTTTTGATCGAAGGGACTATGACTTATCTGTTTAGGGATGCTGATGATTTAATCGAAAGGGTCTTTGCTAAGGGTATCCCCACATTCGCGGGACATGACCGTAATATCGTAAGGCAACAAAGAGAAGGTTACCCTAGAGGTGCAAGTGTGGAAATGATTGGATTCGGATATATTATCTTGAATTAATTTATCTAAGTTCGATTATTTATCTTTCCATGCAATCCTATTAGCATACATGTAGACAGTTATATTCACAGTATGGAAAAATTAAAGTGCGAAAAACAAGACTACGCTATTACATGGCTTCGAGATGGGGGGTACATAATTTAAAAGGGGATATATCTTGTAGGGACATTGACCTTTTGATCGAAGGGACTATGACTTATCTGTTTAGGGATGATGATGATTTAATCGAAAGGGTCTTTGCTAAGGGTATCCCCACATTCGCGGGACATGACCGTAATATCGTAAGGCAACAAAGAGAAGGTTACCCTAGAGGTGCAAGTGTGGTCATCGAGGGACAAAGTCATATATTCGAAGGCAACGTTCGAGGGACAAGGTCATATATTCGAAGGCACCGTTCGAGGGACTATGATTTATCTTGTAGGAACATTGACCTTTTGATCGAAGGGACTATGACTTATCTGTTTAGGGATGTTGATGATTTAATCGAAAGGGTCTTTGCTAAGGGTATCCCCACATTCGCGGGACATGACCGTAATATCGTAAGGCAACAAAGAGAAGGTTACCCTAGAGGTGCAAGTGTGGAAATGATTGGATTCGGATATATTATCTTGAATTAATTTATCTAAGTTCGATTATTTATCTTTCCATGCAATCCTATTAGCATACATGTAGACAATTATATTCACAGTATGGAAAAATTAAAGTGCGAAAAACAAGACTACGCTATTACATGGCTTCGAGATGGGGGGTACATAATTTAAAAGGGGATATATCTTGTAGGGACATTGACCTTTTGATCGAAGGGACTATGACTTATCTGTTTAGGGATGATGATGATTTAATCGAAAGGGTCTTTGCTAAGGGTATCCCCACATTCGCGGGACATGACCGTAATATCGTAAGGCAACAAAGAGAAGGTTACCCTAGAGGTGCAAGTGTGGAAATGATTGGATTCGGATATATTATCTTGAATTAATTTATCTAAGTTCGATTATTTATCTTTCCATGCAATCCTATTAGCATACATGTAGACAGTTATATTCACAGTATGGAAAAATTAAAGTGCGAAAAACAAGACTACGCTATTACATGGCTTCGGGATGGGGGGTACATAATTTAAAAGGGGATATAAAATATCTAAATCTTAATTAACGAGTACAAAATTAAAAGGGCATACAAAATAATAAAACCTAATTACACTAAAAAAGAAAGAAAAAAAATATAATTAGATTTTTATTATTCAAAATAGCCCATTTTAATTAATTAAGTGATATATGAAAATTTAATTAATAAACTAGATTAAATTATATCCTAGTTTAAATAACTAATATAATATATTAATTAGAAAATTAATTAATGAGTTTTATTTTAATAATAGAAAAATAGTGGTGAATTAATTATAGTGGAAAGGGAGTAAACATAGTATAGCCATGCACAAATCAAGAAGCTTATATTATTTTACTCATGTATTAGTTCTCTTTACTGCAAGTGATAATGATAAAACAAACCTTACACATACATGTTAAAGACAACCAAGGATTTATATTATCACCATTATATCATCATCATCATTATTATGTAATAACATCATGTGAAATAAACATAATCATGCTAGAAACAACACTCATATAATAATAATTAAATGACAGATATAATTCTTTAATCATGCAAACAGAATTTCTCCAACATGCTATGACATATCAAGAACAGATGCATACTTGAATAAAGCAATATCAACATCCACCAAATCACGAATACATCATCTCAATATATATATTAAACCAATATTATTCATGCATGAATTAAGGAGTATTGCAAGGTAATCATGCTGGATGCAAATTCCCTAATAAACACTTATTGGGGATTTGATTCTTCTAGCTTGCTCACTGTATGTGTGCTGTTCTTATTCAGGCTATGAGTGCTTTATGGTTGCTTCTCTTTTCCTTGCCTGTGAATCTTCTTGCTTCTGCCTCGCCTTGTGTATCTTCTTCTACTGTATCTCCCCTCTTTTTCCCTCTTCCCTCTCGCTGCAACCATATGAAGTATTTATAATGGTGTGGATTAGGGTTTAACCTTGCTAAATATTTGGATCCCTTCCTATACTTTAGGGTTTAACCTTGCTAAATATTTGGATCCCTTCCTATACTTTAGGAGAGTTAGGGTTTAACTTTGCTAAATATTTGGATCCATTTCTATACTTTAGGAGAGTTAGGGTTTAACCTTGCTAAATATTTATTAAATACAAATGTTATTATAAATAATGAATAATTTAAATAAAAATTAATTTAAATTTTAGTTACATAATTGAATTAAAATTTAAACCTATTTCTATTTTTACTTTCATCATTTAAAAAAAAATCAAAATTATTCTTACTTATATCAACCAAAATTATTTTGTAATTTATGGGCTTAAAAAATGTTACTCTTATAAATAAATTTTATTAAGTAAAACACGTGAATTACTAAATAAATACTATTTATAAATAATGAATAAATGGAACATGAGTCACTAAATTATAAAAAATCGTTATTATAATTTAATGAGCTTTAACAAATAAAATTAATTTAAAATTTTAATTATACAATTAAAATTCAAATCTATTTTTATTTATCATTAAATTAAAACTATTTTATTTATATATATAAAATTTATTTATATCATACAGATAACCAAAATTATTATTATTTTTTATATCTGTATCACATAATAAATAAATTAAAATTTATAATTTATATGAGAATGTATGCTAATGAATGAATGCAAATGTGGAATGAATGCCATGCATGAATCAATTTATCATAAAAATTAACAGGCAAATTTTGGGGTATGACACCGCCCTTTCGGGTTTTCAACTTAGCGAGTTGTTCTTTTTCTTTTTAGGCGAAGTATTTCTTGACTGCATCAGCATTCACAGGACGCGTTAACTCTTCACCATCCATAGTTATAAGAATCAAAGCATCGCCTGAGAATACTCTCTTAACAACATATGTGCCTTCATAATTAGGAGTCCATTTGCCCATAGCATCAGGTTTGAAAGATAAAATCTTCTTGAGCACGAGGTCACCTTCTCTAAACACACGAGGCCTGACCTTCTTATCAAACGCTTTCTTCATTATTTGCTGATATAACTGACCATGACACATGGCAGTCAATCTCTTCTCTTTAATCAAATTCAACTGATTATATCTGGTCTGGCACCATTCAACTTCTATCAACTTGGCTTCCATCAAGACACACAATGATGGGATCTCAACCTCCATGGGGAGCATAACTTCTATACCATAAATAAGAGAGAACGGGGTTTCCCCTGTTGAAGTGCGAATGGATGTACGATACCCATGCAAAACAAATGGGAGCATCTCATGTCAATCTTTATATGTCACAACCATCTTCTGAATGATCTTCATAATGTTCTTGTTCGCATCTTCAACAACCCCATTCATGTTAGGTCAGTAGGGAGAAGAATTGTCATGGGCAATCTTGAACTCTTTGCAAAGAACTTCCACCATATTATTATTCAAGTTAGATCCATTATCAATAATGATCTTACTTAGCACACCATAACGACATATAATTTGATTCTTAATAAACCTTACAACAACTTGCTTGGTCACATTTGCATACGATGCTGCTTCAACCCACTTTGTGAAGTAATCAATAACCACCAGAATGAAACGATGTTCGTTCGAAGCTTTGGGCTCAATCATACCAATCATATAAAATCCCCACACGGAGAAGGGCCACGGAGAGGAAATTACATTCAACAGTGTCGGAGGAACATGAATCTTATCTGCATAAATTTGACACTTGTGGCATTTCTTCACAAACTTGCAACAGTCAGATTCCATTGTCAGCCAATAATAACCTACTCTCAACATCTTTTTTGCCATAGCATGTTCATTGGAATGAGTACCAAAGGAACCTTCATGGACTTCAGTCATCAACAAGTTTGCTTCGTGTCTATCGACGCATCTGAGCAAAACCATGTCAAAGTTACTCTTATAAAGCACATCACCATTCAGGTAGAAGTTGCCAGCTAATCTTCTCAAATTCTTATTATCTTTCAAAGATGCCCTTGACGGGTAAATCTGACTTTGGAGGAAACATTTGATATCATAATACCAAGGTTTTTCATCTTTGGCTTTTTCAACGATAAATACATGAGTTGGTCTATCAAGACGCATCACGGTCAAATTGGGAACTTCATTCCAAAATTTCACCATAATCATTGAAGCCAACATTGCAAGAGCATCTGCCATCCAGTTTTCATCTCGAGGGATATGATGAAACTCAACCTTTGTAAAGAAAGTTGAAATCCTCCTCGCATAGTCTCTATATGGTATCAAACTGGGTTGATTCGTCTCCCATTCACCCTTGATCTGATTAACCACCAAAGCTGAATCTCCATAGACGTCAAGATATTTGATTCTGAGATCAATGGCTTCTTCGAGCCCCATAATGCAACCTTCATACTCAGCAATATTGTTTATACACTTGAAGGTCAATCTAGTTGTAAAAGGAAAATTAGTGCCTTGAGGAGTAATAATCACTGCCCCAATGCCATTACCATATGAATTAATAGCTCCATCAAATACCATGCCCCAATGGGAACCTGGTTTTGGCCCTTCTTCAAGCAGTGGTTCATCACAATCTTTCATCATCAAGTACACAATCTCTTCATTAGGAAAATCATATTTCACTAACTGATAATCTTCAATCAGTTGGTGAGCCAAATGGTCATCTAAGGCACTACCCTTGATAGCTTTCTGAGATCGATATTCAATATCATACTCAGATAACAACATCTGCCAACGGGCAATCCTCCCAGTTAAAGTAGGCTTCTCAAAAATCTACTTGATTGGATCCATTTTGGATATCAACCAAATAGTATGATTCAACATATACTGGCGCAAACTCTTAGCATCCCAAGCCAATGCGTAACACGTCTTTTTAGCATAGAATACCAAGTCTCACAGTTAGTGAACTTCTTATTGAGGTAGTAAATTACATATTATTTCTTTCCAGATTCATCTTGATGACCAAGAACACAACCCATACTCTCATCAAGCACAGTTAAATACATGATCAATGGTCTTCCTTCAACAGGCAGAGACAAAATCGGAGTCTCAAGAAGATACTCTTTAATACTATCAAAAGCTTTCTGAAATCTTCGGTCCAATCACAAGACTGATCTTTCCAAAGAAGCTTGAAAATTGGCGCACATGTGGCAGTCATATGCGATATAAATCTTGAGATATAGTTCAAGTGGCCGAGAAAACCTCTGACTTACTTCTCAGTTTTGGGCGCAGGCATTTCTTGTATTGCTTTGACCTTGGCAGGATCAACTTCAATACCCTTCTCACTGACAATGAAGCCCAACAATTTACTAGAACGAACACCAAAAGTACACTTATTGGGATTCAAGCGGAGTTTATACTTTCTTAAACGCTGGAATAACTTCAACAAATGCTCAACATGTTCTTCTTCATTACTTGATTTAGAAATCATATCATCAACATAAACTTCAATCTCTTTATGCATCATATCATGAAAAAGAATGGTCATAGCTCTCTAGTACGTTGCACCAACATTCTTTAGACCGAAATGCATCACTCTATAACAGAATATTCCCTAGGGTGTAATGAATATAGTATTCTCTATATCTTCAGGTTCCATCTTAATCTGATTATAACCGGAAAATCCGTCCATAAATGAAAAGACTTTGAATTTAGCTGTATTGTCTACCAACATGTCAATGTGTGGTAGAGAAAACTCATCTTTCGGATTGGCTTTATTCAAATCTCTATAATCAACACACATACAGACTTTTCCATCTTTCTTTGGAATAGGCACAATATTGGCCACCCATTGCGGATACTCAGAGGTAACAAGAAAACCAGCATCAATCTGCTTTTGTACTTCCTCTTTGATCTTTACTGCCATATCATGATGAGTTCTTATCAACTTCTGCTTGACCGGCGGGCATTCTGGCTTCAACGACAACTATGCTCCACAATCTCAGAATCCAGACCAGGCATGTCTTGATAGGACCGAGCAAACACATCAGAATAATCTCGAAGAAGATCAACCAACCCCTTCTTAGCTTCTGGACACAGTTGAGACCCAATCTTGACTTCCTTCACATCATCCTCGGAACCCAAGTTGACTAATTCAATCCGCTCTTCAAATGGCTGAATGACTTTTTCCTCGTGCTCAAGTAAACGGGATAACTCATCATATACTTCTTCATCATCAATCTCTTCCTCAACTTCAAACACAGGGATATCAAAGTTTGGAGAGGGAGTAAGATCATTGTATTCAATGGGTTTGAGAATCAACCTGCATAATGATTTGATATTTTGATTTTAGAGAAGTGGAGTGCAGACAAATATTATGCAGATGGAAAGATTATTATTTATTTATGTTTTCTTTGCGATTACCATTTTTAGAAAAAGCAAAAAATAAAACATCATAGATGTGGATGAATAAAATTATATTTTATTGATGATAATAATAAAAATGCCCAATAATGTTCATTTCTCCCTTAGGCACAGGAGAAGGATTTTTCTTTAAAAAAAAACAAAAAACAAATTACTTAGAACAGTGAATGACAACAGGAACATCAACAGCAACCCAATTATTGTAAGTCTGGCCATGCGTCCCAAAGTTGGCACAAACTTAGTCTTCATCACCACTGTCTTCAATAATGGCAGTTGAGTGTTGATCATTCCCATGAATGAACCCTCCACTGCTGAAAATTGGTTGCATAACTTTGGCTTTGACGTTGAACGGTCTTGGTTGAAATCCTAGCCCAACTCTATTTTTGTTCTCGGCGATCTCCACAACAAGACCCCACTTGTCAATACTGCCATCCTAAATAGCCTCTTGTGCATCCTTCAAAGAAGACATGGGTGCCCCAGTTTTCTTCAATTCATCAGCAATAGATAAGGCTTGGAACGGTGTTCCAACCTCCTCCTTAGCATCAACATACGTGAAATATGACAAATGGCTCACCAATAATGCCTTCTCTCCACTAACAACGACAAGCTTGCCGTTCTTCACAAATTTCAGCTTCTGGTGAAGAGTAGACGTCACAGCTCCAGCTTTGTGAATCCATGGTATTCCCAATAAGCAACTGTAGGCCGGGTGGATATCCATTACTTGGAAAGTAATTTGGAAATCACTCGGACCTATCTTCACTGGAAGGTCCACTTCTCCAATGACGGTTTTATGAGAATCGTCGAACGCTTTGACAACTATGCCAATATACCTCATTGGGGAGCCTTGATAAGAGAGTCTTGAAAAAGTTGATTTTAGAAGCACATTCAATGATGAACCAGTATCAACCAACACATTGGACAGAGCGTCCTCCTTGCAATTCGTGGAAATATGTAATGCCAAATTGTAATTTCTGCCTTCCTCAATAAGTTCTTCATCACAAAAACTCAAATTGTTACAAGAAGTTATGTTGGCAATTATGTGGTCAAATTGATCCACAGTAATGTCATGTTCAACATAGGCATGTTCCAACACTTTCTGCAATGCTTCTCTGTGCGCTTCGGAATTTGTCAGCAGTGACAACACGAAGATCTTTGACGGCGTCTGGAGCAGCTGCTCCATAACATTGAATTCACTCCTCTTTATTAACCTTAACACCTCATTATCATCGTTAGTCTTCAACTTGTTGGATTCACCAGACTGACACGTTGGAGCACTAACTGGATTCGCTACAGGAATCTCTGCTTTCTTAGTCACTGACACATCTTCTACTTCTTTTGGAAACACTGGACTGAACACACGACCACTACGGGTCACCTTTGCAATATCTGCAATATTCACTACTGAGTCTGCAATTGGTAGAGGAACCTCTCGACCATTTTCAATCATAGTGGCATTGTACTGATATGGCACAACTTTATCGGATGAGTAGGGGATAGGGCCCGCCAACCGTATAACCAACGACAATACCGATTTGTTGACATTATTGGTGTTTCTACTATCAAACTGAATGACTACCCGCTCAGGGGTCTTGAATATTGGCATAATGACATTCACATCATCTCCCATATCCCTCGACTGTTGAATATGGATTACATTCTCATCCATCAACTTCTGGATATCCCTCTTGACAATCGTACACCCACGGGGATTCATGCTACAGATTACACAACCATCATGGTCATGTTCATAATCACTGATTAAACACAAAGTCTTATGCATCTCCACCAAAGATCTTCAGATACGTCTCACATCAAAAACTCGGAAATTCCCTGGACAACCGTCCACCATGTTGATATAAGCGCTACCATGAGCGGGCAACATATTGGCTTTATTCAGCGCTTTATCCTCAAAGGACACCATACCACTCTTTACCAGCTTCTAAACTTCATACTTCAGTGGATAGTAGTTCTCTATATCATGACCAGGGTCTCCCTGGTGCAAAGCACAATGAAGACCAGGCTTGAACCACCATGGTAGTGGCTCAGGGATTTGTGGAGGATTTCTTGGCTGAAATAGATTCTTGAGGACCAATGACGGGTATAACTCTGCATAAGTCATAGGAATAGGGTCAAAGGAGACATTCTTCCTCTCAAAGTTTTATTGATGATTATTGTTATTGTTGTAGTTGGTTCTTTCTTACGGTTGTTGCTGATGTTGTTGTTGTTGAAGTGAAACTGATTAATTAGAATTATTGGAAAAAACCGGAATTACTAAGGAAACTTGATGTTGATGTTGACGAGGTTGAGAACTTTTTCTGACATGAGACCTCCTCTGCCTCCCTACTGACACTGAATTAGTTTCTCACTCCTTCCTCTTGGAGAAACTACCATCGTACTTCTTGATGGCTGATGCCTCTTCTTTAGACAAACGTCCTTCTTCTAGCCTCATCCCCATGTTTACTATTTCTGTAAAATCATTGGGGGCACTTGCAATCATATGTTCGTAATAAAACAGATTCAGTCTCTTCAAGAAGATTTTCGCCATTTCCTTCCTTCAAGAGGTGGACTTATTTGGGCAGCCAGTTCTCTCCATCTATGGACATATTCTTCGAATGTCTCTTTATCCTTCTGAGACATAGACCTCAACTGGTCTCTATCAGGCACCATATCCACATTTTACTTATACTGCTTGACAAAGGCCTCGCCTAAATCATTGAAAGTACGAATGCTTGCATTGTCCAAACCCATGTACCACCTCAAGGCAGCTCTAGTTAAACTGTCTTGGAAATAGTGAATCAGCAACTGATCATTATCAGTCTGAGTAGACATTTTTCTAGCATACATAACAAGATGGATTAGCGGGCAAGTATTCCTTTTGTACTTTTCAAAGTCTGGGACCTTGAATTTCACCGGGATCTTAACATTGGGGACCAAGCAGAGTTCAGCAGCACTCTTCCCAAACAAGTTTTTCCCTCTCAGAGTCTTCAATTCTTTGTGCAGCTCGAGGAATTGATCTTTCGTTTCATCCATCTTCTTGTATACATTTGGACCTTCAGATGGTTCAAAATGGTAGATAGTGTCCTCAACACGAGGAAGAGTGTGAACAACCGGAGGTTGCACTGACATGACCGGGCTAGATGCTGACAAAGAAACAAATGTGGGCTCATACCCTTCTGGCATAAAATTTGATGGCATTCCCCAAGGGAATCCAGTAGGCATAGAAGGAATGGATTGACTGGCAGTGGCAACTGGAATAGTTGAAGAAGCAACCTCAGAAATGACAGTCCTCTGAGGAGGAGGAGTTGCAAGAGTTGGTGATGAATGATTTTGGGCGGCAATGATAGACTCCATCAATGTCGTAAGTCTGGAGATCTCGTCCTTCAGCTCTCGGTTCTCTTGCTCCAGATGCTCCATTCTCTTTGGTTGATAAGCACGGGTGTTATAGCGATGAGTCAGCTTGGCTGATGCACAAAAGAAGAACTGATAAGACATCTGGTGGAAGAAACCTGTTATGCAAATGATGCATGAAATGCAATATTTTTTAATTTTTTTTTAATTTCAAGGAACATATGAAGTCCTATTTTCATATATATATATATATATATATATATATATATATATATATATATATATATATATATATATATATATATATATATATATATATATATATATATATATATATATATATATATATATATATATATATATATATATATATATATATATATATATATATATATATATATATATATATATATATATATATATATATATATATATATATATATATATATATATATATATATATATATATATATATATATATATATATATATATATATATATATATATATATATATATATGGAAGGATCACAAAATCTTTTTTTATTTATAAAATTTGGAAGGATCACACTGAGTACAATTTCAAAAACCAAAGTACAAATACAAGAGAAAAGGAAACTATCATCCTAAGGATCCCTTAACAACTGCACCAGATGACTTGGATATGGGTGCACACTTCCTTCGGATGCGTCGAATCTCGGACTCAAAGGATGTCTTCATCTGAGCCTTCTCAAGGACTAACTGATCAACAATCTTTTTCTAAGCACCCGAAGGTTGAGGCATGCTAGAGGAATATGAACCCTCTAGCTCTCTCTGTTTCTTCACTGCTCGATCTTCAAGAATCTCAATAAGCGCATCATTGTCTTTTGACTCAAGCTGCAACTCTTCATGCTTTTGGCTCAAAGCATGGAACCGTTATTCCCACATATCTTTTTCTTGCTTCATCTTGATAAGTGTGTCTTCCAACTCCTCTACATCTTGGTTAAGGAGAGTTGATGGCTCAACCATAACCACAGACATAGGTCTTTCACAAGCATACAACATCTTGAGCTCCCAAGCTCTCTTCTTCACCCAAATGGTGTAAGCTTCCAAAGCTATACAGTTGCATGGATCAAACTCGGATCTTCCTTTCCTATGCACATTATGCCAAGCATGAACCATCATTTTCTTCAAGTGTTGGGGATCTTTATCCTCTTGATAAAATAGACCTTCGAACTGGGTGTTATTAGGTTTATCTCTCAAGGGGAACCCAAGTTGACGACGAGCCAAAGCAGGGTTGTAGTTGATTCCTCCTTGTGTACCAATGAGAGAGACATTAGAGAACTCACCACAACTATCAATAATATTCAAACTATTCAATGAAGAATCATACCAAACATATTCATCATTAGTGAGAGCAATAAGTCTCTGAGACCATCGTAGACATTGTTTGTTCTCCAAAAAAGCAGGCGTCTGAGGCAAGTGCGAAATAAACCACTTGTACAAAAGAGGAACACAACACACAATAGTACCACCTCCTTCAGAATTCCTCAAATGCAAAGAGAGATACATGTCACCCAACATAATAGGAACATGATTCCCAATCAAGAAGATTCTGATGGTGTTAACATCAACAAAACTGTCAATGTTAGGGAACAAAGCTAAACCATAGATGAGAAAAACAAATATGGCTTCAAAAGCATCTATGCTACTGGCCTGAGCAAAAACAATAGCCCTACCAATAAGAAACTCAGAAGTTAACCCAAGAATTCCTCCTTTCTTTACCAAATAAGCATCAATCTCAGATTTCTTCAGATGAAGAGCTTTAGCTATGATATGAGATATGGGAATCTCCTCTAATCCACTAAGAGGTACTTTGTCAGATACGAGTATACCTAAGAGATGAGCATACTCCTCCAACATAGGCACAAGCTGGTAATCTGGAAAAGTGAAGAACCGATAAAGAGGGTCATAGAACTGAACCAAAACACTCAGAAGTCCTTCAACCACATCAGCAGATAACACAGATAAAAGCTTCCCATGGCGTTGCTTGAAGTCCAAGGGATCTAATACAAAAGATGACAACTTCCTTAGCTCTTTCAAATCAGGGCATCTGAAACTGTACTTCTTAGTGTTCCTTCGCCCACAATCCATGATCTGAAAATATTTGCAAATAAGACCTTAGTTCCTTGAAATTTATTTTCTGTGATGAATGTTATGATGCGCATGTATGCATGAATGCAACAATAACACACAAGGAAAACATAAACAAAGGTCAATGGATGGATCAAGTCATCATCAAGATCAATCATCCATTTTAGTTGATTATAGTTTTCACCTTATCAACACCTAAGTTCCATTGATATTGACAAGACTTGATCGGATCAACCAAGAATCAAAGGGTTTGTTGAGAGTCACGAGCATGGAATCAGGTTAAGAACCATCCCAAAGTAGTGTACTAAGGATAAAAACCTATAGATCATGTTCTAAGAAGTTCCAAGAGTCTTAATCTCATCTATTGGATATTATAGGTTAGGATGACTGACTCCTCAACCCATAATATTCTCAAGAGAAACTCGTCTGAGTGTAGTATCGCATAACAACTGTGATCAAGTCTACACCTGAACAGTCTCCGCACTACGTCCTAAATAGGCCAAGTTGGGTTAAATGTTCTACGGTCCTCAGCTTCTCAGACCCCAAATCAGAGAAAGTAATGTCTATCCACAAATAACTTGTGTGACATCAGTAACTCTAAAGAGGTCTCCACTGAGTAGATGGGTCTCAATTCAACTTGTTAAGGACTAGTCCACACAAGTTGAACATGACTATACCATCCTCCTATCTTAATTACACTCAAGTTCGGGTTAGAACTTATCTCACCACTCAGAGATCCCCAAGCACAACAGATAGATTATATCACACAACAAAATATACAAACATCAAATATACACATATATACACATAACAAAGTAGGCTAAACCCACTGAGGACTACTCCCCAGCAGAGTCGCCACTTAATTTCTGTAGCTGTAAATTCATGACCATCAAGATATGGATAAACTTGACGTCAATAAAACCAGAGTCACCACCGAGCTTTTATTATTTCCGAAGGAAAAGTAAAAAGTACGAACAAAATCCAAAGATAAGAAGTTTTCAAATCAAAACTAATAAAATGCCAGAGATTACAGGTAAGGGGATTGAAATTCTAGTTATCAGACTTTGGATGTCACACTGGTTGTTATGACATCCAATTCTGCACAGACAGGGATTATGCAGAACTTAATTGTAAGTGCAGTAAATAACACAAGTAATTGTTCACCCAGTTCAGTCCAACATGACCTACATCTGGGGGCTACCAAGCCAGGGAGGAAATCCACTATTAGTAGTATCAATTCAAAGCTAAACTCACCCGTTTACAACTTATCACTTAATCCCTACCCAATGCAATTTCAATCTTAACCTAAGATCAGAGTTCCTACTCACTCCCCCTCAATCACCTCAGTGATATTAAAAACACTTTGAAGTCACACTTCAAAAACAATTCTTGATTATGCTTCACAGCTTAAATCAAGATACACATCACTCACGCTTAAAAGCTTTGAGTGACACAACACTTACAACTCAATGAACACCCTATGCCAAAGCAATCATCTACTTGATAATGGCTTGGCTTACAAGATACGTCTAATACAAGACTCACAAAATACAGCAGTGAAGTATGATGGACACACTGACTCTTCACGCTTCAAAAATCCCCGAGACTGAATGAAGGAATGCCTTCCTTTTTATATTGCAGCACCTGGGCTTTTGCACCTGTATTTTCCTGAATTTTAGGTCACACAAGTTCCCTCAAATTCAACATTTAGGTTGCTAACAAATAGGCTATTTGTTAGGTTCATTGAATGTAGCTTGGTTGTTGATTTCCTGGATTTTCTCTCAGCTGTTGAATCCTTAAAGAATAGCCTGAGAAAAAGCTGAAACAGAAAACTGAACAACCTACAAAATAGCATATGCTGTCAGGCACGAATGTCACGACATTCAGCTTGACATCAAGGTCCATATGCTGAGTCTGTTTTTCAGAAAACAGACTGTACAAATTTGCTGACCTCTACATGATCAAAATGACCATACTACAGTAACAGCTTACATTAATAAATGTCAAAGTGTCCAACTTAACATTTACACAATTGGCCTTAAGTTAGTTCTGTAATTCTCTTGAAGAACAAACTAACTAATATGCTGAAGTATAGCAGAACACCACTCTGCCTAATCTTCACCAGCTGCTGTTAATGATGAATGTCACAACATCCAGTTTGACATTCAGTCAGTAGGCCTTATGCCAGGTCTGGTTCTTCCTTGATAACCAGACTGCAAATGAATACTAAGTTCTAACAGAGCTTCTGTTCCTTAGTATCTGTTGACAGGTATGAATGTCACAGCATTCAATAATCCTGTGTTAGCTAGTCCTGCAGTAACTACAATGTAGTTACATATACATGTCATGACATCAGTCAAGACATTAGTGTTTTACCATACAATGCAGCCAATTAAACACCTACAGGGGTTGGTTACACAGAGGGAAGATGTTATCACCCAAAGTGTCCTAGGTACTCCTAGGGAGCCCTTTTTTATGTGTGCATGTATTTTTGGTATAAAATATGTTTGATAAAAATAGAGTGTGAGGATGAGAAAAGAATTTATTGATTATATTTTTGTGTTTGGCAAGACCTTCGGTCTTGTGCCTATGTACCAACATAAAAATGAGGGATCAAAACCTCGTAGTTCGTGGTAAAAATTTCAAATAAGTTGGTGAATTGCTTTTAAAAAAAGTTAATAAAAGAAGGCACAAAGGGCCAAAAGTTTGAATGGAGTTGTTAGTTATTTTTTGTCTTTTGAAATTTTAAGTGAATATGATTAAGTTTATTTACAAATTTGATTTAAGAAAGAGTTTGAAAATTCAATGGCATAAGGCCAAAGTTTCTAATCATTAAAACAATGTCTAAATTTGAAATCACAAGAAAATAAATGTTTTGAAAAGGGGGAGAGATTTTGAAATTTAAGAAGTGGGAGGAGATGAAGAGGCTATCTTAAGCAAAAATTTAAAAGTTAAGGGTTGAAAAGATATGACCAATGGGATGCAATCCAACAGACAAAAATGTCATATAGAAAACCCATTTTCCTTTAGACTTTAATTAAGCAATAATCAATAAGCAATGAACAATATCCAGACATCATGAAGATCAAATCATCAAATAGAGATGGCCACGTCCAAGCAAGCACTTCAATAGCTAACAGTCTTCATTGTCTTCCCAGGTATCAGATTAAATATTCCTTGAGCAACTTATAACAAAACATAAGACACAAGATCAAAATAACAATTAAGCACAGAGACAGAGTAGCAGATGAACCCAAAAAATCCTTCAGTCTTGTATTAGATGAAGACACAGTTCAAAGTAGCTCAGTCTCAAGATGTTGGCATTGACCAAGTACTTTTTAGCACAGGGAATGTTGCTTAATCCTAAGTCCAAAAGTTCAGATCAAGTTCAACAGTCCACCAGATGTTTTTTAGGGTTTTTTTGTTGTTATCAGGTGTTTTAAGGTCCTAAGACCACAAACAAAATCAAAAACACACAAACAATATATACAATCACAAGATATGGCTCAAATGAGCAAAGTGAAAAGGACATAAACATAAACAAGTTATATGAAATGTAAATGGCAATGAATGATAAAGGACTGAAATTTAAATTACATAATAGTAAATGACTTGGAAGTAAAGCAATATTAATAAGAGTTAGTTAAATGTTAGTCAAAGGTTAGTGGTGTTAGAGGTGATTTTTAATTTATTAATTAATTCTTTGGAGAACACTCAACCATTCATTCACAAGTATGAATCCTTAAACCAAGACATCTTCCATGAGAAGGGCTCCAACTTGGATAATTCAACAAGTATGCCACTAGCTCCCATGAAAGGTAAAAAGGTGAAGTCTCCACATAATTCCATGAAGAATAAGAGACTTACAATCTTACTTACTAGAATGATATGCCTTGAGGGTCAAATTTAGCTCTATGTTAAGCAATCGTAATTGGACTTATGTAGAAGCCATAACTATCTGAGGTCGGGCAATAAAAATTTAGGTGTTAATGCATGTTAGAGATTTGGTATGAAGAACCAAACTCCTAAAACATACCACACACTAAAAGAAAAGTCAAAAGGGAGAGACATATCTCAGTCATGCTTGTATTGATTCATCTGACACAAGGTCATTGATGAATCAATTAGCCTTTAGACATTAGAGATTTCATTGGTCAAATGAGGAAATGGGAAAGAATAGGGATGAAGATGAAAAGGGAGGGGGAGATGGAAACACAAATTGATCATGGGAGGAATTTCATCAAATCAAAACCATCCATTCATTTTGGGAGATGAAATGTACATTTCATCAATCCCCTAAATCCAATGGTTTTGATCCAACAAAAGTCAAATCAACCTTGACCAAGGCCCAAATAGAAAGTCAAACAACACAAGACCATAAAAATGTCTCAACAACATTTTTAAACATTTAATCAATTAAAAATCAATTTAAAAATGAATTAAAATGCATTTTAACTTAGTCAAAACCTAAAATCCCTTCAAAACACCAAATAAATGGCCAAGGGATTTATCCTAGGTCAAACAAGGTCAAAGGGCCTTAGAATTTTTTTTTCACAATTTTTAAAAAGTCAGAAGTATTTTTAAACAATTAAAAATATGCACAAAAACATTTAATTCATGAAAAATATCAAAATTACTCAAAAACATAATTTTAATTCAGAATATGGAAGATAAAAATATTTAAAGATTTTTTTGGTGAAATCCCATATTTTTTGGATTAAAAACGAAATTAATATGAATTACACAAAATAAAGGGATTAAATAAAAAGAAATTCAAAAAAACAAGGGCCATCAGATCTCCCTCATTAATTGAGGTGGCAGATCTGATGGCCAAGCGCTAGAGTGCACCAAACACCTGAGTCAAACGCGTAGTAACATGAGTCAAACAAAACAAGGGCCAGGATTAAAACGTGGAGGTGAGATCAGATGGTTCAGGTCATGCCAACGCACCACCAGAGCCCTAGCTCCGATCATCTTCTCTGGTGAACCTCACCAGACTGGTCCACTCTCAACCAAATGAAAATGAAAAGTGAGTACATGTTTTTGAAGGAAAAATGCTCAGGAGCACGAATCTGACCTCCATTTCTTCCAATTCCAAGTATATAGAAAGATACATGGATTTGAAATTTGAGGTTCATGATCTGAGTTGCTTAGATTTGACCTTAAAGTAACTCAATTTTGTTGCCTACATTGGTAGGACTCCAGCCAACCAAAAATCAAAGAGAATGGTAAAGAATTGAGAGAGAATCGAAGAGAGAAAGTTTGGCAAATTTCACCTTCTGTTTGCAGTGATGAAGCTCGATCTGGGTCTCAATTTTCTTGGGCTTGCTTCCACTTGATTGTAGGAGGTGAATTTAGAGCTCAAATGGCTTGAATTCTTGGAGTTTCAACTTCAAAACAAAACTGAAATTGAAGCTCGATTTTCAATTGAAAACCTTCAAGCTTATCCTCTAATGGTGATGGAAAGCTTGGGCAAGGCTTGCATGAGCGTGTGATAGGCCCATGAAATGATATCAAAAGGTCCAAAGATGATCATGAGTGATGCTGAAAGTGTAACATGAATCCATGCATTTGAAATTGAGAAGTGGTCATGAGATTCATCCAAATGGAACCATGAAGAGTAACCATGTGCAAGTCATTCAAACCTTATCCAAATGAATTGATTTAGGAATTTTTGGAAAGGTGAGATCAAGGTGAACAACTTTCATGTTGAACACTTTTGCATTTGAAGCTTGGATCATGATGAACTTTGAGGTGGAAGTTTCGAAAATCAAACATAATTGAAAATTTTCTAAGTCCCAAGTCAAATGTTCACTTCTTCCACCTTGAATACCTTTTGCTATGAGCTTCAAATGGAAAACGTTCTTTCATAAAAGTTGTAGGTCTTTCAATCATATTAAATTTGGTCACAAATTTGACCTCATTTGGATTTGGCATGAAGGATTTATGCATTTTAGAAGTTGAGGAAAATTGCTTGTTAAATGGTATTGGCCCAAAATGCTATAATGTTTCCTCTTGGCACATGCCTTTTCAAGTTGAATTTGAAGTTTCTCAAAGAATCAAAGTTGGAGAAAACATATTGAAATTGATCATGAAACTTATATGGATTTCATCTCATAAAAATTGAGAAGGTATGGTCCTTAGAAGTTGACCTCCTAACTAGGGCACAAACAAAATGACCTATAATCTTTCACCATAAAAAATGACTTTCCAAGAAAACCTAGATCTTTACCTTAACATGAAAGTTGTTTGGAATGTCATAAGTAATAACTTTTCTCTTGTAATCATTTTCATATGATAAACATTGTAGGAGATAGGGTCCAGGGAGCCCCAGTTTTGACCAGTTGACTTTCTCTGGTCAACCACCTTGAACCATCTTGCAAACTTGAATTTCTCTTGATCTTTAGAGCTTATGGAGGATCATATATGCATAATATGATGTATAATTAAGTATCCCTTGATATATTTATTCAATTTCTGAAGAAACTTGTTGAGGAAGTCACACAAGATACCCAAATGAATTAGGGATTCCAAGACAAACAAGCTTCAAACTCTTGATGATTTCTTGATCAAAATGATAACTAAAGATTATAGGGACCCATATATGATGTCTATAAATAATGTGAACCATCTCTTGATTAATTTCCTTGCACTAAGGGTCTCAAACCCTAATTGTGAGTTTGATGAGGCATTAGTGGATGCACACACTACCTACAAAAGAAACAAAGCTATACATAGACATATTTTTTGTATCTTGGTTAGTAAATAATGAAAAACAAAGTATGATACAATCAAATATGCTTGGTGATCTCTCCCAATGTAAACCCAATGAATGAGGGGTAAGGAGGATGCCAATGTGTGACCTCAAAGCCAATGCATATGATGAGATAACATGAGGGATCTTAGGGTCAAAATTGGGGTCTTACAGCAGCACCGGAGCCCTAGCTCGGTGGACCTCACCGGACTGGTCCACCACCAACTTCCATAAAAATGAAAAGTGAGTACACCATTTTGAAGGAAAAATTGACAGGAAATCAAATTTGACCTCAAAATCCTCCAATTCCAAGTATATTGAAAGATACATGAATTTGGAAATTGAGGAGTATGAACTGAGTTTCTTCGATTTGACCTCAAAGCAACTCAATCTTGTTGCCTACATTGGTAGGACTTCATCCAACCAAAAATCAAATGAAATGATGAATAATTGAGGGATAATCAAAGAATAAAAGTTTCACAAAATTCACCTTCTGTTTGCAATGATGAAGCTCGATCTCAATCTCAATTCGCTTGGGCTTGCTTCCACTAGCTTGCAGGAGATGATTTGTATGCAAAAGGGCTTTGAATTCTTGGAGTTTAAATTCGAAAACAGAATGGGAATCAAAACTTAATTTCAAGATAAATCTTCAAGAAATTCTATCAATGGAGGGTGGGAGTGTTTGCATGCCAAAGTTTGGGCTAAGGGTCCTTGATTCTGAGCAGAATGAGTTGCATTTATAGACTTCCCAACTGATTTCCACACACTTCCATTCAAATGCCAAAAATAGCAACTCTAGTGTGCATGCTTGCATGGGCGTATGATAGGCCCACCAAATGAGCATTAACTGGCGAAAACATAGTTATGTTATCGGAAAAAGTTGACGTATTCTAGTGCAAATCCACCACCATCGTTGTTGGCATACCATAAGGTTGCTCTCGGCGAAACATAGGCAATGTTAGACTTGGGCTACAAGGTCTAAAGTCACTTGCCATAAATTGTGTAACTCCGGGTGATACGTGAGTACTTGACACTATTGATGAGAGAATTTTTGCCCCATCTTGCATAATCGAATGCGCAACCGTCATACTTATTATGTAGGCGCTTGCTCCAGTCGAAGGTGCAACAATTATATCTCCACCCGTAGAACCAAGTGATTGTTCTTCATTAGTGTTGATATTTCTAGGATTTACCATTATAATGTATCTTCTTCTAGTTGGAACGAGAACTTCCTTATTGGTTATTTTACCACTTCTCAATCTCATACGCACAAAGCATTGAAAAGTTTAATGAATGAAGAACTTTGATCAGACAATGTCTGGATAAGTAAAAAAACAAGAAATATTTCGCACAAAAAAGATCTCACTGGGCGTGCCAATTTGTTTACCGTGAAATTTTATAAATAAAGACAAGTTTGATTTTACTTAAAGGATTAAACTCGAAAATGTCCCAGGATAGATTTATGCAAAAATTATATGTTTTGAGAGATTTTATATAAACATCAAGAACATTGAATGTAAAAGTAATGTAGTAAAGTAAAGGGATAAAAAGGGAAAATTTAAAGGAGAAAATTAACTTTATAAATGGAACGCAGGTACATACATTGAAAACTCATTTCTCACTTTCATAGTTGGATACTTTGAGTGTGTAATGTGTAAAACTATGGATCCTTAAAACTATAAACAACACTTCTTATATACTAGTTCAAACATAACCGTCTATAATGGTCGACTTAGCAAAACTTGACACGTCTTCGTCTTCATGCATCATTCGTCTTTGGAAAATCTCCACGTGCCCTGGGATAACTGTATGATCTTATCCATCTTTCTTCGATAAAAACATGATAATCACGTAAACTAACAACCCCAAATGTCACTAAGTCTTTTACTTCGACCAAGGTCTTCAAATGACTTCTCGGCCAACTTCCAAACTCCCTTCGATAGGAAATTCTTCTTAAATGGTTAGGTGGTCTTTTGGTCAAAAATGACTGTTTCGATTCTGGGTGAAACCTTAAATTTCCACTATAGCTAGATTTGACCCTGAATCCTCACGTTAATTACTTGTGTCAATAATATGAGGTAACACAAAGTAAATTTAGAAATTTGAAAATTTGAGTATTTTCCTACGCTTTGGTTGTGAGGATTTATATATGGTTTTATTTATATGTATATGCCCTTATGTGTACAATTGAACAAATCAAAATTGAATTGTTGAAAAACAAAGGGGCAACCGTGAAGAATGTTACAAACAACAAAAGAGATTGTGCTAATAAATCAAAGATCTAACATAATAGGCATCATTAGTATGTTCGACTTTTATATTTTAGATGTCTAATAGGCATCATAATATGTAAAAAATGAAGATAAGTATTATGTCACATAGTTACAATTTAATATTAAAATTTGAAAAACCATTAAAATTTGAAAAATCATTCAAGTTATATTGTGATGTAAGACAATCATATATTGCTTTAACAATAGATTTTAAAAAGTTCATTGACTTATAAGTTATTATTATTTAAAGATAATATATATATATATATATATATATATATATATATATATATATATATATATATATATATATATATATATATATATATATATATATATATATATATATATATACATATGAATTTTATGCTAAAAGACTCAGTAATCAAATACTTGACATATAAGGTCTTTCATATGATTGTTGTCACTAATGATGTCTTAAATTAGTGAGAGTTACTTATTCTTTATGTTTTTATAACATTATTTTGATATCGATACAT
This sequence comes from Lathyrus oleraceus, assembly GCF_024323335.1. NCBI lineage: Eukaryota > Viridiplantae > Streptophyta > Magnoliopsida > Fabales > Fabaceae > Lathyrus > Lathyrus oleraceus. Next base: position 372,452,083 of record NC_066579.1, read on the forward strand.
ACTTTATCTTAAAACTATCTGCAGAAATAAAGTTTACGATGTTATTATTATGATAACCATTTCTGTATCATTTGTGCAAATATTAAATTTGTAAACTTTAATTTGATCTCAATAAAGACTTTAGTTGGACCAGTTAGAAATAAGCATGATTCAAAGATCACTTTATGTGAAATTTCCATACCACTCATCCATATGAATCTATGTCACTAAGTACATTGACGTGGTGTTCGTCAGAGTTTTGTCACGTTGTACGTCAGTGACAACAACCAAGGGGGTCCCATTATTAATATATAAGGTGGAAAAAGTTGTAAATTTGAAATCTAAAGATAAATATCATAACCGGACGCGCGTCTAAAGAACCATGATATAATTATTAAGATATATTACACAAGTGAAAAATTATTTGAATATTTTATTTTTAAATATTATTTAGTTATTAATATTCCAATAATTATTATGTGGGCATATATATTTACATTAATTACTTATCAAATTAAGAAATTTAACTGATTAATAATTAATTTATTTTGAACAATTGAGATGTCTTAGACTTCTATTTAGTGATTAATTAATTAATTAATTAGTTGGATATGAATTCAAATATGATTGAATATCATAATGATTCATTTTAGAATAATAGGAACTCTAACTAACCATCATATATATATATATATATATATATATATATATATATATATATATATATATATATATATATATATATATATATATATATATATATATATATATATATATATATATATATATATATATATATATATATATATATATATATATATATATATATATATAATATAAAAGCTATGATTCTCAATATAGCATACTACATCTATATTATCTCTTCTCTTTATCTAAAGAGTGCTTAAGACAAATCATTTTTCTCTACACTTTTACCTTTTAAGATTTCCATCATTTATGCTTATACAATTTTCTCCTCATTTATGCTTATACAATTTTCTCTTTAGATTTCATCTGATGTTTAATAATTTCTCATAAACTAATATATCGCAAATCATTGAAATACATACTTGTATTTGTATGTTTACTTCGGCACTAAATTAAAGTTATAATTTTTAATCTTAATGTTGAGTATGTCTTATATAGATTAATTAGTAAATGAACTCCAATAGCATATACTCATGTGTGGTGTTGTACGAGAGAAGTTCACTCGTGGGGAAACATAACAAGTATCTTTCTTGTAGAGATCGAGCCTATTTATGTGACTTGTGTTGATCTAAATAGGCCGTTGGCCTCCGTGCAAAATCCATTACAAATCTCAATATTTTAGAAGAAACTTGTACTAACACTCAAGAAGTGATAGTGGGGGCATGCCACTTTAGGCATCATACACATAAAATAAGACACATCAAACTCTTTCAAATCCTAATTCTTCTTCCCAACCACCTACTCTTAAAAACTCTAGACTTTAGGCAAGCATGAAGGAATTCTGAACTTCACCTCTTGGTCTTTCTTAACTTCACCTCTTTGTCTTATAAGACCGAAAAAATTATTAATGTTGATTAGACAATTATAAATAAAAATAAGAATATGTAACATATAGACTATGTTATAAAATTTCTCCACTTATCTCATAAAATTAAACCACAAAACGTACATGATTATAATTAATTAATTCAACTTATCTAATGGTCAGTGAGACACTTAAGAATATTAACCTGCATTTGTAAACAACTTACATAGCTCTCTAACTCACTCACCATTTCATCATCACACACCATTTCTTCTCCTCCTGGTAACAATTTTCTAAGGCATCTCAATTGTTCATCCACAATCTCACCATCTTCATCATTTTCTTCAACCAAAATCTCATTACTCTCAGATTTTGAACAATCTTGTTTAGAAAAACCAACTTGGCTCATTTGATTTTGGTGAAAATTGTTAACCCTTGATGAACCTTCATCACCATTCTTTTGAAGCTTCGATTTTAGAGCATTACTCCATGCAAAACCTTGAGATGAAATAACCATAGCCATGTCCACTTCATACTTAACAACATTTTCAACTTTCTTATCTTCCATAGAATTTCTTCTTTCCTTAATCTTCTTCAAAGCTGGTGCTAAATAGTTCATGTAGTTTCTAGTAAACTTTGCTTGCACTACTTTGCTTGGTTCAACCGAATAAACGCGTTTGCGTTTAGCTTTTTGGCCTTCCATGAAATCAATAAAAATATATTTTTTTCTTGTAATAATATTGATTGATAAGAAAAAGATGAAGAAGAAGAATGGTTGATAGGAAGATGTAATAATGGATAAATGGAAAAAAGAAAAGTGGGGTGGAAAGTGAGGGAATGAAATAGTTATAGTAGTGGTTGCTCTATGTTGTGGAGAATGAAGGCAAAAAAAAAGCTTTTAGGATGTGTTGGGTTTGATGAAGATCACTTGAAATCAGTTCAAGTAGTTATAGACTTGAGAGACTCAACTTGTGATAATAATAATAAAATAATATTTTTTTCTTGATATGAAAGGGTCCCATCATACAAAATAATTGGAGTGGTAAGGATATTTAATTATCTTAATGAATCTTATATTATTTGTAATTTATGCTAAATCACATGTTTTAAAGCTGCCTTATATAAAAAAATAAAAATTTAATTGAAATATATGGAAAGTCGATTAAACATAAATTTTGAATACCAAAAAGAGTTTAATTTTTATTTTAATTACTCATAAAATATTACAAAAGGGTAGTGAGTTGATTGTGTAAAAAATAATTGTATTCGAATTATTTTATGACATAAAATATGAATTTATTTTTAAATTGATTTTAATATAAAAGATCAAATGTCAAATTTTAGTAAATCTTCGACTTCAATTTGGTTGTGAGAGTATATTTGTAGGATTTTACTAAGGGAGATCAGTCATAAATGATAAATTTTAGGATTTTTATATTAGAAATTTTAATAAGGGAGATCAATCATAAATGATAGCGATCTTATTATCCAACCAACAATAAAATATATATTTAAAACGAATGTATCTTTTGAATTGTTATTAAGGTAGTATACCGTCACTGTAAATTTTCTTTACATTATGATCTAATAGAATTATAACATTCTTTCATGTCATACCAATATATTTTTACACTGTCAGTGCATAGTCTTTTTTCTCTTAAACTATTAGACTTATACTAATTAGACATCGAATGATTAAAAAAATATTAAAAAACTAATAATAGATTTAGTTAATATATATTTTTATATTATTAAGGTAGAAATGATTTAAATAAATAAAATGAAATAAAAAAAGTGAGAGAATATTAATTGCAATGGAGAGGGAGAAATAGAGAGTGATTATAGGGAGTGGTGAAAGGCACATGGAGTCACATGGTTGTTGCTTTTTATCACAACTAACTAGTACCCATAGAAACGAACTTCATACCCATGTGCCACTAGAAAACAAGAACACTAAAACCCCACCTCACTATAAATGTACTCACATGATGAATCACTCTTTGCATTTTCAGCCTCTCCTCACTCCACCCTTTTTACAAGTTTTTCTCCCTCATTTCAAATCAACCAGCTCACCCTAGTACTCCTATACTACTACTTAACCTCTTTTTCTTTTAAGTATCTCTCAATCGTCTGATCTCATCGATCGTTCGATTAAATATGTGTTTGATTTTATAATATAAATGCGAACAAATTCACAATATCTAAATTAATAGCATAATTCTTAAAATTTCATATATACATACATAGAATACCACTATAAAAAAAAACTTCTCTCCAATCACGTGATATAATGACGTAAAAATTACGTGGCAAAAAAAGGGAGTTGCGACGTGATAATCATGTCGTTACATGTTTTTAGTATTAAAAAAATGAGAGTCAGACTTGCACATGAAAAAAGTTGATTTTTTTATAAAAAAAACATTGTAACGTGGTAATCACGTCGCAACTTAAAAAGTAAAATAAAAAAAAATAAGACGTGCAAAGGTTGACAAATGAGAGAAAAATTGAAAGTTTAAAATGTTAAGTTGTGACATAAAAATCATGTGCAAAGTTGTGAAAGAAATTTAAGAAAGAAGTTGAATCTGGATCATGTGAAAGAAAAACAATCTGGAAATATATAGAGCAACCAGCAACGTGATTTTTATTTCACAATTTTGTCACATGAAATAAAAAAGTCAGGTGTGCACAAGTTGACAAATGGAGGGAAATTTAAAATTTTCAAAATTTAAGTTGTGACATGAAAAATAATTTGCAACGTTGAATTCAAAATTACGTAGCAAAGTTGTGAAGTGAAAATCACGTCGCTGATTGTTATATATATTTCCAGACTCTCTCTCTCTCTCTCTCTCTCTCTCTCTCTCTCTCTCTCTCTCTCTCTCTCTCTCTCTCTCTCTCTCTCTCTCTCTCTCTCTCTCTCTCTCTCTCTCTCTCTCTCTCTCTCTCTCTCTCTCTCTCTCTCTCTCTCTCTCTCTCTCTCTCTCTCTCTCTCTCTCTCTCTCTCTCTCTCTCTCTCTCTCTCTCTCTCTCTCTCTCTCTCTCTCTCTCTCTCTCTCTCTCTCTCTCTCTCTCTCTCTATATATATATATATATATATATATATATATATATATTATATATATATATATATATATATATATATATATATATATATATATATATATATATATATATATATATATATATATATATATATATATATATATATATATATATATATATATATATTCAACTTCTCTCTCAAATTTTCTCTTTCAATTTTCCCTCTTCCAACATTTTTCCTCCTCCAACATTTTTCCACTTCTTTCTCAAATTCTAGCTTTCCATTTTCATCTTCAAATTAAAAGATATTTCAAGACAACTCAGATTTTTCATTTTTTATTTGTTAAGTATTGTGTTGATTTTTTTATTTTATAACTAACATTTTTTTATTTTTTTCTTCAACATTCATTGAGGTATTTAAGAAATTTATTTTATTTATTTATTTTTCAGATTTAATATATATTAGATTGTTGATTGTTTTTATTGTAGGATAGTTAATCCAAAATTAATTTATTTATATATTTAAATAGTTTTTTTTAAACAAAATATTATTTTTCATAATATAATTTTTATAATATATTTTTTATAATATATTATTCTGTTTGTATATTATTTTTTTAAAATAGAATATTATTTTTCATAATATATTATTTTTCATAATATATTATTTTTCATGATATATTTAAATAGAATATTATTTTTTAAACATAATGATGTGAAATAGTTTTCATAATAATAATTTTATTATTAATTTTAATATATATTAAAACGTAAAACAATAATTATAGTTTTTTATTTAAAAAAATTATTTTGTAACGTGATTTTCACTTCACAACTCTGCCACGTGAAAATCACGTCACAATTTATTATAACATTTTCTGACAGCACTGCTATTATTGAATTACAACATATAATGTAGAAAAATATGTATAGTATGTTGTATCATGAATATCACTTGACAAACTATTGCGACGTGATTTTCACATGTCAAACTGTGACGTGATTTTCATGATGCAATAGAGTTGTCACACGTACTCCTGCCGCGTGAATATTCACATTGCTAAAAACATGTATTGAAGTGGTTTTTTACGATTTTCTTTGTAGTGTACCTATAAATATAGTAAATTAATAATATAATTTCGAAATTTAAAATACTTATGTATGTTAAAAATATTGAAAGTATATATTGAATATGCAATTTATTTATCTAATATTTCTAGACAGCTAATAATTAAACTAATTTAACGAAATAAAAAGAATAGAATTCAGAATACTACAATTACACAATCAAACAATACAATGTCCATATCTATTGTTGGTTAACATTTATTTTTAATAAATTTCAATTTAAAGTCAATTTCTATTTTGACTATTTGCATATAAGTTCAATTTTGATTTAAATCTAATCATATAATCAATTAAATTAATTACAACTTTACATGTGATTAATTAGACGGCGCATAGATGATAAATACAAGTGGAGTTAATTAAGCAAAGTCAAACACTTGTTTTGATTGAGGAAAAGTGAAAACAAAAAGGCTATCATAGGTAGCTTTATAATTTAATTAATCAAATTAGTTGACCTTCATGTTTGGTAATATTCAACCACTATTCCTATGAGAGCCCCACCTTATTAATAAATTGTTTACACTAAAAAAATAAATTAAATTAATAATAAAAGCTATTATAAAAGTTATTTTTAATATATAAATTATCACTATAACTATTTTTACACTATCAATTATAAAACATCTTAATTGTGACTAAGTAACCTAGATCATTATTATAGACAAATAATATTATTATTAAATAATAAGAGGGGTCCACAAATCAAACTTGACTAAATTTATTATGTCAATCTTGAATCAATTTGACTAGATTATTATTGTTTCGCATTGTGTATCTTCTGGTGGAGTATCATAAGTATCAATGAAGTAAACCTTAAGATTTAAGAGGGCTTAACATTATATATATTTCATACACAAAATTTATAATGGATGTATGAGTCTTTTCTCTTTTCAACATTTGTTTGAGATTTAATCCTTCAAACTTGGATTTAACAATTTTTTTCATAAGTGTGTGTCATTCATATTACTAACTTTAATCCACCGTTGGATCCCACATCCACTCCCTCATATTATGACACCAATTATTGGGGAGTTCCGGAAGCATCAAGAGTGTTAATGGATTAAATGTTTAGATCCAAGAGATCTGAGATAATTGATATATGAGTCATTTCTCATTTATATCCAATATTTCTTTTATTTCTAGTCAATGTGAGATTTAACCACTCACATATGAGTTCAATAATCTCTCCCGCAAGTGTGAGTCACTCACATAATTAATCTTGATCCACACATGAATCACACTTCCACTCCCCCTATCGAGTCTAACTGTGACTCTGATAGCACTTGTTGGAAAGTCTGAAGAGTATCAGAAGTGTCAATGGATTAAATGTTTAGGATTCAAAAAACATTAACACCACATATCCATCCAAAACTTTAAGACCCGTGTATGAGTTCTTTATCTTATATATCTCACGTTTCTTCCATTTTTAGTAACGTAAAATTTAACTACTCACACTTGAATCCAACCATTTCTGCCACAAATATGTCTCACTCACATCACTAATTTTATTACAATCTCACTTACATTCCTTTGCTGAAACTTTGATAGTACTTATTAGGAGAGTCTAAGAAATCATAAGTGCCAATAAATTTAACGATTAAGACTTTGATACCACTTAAATATATATACTTGAATAATATTCTATTTCATGAAAATTCACATTTTTTAAAAGTTGAATTAGAATTTAAAATCATAAACCTATTATCTAAAATCAAACCACTCCGTTTGACTCGTTTTCACTTCAAATGTATTAAAAAAACAAATATTGAATCAAACTTTTTATGTAGGTTTGAGTCATTGGATTGACTTATATTTTTAAATATTCAAGAATTATTTTTAAATAAAAAATGAAACATGTTTAAATAATAATAAAATTCTTATTAAGATCTATTGATGAAATGATAATAATCATTTTAGATATTTATAATCATGAAATATAGGATTATTCAACAACATTGACTTCTATCGGTTAAGATATAATTAATAAATTAGTAATAAAATTCATTTTATAATTATTTTAAACAAATTTTAGCTTAAATTTACAGTCAATTCCTTGTACTAACCAATAATTATGATTGAGTGATATGGTAAAAAAACATGCAAACTAACAAAACATATCAAAACTATATTAATAAAAAAAATTAAAAAAATAAAAATCATAATTCAACTAAATCGACATTATTTAATTAAACATTATCATCAAAATTTAAACTTTAATAACTAGATTTATATGTGTGAATATCTAACTTTTAGTTTGCATTCTCAAATAACAAGAAGAGAAAGAAGATACTATAAGAAAAGTTAGCTAAGAGTCCTTTTGTTTTGAGAGATGATTCTGGACCTACTGGTAGTTTCCAATCTCTTATTCAAAACACTAAATGCCAACTACCCTTTGGACAATTATGTACTATCCATGTGCACAAATTCAGATTATTACTATAAAGTACATTGCTCATTCTCACAGTTCATAATCAATATTACTTCTTTTATTCTATTTCTACCTGATACACAATCACAAATACCAAAACATTAGTATTATTTTCAATATTCAAACAATGACATAATAATAATAATAATAATAATCAACTGTCCATTTTATTAGCTAGTACCTATTATTGCCATGTCAAACTTCAAAACCATGACTAAAAAAATTCAGACATTAACTAACATTAATTGAATGTTTGAAATTGTACTATATAATAAATTTGAGTTAGGAAAAATGTCAGGTGGGTTGTTTGAAATCTCTGTAATATCACGTTATTTTTCATGGTGCAATAATAGAAAGGAATTCTGCATTCACACAGTTCTGTTATTTTAAGTTGGATTAAAATATAATCTAATAACTAAAAATGGAATGTGAAGATAAGATATCATTATAAATTATAATTATATTATTTTCATTTAAATAAATAGAATTTATTATCAAGATATGGTTGGATTTTAAAGGACAACACATGGGGACATAACTCACGTAGTTGAGTTTTTGTACTTTAGCTTAAATTTAGAGTAAAGTTTCAAAGGTGACATCACGTGCAAATTTAACAGGTTGACATATTTAGTGGGAACAGATACAGCAAAATTGTAACCCTAAAATAAATTCAATCTTTATATTATTTATAGGCACATATTGCTCCACGCCATCTTATTTTTTTAACATCACAAACCTGTCTGTACGGATACAACTTTTTTCTGGGTGGATAGAAATAAATTTCACAAAACAACAAAACTCTACTTTGATAGAAATCAACTATCGTATATCATAATCATATCGTAATCGCAGAGATTAATCTTTTAAATCATTAAAAATTATAATGATCGACAAAATTCTTCGTCAAAAGAATTTAACATTTATGTGTGTTCAAATCTGAGTTCGAATTCTAGAAATCTGATTATGAGGTGTCTCTTTTGATTTGCTAATGACTCCGCATGTGCACTAGAATCTTTTATTTTATTTTGTAACTTTTTTGAATGTATATGAAATTTGACAAATGATGATGGGTCCATCTATCACCTGGCTAACTTTGGTCATCGGATCCTAACTGTTTGTGTATGTTGAAGTGAAGTCCCACACCCATGTTACCGGTCAGGTTATTTATACTTCTTTTTCTTGCTGTGGGGTATATGTATCGTTTTGTTTACTCTTTCTATTAATAGGGATATTAATCGTACCCAATAATTAATTGTTGTGCATAAAGTATTTCAAATCCATTGTGTATGTTTTTATCTTTTCATTCAACTTCTTTGGTCCAGAAAAAAAGACTTTAAGTCTATTATAATATTTTGTGGATTAAGTTTCTTTTCAATTTATTCTGTAAATGTGAGATTTTAAGTTTAGTCTCTATTTATATGCTAAGAGTAATTGCGATTCTTCTAAACATAGTAGTGAATTTGATATCATGTATTAAATAATTAATTTAAATTAATTAATGATTTTTTAAAAATCAAATTATATATATATATATATATATATATATATATATATATATATATATATATATATATATATAAATTAAGGGTGATACCTGCAAATATTATGATGTCCAAGCCAATGAATATAGATGTATAATAAAGTATTTTAAGTTTAAAAAATTGTTGTCCTCGAGCAAGTCGAGAGGAGTTTAGTTGCCCAACAAAGAAACTATTCAATAACAAACAAATGAGGCATATTAAACACCATGAAGGTCAAAAAAACCATATGATAAGAAAATGAGATAATCGTTATGAAGTTAAATAAATAAAAATCAATTTTACCAGTTATGGGCCCTAAAGACGGTTCTAGGACCTCAGAAACAAGCGTGAGTTTGTCCTAAAAAGCACTTAATTTAGGAAAATGGATGAAAATGACCATTAAATGACAAAATGAATAAGTGTTTGACACATGTTCTTTTGGACAACTATCTCACACAAGAAGATTATAAACCCTCGGAATCACTACGCCAAAAATGACTTTTAACAGCGCATCTTAGACAGCGCTTTTAAAAGAAAGCGCTGTCTAAGGTTAAAATTAAAATAAAACACGGAAAATGTTCCAAAAAAATAATGAAAGCGCTGTCTAAGGGGGGGTCTTAGACAGCGCTTTCTAAAAGCGCTGTCTAAGACCCCCCCTTAGACAGCGCTTTTAAATATAGACCTTAGTCAGCGCTTTTGATAAAGCGCTGTCTAAAGTCTTTAAATTAAAAAAAAAATTAAAACCAAAAGCGCTTTCGAATAGGTTTGATATTTTCTCTTTTCGTTAAGTTATTTTCTGATATTTCTGTATATCCATGACGGAACGTTCTCGAAAAAAAGAGAAGGTTTTCAGAACAATGGAAAACGACAATGTCGTTTTTAGAAACGGAAATCCAGTTCTCGTCGCTCAGCCACTCACCGTTGTCCGCGCCCTAACCAGCAATGGCGGCGCTCGTGTTCTTGCCACGCCGCCTACTCTGAACCCTAACTCCGACGAGTTCGAAGCATGCAAAACCCCGATGATCAAGGTGAACGACGAGCCTCAAGAAGAAGATGTCAAACCTTCCGTGGAGCGGCGTTCAATGCTCCCGTTTGACGATTTTCTAAAGGCTACGAACACACAAGTTGTCACTGTTGACGAATCGATGAAATCAATGGAACTTGAATCAACGATTCCAAAGAATACGGAGAGTGCCGATGTTGATGTGGTTTATGAGACTCAGGAATCGGTTAAGACTGGATTCGTAGATGAATCGCTGAAGTCAACGGAAGTTGAACTACCTATTCAAACTGAGGAAGAAGCTGTCAATGTCAATGTGATTTGTGAAACACAGGAATCCATCATCGCTGATCCGATTAATGAAGCAACGCGGATTCAATCAAATGAAGAAGCTTCCAAGGAGAAGGAAGTAGATATTAATGATTTGGAGGTGTTGAAGGTAGTGAAAGGGAAAGAAGCCGCTGTTAATGACGAAGTTAGTGTTTTGAAGGTGGTGAAGAAAGATGCAGTGGAAGAGAAGAAGATTCCGAATCTTGAGGATGGTGAGTTTCCTGTTGAGCCTGGGTGGTCATTACTCGGAAGGAAGATTGAGGTTGCTACTTCCACAGCTAGAGGACTAAGGAGATTGGTGGATAATGAGATTGTTTATTTCAATTTCCCTGACCCAAATACCTCTTACAAGTTCCAATGGATTGTTCGCGTCTCAACCAAACGTTCTGGAGTGGTAATAATAATATCAATTGATTGCAATGCTTACTATTTGAAATATTTTATTGTGTGTAATTTCCCTGAATTGTTTTGTTATTAAAATGCAATGTTGCTTGATTTGATGCTTTTGTGAGAAGGAATCGAAGTCATATATTTTGGTTATGTTGTTGTATTTAACACTTTAGGTTGGGAGGCTGCCAATGGAATGGGCAAAATCTGTCATGCCTCTTGTGCAATCTGGAAATGTTAGGGTTCAAGGCCGATGCATTGCCACACCATATAAATTGGAAATGATGCAAGAAATAATGTTGTTAGTGAGGTATGGGTAACTTCTTGTTTCCTTATGTTAGTTTAGTTTAGTTTAAATGATGTTGATGAAAGCTTTCCCTTTTACTTAGTTTTGTGCCTGTAACTTGGCTATTTCATTTGAATATGATGTTGAGTTTATTGGTGGATGAACCCATTCGTTTGATTTATGGACAGTTTTTATGTTCATCAATCTGTATTCTTGGAGTCTGTTGATACCTCTTGGAGGCTAGAGGCTTGTGGCCACATTAACTCTGCTGCTTACCCCCTCCTTACACTGTTAAACATGCTAGAGATTGAGCCATATAGGAAGGTATTGAATCACTATTTTTTAATTGTTTTGTTTGTTTGTTTGTTAGTGTTGCATTTGTAATGTGCTTTTGTTATTTTAACTAGGCTGATTTCACCCCTGAGGAAATGAAGGCTCGGAAGCGGATTCTTAAAGTATGTTCAACTATTTTCTTTCTTTCCCCACTTTTATAGAGCTTTCATGATATTATTGTTTAAATTGAATTGAATGTTGTTGTTGTTGTGAATGCATGCTAGATGCCTAAATTTTCTGTTTATATTACTAGCTTGATTCAGATGAAGCTTCAATTTTGCCTGTTAATAAGCGAAGAAAAGGCATCAGTGAGCCACTTCCTGAGCCAAATAAGAATGAACAAGCTCTTTCAGAGTCAGCTTTGAATAAACTTGTTGGAGCTGCTGAAGTCTTTGACTTAGAGGTGTATAAATTGTGTTCCAATTTCAATTGATAGTCTTCAACTTCTCTTTCTTCTTGTCTGTGGCCAACCCATTTATGTCTTACGTATCTTTAGGAGAAAAAAGCACCAACAACCCTGATGTGTAGTCTAAAGCCTTACCAGAGTCAAGCTCTGTATTGGATGACAGAAATTGAGAAGGGAGCTGATGATGAAAATGCTGATAGAAATCTACATCCTTGCTGGTCAGCCTACAATATATGCAATGGGTAAGTACTAATAGTACATGGTTCCTCAAACAAAACGTAGCTTTTACCTCAATATCAGTATACATTTTAACCTGACATACTTTTTATCAGAAGGACAATTTATGTGAACATATTGACTGGGGAGGCGGCAAAGAAATTTCCACAAGTAACACAGAGAGCAAGAGGAGGAGTGAGTTTGTTTGAAGCCATCAATTTTGAAATACCAAATGCGACATGCACTTTGAACTGTTTGTCTTATTGCAGTTGTGTTTGTTTATTGTAGATTCTGGCGAATGCAATGGGACTTGGAAAGACTGTTATGACAATTGCTTTGATTCTAAGTAATCCAGGCAGGGTGAAGTCAGAAGACAGTAACACAGAGAGCCTATATGACAACATTTTCTCAACTAAGAGGAGGAATATTAACAATGTAGAGGGTGGCACTCTGATTGTTTGTCCCATGGCATTATTGGGTCAGTGGAAGGTGAGATTCCTCTCTAATTAAGCCAATTAAAAAAGCATGGTTGTTCTTTTATATTTAAGCCAATTAAAAAAGCATGGTTGTTCTTTTATATATATCTCAATATTTATGTGAAAGGCAATTTACAATGGTTTATAATATCCAGGACGAGCTTGAAACACATTCAAAATCAGGCAGCATATCCATATTTGTTCATTATGGTGGGGGTAGAACGGATAATGTTGATTTGTTGTTAGAGTACGACGTTGTCTTGACAACATATGGTGTCCTATCAGCTTCATATAAAAGTGTAAGGAAATGTTTATTTGTATTTTATTTTCATAAATTTAAATAGTGAACCTCCTCATTTTGGATTCCCTGATTCTTTGAAACCAGGATGGAGAGAATAGCATCTACCACAGGGTCCAATGGTTCAGAGTGGTACTAGACGAAGCTCACCATATTAAAGCCCATAAAAGTCAGGTTGCCCAGGCTACTATTGCCCTGTCCTCACACTGCCGCTGGTGTCTAACTGGAACACCGCTTCAGGTTAATTATTGAGAAACATTTTGTGTAATTTATAGAATTGCTAGTAGAAAAGTACTCCTCCCATATAATGAGCTCATAGTTATTAAGCAAAAGAGTGTATTGTCAAGAATCTCTTTCTGAAATTGTGATGTTCTCTGTTTCAGAATAGTTTGGAGGATCTATTCAGTCTCCTGTCTTTCCTGCGCGTTGAACCTTGGTGCAGCTGGCAGTGGTATGTCAAATATTAGGCTATCTTGTAGCTAGTGTAAATTGATCAATGTTTTGGAATAAAAATCATTTGAAGACTACTATTTCATTTGTTAATCTGCTTTGTAATATAGGTGGACTAAGTTGATTCAAAAGCCCTATGAGCAGGGTGATCAAAGAGCCCTGAAATTGGTCAAGGGAATTTTGAGGACCTTGATGTTAAGAAGAACCAAGGAAACAAAGGATAAAGAAGAAAGGTAGTCATTCTTACTTCATGTGAATTGTCTCTTTCAGTATGCATGAGTGAATTTCTTAATTTATAATGATAGTTATCAATTATGCTTATGTTTTTTCAGGCCTATACTTGTCTTGCCACCAACTGATATTCAATTGATTGAGTGTGAACAGTCAGAATCTGAACGGGACTTCTATGATGCTCTCTTCCTGAGATCTAAAGTAAGTTGTCCATAGCTTGCTGCTATCTGTAAATATTTGAACAGAAACTTGTTTCACAATTGTCATCTTTTCATAAAGTGGTAGTTTTGGAAACTGTAATTTCCCTCTAATGTTGCTTTTACTAGAAACTTTATAATTGTTAGGATATTCAAAGATACTACCTTAGTTATGTATTTTCGTCTGGATTAATTGTTTACTTTAATAAGTAGGAAAACCATGGATAAAACATGGATCTGTGCCGATCGAATGACCAAAGAGTACGAGAGTGGGGTTGCGGAATTCGTTAAGTATGTTGTTCAACACGCTGAAAACCCCAGACGAATGCATTGTCCTTGCTTGCGTTGTTGTTATATTGGTAAGGTTGACGCACATGGATTGAAATCGCATTTGCTGAGGCATGGAATTGATCAAAGTTATCAGTGTTGGATATTTCATGGTGAGAAAATTAACGAGAATGTTGAATCGAGTGGATTAATAAGTTAGTGACTTAGGTAAATTATCCATGGTTTCTTTATTATTTTTTTTCAATTGTTTTGATTATAAGTTATATGTGATAATGCATGATTTCATTATATTTTTGTTTTCAATTGCTTTGATTATAAGTTATATCTGATAATGCATGATTTCTTTATTTTTTTGTTTTCAATTGCTTTGATTATAAGTTATATCTGATAATGCATGATTTCGTTATATTTTTGTTTTCAATTGCTTTGAATTGGTATATATATATATTTGTTAGCCAAAAATTGGTAGAAAAAAGGCCAAAATGGCATATATAAAATGTGATAATTGTCTGTCAAAATCTGGTTGAAAACAGGTAGAAATTCTGGTTTATAAACCTGGAAAAAATGTGGTTTAAAACAAAAGCTTCAAAAATTTTCGTATACCTTAGACAGCGCTTTTGTAAAAAGCGCTGTCTAAGGGGGGGATTAGAAAGCGCTTTAGGCAAAAGCGCTGTCTAAGGGGGGGGGGGGGGGCTTAGACAGCGCTTTTTGAAAAGCGCTGTCTAAGGTATACCTAAAAAAATTAAAATAGGAGGGTCTTAGAAAGCGCTTTTGGCCAAAGCGCTGTCTAAGGGGGTGGGGCTTAGACAGCGCTTTTCAAAAGCGCTGTCTAAGGTATACCTAAAAAATTTAAAATAAGAGGGTCTTATAAAGCGCTTTTGGCCAAAGCGCTGTCTAAGGGGGGGGGGGGGGCTTAGACAGCGCTTTTAAGATTTAAAAAAGCGCTGTCTAAACCTTTAGCAGCGGAGGTTTAGACAGCGCTTTAAAGCGCTGTCTAAGGCTAAAAAAAGCGCTGTCTAAGGTCTTGTTTGTTGTAGTGAATCCTAGAATCCACCTATAAAAGAAGAGACAAACATAACATCCAAGTACTCATTCTTCTTAACATAAAATACATATTGCTTTCGATAGACACTTAATTGGGCGTATCAGTACTTGCAGCATGCGTCATTGTGTCAAACCACATTTGGAGCATATAATTTCTTCTTGGGAACCACTTGGACCTAACCAACTTCACATCTTCGTGAAAAGATTCATATCAGGAAAGATCATTAGCGTCATTTGTAGGAATGTTCGTCAACGTTCAAATACTTTATTAAAAGATCAGAATGATGAACAGTAGAAGAAGAACCGCATAAAACTCCAATTTACCCCCTCATTTATAGCAAGATCGTTATAGTGAACCAAAGTCTTGATGATGGGTTCACATGTGAGGGTCGAAGAACCGAGACAAATCCAAATGATAAGACTTGGATAAACTAAAGAAGGCATACATGAACATCAAAAGAATGTGGTTTCCTTAGAATATCGTTAATTATATTTTATCGTAGTTTGTTTTAAGCATAGATGGGTTTAGCATCATAAAACTTAGAACATTCCCAATAACCTCTAAGTGTAATCCTAACAAGGGGATACAACCAATGACCCTGTATTTATATACCGATCTTTCATCTTTTTCTCCGTAGACTTACGATAAACGTAAGAAACCTAGTTGAAACCATTGACAAATTCCTAAATAGATAGAAGATGCTCCCCTTCGATTCAAAAAGGTTCTCCCTTTTGAAATTCACTTCTTCCTTTGTTTCATCGAAGAAATCCTAATTCTGACACCGAAAAAACAATGATTCACAAACTATGTTATCAACCCCTTCCTAAAAGATACACATCTTCCAATGGGCTTCGACGATAATAGGTTCGAAAATGACGTAAAGAGACTTAATATTTTTTTAGAGATTATGTAAAAACTTCAACATCTTATGGGCTTATTGGAAATGGATCAAACTGAACGGGGATTTGACATTGTCCTAAGCAACAATGAATATAGTGTTCAACTTTTTCTAAATTTTGTTTGCATTTTTAAATTATAAAACTATTGTTGCAAACATATTTAAATAAATTATTTATATATTTATTATAATAAATATTTAAAATGATTTAAAATAAAATTGTTATTGATATTTATAAAATTTTATTGAAAATATGTTAAATTAGATATTTAAATGAAAATCTATTATTATAAATATTTAATTTAATTGTTTAAATAAATTATGTATATAAATTACAAATGTTTCATAGGGGTTTGTCCTTTGAAAATATTTTAAATTAGATATTTTCTTCTGTTGTTTCCCAGCGAATCATCCTTGATATGTTCATCCTAATCGGTGACGGATGTCCTCTCTGTCAGATTTTTATTATCTCTTTACCTAGTAACAGGTAGTAGATAATAGATTTCTGCTCCTCCTGTGTTGAAGTTCATTTCTCCCCAGTTGAGTTGAGTGCGCATTTCCTTAGTGAAATCGCTTCTCCCTACATGATTCAAGTATTTCAGTTTTATCTTGACTTACTCGCATCCCCTGCAGATGTTGTTGTTCCCCGGCTGAGTTTTTTTCCATGTTTGTATGAAATCCCTTGAGTCCCCCAGTAGTTTTAAGTCGTAGCCTGGCCTGCGCATAACTCCTTCCCCCCCTAGAGTCTCGGTCTCCCTAGTGAGTTTTCCTTACGGAATGCATTTTACTCCTGCGGACTTTCGGTCTCTCCAATTTCTTTTCCTTTATGGCAATATTTCCCCACAAATAATTTACTTTTGCATTCATATCATATGCATCATGAGGTCTCTTAGGGACCAAAATTTGTTTCTATATGTTGTTATTTAACCCTTTTCTACTGAGTCGACATGAAGATTTTAACCTTCGCCTCCTCAGTTAGAATGTCCTTAAATAGGGGCAGCTGTAAGACCCCAATTTTGACCCTAAGATCCCTCATGCACTTTCAATATAAGCATTAGCATTGGGATCATACCTTGGCATCCTCCTTACCCCTCTTTCATTGGGTTTGTTTTGGGAGATACCACCAAGTACTTTGTGATTGTATCATACTTGTATATTATCATTTTACTAACCAAAATACCAAAAATATGTCTTTGCATTTGCCTAACACTTTTGTAGGTAGGGCATGATCTCCATTGACCTATCAAGTTCATATCTAGGGCTTGAGACCCCCATGACAAAGAGAATAACCATTGAATTGATACAAGAATGGTTATGGGCATCATATATGAGTTCCATTGATTCCTACATGTTATATTAATCAAGTTTTCTTCAAGATTTTGGGGGTAATTTGCCTTGGAAACCCTAGTTTGATTGGGTATCTTAAGTAACTTCTCCAACAAGCTATCTCACCAATTGATCAAATTTCTCAAGGGACACTTCAAATTTCATCATCTTATGCATATATGATCTACCATGAGCCTATAAAGTCAATAGAATTGAAGGTTAGCAAGTTGGTTGATGGTGGTTGGCCAGATGAATTCATTTGATCAAAACTGGGTCTCCCTAAACCCGATCTCCTACAATTTTCACCATATGAAAATGATTTCAAGAGAAAACTTACTCTAAATGACATTCCAAACAACTTTCATGTTGAGACCTAGATATAGTTTTGCTTGGAAAATCATTCTCTATGTTGAAACATTATAGGTCATTTTGTCTAAACCCTAATTTGAAAGTCAACTTCCCAAGGCCATAACTTGCTCAATTTTTATGAGATGAAATATTTCCAAGTTGCACAATCAAATTTAAGATGTCTACTTCAACTTTTATGTTTGTATTGAGAGCTAATTCAACTTTTTTGAGCATGTGATATAAGGTTACATTATAGGTCACTTTTGACCTATACCATTGAACAAGTGATTTTTCCAAACTTCAAAAATGCATAACTCTATCACTTAAAATCCAAATGACATGAAATTGGTGACCATTTTGAAGGTATTTGAAAAGATACAACTTTGATGAAGACACATTTCTCATTTGAAGCTCACATAAAAAGTTAAGCAAGGTGGAATATTGAGATATATGGCTTGACACTGAGAAAATTTTTCAACATGTTGAAATTTCCAAACTTCCACCTCAAAATTGATCATGATACAAGATCCAAATGGAAAAGTGTTGAACATGAAAGTTCTTCTTCTTGATCTAACCTTTCCAAAAAGTCCAAGTTCATCCATTTTGGACAAGAATTGCTAGGGTTACGCATGGCATGAACATGGTATCATCATTTGGCAAAGATCAAACTTCAAATCTTCAGACACACTTGCCTTGCAATCCAAGTTGATTTCAGACTCTCTCACACTCATTTGTGGACCTAAGGCAGTGATCTCATGGGCCTGTGCATACCCATGCACCCATGCATCATCATTTGCCAATTTTGGAAAGTGAATTTGAAGGTGCAAATATCATGAGCTGCAGCTATAAATAGAGCCCTCTAGCATCAGAATTAGACACACATTCGCGCCAGCTTTAATCCTAAACCCCTAACTCTTCCATTTGAGAGGATAAATCTGAGAATTTCATCTTGAAATTGAGTTTGAATCTCACTGTTATGAGATTCAAAACTCCAGGGATCTAAGACCTTTTGTGCATTTCATTCTACTTCTGCAAGCATTCTGAGTGAGATCAAGCACGAGCCAAGGCAAGAACAGTTATATCCAAACCTACATTGAAGGTATTTTCCAGAAAATTTCATCTCTTCGATTCTCTCTCAATCTTGCTCAATTCTCTTGATTCTTTAATTGTCTGAAGTCCTGCCAATGTAGGCAAGAAGATTGAGTTGCTTAGAGGTCAAATCGAAGCAACTCAGTTGACATACCTCAAATTTCAACTCCTCATATCTTTCTATATGTGAAGAGTTAGTTAAAATTGAGGTGATATTCGTGATCTACACCATTTTTCCTTTCAAATCATGTCCTCCTTTTTCATTTATGATGTGGTGATGAATGGACCAGTCCAGCCAAGGTCGCTTGAGAAGACGACCGGCGCTTTGCTCCGACAATGATGTGGAGTGGTCCTAAGTCATTAGATGAGTTCAATTTGTTTTAATCATGAGTGTACGTTTTAATTACCAAGCGTGTGGACGTTTGACTCAGGCGCACCAAGGAACGCGCGCTGGTGGCCACTTGATCTGCCACCTCAATTAATGAGGGAGATCAAGTGGTCCACCTTTTTCTGATTATTTGAATTTTATTTTAATTGCTTTATTTTAATTAATTCATATTAATTTTAATATTGATTCAAAAAATATGAGAGTTTCACCAAAAAATTTCAAATATTTTCCTCTTTCATATTCTGAATTAAAATTATTTTTTGGATCATTATTAATATTTTTCATGATTTAATTGATTTTTCATTTTGTTTTTTAATTGTTTAAAAATACTTTTAAGTCTTTAAAAAATCTGAAATTTTTTCTCCAAGGTCCTTTGACCTTGTTTGACCTATGATAAATCTCATGGCCATTTATTTGGTGTTTTGATGAGGTTTTAGGAATTTGATAAATCATATTTAATTTAAATGAATTATTTTAGTATTTTTAATTGGAATAAATGCCAAATAATTTTGTTGACCAATTGTGATGACTTGTTTATGTTTGATTCTTGTTGTTGGACCTTGATCAAGGTTGATTTGAATTTGTCAAATTAATATCATTGGATTTAGGGGATTGATGGAATGTACATTCCATCTCCCAAAATGAATGAATGATATTAATTTGGTAAAATTCCTCCTTTGATCAATTTGAGATTTCATCTATTCCCCTCCCACTTCATCTCATTCCCCTTCTTTATGCATTCATCTCATTTGGCTTATGATATCTCAAAGTCCTAAAGCTAGTTGATTGAAAAATTAACATGAGTATGGATGAGATTAGGCCACACATTTTGCATATTCTTCTTGTGTGTGGTATGTTTCATGATCATACTTCATAATACTATGTCTCTAACATGCATTAACACCAAAATTCTATTGCCCAACCTCAAATAGTCGTGACTTCTACATAAGTACAATTTCGATTGCTTAACATAGCGCTAAATTTGTGACACAAAAGGCATAACATTCTAGTTAGTGAGATTGTAAGTCTCCCCTCTTTCATGGTATTGTGTGGAAACTTGGCCTTTTTTCCTTCCTTTGGAAGATGTCTTGGTTCAAGGATCCATGCTTGTGATAAGTGGGTTGAGTGTTCTCCAAAGAATGTCTATGAATGAAATGCAAAAACAAAACAATACTAACTTCTAACCTACTAACTACTAACTTTTAATTTTAAGTCATTTACTTTAATGACATTTAGTTCTAGCCTTTATTCATTTGCCATTGTTCATATCATTCTAATTGTTTATGTTAATGCAATTTTCACTTTGTCCACTTGGACCATATTGTGTGATATTTCTTGTTTGTATATACTTTTCTTGTTTGTGTGTTCTTTGATCATTAATGCACATAATAATAACAAAAAACCCTAAAAAAAACTTTTGCGTGGACTGTTGGCTTGACCTTGGACAAATGGACTTAGAACCTAGGCAACATTCCTATGCTAAAGGACTTGGCCAATGCCAACTTATTGAGAAACCAAGTGCTTGCAATTTGAAACTTCATCTGATACATCATTCAAGATCCCTCTTAGTTCATCTGCAACATGATCATTGTAAAGTTATTATTTTGAACTTGTGACTTGTGGAATTCATCTGTTACATGGGCTAATTTGAAGAAGATCATGGAGTGGCTAAAGCTTGGAAGTGGCTATCTTTATTTGATGCCTTTTCTCTTCAAGATAATATAATTGTGCATTTGTGTGTTGCTTGATTCTAAAATGCCCAAGGGAATTCTGGGTTTCTATTGACATTCTTGTCTATTGGATTGCTACCCATTTGGTCAGATCTTTTCAACTCTTAACTTTTAATTTTGTACATAGGATTAGTCTCTTCATCTTCTCCCCATTTCTTTAATTTCAAAACATCTCCCCCCTTTTTCAAAACCTTCTTTGATTGAACTTATTTTTTTCTAAACCTTGACCACTTTGTAAAAAAGATAGAAACTTTGGCCTCATGCCATTGTGTAACACCTCAAAATTTGCCCTCCTCTCTTGGGACTAGCTTAGCATATTGCATTTCATTTTTAGGGCATTAGTCATTGCATCTTTGCATATCATGTGGAAACATTGAGCAAGTCATCCTCCTAGGTCTTAATCAGAAGATAAAGAGGTTAAAGGATTCAAGCCTGAGGGTTTCATGAATTGATCACTAATCATCTGAGGGTTTGTGATTCAATTAGGGTTTCTTGGTTCCTCAAGGAGATTGATCATTATCTTGTTTGGAATGGTACATCATCATCATCAGGGTTTATGGTGCCTGATCAGATTCCTTGGGATTAGGGTTTTGACCTCTGGTCAACCCTAATCAGTTGACTTGTGTCTAGCAGGGTTTGTTCAAGGAGATGAGCTCATGTGGCCTGGGGATCATTTTGAAGTGGTTTGATCAAGCATTGAAGGTTCAAAGCTCATCAGTCAAGATGCAATTCATCTGAAGCCCTAGAAAGTCAACCAAAGTCAATTGTCAATTCAATCATGGATTTGGAGGTGGGAGATGGTTAGAGATGCCTCATTCATGTCCATACAAGTCTCATTTGACATTGCAAACATCAACAATGGAGAATTTGAGGTCAGATGAAAACTTTCCCAAAATAGTAAGTGACCTGTAATTTGGAATTGCCAAAAATGGAAAGGTTTTCAACTTCAAATTACATCACCAAAAATGCTTCAAATGGAATTTTGTTGAACATGAAAGTTGTAGATCTTGCTCTCACCTTTCCAAAATGTCCAAGAACATGAATTTCCCATGTGTGGTTGGCAAGTTATGGATCAATCATTGTCAAGCAAATTTGAACTTCACAAGTGCATAACTTTTGAACCATAAGGCCAAATGGAGTGGGAGTTTTTGCCACATTCTTGTTTTGACATGCTCTATCCAATTCAAGCATAATAATTCATGCATTTTGATCATAAAAATATTTGAATTTCCATTTGAATTTTGGAGGGAAAATGGTAATTTGAAAAATATGCTTTGTTTTCACTTTCCACCAATTACATTTGCCTCCAAACATCATTTCATGTGGATTAAAGCTCAGGATTCGTGCACTGTAGCATCTACTTCATGCACATGAGGGTGAATTTTCAATTTGCCATTACACCTTCATTTTCCTTAATCACTTGCATTTGGCTTAATTGGGATTAAGAGTTTGATTAGCAGACCATATATATTGCAAATCATAACTGTTTTTGTGATTAACATTGCATAATTCTCAGATCTAGATCTAGGTTCCAAAATCTCTTCAATTTTCTCTCTCACTTTTTCTTCAATTTTCTCCATAAACCTTACTATTTCCTTGATCAAATCGTCACCAAGAGGCATAATTGAGTTGGATTAAAGCAAGATTACAAGGATTTCTTCAAGATTCGAGGACTGTTGAAGCACACCATCATCCATGGCAGTTTGATTTTCTGGACAAATCAGGCACGATTAACACTCAAGCATTCATCCAAATCATCATTCAAGAGCTGAAGATCTTCTGTTTGTGCCTTGCAAAGCTTGAATCCACGTGTTCCGGTTCTGCACTTCAATTAAGGTTGGAATTCGACTCTCATGATTCTTGAAATTGTTGTATGCTTTTGGTAGATCCTTCCATGCTGATTCCACTGAACTTTAGATCATGAAATTCCATGAAGAAATGAACAAGTTGTGTTGAATTTAAGTTTTATGTGTGGAACTTCCATGGCTCGAATCTTGTGATATAGGATGAATTAGGTTAAATCGATTTTAGATTCATGATGCTGGTTGAAAGATGAACACGGTGGTGTAATTGTTTGTTATTTCTGGTACAAAAGTTCTTGAGCTGATGAACATGCATGAAGAATGATGAATGTAACACCCCGATAAAAATAAGATAATTATTTAAATTAAGTTAATAGTATATTTATTAATTTAATTAAATAATTGGAATATTACTATTATAATTATTATTATTGGAATATAATGTTGGAATCAGTAAAAAGAGTCCCATTTGGTAAAAAGAGGTTTTCACGTGAAAACAGAGAAACGACTCTAAAGTGGAAAAAGGGCAAAGAGCAAGAGATCGAGGATAGAAGAAAGGAAAAAGTTGGAAGCAAAAGGTTGCCGGATTAACTCAGGTAAGG
The DNA here is from genome assembly GCF_024323335.1 of Lathyrus oleraceus. Classification (NCBI taxonomy): domain Eukaryota; kingdom Viridiplantae; phylum Streptophyta; class Magnoliopsida; order Fabales; family Fabaceae; genus Lathyrus; species Lathyrus oleraceus. The sequence continues at coordinate 372,475,816 of NC_066579.1, forward strand.
GGGTTTATCGTCGTTTAATGGGTATTATGGGTTAACATGTACTGGGTAGTGATAAACCATTGATTTGACTCTAATTGGAATGATGCATGATGAAATTGTGAACTTTTGGATGAACGAAATTTGGATTATAATTGAAGGAAATTCGTAGGAATTAGATGTAATAATGTTAGAATTTGTGAAATCGAATAGGGTATGATTCGTGTTAGATGATATGAACGAATACTGTGTAAAATTGGACTGTGGGAGGTTGGATCTGAGGAATCTCGTGGTAGAGAAAACCATAGCAGATATGGAAATCTGGTTTCTGGTCATACGCGTATGGCACTAGGCAATACGCGTATGAGATGGTCTGGTACGCGTATGGCACTAGGCAATACGCGTATGGATGAGGAAGATGATGTTTTGAACGTGGTTTGGTCTCTGTTGGTACGCGTATGGGGAAGTGGTACGCGTAGCATACGCGTATGAGACAGGTGATACGCGTATGGGATTGGCTGAGAAATGGGCCATACGCGTATGGGACTAGGCAATACGCGTATGGGCAGAATTGTGATTTTTCTGTGCTGTTGTTGTGCAGTTTTTGGTTGTTCAGCTGAGTAATGTAATTTAGCTGATGTATGATATAGTAGGGATCATTTCCCGTTGTTTTCGAGCAGTGTAGGTATTAGTAGAGTGTGCTAATACTGTGATTAATAATTGGCATGACATGATATGATTTTATGATAATATGCTGATGATGTATGATGGTATGCATAATGCTGTGAATGTATGTATTATGTATGCAATTGTGGAATGGATTGTTTTATGGCTTAGAGTGTGAGCATATGTCCATTGTGGATTGTTGATGTTGCATGCTAGGTGATTTAGCGTGTATATTATGGCCTTTATGGTGGTAGCTAATTCCCATGGTGAGGAATTAGTGAGTGATGTCATTGTGGATTGTTGTTGATGTTTGCATGCTAGGTGATTAGCGTGCATATCATAGCCCTTGGGGTGGTAGCTAATTCCCATGGTGAGGAATTAGTGAGTGAGTCACTAGGTCTCAAATGAGTGGGACTAGTGAGCTTGGTAGCCGTATCTGGATTTGATCGGTGAGGTTGAACTATATGTTCACGAATAGTCGGTACCGCATGCATGGAGTCTCATTGCATAATGTATGTATGGCGTATAATATGAATGGATGTATTCCAATATTATACGTGTGTTTTGTATTGAGTTGAGTATGATGATGATTATGAGTTGATGTTACTGTTGTTGAATGTGTGATATGATTAGGGTGATGAAATGTGTTAATTTACTTAGCATTACATGATATTTTATAATGCTTATTATATCGATTGAGGAACTCACCCTTACAACTATGTTTCAGGTAACGAGCAGTGATTGAGTAGAAGCTAGTCCTTGGAGTCTAGTGTAGTTCCTTAGTGGGTCATGCTCTGGTAGATGTAACATCGGGATGGGATGTTTTACCTTGTTTTCATTTTTGGTTGTTGAACAACTTTACATGTGATGTGTTACATGTTTGAATGTTGTTAGATTTTATCCGCTGCGAGTTATGCAATGGTTTGTTTTGATTAAATAAATGAGCATGACAGGATATTTTGATGATTGGTGTGAAGTGTCAAGTGTGACACCCTTAAATTGCATATCTACTCTGATTTATGTTTTGTTGTTTTAATTAAATATTGGGGTATTTTAGAAGGGTGTTACATTAGTGGTATCAGAGCATAGTCGGTCGAGTCGAGTTGTAATTATTCTGTTTCCCTGTACGTGATAGGTGTTGTGTAACCCTATCAGTACTTATTGTTTTAGCTTGTTGGGTTTTCAGAATAGAGATGGCTGGAAGAGGTAGAGACGATGCTGCGATTGCTGAGGCTCTGGGTATGCTAGCTGGAGTACTTGGGGGGAATCCGAATGTTGTGGGAATGGGAGCTGCTCGTCAACTGAGTGAGTTCCAGAAGAACAATCCCCCAATGTTCAAGGGAGCATACGATCCAGATGGCGCTCAGAAGTGGTTGAAGGAAATCGAGAGGATCTTCCGAGTGACTGAGTGTGCCGATAACCAGAAGGTCAGGTTCGGTACGCATATGCTGTCAGAGGAAGCAGATGATTGGTGGGTTGCTACCCGCACTGAGTTGGAAGCTGCTGGGAATGCTGAGATCACTTGGGCGGTGTTCAGAGAGAGATTCCTGAGGAAGTACTTTCCAGAGGATGTCAGAGGAAAGAAAGAGATAGAGTTCTTAGAATTGAAGCAGGGAAACCGGTCTGTTACTGAGTATGCTGCTAAGTTCACAGAGCTGTCGAAGTATGGTGATTGATACTCCTGCGAAGGGTTCAGTGACTACTACTTCAGTTTGTTTAAATTGTCCTTTGAGTATTTTTGGTAGAGACTTTGGGATGGACCTAGTGTGTCTTCCCCTAGTGCAGATTGATGTTATTCTGGGTATGAACTGGTTGGTGTTTAACCGAGTTTATATCAACTGTTTTGATAAGACTGTGATTTTTCCTGAGATTGAGGAAGGAAAGAGTTTGTTTCTATTAGCAAGGCAGGTGAATGAGGCAGTGGCAGATGGGGCAGAGTTGTTTATGCTGTTAGCGACTTTGGAGGCTAAAGATAAACTGGTGATTTGCGATCTAGCCGTGGTGTGTGATTTTCCTGATGTGTTTCCTGAAGAAGTGAATGAATTGCCGCCAGAACGTGAAGTTGAGTTCTCGATTGATTTAGTACCTGGTACTAGGCCGATATCGATGGCTCCGTACCGTATGTCTGCTGTTGAGTTAACTGAATTGAAGAGTCAGTTGGAAGATCTGTTGGATAAGAAATTTATTCGTCCGAGTGTGTCACCGTGGGGTGCACCAGTGTTATTGGTTAAGAAGAAAGAAGGTACTATGAGGTTGTGTGTGGACTACAGGCAACTGAATAAAGTGACGATCAAGAATCGGTATCCTTTTCCGAGGATTGATGATTTGATGGATCAGTTGGTTGGTGCGAGTGTGTTCAGCAAAATAGATTTGAGATCGGGTTATCATCAGATACGTGTGAAAACTGAGGATATTCAGAAGACTGCTTTCAGAACAAGGTATGGACATTATGAGTATTCTGTAATGCCTTTTGGTGTGACTAATGCGCCTGGGGTATTTATGGAGTATATGAATAGGATTTTCCATCCGTATCTAGACAAGTTTGTTGTGGTGTTTATTGACGATATTTTGGTGTATTCGAAATCTGAAGAAGAGCATGCTGAACATTTGAGAGTGGTTTTAGGAGTTCTACGAGAAAGGAAGTTATTTGCTAAACTGTCTAAGTGTGAATTTTGGTTAGAAGAGGTTAGTTTTCTTGGTCATGTGATTTCAAGAGGTGGTGTTGCTGTTGATCCTTCTAAGATAGAAGCGGTATCTGAGTGGGAAGCTCCGAAGTCAGTTTCTGAGATAAGGAGTTTTCTTGGACTTGCAGGTTATTATAGGAAGTTCATTGAGGGATTTTCTAAGTTGGCGTTACCGTTGACGATGTTGACTAGAAAGGGGCAAGCGTTTGTTTGGGACTCAAAATGTGAAGAAGGCTTCCAAGAGTTAAAGAGAAGGTTAACTACTTCTCCTATTCTGATATTACCAAGTCCGTCGGAACCATTTGAGGTTTACTGTGATGCTTCACTGTTGGGTTTGGGTGGTGTTTTGATGCAGAATAAGCAGGTTGTAGCTTATGCTTCGAGACAACTGAAGGTTCATGAGAGGAACTATCCGACACACGATTTAGAGTTGGCAGCTGTGGTATTTGTTCTGAAGTTATGGAGGCATTACTTGTACGGGTCAAGATTTGAGGTTTTCAGTGACCATAAAAGTTTAAAGTATTTGTTTGATCAGAAAGAGCTGAATATGAGACAGAGGAGATGGTTAGAGTTTCTGAAGGATTATGACTTTGGTTTGAATTACCATCTGGGTAAAGCAAACGTAGTGGCTGATGCATTGAGTCGGAAATCATTGCATATGTCTATGTTAATGGTTAAGGAATTGGATTTAATTGAGCAGTTTAGAGACTTGAGTTTGGTGTGTGAGAGTACTCACAATAGTGTTAAATTGGGAATGTTGAAGTTAACAAGTGGTATTCTGGATGAGATTAGAGAGGGTCAGAAATCCAATGTGCTTTTGGTTGATAAGTTGACTCTAGTGAATCAAGGTCAAGGTGGTGAATTCAGAGTTGATGAGAATGGTGTTTTGAAATTTGGTAATCGGGTGTGTATTCCGGACGTTACCGAACTTAAGAAGAGTATTCTTTAGGAAGGACATCGTAGTGGCCTGAGTATTCATCCTGGGGCTATGAAGATGTATCATGATTTGAAAAAGTTATTTTGGTGGCCGGGAATGAAAAGAGAAATTGCGAGTTTTGTTTATTCTTGTTTGACTTGTCAGAAGTCAAAGATTGAGCATCAGAAGTCGTCTGGGCTAATGCAACCGTTGGCTATTCCAGAGTGGAAGTGGGATAGTATCAGTATGGATTTTGTTTCTGGTTTACCGAGGACAATTAAGAATTTTGAAGCTATTTGGGTGATTGTTGACAGATTGACAAAATCGGCTCATTTCATTCCGATCAGAATGGATTATTCGTTAGAGAGATTAGCCGAGTTGTATATTGAGAAGATTGTAAGTTTGCATGGTATTCCGTCGAGTATTGTTTCGGACAGAGATCCTAGATTTACATCGAATTTCTGGGAAGGTTTGCAGAGGGCTTTGGGAACTAAGTTGAGATTGAGTTTTGCATATCATCCGCAGACTGATGGTCAGACTGAGAGGACGATTCAGTCACTAGAGGATCTTTTGAGGGCTTGTGTTTTGGAAAAAGGAGGTGCTTGGGATTGTTATACCTTTGATTGAGTTTACCTACAACAATAGTTTTCATTTGAGCATTGGTATGGCACCGTTTGAAGCTTTGTATGGTAGGAGATGTCGGACACCTTTATGTTGGTATGAGTCCGGTGAGAGTGCTGTGGTTGGACCGGAGATTGTTCAACAAACTACGGAAAAGATTAAGATGATTCAGGAGAAGATGAGGATTGCTCAGAGTCGTCAGAAGAGTTATCACGACAAGAGGAGGAAGTCACTTGAGTTTCGAGAGGGAGATCATGTGTTTCTTCGTGTTACTCCGATAACTGGGGTTGGTCGAGCTTTGAAGTCGAAGAAGTTGACACCTCGATTTATTGGTCCTTATCAGATTTTGGAGAGGATAGGGGAGGTAGCCTATCGTATCGCTTTACCGCCGTCACTTGCGAATTTGCATGAGGTTTTTCATGTGTCTCAGTTGAGGAGGTACATTCATGATCCGTCGCATGTGGTCCAAGTAGATGATGTACAGGTGAGAGATAACCTGACTGTTGAAACATCACCTATGAGGATCGAGGATCGAGAGTCGAAGCGGTTGCGGGGTAGAGAGATTGTTTTGGTAAAGGTAGCTTGGGGAGGGCCAGCAGGTGGCAATGTGACTTGGGAACTTGAGAGTCAGATGAAGGAGTCTTATCCGGAGTTATTCGCTTGAGGTATGTTTTCGAGGACGAAAACTCTTTTAGTGGGGGAGAGTTGTAACACCCCGATAAAAATAAGATAATTATTTAAATTAAGTTAATAGTATATTTATTAATTTAATTAAATAATTGGAATATTACTATTATAATTATTATTATTGGAATATAATGTTGGAATCAGTAAAAAGAGTCCCATTTGGTAAAAAGAGGTTTTCACGTGAAAACAGAGAAACGACTCTAAAGTGGAAAAAGGGCAAAGAGCAAGAGATCGAGGATAGAAGAAAGGAAAAAGTTGGAAGCAAAAGGTTGCCGGATTAACTCAGGTAAGGGGGGTTTATCGTCGTTTAATGGGTATTATGGGTTAACATGTACTGGGTAGTGATAAACCATTGATTTGACTCTAATTGGAATGATGCATGATGAAATTGTGAACTTTTGGATGAACGAAATTTGGATTATAATTGAAGGAAATTCGTAGGAATTAGATGTAATAATGTTAGAATTTGTGAAATCGAATAGGGTATGATTCGTGTTAGATGATATGAACGAATACTGTGTAAAATTGGACTGTGGGAGGTTGGATCTGAGGAATCTCGTGGTAGAGAAAACCATAGCAGATCTGGAAATCTGGTTTCTGGTCATACGCGTATGGCACTAGGCAATACGCGTATGAGATGGTCTGGTACGCGTATGGCACTAGGCAATACGCGTATGGATGAGGAAGATGATGTTTTGAACGTGGTTTGGTCTCTGTTGGTACGCGTATGGGGAAGTGGTACGCGTAGCATACGCGTATGAGACAGGTGATACGCGTATGGGATTGGCTGAGAAATGGGCCATACGCGTATGGGACTAGGCAATACGCGTATGGGCAGAATTGTGATTTTTCTGTGCTGTTGTTGTGCAGTTTTTGGTTGTTCAGCTGAGTAATGTAATTTAGCTGATGTATGATATAGTAGGGATCATTTCCCGTTGTTTTCGAGCAGTGTAGGTATTAGTAGAGTGTGCTAATACTGTGATTAATAATTGGCATGACATGATATGATTTTGTGATAATATGCTGATGATGTATGATGGTATGCATAATGCTGTGAATGTATGTATTATGTATGCAATTGTGGAATGGACTGTTTTATGGCTTAGAGTGTGAGCATATGTCCATTGTGGATTGTTGATGTTGCATGCTAGGTGATTTAGCGTGTATATTATGGCCTTTATGGTGGTAGCTAATTCCCATGGTGAGGAATTAGTGAGTGATGTCATTGTGGATTGTTGTTGATGTTTGCATGCTAGGTGATTAGCGTGCATATCATAGCCCTTGGGGTGGTAGCTAATTCCCATGGTGAGGAATTAGTGAGTGAGTCACTAGGTCTCAAATGAGTGGGACTAGTGAGCTTGGTAGCCGTATCTGGATTTGATCGGTGAGGTTGAACTATATGTTCACGAATAGTCGGTACCGCATGCATGGAGTCTCATTGCATAATGTATGTATGGCGTATAATATGAATGGATGTATTCCAATATTATACGTGTGTTTTGTGTTGAGTTGAGTATGATGATGATTATGAGTTGATGTTACTGTTGTTGAATGTGTGATATGATTAGGGTGATGAAATGTGTTAATTTACTTAGCATTACATGATATTTTATAATGCTTATTATATCGATTGAGGAACTCACCCTTACAACTATGTTTCAGGTAACGAGCAGTGATTGAGTAGAAGCTAGTCCTTGGAGTCTAGTGTAGTTCCTTAGTGGGTCATGCTCTGGTAGATGTAACATCGGGATGGGATGTTTTACCTTGTTTTCATTTTTGGTTGTTGAACAACTTTACATGTGATGTGTTACATGTTTGAATGTTGTTAGATTTTATCCGCTGCGAGTTATGCAATGGTTTGTTTTGATTAAATAAATGAGCATGACAGGATATTTTGATGATTGGTGTGAAGTGTCAAGTGTGACACCCTTAAATTGCATATCTACTCTGATTTATGTTTTGTTGTTTTAATTAAATATTGGGGTATTTTAGAAGGGTGTTACAATGAACACGTTAGGGTTTTTGAATCCAGATTGCTTTTGATCCCTGAGCGCGCGTTTGCATGATTTTTTGGTGTTAGTCTGCATGTATTGGACCACGTGTCCTGGTCCTTTAGTGAAACGCAGCGTTTCACGTTATGAGTGCGCCAAGTTCAAATAATACCTCACTTCGATTCCAGCCGAGGGACATTCCAAACCAGGCCATTTGCATTTTTCATCATTATTCCATGTTATCCATGTATGCTTGCCCATGTGTTTTTTATTTTTCTCTTCACTTCCAAAAATCATAAGTCCATGAATACTTATCCAAATCACATGAGGTTTTTTGCACAATGATCTTCATGATGTCTTCTATTTTATGGTGATTTTTCCAGAAATTGTGCATGCATGGATTTTAATTTTGGTTAGGGAATGTGTGTACATGTGTTTTCTTGACATGCCTTGCCATTTTGATTGTGAAATGATGAGATTTTATCCAACACTCTTGAAATTTTGCATGCTTAAAATAGACACTTTAATGGTCATTTTGGTATAGAGTTTGCATTTTTCTCATTTCTGGTTGATGAGTTATGACATGATTAATGTAGGTGTGACAATGTGTGTCACACCATTGCTTGCTTGACTTGTTGATTTTATTTGCCATGCCAATTCAATGCCAATTGATATGATTATTTTTCATGATGATACTTCTGGATGTCAGGATTGCTTGTGAATTTTTATGGAATTTTTGGATTCAATTTGGATTTGTTTGGAATTTTCTCTTCTGGCTTGTCATTTGTGGACTTTTGATGAGTCATGAACTTAGATGATTTGTGAAATGCTTGATGTTTATCATATGGAATTGAAATTTTGCACATTGATTCTAGACACTTTGAAGTTTATCTTGGCTTTGGTTTGAGACATTTATCATGTGTAGATTCTATTTTAGGCTTGTGTGAAGTTGATGCATGAAATTGTGCCCTAATTGAGCTTGTTTGTGCATACCTTGCCTTATGGAATTTATTTGACATACTTCCACTTATCCAAATGACTTGAATTTTGGTATGATGATCATGTGATGTGTGCTGTTTAGCTATGATTTTTCTTGAGATTTATTGAATTATTTTTGAGTTAGTTTGGATTGGTTCATTCTGTTTGCTTCAATGAGCTTTCAAATTGCATGCCTGGCCTTAAGTGCTTTGTGAAATGAAATTGGTTGATGCTATGAACATGAGACCACTTGGATGTTGTTCTTGATTGATTAAGCGTGATTCATACCAATTTTCATGTTCTGTTTTGAATTATTTCTCCCTCTTTGACCCTAGGCCTTGTCCTAGTGGTTAGTGCTTATGTTTGAGTTGTGTTTTCAGGACAAGAAGCATATGGCCTTGAGGAGTTTGATTCATTTGCTCATTTGGATTTATATTTGGTTGATGTTGATTAACATTAAGTTGTTTTGTAGGTGGATTAGCTCCTTTGAGTTGAGCTTGTGCTTTGCCTTGATGCATTGCTTGTTGTCTGTTTGTACAGTTAACTGTGGACTTTTAGTTTGTCTGTTTGACTGTTTGAGTTGTGTACTGACTGAGTTAGATTGATTTCAGGTACATTAGTTGCTATAGTTCATTGTGAACTTGCTTTTGCTGTTGCTTGGTTGCTTAACCAATTTGAGGTATAACCCACTGACTTCATGTAGTCTGGAAGACCTGGCCTGTTATTTGGTCAGGCACCTGTCTGAAGCCCTCCTTAAGAGGCAATGCTTGTGTTTGTTTATCTTTGTCCCCTGTACATATCAAAGACCTCCTAAGTGAAGAGGCATTGGCAGATACAAGAGACGTGTAGTCCATCTCCTGCTATTCAGTGTGTCATCCCTTGGCTCACATCACATGTTGATGCCTTGTGGATCTTAACCCAAGATCTATGTTGAGTCAGTCATAAGTGTAGAAGGGTTCCAACTTTCTGAACCCACACTTTCATCTGTCTAAAAGCTCTCCCAGGCCAGGGATAAGAGCTGTGAGGCACACCCCTCACTTCCTAATTCACCTGCTTCACCCTAACTCTCAATGTTAGGGTTAAGAGCTAACATCACCCTGATACAGTGGCTTGTTTGTCGAGGTTGACATGACCCCTTTGACTAAAGCCTAACCCTGTGTGAGCCCACTTTGTTTGTATATAGTGTGTGCTATTTGTGATTGCTTGCTTTGATTGCTTGTGCTGTTTAGGTTTAGCTTGCTGCCTGTGCAAGTTAGCTAGAAACCTTAACCTAGGACCATGGTGAATTTGCATGATAACTATTAGGCTCGAGTTAGTCTCCCTTATAGTTGGTCATTTCCCAGTCTCTGGTTAGGTTAGAATTTCTTTCCCGTTCAGGGGAACTACGTCGCCCTGATCCTCATACCAGATGAGGTATGTATGCAGGAGACCGTGCGAGGTCTCTCCGGGCCCCCTTTTTCTTTTTTTGTGTGTGTTTGCTTGACAGTTACTAGGCTCGAGTGCCTGACTCCTTAGTAACTTGTTTGTTTGTTAACCCTCTTGTGTGTCAGGATATGGATGTAAGTCCAGCGATTGGCTGTCCGTATCCAATTAGTGTGTTTGTTGGTTCGGAGGCTGATGTAAGTCCAACGATTGGCGTTCGGTTTCCATGTTTGCCTGTTTGTGTGGAGTCTAACGTAAGCCCAGCGATTGGCAGTCGGTTTCCTGTGTTTGTGTTTTGTTTCGGCGTGCGTGAGCCGAACTACGGTAGCTCTGATTCTCATTCCAGATGAGATACGTAGGCATAGGATGCGATATCCTAGCGAGCCCTCTCCCCTCTTCTTCCATCTGTGTTTTATTCTAGTGTGTGTGTGCATTCTTTTGAGCAGTGTTTAACAACCTTTCTTCTATCTTTTGAGCGTGGATCCCGTCGAGTACGACGGATGCGTAGGGGTGCTAATACCTTCCCTTCGCATAACCGACTCCCGATCCCATCTCTCTCTGGTCGCGAGACCATGTCTTTTCCAGGTTTACTTCGAGCGTTTCCTTTCCCTCTTTTGGGATAAATAACGGACGGTGGCGGCTCTGTGTTGTTTTGTTTTAGCCCGCCGGTTGTTTTTCGCGGATGCGACACATTGCATTTTCAAACTTCTTTTCTTAAATCAAACTTGTAAATAAACTTAACTATACTTGACCTAAACTTTCAAAAAACCAAAAATAACTAACGCATTCAAATCATTTTTAGGCCTTTGTGCCTTTCAAACTTAATTTTTGTTAAAAGCAATGCATCCACTTTAAAATTTGTATCACGAACTACGAGGTTTTGATCCCTCATTTTTATGTTGGTACGTAGGCACAAGACCGAAGGTCTTGCCAAACACAAAAATATAATTAATGAATTCTTTTCTCATCCCCCCATTCTATTTGCTTGTAAACATAACTTTGTACCAAATACAAATGCACACAAAAAGGGCTCCCTAGGAGTACCTAGGACACTTTGGGTGCTAACACCTTCCCTCTGTGTAACCAACCCCCTTACCTGTAATCTCTGACATTTTATTAGTTTTGATTTGAAAATTTCTTACTTTTTGAGTTTTGTTCGTACTTTTTCCCATTTCCCATGGAAACAATAAAGCGCGGTGGCGACTCTTGTTATTTGATCTCTAGCTTATCCATAGCTTGATGATCATGAATTTACCGCTACATCCTCCTTTGACCAATTTGAGTTTTGATCCATTCTCGTCCCTCTTCATCTCATTCCCCTTCTTTATTCATTCATCTCATTTGGCCTATGATATCTCAAAGTCCTAAAGCTAGTTGATTGAAAAATTAACATGAGTATGGATGAGATTAGGCCACACCTTTTGCATATTCTTTTTGTGTGTGGTATGTTTCATGAGCATAGTCCATAATGCTATGTCTCTAACATGCATTAACACCAAAATTCTATTGCCCGACCTCAAATAGTTGTGACTTCTACATAAGTCCAATTACGATTGTTTAACATAGCGCTAAATTTGTGACACAAAAGGCATAACATTCTAGTTAGTGAGATTGTAAGTCTCCCCTCTTTCATGGTATTGTATGGAAACTTGGCCTTTTTCCTTCCTTTGGAAGATGTCTTGGCTCAAGGATCCATGCTTGTGATAAGTGGGTTGAGTGTTCTCCAAAGAATGTCTTAAAATGAAAAGTAAAAGCAAAATAATACTAACTTCTAATTCACTAACAACTAACTTTTAATTTCAAGTCATTTACTTTAATGACATTTAATTCTAGCCTTTATTCATTTTCCATTATTCATATCATTCTAATTGTTTATGTTAATGCAATTTTCACTTTGTTCACTTGGACCATATTGTGTGATATTTCTTGTTTGTATATACTTTGCTTGTTGGTGTGGTCTTTGACCATTAATGTACATAATAACAACAAAAAACCCTAAAAAAACTTTTGTGTGGACGATTGGCTTAATCTTGGACAAATGGACTTAAAACCTATGCTAAAGGACTTGGCCAATGCCAACTTATTGAGAAACCAAGTGCTTGCAATTTGAAACTTCGTCTGATACATCATTCAAGATCCCTATGAGTTCATCTGCAACATGATCACTGTGAAGCTATTATTTTGAACCTGTGACTTGTGGAATTCATTTGTTACATGGGCTAATTTGAAGAAGATCATGGAGTGGCTAAATCTTGGATGTGGCTATCTTTATTTGATGCCTTTTCTCTTCAAGATAATATAATTGTGCATTTGTGTGTTGCTTGATTCTAAAATGTCCAAGGGAATTCTGGGTTTCTATTGACATTCTTGTCTATTGGATTGCTACCCATTTGGTCAGATCTTTTCAACTCTCAACTTTTAATTTTGTGCATAGGATTAGTATCTTCATCTTCTCCCCATTTCTTTAATTTTAAAATCTCTCCTTCCCTTTCCAAAATATTCTTTGATTGATCTTGTTTTGTTCTAAACTTTGACCACTTTGCAAAAAGGTAGAAACTTTGGCCTTATGCCATTGCATTTTCAAACTTCTCTTTCTTAAATCAAATTTGTAAATAAACTTAACTATACTTGACTTAAACTTTTAAAAATCCAAAAAGAACTAACTCATTCAAACCATTTTTAGGCCTTTGTGCCTTTCAAACTTAATTTTTGTTAAAAGCAATGCATCCACTTTGAAATTTGTATCACGAACTACGAGGTTTTGATCCCTCACTTTTATGTTGGTACGTAGGCACAAGACCGAAGATCTTACCAAACACAAAAATATAATTAATAAATTCTTTTCTCATCCCCCCATTCTCTTTTGTTTGTAAACATCATTTTTGTACTAAATACATATGCACACAAAAATGGCTCCCTAGGAGTACCTAGGACACTTTGGGTGCTAACACATTCCATCTATGTAACCAACCCCCTTACCTGTAATCTCTGACATTTTATTAGTTTTGATTTGAAAACTTCTTACTTTGGGTTTTGTTCGTACTTTTCCTCTTTTCCCTTGGAAACAATAAAAGCGCGGTGGCGACTCTTGTTATTTGATCTCCAGCTTATCCATAGCTTGATGATCATGAATTTACCTCTACACTTACTATCAACCAGATCCCACCAAATCAACCATAACCAGAGATGGTGAATCAGAAAGCATGAGTCGGACCCCCTAGGATCGAACGACAAATCCCCAGAGAAAGGGAGACGAGGTTAGTAATGGTAAATAGAAATCAAAATGCCGATAATGTCATATGGTAGATTCCACATGACGATTTGGCAGCAAATAATAATCTAGCAGCCATGGTCGAGAGGATTATGGTTTGAAATGGGGTAAACTTTGGGCTTCGAAGGCCAAATTATACATCACCTTTGTCAGAATATATCTTACAGGCAGAAGCACACCCTAGAACAAAAATCCCCAAATTCACTAAGTTTTATGGGGATACTACTGAATCCAGTGTCGAACATGTGGCTAGATATTTAATTGAGGCAGAAGACATTTCAAACAATGAGAATCTTAGGATAAAGTTTTTCCCAAGTTCTCTCACAAAGAATGCCTTCACATGGTTCACCACCTTGCCATAGAGTTCGATCCATACTTGGAATCAACTAGAGAGAATGTTTCATGAGTAGTTTTACATGGCATAAACGAATATAAGTCTGAAGGAATTGGCTAGTATCAAACAAAAGTTTACTGAGCCAATTGATGACTATCTGAATAGGTTTCGATTACTTAAAACTAGGTGTTTTACGCAAATTCCGAAGCATGAACTGGTCGTAATGGCCGCTGGGGGCCTTGACTATTCAACTAGGAAGAAGTTAGATACCCAGTATCTGAGAGATATGGCCCAACTGGCTGGTAGGGTTAGAAAATTAGAATGCTTGAAGGAATAAAAGGCTAAAGCAAATAAGAAATAAAGGGTAGCCTATGTCGATTTCAGCAATGATGATGAAGGGTCTTGTAACAGACTTTCAGACTTCGACGAAAATGAGATCGACCTTGCTGAATTGAAGCAACGGTCACCTTATGCGTGTAAGGTTTTGGCCTCTTCGAATGGAAAGAACCCTATTGAACCAGAGAAGAGTGATAAATTTCCTAAGAAAACTTATACTTTCGATGTTACAAAATGTGATTAAATTTTCTATTTATTAGTTAAGGATGGTCAAATGATAGTACCCCGAGTGCTAAAGTACCTCCTTTAGAACAAAGAAAGAAAATAGGGTTTTGCAAATACCATGGTTTTTTTGGTCATAAAACATCTCAATATTTTCTTTTCAGGGATTTTGTGCAGAATGACATCCAAGAAGGGAGACTCAAATTTAGAGACAAAACTCGAAGTCAGATGAAGATCGACTCCGATCCTCTGCAAGTGGCTGATGCCCACTATACGGAGCCAGAGGAAGTGAACCTAGCCGAAGTCACTAATGATTTTAGCATGACTGAAGTCACTGAAGACTTTATCAATGAACCTATCATGGATAAGGTTTATGAACATCTTGATCAGGAATCTCTTAAGGACTTCATTCAAAAAGTTATGGGAGATGCCACCAACAAGAGCGTTGATTTCTTCGACGCTGGAACCACTGAAGCTTCTGATCTGATGATAGTCACCAAGGAAACCGCTGATGGTTTCGTGCAGATAGATAAGAACACTGAGGGCCTTCAATTACAATTCCAAAAGTTGGACATCACTGGAGATGTCAACATGGAGGTTAATATGGTCGAGATATCCCAGGAGACCTCCATGGAAGTTGACAATGAATGTCGACAAGAAGAATATAACAAAATCGCCTTCCCCAAAGAGGATGAAATGTTGTCCGACTTCCTCCGAATGTGCCAGAAGAAGCAATCAGAAGTCATGTTGTGCCCTCAGTGCAATGTTGTGTTCGATAAGAAGGCGGCCAAAATCTTGAGGGAGTAAGGAGGGTGAATCACCAAGGAGGTCACAAAGCTTTTCAAAATCAATAGGCTATTCATCCCATAAGGTTATGATTTTCCATTCTCCGTGTGCAAGTTATCTTCTCCGTCCATGACTTCACGCCAACTGATACGTCTCCCTTCAAGCGCCCGATGGAGACCGGTCTTGATCTCACGCAAAGCATCAATAACATATTCATCAATCGAATCCAACTCTTTCATCAGCAAGATTCAAGCCTTCTCACATTTGACTCCTAGCCATGATGCAGAGCTTCACGCTTCAAAATGGTTTCCACGACTTCGCAACAATCGGAGATGAACTACATGGTGTACCAAACGACGAATGTGACACATGTGGCGTCTCATCATTAACCTCCGATAGGGACTCGATTTCTATTAGCGCACGGATTTGAAACGAAAACTAAAGATTGAAGACTTACCATATTAGCACAGGTACTAAGTTCTTCGTGAATCGCTTCCACCTCGTCTCCTTGCTCTATATCGAAATTATGTTTTCTGTATATTGTTGTTTGTTGATACTAATCGCACCGCACGCTGGTTCTGTAAGGCTTGAAGAGCTTGATTCATGGAAGTTCGAATGAAGAGGATGGTGATGAAACGCAAGAATCTCTGAGATGAAGATTTTCAACAGGTGAAGAAGAAGTGAGGCAGGGTGAAAATCTTTGTTGCAGAGGATTGAAAATTTGCAGAATGGTGGATGAGTGCAGAATGAAATCAAAAGTGAGTTTGTTGTGAAGAGAGGTTCATAATGAAAAATTCCTCTCTAGAATGAAAGGTGAAGCATTAATTTATAGAGGGAGAAATTCTGTTTTGAAATTCACTCCAAATCCACATGAAATTCAAGGTTAGTTGGAGATGAAAAAAACAGTTTTGAAATCTCACTCAAATTCTTCTGAAATTCATTTCAAAATTCAGCAATTAGATAGTTGTGAAAATGTTCTGTTTTGAGTTAGTTATGTTTAGTTAGTATGTGGATTGAAGTTGGTTTTTGTGAGTTGGAAATATTATGCAGTTAGGAGTTATTTTCATAATCTTATATGGCTCTGTGGTTAGTTATGATTCTGGTTTTGGTTAGATATCTATTATGAAAATTGGTTAGATGAATGTTTCTGCTTTGTTAGTTTTCCCTCGCCCATCTAACACACTGCTATGTGTTATGTACTATCAGTTATGGTTTCTTCCTTGAAAACAAATGATATGTCAACATGCTAGTATTAGAAAACAATGAATCGGGTTATGTTATGTTGATATATGCAAGTATTGTGATGAACTGTTGGATGCTAGGCTAATAAACCATTACTTTATTGAATATGAACTGGGCCGATTATATGCTGTTATTGAAATTGAAAGGATACTGATGTTGGTTTGCGTAATGGTATGCTCGATCACTTGTGGTGTTAAATGGTGTTAGAAATTAGGAGATGTCAACTTAAATTAATGTAGATTCTACAATGTGATTAGCTTTGTCAAAATGCCATATTGCAATGATGATAGTTACTTGTTAATGTGAATTGTCAGTTAGAATTTTGTTAGGAATATAACCACTATAGTCGTGTGAAATCATGAGTCATAGATTGCCCTGTTATTTAATTTGTCCCCTTCGGTTAGGAATCGATTAAGGTCATATTAGTTGATGTTGAATTGCTTGTTATGATATGGAAAGTTGGGATGTTATATGGAGATGTTTTAATGCTCATTGATTGGAAAGTTGTGTTGAATTAGAATGTATGTAGTTTATGGAATTGGATTTCAAATGGTCTAGATATACGACTTGGACATAAATTCTGACTTTGTGTGTTGGTTTGTAGGTTTTTAAGCATGACTTTATGGTTGGTAAGGCAAGATAGAGGAAAGGGCTTATGGCATGTAAATGGTTAACTTGGAAGAAGTGGAATTCTCTTGATCATGAAGCAACTTTGGATTTTATGGGTCTTTGTGAGTGGAATGTAGCTAGAATTAGTTTTAGGATGAAAAACACCACGTTGACTTTGGTAAACTGTTTGACGGAAAAGTCAACAGTTGACAAAAAAAGTCAACTTTTTAAAATGTAATTTTTTTGTTTCCTTTTGTAATGAAACCATGTATTCCTTTGATGAATGAATGAAAACTAAAATGTTTGGACGAATAAGCATGATTGTATGTGAATCAAGACTTGACCCTTTTTTAAAAGTAAACTTGACTTTATGAATGAAACTAAACCCTTAATCCATTAAATGATAAGGATCATGAGCAAATGATAACATATTGTCATACCCCGATTTTGGTCCTGAATTTCTTTCATTTTTCTTTTTCATTTGGCGCTTGGCCTAAAGTTCATTTGCATGCATTCATGACCAAAGGCAACCATCTATTCCCAAATCCATATTTTTTCGATAAACATTGGTCATTATCTAGTTTTTTTTATCATGGTGTTGTTTGATTATGAAATGGATTCTAAATATTTGACTTTTTATTTTTTTCAATTTTAATTTCAAAATAAGTCTAATTCCAAATTTCAAGTTAATCTTAATTGTGTTTTACTAATGATTCAAACTCTAATTGATTTTAATTTCCAAATGAATGTTAGAGTTGATATCAAAGTAATTTTAACAAATTATAGATTGATTCGATTTTAATTGGTTTTGTTGGTTTTTTTTTATTTTAAATTGACATTTTGATTAGTCTCAGATTTATTTCTAAAATCCATATTCATTTCTATAACCGCAAATTCATTTCATTCAAACCAAGTTTGTTACAACCTTTTTTTGAGTAAATTAAAATCATAAGTAATTTTTGTTATTAAAACAAGCATTTTACATAAGCATTACATTATGCCTCATTGGTTATTCATATACATTTTATGCTACATACATCAAACTTCATGGCATACATCATGAGCAATTCAAATGAAAAAAAAAGTCTATCTCAGTCCCGCAACAAAACAGCAACACCAATGCATTCATGTAAGCAAGGATGGAAGGAATCCAAACTGACATCAAAACTTCATGACATACAAACTTCAAGAAACGGTCCAAACCATATGAAGTCCAAGCAACTTGAATATTGGATAAATGCATAGCAGAGCTTAACACACATACACCTGCAGATTTCCTTCACATCAATCCTATGTTCACCATTCAAGAGCTTCTTCTTCCAGCAGAATCTCTGGTGGTTATAACTTTTCTTTTGGTAAGAAAGGGAATAGAAAAGGTAATGATAAAGGCTGGCCTCAATCTAAGATTATAGAAGAAGAAGATGGTGATTTTTATCATGAGAGTAATGGAATTTCTAGGAGGTTTCAAATCTTCATTGCTATTGTCGATTTTGTGCTGGTTTTTGGTGTCTTTTGTTTCATCATTTAGGCTGCTAGCTTGCATTACAAACCTCAACTCAGTGTCAAGAGTTTGACAGTACATAACTTCTATTTTGGAGAAGGGTCAGACATAACTGGAGTTCCAACTAAGATGTTGACAGTGAATTGTTCAATGAGAATGACAGTACATAACCCTGCATCTTTTTTCGGCATTTATGTTAGCTCCAAGTCGGTGAATCTTATGTATTCTGAGGTTACAGTTGCAACTGGTGAGTTGAAGAAATATCATCAACAGCTCCAGATGACTTGTTATTACATCTGGGCAAGACTGTGCTTGCAGAAGCTCCAAACGGTGGAAAGGTGGAGCGAACTGCAACGTGTAATCTTCATCTGAAACCAAGAAATGAACATATTGATTAATAGGAAAAAGTGAAATTGTTTGAAAGCCAAAAAGAGATGGGGTTATAGTACTCACTTTCTTTGACTGTTCCATAAAGCCAGCATAATACCTCATCCGCAAACGCCAGGCAGACTCCTCCCTGCCAATAGTTCTTCATTTTTACTCTCTGCGTGATATCTTTGGTTCTAAGCATTTCTGTGCGAACGAGACGGCCTGCATCGTCCCTGTATAACAGCTAAGACATATTAATATAAACACATTTCTAAGGATACCAGAGAATAAGCTGGAACAGATTTTGCCAAAACTAGTTTAACACATTTCAGTACAATGCTAAGATCGCAGATTGTGTAATAATGTAAAACATTACCTAAATCCTATACAAATGTACGAAACACCTACCAGGAATGACTGAATCTGCAAGCTAGAATAGATGCTGTGTTGAAATCATGTCATGCAAGTGAAAAAGGAACACATGGAGATGAAAAGCATACAAAATTGATTACAATAGATAGTAGACGTACCCAAAACTTTAGCAGTTTCTCTCTCTCAAATGATAATTCAACTGCGTCATGAGAAAAAATAAACGGGAATCATTAAGCCAATATAAAACTTTTTTTTTTAAAAAAATGGGATTTAAAAAGCAAAACAGCAAGGCAGTTAAATTTCAAGAAAATTCCCAAATTGGCATTAAGACAAAACAGAGGGAGAAAGCTTGAGTTCAGATTACCGTTCCGAAATCCAAACATCAAAGAGACCAATCCGATTCTGAGCACATCAAAAGTGGTTTGCAGAGATACTTCTTGGATCCACCATACCAAACTGAAAAACCCTAAAATTTGTGAAACATAAATAGAGAGAAAGAAATCAGTGAGAGGGGCGAAACAATTGAGAGGCAGAACAAAAACACCACAGGAAAACCCTAATCCCGGAATCAAAAACAAACCTGTTTTGAAGAGGCGAAGGAGTGAGGTTTGAGCTTCATCGTTGCCGTCGTCACCGCCGAAGGTGAGCTTTGTTGTTTCAGCCATGGATTCTTACATGATTCAGAGTGATTGAGTGAGGTGTGAGCGATTGGGAACGTGATTGAGAGAGACGCGATTAAGAGAGGGGTTTGGTGCGAGTGAGATTGTGAGAGAGACGCGATTGTGAGAGGGGTTTGGTGTGAAGTTGTGAGAGAAACTTTCGTTGAGGTTGCGCAGTGTGAGAGAAACGTTAGGTTTAAGTTGAGAGAGAGATTCGTTGAGCTTGAGAGAGAGTTTGTGAGATTGGGAGAGATGGAAGCGTCTGTTGCATTGTCCCCATTTTCTTTCTTTTAATTTATTTTTAAGCAGAATAAACATTTGAAACTATTAATTTTTTTATGTTTAAACTTCCTAGGTTTTCATTTAAATATGTTTTCATTTAGTAGTGTATTAATGTAGTATTTTGGTATTCCCAATCAATCAGCCTCTAGAACCCAACAGCCAGGCGGCTGGGTTTAATTTCATTTTTTTGGTAGTCCAACAGACTTTTTTTAGTTTTTTATTTTAATTCTAATTTTTAGTCTATTTTGGTTTACTTATCCAAATTAGCATTAAAATGATAATTAATCATAAATGGTCTAGTGGAGAGAGGGTAGTTTCTAGGTCTTTAGTGGAGTGGGTTCAATACCCACATATGGCATTTTTTTTTTCTTTTTAGCATTCATTTTTTCCATGTTTATGTTTTAGTATAATTTCTCCCGTACTCATAGTTTCATTATCATTTAATAACACATATTTGTTTTCTTTTAATTTCATCATCCATTCAAAACCATTTTAAACTATTAAAATCACACTTTTCTCGATTCAATGTCGAGCCCATTTTCATACCCTTGTAAGTCGATTGCTTTTAAGCATCGCCATCAACCTCACATAGCTTACTCTTGGGCTTTCTTACAATGAGGCGGTTCTCTTGCACTTACACTCATACTTTGCATTATTTGTTGTTTGGGCCCGATTTAATTATTTCATGATTTTGAATCCCCATTTGACAAAATGTATCCCACTCCCCCGATGTGTAATAATTTTGTACTATTTAGTTCTTTATTTGTTTGACTGTTTAGTTAGATACTAACACAAGAATAAAATCAACCATTTTCAAAAAATACAAAAATAAGTGACTCGATCCAACGTCGATTATTTTCTCAATAAACAAATCAATTCATTTTTCCCTCCTATTTTATTCCATTTCTCTCAAGCTTCATCAAATGCTTGATCCAACGTCAAGCCATTTTTCATAATCAAAAATCAAAAAAATATTAATTCATATTTAAGACACTTTTCAATAAAGATGGAAATGGAACGTGGTGTATACCGCGTGTAACACCCTTCTAAAATACCCCAAATATTTAAATTAAAATAGCAGTATATCATCAGAGTAATTATGCCATTTAAGGGTGTCACACAATATTCCACACCATTCAACAATATAACGGTCATGCTCTTTTATTAATTTAAAACATAAACATTTGCATAAAACACAGCGGATATAATTTCATCAATCATGTAAAACATTACATGTAAAATGGTTCTCAACCAACAATAAAACGTTAAAACAAGTTAAACAACCCATCCCGATGTTACATCTATCAGAGCACGACCCACTAAGGAGACTACACTAGACTCCAAGCACTAGCTCCTACTCAATCACTGCTCGTTACCTGAAAAACAGTTGTAAGGGTGAGTTCCTCAATCGATATAATAAGTATTATAAAATATCATGTCATGTTAAGTAATCTAACACACTTCATCACCCTAATCCAAACATACATTCAGTAACAGCACATCAACCCAACAGAATACTCAACACCAACACAAACACACGTATAATACTGGAATGCATCCATTCATATTATACGCCATACATATATTATGCAATGAGACTCCATGCATGCGGTACCGACTAATTGTGAACATATAGTTCAACCTCACCGTCCAAATTCAGGCACGGCTACCAAGCTCACTAGTCCCACTCATTTGAGACATAGTGACTCACTCACTAATTCTTCACCATGGGAATTAGCTACCACCCCAAATGGGCCATGCTATGCACGCTAATCACCTAGCATGCAAACATCAACAACAATCAAAATGATTTACTCACTAATTCCTCACCATGGGAATTAGCTACCACCCCAAATGGGCCACAATATGCATGCTAATCACCTAGCAATGCAACAACAACAACAACTCAAGAATAGACATATGCTCACACTCTAAGCCATAAAACAGTCTATTCACAAATGCACACATAACTGATACATTCACAACATCATGCATACCATCACACATCATCAACACATTTTATCACAAAAGCATATCATATCATGCCGCATAATCAAACACAGTATTAGCACACTCTACTAATACCTATACTACTCAAAACAACGGGAAATGATCCCTACCACGTCATACATCAGCTAAGTTACATCACTCAGCCTAAACAACCAAAAACTGCACAACAACAGTTCAGAAAAACCACAAGTCTGCCCATACGCGTATCGCCTATGCCCATACGCGTATTGCCCATTCCTGACTAAGTCCATACGCGTACTGCCTATGCCCATACGCGTATGGCGCGTTTCCTCGCCCAACCCATACGCGTATCATCTGCCTCATACGCGTATGCTACATGTACTACTCTCCCATACGCGTACCAACAGAGACGAATCTACGTTCAAAATATCATCTTTTTCACTCATACGCGTAAGGCCTCATCCATACGCGTACCAGCCATCTCATACGCGTATTGCCTAGTGCCATACGCGTATGACCAGAACCCAGAATTCCCAGATCTGCTATGGCTTTCTCTGCTACGAGATCTATCCAATTCCAACCTTCTACAGTCCAATTTTCATGCATGTTCGTTCGTTTTATCAATTACAGATCATACACATTCGGCTCCCCAAATCGCTAACCTTACTACCTCTAATTCCTACGAGTTTTCGTTAATTATCATCCAAATTCGTTCATCAAATATTTCACAATTTCAGCATGCATCATTCAAATCAGGTCAAAATCCATGGTTTATCACTACCCATTACATGTTATCCCATAAGACCCATCAAACGACGATAAACCCCCCTTACCTGAGTCAATTCCGGCAAATCTCTGAGCTCTAAGCTTTTCCTTCCTTCAACCTTCGTTCTCTGGCTCTTTGCCCTTTTTCCCTTTCCGTCTCTTTTCCCTTTTCACGTGAAAATAACCTTTTTACCAAAAATGGGATTTTTCTAAATTCCAACTTATATATTTTCCAAATTATATTATTATTCCAATAATAATAATAATTCAATAATTCCAAAAATAATAATAATAATAATAATCCAATTATCTAATTAAATTAATAAATCTATTATTAACTTAATTTAAATAATGATCATATTATTATCGGGGTGTTACAACTCTCCCCCACTAAAAGAGTTTTCGTCCTCGAAAACATACCTCAAGCGAACAACTCTGGGTAAGACTCCTTCATCTTACTCTCAAGTTTCCAAGTCACATTGCCACCTGCTGGTCCTCCCCAAGCTACCTTCACCAAGGCAATCTCTTTACCCCGCAACTACTTCAACTCTCGATCCTCAATCCTCATAGGTGATGTTTCAACAGTCAGGTTATCTCTCACCTGTACATCATCTACTTGGACTACATGCGACGGATCATGAATGTACCTCCTCAACTGAGACACATGAAAAACTTCATGCAAATTCGCAAGCGACGGCGGTAAAGCGACACGATAGGCTACCTCCCCTATCCTCTCCAAAATCTGATAAGGACCAATAAATCGAGGTGTCAACTTCTTCGACTTCAAAGCTCGACCAACACCAGTTATCGGAGTAACACGAAGAAACACATGATCTCCCTCTTGGAACTCAAGTGACTTCCTCCTCTTATCATGATAACTCTTCTGACGACTCTGAGCAATTCTCATCTTCTCCTGAATCATCTTAATCTTTTCTGTAGTCTGTTGAACAATCTCCGGTCCAACCACAACACTCTCACCGGACTCATACCAACATAACGGTGTCCGACATCTCCTACCATACAAAGCTTCAAACGGTGCCATACCAATGCTCGAATGAAAACTATTGTTGTAGGTAAACTCAATCAAAGGCAAATAACAATCCCAAGCACCTCCCTTTTCCAAAACACAAGCCCTCAAAAGATCCTCTAGCGACTGAATCGTCCTCTCAGTCTGACCATCAGTCTGCGGATGATATGCAGAACTCAATCTCAGCTTAGTTCCCAAAGCCCTCTGCAAACCTTCCCAGAACTTCGATGTAAATCTAGGATCTCTGTCCGAAACAATACTCGACGGAATACCATGCAAACTTACAATCTTCTCAATATACAACTCAGCTAATCTCTCTAACGGATAATCCATTCTAATCGGAATGAAATGAGCCGATTTTGTCAATCTGTCGACTATCACCCAAATAGCTTCAAAATTCTTACTTGTCCTCGGCAACCCAGAAACAAAATCCATACTGATACTATCCCACTTCCACTCTGGAATAGCCAACGGTTGCATTAGCCCAGGCGGCTTCTGATGCTCAATCTTTGACTTCTGACAAGTCAAACAGGAATAAACAAAACTCGCAATTTCTCTTTTCATCCCCGGCCACCAAAATAACTTTTTCAAATCATGATACATCTTCGTAGCTCCAGGATGAATACTCAACCCACTACGATGCCCTTCTTCAAGAATACTCTTCTTAAGTTCGGTAACATCCGGAATACACACCCGATTACCAAATTTCAAAACACCATTCTCATCAACTCTGAATTCACCACCTTGACCTTGATTCACTAAAGTCAACTTATCAACCAAAAGCATATCGGATTTCTGACCTTCTCTAATCTCATCCAGAATACCACTCGTTAACTTCAACATTCCCAATTTAACACTATTGTGAGTACTCTCACACACCAAGCTCAAGTCTCTAAACTGCTCAATTAAATCCAATTCCTTAACCATTAGCATAGACATGTGTAATGATTTCCGACTCAATGCATCAGCCACTACGTTTGCTTTACCCGGATGGTAATTCAAACCAAAGTCATAATCCTTCAGAAATTCTAACCATCTCCTCTGTCTCATATTCAGCTCTTTCTGATCAAACAAATACTTTAAACTCTTATGGTCACTGAAAACCTCAAATCTTGACCCGTACAAGTAATGCCTCCATAACTTCAGAACAAATACCACAGCTGCCAACTCTAAATCGTGTGTCGGGTAGTTCCTCTCATGAATCCTCAGTTGTCTCGAAGCATAAGCTATAACCTGCTTATTCTGCATCAACACACCACCCAAACCCAACAATGAAGCATCACAGTAAACTTCAAATGATTCCGACGGACTCGGTAATATCAGAATAGGAGCAGTAGTCAACCTTCTCTTTAACTCTTGGAAACCTTCTTCACATTTTGAATCCCAAACAAACGCTTGCCCCTTTCTAGTCAACATTGTCAACGGTAACGCCAACTTAGAAAATCCCTCAATGAACTTCCTATAGTAACCAGCCAAACCAAGAAAACTTCGAATCTCAGCAACAGACTTCGGAGCTTCCCACTTAGATATCGTTTCTATCTTAGAAGGATCAACAGCAACACCACCTCTTGAAATCACATGACCAAGAAAACTAACCTCTTCTAACCAAAATTCATACTTAGACAGTTTAGCAAATAACTTCTTTTCTCGGAGAACTTCTAAAACCACTCTCAAATGCTCAGCATGCTCTTCTTCAGATTTCGAATACACCAAAATATCGTCAATAAACACCACAACAAACTGGTCTAGATACGGATGGAAAATTCTATTCATATACTCCATAAATACTCCAGGCGCATTAGTCACACCAAAAGGCATTACAGAATACTCATAATGTCCATACCTTGTTCTGAAAGCAGTCTTCTGGATATCCTCAGTTTTCACACGTATCTGATGATACCCAGATCTCAAATCTATTTTGCTGAACACACTCACACCAACCAACTGATCCATCAAATCATCAATCCTCGGCAAAGGATACCGATTCTTGATCGTCACTTTATTCAGTTGCCTGTAGTCCACACACAACCTCATAGTACCTTCTTTCTTCTTAACCAATAACACTGGTGCACCCCACGGTGACACACTCGGACGAATAAATTTCTTATCCAACAGCTCTTCCAACTGACTCTTCAATTCAGTTAACTCCACAGCAGACATACGGTACGGAGCCATCGATATCGGCCTAGTACCAGGTACCAAATCAATCGAGAACTCGACTTCACGCTCTGGTGGCAATTCATTCACTTCTTCAGGAAACACATCAGGAAAATCACATACCACGGCTAGATTACCAATCACCAGTTTATCTTTAGCCTCCAAAGTCGCTAACAGCATAAACAACTCTGCCCCATCTGCCACTTCCTCATTCACCTGCCTTGCAGATAGAAACAAACTCTTTCCTTCCTCAATCTCAGGAAATATCACAGTCTTATCAAAACAGTTGATAGAAACTCGGTTAAACACCAACCAGTTCATACCCAAGATAACATCAACCTGTACTAGTGGAAGACACACAAGGTCCATCCCAAAGTCTCTACCAAAAATACTCAAAGGACAATTCAAACAAACTGAAGTAGTAGTCACTGAACCCTTCGCAGGAGTATCAATCACCATACTTCCAAGCATCTTAGATATCTCTAACTTAAGTTTCACAGCACAATCCAAAGATATAAAGGAATGAGTAGCACCTGTGTCAATAATAGCTACAAGAGGAAAGCCATTAATATAACACGTACCTCGGATCAAACGATCATCTGCAGAAGTCTCAGAACCCGATAAAGCAAAGACCTTGCCTCCCGACTGATTCTCCTTCTTCGGCTTAGGACACTGTGGACTGATATGACCCAACTCTCCACAGTTGAAACAAGTCACAGTCTTCAACCGGCAGTCTGCAGCCAAATGACCACCTTTTCCACACTTGAAACACTTCTTCTCATTACTGGTACATTCATGGATACGATGTCCAGCCTGACCACATCTGTAACACTTAGCAGGAGCACTAGAGTCTCCCCCACTAGGCCTCTTCATCCCACTCTGTCTCTGAAAACCTTTGCCAGCTGCATACGGTTTTCCACGGTCATTCTGATTCTTGCCTCTTCTATCAACCCTTTGCTGATAGCTCTCTGCTCTGGCTTTGGAATCCTGTTCAAAAATCCTGCAACAGTCAACCAAGTCAGAAAACACTCTGATCCGCTGATATCCAATAGCCTGTTTGATCTCGGGACGCAACCCGTTCTCAAACTTCACACATTTCGAGAATTCTCCAGCAGCCTCACTATAGGGAGTGTAATACTTTGACAGCTCTGTGAACTTAGCAGCATACTCCGTAACAGACTTGTTACCCTGCTTTAATTCCAAGAACTCTATCTCTTTCTTTCCTCTGACATCCTCTGGAAAATACTTCCTCAGGAATCTCTCTCTGAACACAGCCCAAGTGATCTCAGCATTTCCAGCAGATTCCAACTCAGTGCGGGTAGCAACCCACCAATCATCTGCTTCTTCTGACAGCATATGCGTACCGAACCTGACCTTCTGGTTTTCGGCACACTCAGTCACTCGGAAGATCCTCTCAATCTCCTTCAACCACTTCTGAGCACCATCTGGATCGTATGCTCCCTTGAACATTGGAGGATTGTTCTTCTGGAACTCACTCAGTTGACGAGCAGCTCCCATTCCCACAACATTCTGATTTCCTCCAAGTACTCCAGCTAGCATACCCAGAGCCTCAGCAATCGCAGCATCATCTCTACCTCTTCCAGCCATCTCTATTCTGAAAACCCAAACAAACTAAAACAATAAGTACTGATAGGTTACACAACACCTATACCGTACAGGGGAAACAGAATAATTACGACTCGACTCGACCGACTATGCTCTGATACCACTAATGTAACACCCTTCTAAAATACCCCAAATATTTAAATTAAAATAGCAGTATATCATCAGAGTAATTATGCCATTTAAGGGTGTCACACAATATTCCACACCATTCAACAATATAACGGTCATGCTCTTTTATTAATTTAAAACATAAACATTTGCATAAAACACAGCGGATATAATTTCATCAATCATGTAAAACATTACATGTAAAATGGTTCTCAACCAACAATAAAACGTTAAAACAAGTTAAACAACCCATCCCGATGTTACATCTATCAGAGCACGACCCACTAAGGAGACTACACTAGACTCCAAGCACTAGCTCCTACTCAATCACTGCTCGTTACCTGAAAAACAGTTGTAAGGGTGAGTTCCTCAATCGATATAATAAGTATTATAAAATATCATGTCATGTTAAGTAATCTAACACACTTCATCACCCTAATCCAAACATACATTCAGTAACAGCACATCAACCCAACAGAATACTCAACACCAACACAAACACACGTATAATACTGGAATGCATCCATTCATATTATACGCCATACATATATTATGCAATGAGACTCCATGCATGCGGTACCGACTAATTGTGAACATATAGTTCAACCTCACCGTCCAAATCCAGGCACGGCTACCAAGCTCACTAGTCCCACTCATTTGAGACATAGTGACTCACTCACTAATTCCTCACCATGGGAATTAGCTACCACCCCAAATGGGCCATGCTATGCACGCTAATCACCTAGCATGCAAACATCAACAACAATCAAAATGATTTACTCACTAATTCCTCACCATGGGAATTAGCTACCACCCCAAATGGGCCACAATATGCATGCTAATCACCTAGCAATGCAACAACAACAACAACTCAAGAATAGACATATGCTCACACTCTAAGCCATAAAACAGTTTATTCACAAATGCACACATAACTGATACATTCACAGCATCATGCATACCATCACACATCATCAACACATTTTATCACAAAAGCATATCATATCATGCCGCATAATCAAACACAGTATTAGCACACTCTACTAATACCTATACTACTCAAAACAACGGGAAATGATCCCTACCACGTCATACATCAGCTAAGTTACATCACTCAGCCTAAACAACCAAAAACTGCACAACAACAGTTCAGAAAAACCACAAGTCTGCCCATACGCGTATCGCCTATGCCCATACGCGTATTGCCCATTCCTGACTAAGTCCATACGCGTACTGCCTATGCCCATACGCGTATGGCGCGTTTCCTCGCCCAACCCATACGCGTATCATCTGCCTCATACGCGTATGCTACGCGTACTACTCTCCCATACGCGTACCAACAGAGACGAATCTACGTTCAAAATATCATCTTTTTCACTCATACGCGTAAGGCCTCATCCATACGCGTACCAGCCATCTCATACGCGTATTGCCTAGTGCCATACGCGTATGACCAGAACCCAGAATTCCCAGATCTGCTATGGCTTTCTCTGCTACGAGATCTATCCAATTCCAACCTTCTACAGTCCAATTTTCATGCATGTTCGTTCGTTTTATCAATTACAGATCATACACATTCGGCTCCCCAAATCGCTAACCTTACTACCTCTAATTCCTACGAGTTTTCGTCAATTATCATCCAAATTCGTTCATCAAATATTTCACAATTTCAGCATGCATCATTCAAATCAGGTCAAAATCCATGGTTTATCACTACCCATTACATGTTATCCCATAAGACCCATCAAACGACGATAAACCCCCCTTACCTGAGTCAATTCCGGCAAATCTCTGAGCTCTAAGCTTTTCCTTCCTTCAACCTTCGTTCTCTGGCTCTTTGCCCTTTTTCCCTTTCCGTCTCTTTTCCCTTTTCACGTGAAAATAACCTTTTTACCAAAAATGGGATTTTTCTAAATTCCAACTTATATATTTTCCAAATTATATTATTATTCCAATAATAATAATAATTCAATAATTCCAAAAATAATAATAATAATAATAATCCAATTATCTAATTAAATTAATAAATCTATTATTAACTTAATTTAAATAATGATCATATTATTATCGGGGTGTTACACCGCCCACTCCTGAGACTAGGATTCGAGATGTATATCTCGCCAATCCTAGCTCTCGCCATCATCCAAGTTTATCCACTTTGTTTTCTCTCAAACACTCATTCAAATTTCTCTTGAACGTCCATCAATACTTGATCTAGGGTCAAGTCATTTTCACAACAAAACTCAAAAGACCTAATTCTTATTTAACACATTCTCAATAAAGGTGGAAATGGAACATGGTGTATACCATGCACTCCTGAGATTAAGATTCGAGACGTATGCCTCGCCTATCTTAGCTCTCGCCATCGTCTAAAATTGTCAATGCGGTTTCTTCAAACCCTTTCTCAATCAAACCTCAAAATACTTAATTCTTATTAAACACTCTTTCAATAAGATGGAAATGGAACATGGTGTATACCGTGCACTCCTGAGATTAAGATTCGAGACGTATGTCTCACCTATCTTGGCTCTCGCCATCATTTAAAATTGTCAATGCGGTTTCTTCAAACCCTTTCTCAATCAAAATTCCAAAATACTTAATTCCTATCTTAACCTCTTTCAATAAAGATGGAAATGGAACATGGTGTATACTGTGCACTCCTGAGACTAGGATTCGAGATGTATATCTCGCTCATCCAAGTTCTCGCCATCATTCAAAACACATCCAACCGATCAAACTCTTTTCTCGCCGCCGTGCGATTAATCAAAAACCTTTTTCATAAATGGAAGATATATTGTCTTAAGTGATACAAAACAATGTTTCAGCCACGATTGTTGAGTCGAGATAAGTGACGCTTTTCCGAATGTAGATTTATAAATCCGTTCGATGTGTGGTATGCGTCCACTCCTCATCTGTTTTGGGTAAAACAATGTTTTCATCGATTAATATAATACGGCTTTCGCTAAAATCGACCAACAAACAAACATTTTTCTACCCAGAACTACGTAAGCCTTGATTTCTCTTTTGAGATACGTAGGAGCAGGATTTGTAAATCTTGTCAGGCCCACTAATAAAAAACTTAGGTTTAGTCCTTCGTCAAAAATCCAAAAAACATTTCTTCTCTCTTCTATTCTTTCTTTCCCACCTAATAACTTGAAAAGCCTAACATTTCAAACTAACACTAACGCACATAACTGACCTAATGGTTCCCGTTGAGTACAACGGACGTGAGGGGTGCTAATACCTTCCCCTTGCGTAATCGACTCCCGAACCCTGATATTGGTTGCGATGACCATATCTTATCCTTTCTTTTGTCTTGGGTTTTATCGATATTTCCCCTTTCCTTTTTAGGAATAAATAAAGTTCAGTGGCGACTCTGTTCAGTCCATCATTGCGAGCGTGCGATCGTGCTTCGCATAAAGTCGTACCCCATTTTTCCATGAGGTGCGACACATATGAACCAAATGGATTAATATACATGGATGAAATCAAGACTTAATGACCTATAATACCCTTATGAATCACAATTGAATCAAGGGAAAATAATGGACCACAAAGTCCAAGACCAATGCTATTGTGAATCATGTACCAAAGACCATGGATTTGAAAGCACCATAAGCTTAGGATCTAATGGTCTTGAATGACAATAGAATGCACATTACATGGATGAAAGCTTGAACAAAGCCTTGTACAAAATGAAATACCAAGCATATATCCATGTAGATCAAATGATTACTTGATGGGTGATTCCCATGAACCAAAGCACGCGTGATGACTGATGATGCATGATATGGTAATAAAGAAACACACTCCAATGAATTAGGGTTTGAAACAATCACAAGGTGAAAAGTCAAGACAACAAGGCATACAAGAACTGTAGCTTCCTTATTAGGGTCTCATGGTATACACCATATGATCTAGGTCTTCTAACCAAACATTAGGCTTCACAGACAAATTCCCAACTAATGCTCAAGAGCCACTCACAAGATCCTAAAGTAACATAGTTAAGACTTAGGGTTTTGATGCCTCGGTGAATGTCAAGTTATGATCCCCTTGAATCCATGGCCTGCAAATCAAGTAATTAGAGTTTTAGCTAGGTCAAAGATCCAAGTTCTAAGCAATAACCAAGAGTCTCAAACCAAGAAATAATCAACACAAGTTATGTACCAATGCCATGAAACACAACTAGGGTTTCCACTCCCTCAAAGCAAGCCATATAGTTTACCAACCTCAAGATAGATGAATAAAGTTTCAACCCAAACATAAAGCTTCACAAGCAAAAATCTCAAACTAAAGGCCAACCATCAAGGTTTAAAAGTCAAGTCAGATACATAGAAGGCCAAACACAAGATCTTATAAATGCAAAGCCAAGAATTAGGGTTGGGATGCCCAAATGGATGTCATGATATAGACTTCAGGAGTTAAGGTCCTAAAGAATCAAGCAATTAGGGTTTCAACCCATGTGATGAGGAAAACCATAATCTTCAAGCCAAAACCCTGATTTTCATTAGCCACAAACCTTGAATCTATGATACTTGTTAACAAGTGTTAATCATGAATGAAGGATGCACATGAATGAGGCATGAATGAGTCTTAAGTCATAGGTTAAATGAAAAGCAAAAAGGGAGGGAAAACTTTGGGGTATGACACCACCGAACTTTATTTATTCTAGAAGGAAAAGGAAAATATTGATAAAACCCTTAAAAGAAAAAAAAGAAAATGATAATCGCAACCAAATTCGGGTTCGGGTGTCGATTATGTGAAGAGAATATATTATAACCCCTCACATTCATTGTACTCAACGAGAACCATTTAGTTAACTTTGTGAATAAGGGTTAGCTTTCGTTATTTTCTTTCTTCTAGTTATTAAAGGGAAAAATTAAATGGCTAAAAAATAAGTTTTTTATTAAGGTGCCTAACGAGACTTTGAATCTCATTCCTGCGTAGCTCCAGTTTCGATGGAGTATTCAAGGCTACGTAGTTCTGGATAGAAAATGTTTGTGGATTAGTCAATTTTAGAAAAAAAGTACTTAGTCTCATTCGAGTGTAAAACATTGCTTCTTACCCAAAACATGGAGAAGTGAACATTGGCATCGTGTCAGAATAGACAACATAACTTGGAATCTCACATAGTTATGTTCTCATTGCATTCGAGAGGAAAGTGTTCTAACTTCTTGCGCATGATAGGAACAAAGACTTATTTGCATCATCTTGGAATGGATAAAGCATCTCTCGTTGTAAAATGTTTTGACATTGCGCTAAGGCAGAAAATGAGTTTGATTGGTTGAGATTGTTTTTAGGAGGACGAAGAATAATCGTGCAATGAAGCGTGCGCCAACATTTGATTATTTGAGAAGCATGAAAGTGTAAACCCCCTTCTCTTTTCATCCAAGTTTATTTGAGAAAATTGCAAGCAGAAGACGAATACTCGAGAAATATGGCGTACACCAACCATTCAATAATTCGAGGAGCAGGAATGTGTAAACCCCCCATTCCATTTTCAATTGGGTTTGATTAAGAAAAAAAAATTAAATGCTTCGAGTAAGCAGAAAAGACACTCGATGTTGATCGAGTGTTTATTCGAATTAGAAAATGGTTGATGAAATGACTTGATTTGGTTTTGAAAATGGTTTTGAAATTATTTTGATAAAATAATAGAAAGGCGCAAATTGTAACATAGGGTCGCAAGTTGCATTATGAGGGAGGGAATTATAGCGCGATGACGCAAACTCTAATGTGATGTGTAACTTAATGCCACAAACCATTCGAATTGCAATATCGCACATAAAAACGCAATAAAAAGACAAGATAAATTATGCGCATATAATATAATTACAGCAAGCACACATTCATCACAATTGAATCAGAAAGTAAACAAACACATAGCGCGCACATAGCAAATTGACATAACGCGAGGACGCGAGTTGAGTTTACGTAACGCGAAGACCTGAGATGAAAAACTACTAACGCATAATTTAAATTCTATTTAAATGTAACAAGATTGTAAGGTTGTATGTCACCACAAATTTAATCACAAGTTTCTAGTGTGAAGCGTGCTAAATGCAAATAAATTAAACGCAACGAAATATATCATAACGAAAGCAACATCACGTGACGAAACACAAAGTAGCGAAAGCAAGCGTGAATTGACGCTATGTCGAACTCCCAAAAGCACATATGAATCTGAATCAAACGTGAGGATAATAGAATTGAAATATCACACGTAAAAAAAATATAACCAACCAGCAACTACTAACGCAAGATGCGATCATCACAATCAAAACGAAATACACATAATGCAATATTGACAAACGAAAATAAACTAAATACACATGATATACTCGGATCTGATCTCGGTGCAACAATAAACAACAAAATAGTGGCTCATATACCAAATACTAACATCATTATACCAAAAGAAAAATCCAACAATGTTATGACATACAAATCATGTCGAACCTACTGATCGATCCAGATCGATTTCAATGCAATAAAAAAATATAAATAACAACACACATAGTCCCGAATGTTTATATTATTAAAGGGTGTTTACAACTAGATCCAGCAAACAAAGTGCAACCAATAGTCGGAAAATAAAATATACAATGACATAACAGATTCAGCAGCACAAAAACACCACTAAGAAAAGAAATTTGAAACTGAAAGTTACCCAACACGATGTCGAATGCTATGCATTGATGTTGTTGCTGTTAGAGATGAGAGCTCGTGGTGGCCGAAATTTTTGAACATTGGCGGAGGGAGTGAGCTTGTTGTTGTCGCGTTTTGAAAGTGAGCGATGGAAATGAGGTGTTGTGACTCTGAATCTACTTCCGACCGTGGGAATGTGTTACGGTTGAACGAAGGTGGATGGAGTTTGGTTGTTGTGTTCGTTATGGTGGTGGCCGAATTATGGAGGTGTGAAAAGGACGGTGGAGCAGTAGTGTTGCAGACGAAGAAAGTGGATGAGGAGTTTAGATGTCTCACGGTGGTTGTTGGAGGTGTATAGTGTTGACAGCGGGAATATGTAGGTGGTTTTGTTGTATTGAAAAATGAGTGAGACAAATATGTTTACATGAGAGTAGTAACAATGAGAGGATGCCACTTTTGTGTGGTATGAAGTTAGTGTGATGGTTATATTCACGTGAGTGGAGGAGGAAGACCCTCTCTCAACTTTTTTTTCTTTTCGTTTTTTTTTACTTTTTCTTTTGTCTTGTGAGGGAGGGATGATAGAATGTAAGGGGGAAATGAGTTTTTGTGAGAGAGAAAAAAAAAGATCATGAGAATTTACTCCCAAAGAGCTATGTTATCCTTCTCCCTTTTCTATTTTTTCTTTATTTGTTTATTTTGATTTATGAGATTTGTGTTGGAAATGAGAGTAGGCTAACAACTACTTTTTCTCCCTTTTCAAGTCTTTTATGTAACAATATATACCAGTAGATATAGGGTTTTATTTTAATTTAATTTCAACAATACCCTTGGGCCCCAATTGTATGATAAAATTGGTCAAATTTTGATGAAATAATATTATCCAATTTTAGATAAAAAAACAACTAAAACCAATTAATTATTTTTGTTTCTTCTTATTTATTTTCTTTAATTATTTTGAATTAGAAATGAAATAAAAGCAAATAAATCGAGGAAAACTCAGATGCGTGAAAATGTGAAACAAGCAAAACGAATGCACTAAAATAATCTACATGAAATAAATTTCAATAAAACAGACAATCGTTGATCAAATATTGAAGTTACAAATATCCGAATGAAATGGCTCAAACTAATCAAAATGCAACCGCGTGCGGATGCAAAAAATAAAATGAGAATACCGAGTTAAACTACGCGAAACGTAGATCAATAAAACAAACATTTGTAGGCCTGGTCTTGAAATTTTTTGCCTTCTAATCTTACGCGCGATTGAAAGTTTTTTCAACCAGTTTATTTGAAAAATAGAATTTTTATTCTGGTTGACCTTTTAGGAATTAAGCCTAAAGAAATGCATTTCATGATATGCAGATGATGCGAATGTCCTATGAATGAATCAATTTATTGATATAGGGTCAAAATTAGGGTATGACAGTCGCCCCTATTTAATCATCTTGAACCGAGAGTATGAATACCAATTACTTTCATATCTTCAGGGTGGAAAATGATTAAATATGAAAAGGCCCAAAATTTGTCCTAAAAGGCAGAGATGAAATGTAGTACGGTTAAGAAAACAAATAGACTAGGATAGGATGTGAGATCGCTATCAACTCAAGAGTTGATGCTTAGATTAAAAACAAGAAAAATTAAAGATAAGACAGATCATCGTCCACATGAGTGTTAGTACCTAGATTTCCAAAAAGACAAATCATCGTTAACACGTGTGTTGATACCTATATTATCAACAAGACAAATGAAAAGTAAGACAAAATCAAATATGACAGATCGTCGTCAACATGAGTGTTGATACCTAGATTGTCAATAAGACAAATCATTGTCATCACGAGCGTTGATACCTAGATTGTTGATAATACAAATGGAAAGTAAGACAAATTGAAAACAACACAGATCAAAAGTAAGACATATTGAAAACAAGACAGATCATCGTCAACACGAGTGTTGATACCTAGATTGTCAACAAGACAAATTGTCATCAGCACGGGTGCTAATACTTAGATTGTCAACAAGATAAATGGAAAGTAAGACATATTAAAAACAAGACAGATCATCGTCGGCATGAGTGTCGATACCTAGATCGTCAACAAGACAAATGGAAAGAAAGAAAGATTAAAAACAATACATATCATCGTTAGGACGAATGTTGATACCTAGATTATTAACAAGATAAAACATCGTCAACACGAGTGTTGATACCTGCATTGTCGACAAGGCAGTCATCAATAAAAGGTAAAAAAATATAATGACAAAGCATCATTAAATAGGGATTGACACGCATCATAAAAGACAATCGCTAGTTGTGAAAACATTTTAGAAAGGACTCCATTGGGAGAAGATTTACTAGGGAAAGCTCTGCATAGGAAAAGCTCAAAATGAGACTTTTTAGGGTAACCTCTGTTTGTGGAGAAAATTTCAGCGGACTCACTAGGGATATACACTGAGATAACCTGTAGGGTAGAAACTCACTCGGGGAAATCCCATTGGCTTGACTGAGGACTGACTTGGACTTTCACGAAAGATCCTGAATCTTGGTTTATGTTGTGTATGCATGTTTGATTTGTATGGTGTAATGCTCTACCTCGGTGGATATTCTACATATGAGATGATGCATGAAACTTCATGATTAATGGATGTAGGAACGCAATGGATGATTGGATTTTTGCAGGACTTGGTTTCTTTCCTTGGAGAGGCTAACTGAAGTTAGGCTTTTGGAATATCAATGTTAATTGGTTTTTGATATGCCAATGAAAATTAGACCTTTGAGCACCAATGACACTTGGATTTTGGATTTTGAGGATGCCACTGAAGATTAGACTTTGGTATTTCATGTTTATTCTACAAGGCTCCATGCTATGGGAATATGCTAGATGCATGTGATGTTATGCTAGAGCGAAACGACATGATTAATGCATGATAATGATTTATGTTGTGGTTTTAAATGTTTCAATAAGTACCTATGTCGTGGGTAATGTATGGTTAAGGATAAGAAGTTTTTTTTTCTGCCACAAGGCTTCTTGTCAAAAGATAATTGGATTCTATGCTAGCATGATTTTGCGACACTCGGTTCAAACTCAACAGTTGCTGGTATTTTGCAGAGTTTGCTTGAGTAACTTGAAGGCATGAAGAGGACTTGCCCATCTGTGGCGCATCTTGCCCCAACCTGTTGGGTCTTTGAAGAAAATTATCTCGAAAGGAGTTTGGAAGCAGCTTTCCATAACCTTGAGGTGGCTTTCCCCAATGTTTAAATCTTGTAGTGGTCTGTCCTGATTAAACGGTTCTTGGAACAACTTACTTCAAACTTACCAGCCTTTGGAGATTGGGCTTCAATGAGGTCTTAAGGTGGCTTTCCCTAGTATGAGCTTTTGAATAGATTTGTCCTTTACTAACCGACTCTCAAAGTGGTTGGTTTATCTGTGCTTTCAAGGTGACTTACCCCTATCTAAGTCTTGAGTGACTTGCACCATATTAATTGAGTATTGAAACAATTTTCCCCATGATTAACTGATGCTAGGAGATTTGTTTCAGATTGACCAATTTTTTAAGTGATCTTCCCCTGATCAATAGAGTCGCTAACTGACTTACCTCTGATCCATAGGGTCTTGAGGTGGTCTTACTTCATGTCAGCATTGACAAATGATCAAGTTTCTCTCTGACTGCTCCTTATTGGAATTTCCCTGATGCCAAGTACTTACTGTCATACCCCAAAATTTTCTCTCCCCTTTTTGATTTTCATCTGGCTCATATGTATAATCATTCCATATTCATCTTTATCATTCATTTACAACTGCATTATCAAATAAGCACATTGATTCAAAGGGTCATGCTATATATGAACAAAGCTAGGTGGTCGAGCTTATGATATGTCTGGACTATTTTGGTACAACAATGGTGTTTAGCTCATTCTTTGTGAACTAATTCTTATGAAACCCTAATTGTTGGTTCTTGACACTTGTGGGTCATATAGTTCACATCTTGATCTTGGGATTGATTATACAACCCTTTATCATGGAAGGTGGTCTTTGATCACTGTGGATTGCATCATGTTATTGATCCTTAGAATCAGTTATCAAGTGTGATTTTGGTCGAGCAGAAGTCAACTTTAAGGGTGATTATCTGTTGACCATGAAATCTTGCATGGTTTTTTGTTTGATTGATTATTTGATCCAAAGCATTGTTATTCAAACTTCATTCAATAAGGGCATTGCAAGTTCCTATTCATAGTCAAAATTCAAGTTTATTTTGCACAAGATCAATTCAAAATCAAGCTTTGAGGAAATTCATTATAGATCAAGGTTTTCAAATTCATTTTTAATTACAAAAGTCATTCAAGGTTCATTTTTAAATATCCATTTACATCATAAAAGTACAAAATTCAAAACCTACAAAAAAGTACAACTTTGACCTATAGTTGAGTTTGGTCAACTGTTGACTTTTTGGTCAACTAGTTGACCAAAGTCAACTTTACTAGTCCTAACCCTAATTACAATACTATCTTCAATCCCAAGCTACCCCTAGTCTTGTTCTTCACGACCCTTGGTCTTTTTACCAAAATCCCATGCCTTGATTAATCCATGTCCAACCTTGCCTAAGCCAAGTGTGTTTCCACCCTACAAGGTCATAACACAACGCACAATTAGAAAATTAAGCCAACTTCAAAACCAAGCAAGCAAGTCTAGCACATTCATTTAAAACAATTCAACCAATTTTCAAACCTAAACATAACAAATTACATAATTAAAATTCATACACAATCAACCATTCCTAACAAAGACTAACTAACAACCATGATCAATTTCACCAATTGGACCAACATTTTCCATTGTTATGTCTAACAACCTAACACATTATAACATAATTCAACAATAGACTAACTACTCAACACCAATCTAATCTAACACTAACTTTATGCTTCATAAGACTACAAAACTAACAATAACAATGCAATTCAACCAACATCCAGTTGAGTTCATCACCATTCAGCATAACTTTGATGTTCATATTGCTTTAACACCGAGTAATCAAAGCACAAAACATGCATATGATCTTAAACAAATCTCTAGCCAGGCCCCTATTTCAATTCAAGAATGCGTTATTTCATGGCATATAATTGTTCCTCATCAAATGTTAAATGATAAGTTACACAGAGAAACATCTTGTGAACTAGTATATCTAGTTCAAAATGGGACATACAACTGATGATATGTGTAATAATCAAACATGGAACTACAAACTGACGGATTCTAACAATTACTAACTAAATGGATTCACTAACCCTTTTTTCATTTCAATTCATTAACATTTAAATGTCATGACCTAATTAACTAACTTTAGGTAACAATTCAACACCAACTACGATGTCCAAATTAATCTCATCAAAACACTTCTACTGACCTCAATGTCACTAACTTCACATTTCAATTCATTACAAACACTTTGAATTCATCCATTTTAACTGATTTCACTAACCATGTCATGACTGAACTTAACATTTTTAGCAAAGAAAATCATTCTAACTGCACAACTCAACATTTAACTCAAAACTCACTGGATTCATTTTCACTAACAAACTGAATTCCTAACAGATGCATAACATAGTTTAACTTCTAAGCACCTTCAACCTGAATTTCTAATAGAGATTAACACTGCCCCAACCTCTGCCTCAATTTCCCTATTCGATTACACTTTCACACTCCTATAAATCAATCACTCACTCCAATCATTTGGGTCAGTAATCATAATTCACAGTCATCACTTCAGAATTCTCAGAATCTCTCACAACACTCTTCAGCTTCAAGCTTCAAACGTGCTGGAGCTAGGCCTCTCACATTCTCATCGCTCTTATACTATACTCTCACACACACCTCAACAACAAGTCACAACAACATCAAGAGTCATAACCTACATACCACAACATATTGAAAGAAGAAGAAGAGTTCGAAAGCGTGAAGTTTACCTATACACTCTTGATTTTTCTTCAAATTCGGCCTTATCTTCTCCACTGCAACGATCTCTGAGGAAGTCTTTGCTTCGCAAGTAGATGTTTCAGTTGCTTCTTGCTCTTGCTTTAATTTCACTTACCAAAATATAGAGTGACACCTGAGGAATCAAAGCCCTAAGAAATTAGGCTTTGATTCCACCTATAACGCGTTTAATTTTGACTTAGATAAGTGTATTTGGCTCGGTTTAGATTTTTTAGTGGAAATTGGGAGAAATTAACATGATAAGGTGAGAGAGAAGAGCACAATGATGGTGTTGATATGAGGTTTGTAGATTTTGGACCCCCACCGCCGCCGCCGAAGGCGATTTCTGGCACGACAGAGTTTGTTAGCTCAAGCCAAGATTGTTTACGTGTATGAAGAACGTCTCTGAATACTTCTAATCCCTCTCCCTTTCACTAGGCTTGTGATTTGGGCCTAGCCCCTGGGCCAAACACTGTTACTTTTTACACCTGCCAATTTGCTTGCACGCCCCCTTATGTGAGAATCAAATAATGGGTCTAAATTCCATATGCCCCTCGCTTTCTCTAACCATACACCCCTGCAAGCAGGCGCACAACCCCTGCCCATTCCTTTTTTCTTAATCTTTGATTTTTTTTTAATAATACATTTTTGTTTTTTCTACATTCTGATACCTTATTTCTCATATTATTTTGATATGAAAAATGCCTCGAAAAATGTTGATGATGCTTAGATTTTAGAATTTGATTTGTTAATTCATTTTAATCAATAATAAATAATAGTAGTTAGGGATTAATCATTAACTTTTACAATTAACCTTCACTTGTAATTTTTTTTAGAAAATAATAAACGCATGTTCATGTAGTTTTAGATTAACTTTAATTTTAGAATTTGATGTCTGATAATGTTTTGATTCCCTTCGATTTTTAGGCTTAAAAATTCGCGTGCTTTCATAACTTGATCATACTCTTGATTATTTAAGATGATCAAAGTCTTCTTTGATCAACTAATCCTTTCACATTATGGCTAATCCCATTGTCCAGTCAAGTGCCTCTTGACCACTTGATAAGGCTGGTCTACTTTGTATTGCATTGGATAATTCAAGACAAACTCAAGTGCAAGACTCCACCCTTCAATTTAGTCATTGCATACAAATTGGACAATGTAATACTATTCAAGCACAATAAAGTTTCTTCTTCAATGCTTGTCAATCATGATGAGAATTACATGCCACGAGCCTTAAGCAACAAAGAATAATGATAGGGATTATTCATATCCTTGTCTAGAGTAACTCTGATATGGGGCGTAGGCCCTAATTATTCATAGTATTCGCCTTCATTCATAGACTTTAGTTCAATTCAAATCAAATAATTGACAGATCTACTTCCCCACAGGCAACACTTCAACACTCCAACATTGCACCACTGCTTCATCAATTATACTCTCTTTTTTGGACCAAACATTGTATTCTTTGGACTTCCATACATTTTTAAGGTGACATACCTCATGGTCAAATACCCATTTCTGAATCAAGAACCTTTTTCCTTCTTGTTTGTTTGTCTTGTCAGACCTCGTGCTTAGGAAAATTCATTCTCATGCATGTTTGTCTTGTCAGACCTTGTGCTTAGACAAACCCTTTTCTTTCTTGGTTAATGCCACACTCTTTGGTTCATACATACTTATCCTATGGATCCAACTACACAACCCCTGGTTCAAATAACACTTTCACAATACTTGTCACTTCACAAATCTTTTCAATGCAAGCTCTTTTCTATGTTAACTCAATTCAATCAACTCTTTCTTTTTCTTTTACTACTTAAACCTTTTTCAAAAACTTTTCTTTCTTTTCATAAAGAACTTTTATAACTCATTCCTTAGCAGTCAAACTAAAAGCTTGGAGTACCCGAACTAGGATCAATTCTTCTAATGTCTACACACTTTTAGGATATGATTATAACTATTCCATAAAATCAACCAACATATCCGTATTTTCTACCACGAACTACGGAGCTCTGATTTCCTTATTGCACTATAAGGATACGTAGGCACAAGGGTTCGA
The DNA here is from genome assembly GCF_024323335.1 of Lathyrus oleraceus. Taxonomy (NCBI): domain Eukaryota; kingdom Viridiplantae; phylum Streptophyta; class Magnoliopsida; order Fabales; family Fabaceae; genus Lathyrus; species Lathyrus oleraceus. The sequence continues at coordinate 372,518,067 of NC_066579.1, forward strand.
ATCCTTGACGAGCACACTAATTATTAAACTTTTTTTCCTCTCTCACAAGTAACCTTTAGATAGTAATACCCATCCAAGAAAAGAACAATCAAAATGGTTCATGTTGAGTACAACGAATGTGAGGGGTGCTAATACCTTCCCCTTGCATAACCAACTTCCTTATCCTTTTCTCTTTCCCTGGGTTTTATCGATATTTTCCCTTTTCTTCAGGAATAAATAAAATTCGGTGACGGCTCTGTTGTATCTTCGAGCGTGCGATGCGCTCAGGTATTTTTCGTGGCGCGACACTTATTTGCAACTAAAATTGTTCATTCAAAAATGGTAATTTTAATGCGAGACACGTGCCGGTTTTGGAAAAAATCATTATTAAAATGATGTGGTGATATGCAACGAGTGGACCATTGGTCCAAATGCAGTGCTGATTTAGCTATTCAAAGTGCGAAATATATATCGAGAATATTATACCAAAACAGATGATTAGCAAATCTCTAGGAGTCAGTTTAACACAACTTTATTGTAGTACGCTTTCAAAATAAACCATGTTTCAATCAGTTCTTTTGATAGTTGGAATGTGGCTTGGTTCAGGGTTTTTGAACAAAAGGATATAAGGCTCAAAGTAACTATAACCAACCCATTCTCCTTGATGATCTCCAGTCCTACATTCAATTAATTCGAAATACACATTCAACTTCTAAGAGGATTTTGAAGTGGATATATGATTATTTGATGGTTTGAGAATTAATGAGGTTTTTTATGAGGTGGCAGTCACTTACTTTAGTTTGGCAGTCATAAAATTTTCTTTTGTCAAGAATTTTGGTGACCCTTTGATCCTTAATATGGTGGTCACCTAAGCCTATGTTTCTTTGTTTTTGTTGAGGATTTTAATTACCTCTCTTGATTGATTTTTTTATCCCTAATTTTTACCGAGACCGCTTATTTGAAGCTTTCGATCCATCGGGATGCTCTAATTTTTTCCTAAGTTTCCCTTTCTGGTATTCGACTTAGCGGGCTTGGTGTTTTTTTACTCTTTTTTTAATAATTTTGTTAAATATTGTGATTGCCTTATTAATGGTTGGTGAGGAACAATCATTATAAACTTTTTAACTTTTCTCAACTTCTTCAACACTTTAATATGTGTGCGAAGAAGAGTATATGGTTTATCCCTATATGGGATGTTTCTAATGCAATTTAAATGCATAGTCAGATTAACTAAACAAAACTACCATGCCCCTGGTTAAGCATAAGGGCTTTTTGTTCCGAAAGAAAAACCATCTTTTACGTTCAAAGTGGTTGACTAGGGACTAACTCCGTATCTCTTCAGTGTTTGGGGGTTGAAACAACGCCTTACATCACATCAAAGTTTCCTTTGAAATCATACCGTCAATAATTTTGGGTATTTCGTTTTATCGTCATTCTTCCTCAAATCTTTGCTAAAACAACAATTCGATAAAGAAATGAGGTGGAGAAATGTTGATATTGTTTTTTCGTTTTTGTGTGATAAAATGACAACGAGTGAATACAAAAGGATTAACTCAAAAGATGCATGCTCATTTCGTTAATATTACCATTAAAAGCAACAGTGTTTAAAAAGCAAATGAGTGTTCAACATGCAAGGAAATTACAAAATGGTGAAATATCCAAATGATTGCCAGTGTAAAGGATGAGCTTTCCTATCTGACCTACTGGCTTTAGGAAGAATGCCCTGAAGTCCTCACACTTATCCGGGTAATGGGTCGTTCATCACATTAGGGCCTTCTTAGAAAGTAAATAGCCCGCTTTCAATCAACTTTCGTACCCTAATTTTGAAACCCATACAATCTTCAGTAGGATGCCCTACTGCTCCAGCATGGTATTCACATTAAACGTTTGGATTGAACCATTTTAGAATCAGAGATATCAATTTCTTGAGTGGTTTGGGATCCACCAATTTACTTTGGATTAACTATGGAAGCAACTGACTGTATGTCATAGGTATAGGGTCAAAATGAGGATGTTTTCCCTCTTGATTGTGCTGAGGTCTGGGTCAATTCTGATGCCAATACTGATTGCTTGGATTCTGAGCCTGCTAATTATGTGGTATATGCCATTATTGGTGGTAATGAGGACCAGGGAGTAGTGGTTGCTGGAATTGAATAGTCGCTGCATATGGATATTGATAATAAGGCACTAGAGACGATCCTTGCAGAGCTTGGTGAGTTTCCATGATTGCATTAGTTTCATCCTCATCTTCCTCTTGGAAATCGCTAAAGGATTCATTCTCACCAAACTAACTACTCAAGGCACTTTGGATTTTTCCGCTTTTGAGGATGCTCTCGACACGTTCTCCAATCGCCAACAGGTCAAAGAAGCCTGATGACACATTGCCTATCATCATTTCAAAATACGGGCTCTATAGAGTATCCATGAACATGTTAACCAGTTCCTTCTCTAAGAGTGTTGGTTTCACTTGGGCTTCCAATTCTCTCCACCGCTGTGTATATCCTTTGAAGGATTCATTTCTCTTTTGAGATAAGTTTTACAAGTGCGTGCGACTGGGAGCCATGTCCAAGTTGTACTTGTACTACTTCAAAAAGATGTTAGCTAGATCCAACCATGACTGGATATGGCTCATTTCTAACTTCATCTACCAATTCAACAATGCCCCACTCAAATTTCCATGAAATAGTGAATCATTAGTTTATCATTGTGAGTATAGAAGGCCACTTTTTGGCATAACATCACCAAATGTTGCCTTGGATAGCTATCCCCTTTGTACTTCTTGGAGTTTGGTACTTTAAATTTCAGGGGTATAATAAGGTCTAGCACCAAACACATGTCATCAAGACCCAATACATTAAAGTCTTCCATATCCCTCAATCGTTTCTCCATACCACAACATTTTTCTGCAAATTCAATAACTTGAGGACACACCAATTTTCTCACCAGGCGGGCACCTTGAAAATTTGGCATGTTCCTTGTAAATTGAGGACCCCCTTCATCAATATTAACAATGAGGTTCTTCTGTATAGTGAGGATTTCACTTGATACCTGAATATTAACAAACCGAGGTTGAGTAGGATCGCCAACTTGTGGAGGAGCATATTCATGGGGGAAAACCGTACATTGGGTTAGTCACCATGGTAAAGCCCGAAGCGGGACTGACATTCTCTGTAACAGCATGCTGAAGATTGTTTTTAGGCCTAGCTAGCAGAGCTTCCAACATCTGATCCCCCTTGACTTTTAGGACATCTATATCCTTTCTCATTTATGCTTAATTTTGTTCATAACGCTCCAATGTCCTTCAGTAGCTACCACAAGTTCGATATGGGTGTTGGGAAGTCAACTTGCTAGTTATTGACAAAAGATGGGATGCGTTTTTTTGGTTTGTGGAAAAATGATATGCATGCATGCTAATGAAATAAGGATGCATGGAATTTTTGTCTTTTTTTAAATATATAAAAAAAATGCAATGCCATGTTATGCATGTCTTCAATGCAATATCACGTGTGGACTCGGGACGATATGAGTAATAGAACCGCAAAATAACCTATTTAGGAAGGCTCCTTATGTAACACCCCGATAAAATAAGATAATTATTTAAATTGAGTTAATAATATATTTATTAATTTAATTAAATAATTGGAATTTTTATATTATTGGAATTACTATTATTGGGTTATTATTTTATTGGAATAAAAGTTGGAAGTTAGAAAAAGGTCCCATTTAGTAAAAGGGTTTATTTTTCACGTGAAAAGGAAAAAGGAGACAGAAAAGTGGAAAAGGGCAAAGAGAGCCAGAGAACAAGGGTTGAAGAGGGAAAAAAGCTTGAAGCTCAGAGATTTGCCAGATTAACTCAGGTAAGGGGGGTTTATCATCGTTTAATGGGTATTATGGGATAATATGTCATGGGTAGTGATAAACCATTGATTGATCTCTGAATTGGATGATTATGATGAAATTGTGAAATATTGGATGAACGAAATTGGGTTATGATTGAGAGGAATTCGTAGGAATTAGATGTAAAAATGTTAGATTTTGTGAAATCGAATAGGGTATGATTCGTGTTAGATGATATGAACAATTATTGTGAAAAATTGGACTGTGGAAGGTTGAATTGGATAGATCTCGTAGCAGAGAAAGCCATAGCAGATCTGGAAGTCTGGTTTCTGGTCATACGCGTATGGCACTAGGCAATACGCGTATGAGATGGCATGGTACGCGTATGGAACTAGGCAATACGCGTATGGATGAGGAAGATGATGTTCTGAACGTGGTTTGGTCTCTGTTGGTACGCGTATGGGGAATTGATACGCGTAGCATACGCGTATGAGATGGTGTTACGCGTATGCGATTTTGTCAGGAGATGGGCCATACGCGTATGGGGTTAGGCAATACGCGTATGGGCAGGATTGTGATTTTCCTGAGCTGTTGTTGTGCAGTTTTTAACTGTTCAGCTGAGTAACGTAATGCAGATGATGTATGATATATTAGGGATCATTTCCCGTTGTTTTGAGTAGTATAGGTATTAGTAGAGTGTGCTAATACTGTGGTTGTTATTTGGCATGATATGATATGCTTATGTGATAAAATACTGCTGATGTGCGATAGTATGCGTGATGTTGTGAATGAATCAGTTATGTGTGCATTTGTGAATAGACTGTTTTATGGCTTAGAGTGTGAGCATATATCTATTCTTGGATTGTTGTTGATGATGTAGCATTGCTAGGTGATTAGCATGCATGTTGTGGCCTTTATGGTGTAACACCCCAATAAAATAAAATAATTATTTAAATTGAGTTAATAGTATAATATTAATTTAATTGAATAATTGGGTTATTTTATTATTGGAATAAAATAAATTGGAATATTATTATTGGATTATAATTGTTATTATTTTGGAATAATAATTATTATTGGAAAATATATAAGTTGGAATTAAGAGAAAAGTCTCATTCTTGGAACAGAAGGGTTTTCACGTGAAAAGTTGAGAAGCTGCAGAGAAGAGGAAAAGGGCAAGAGAAAAACTGCAGAGCACGGTTGAAGAACGGAAAAGCTAAAGCTTAGAATCGCCGGATTAACTCAGGTAAGGGGGGTTTATCGTCGATTAATGGGTATTATGGGATAATATGTAGTGGGTAGTAATAAGCCGTTGAGTTAACCCTAATTGGGACTGTGTATGCTGAATTTGATGTTGGATAAACGGTATTAAAATTTGTAATTGGAATCGATCGTTGTGTGAGTCGTAAATGTTAGACTATGGTACGAATCCCAATTAAAAACTTGAATCGGCGCTACCAATTTACCGGACGAATTGTTCTGTTTAGAGATGTTTGTAGTTGAGGAAACGGCCGGAAAACCTGTGAAACGTAAGCTGACGGAAACCTGGAATAACTCAGAAAATCTGAGTCTGCGCGCGAGCGGTCGACCATAGGGTCGGCGTGCGCTGACCCGTGAGGCATGCGCTGACTGCATGCGTCGACGCATGGTAGTTTTGCGCCGACCAGTGAGCTAAGCGTCGACTGTGTGCGTCGACGCATAGGGCTTTTGCGCTGACTCCCTCCAGTTGAGCAGAGTCTTTGCGCCGACCTGTGAGCTTTGAGCTGTGGAAAACTTGATGTCGTATGTTGCAGAGTGGAAAAATGGATACTTTAATGTTGTGTATATAAGTGAGAGCTGGCCTATGTTGGCACATGATGTGATAGGGATTATACCCCGCTGTTGTGAGCAGTATAAGTATTAGTAGAGAGTGCTAATACTGTGTTTAATTTATTTACATAATAATGATGTGTTGATGATGTATGATGGCATGAATAATGATGTGAATGTATGTATTATGCCTGTGTTGTGAATGGACTGTTGTGTAGCTTAGAAGGTGAGCTTATGTCCGTTGTGAATTGTTGTTGATGCTGCATTGCTAGATGATTAGCATGCATAGCATAGCCTGTGGGGCTGTAGCTAATTTCCATAGTGAGGAATTAGTGAGTGAATCATTGTGGATTTGTTGTTGATGTTTGCATACTAGACGATTAGTGTGCATAGTCTAGCCTTCGGGGCTGTAGCTAATTCCCATGGTGAGGAATTAGTGAGTGAGTCATTAGATCTCAATGAGTGGGACTAATGAGCTTAGTAGCCGTATCCGGAGGGATCGGTGAGCTTGAACTATATGTTCAAGAATAGTCGGTACCGCATGTGTGGAGTCTCATTGCATAATGTAAGTATGGCGTATAATATGAATGGATGTATTCCAATATTATACGTGTGTTTGTGTTGTTATGGAGTATGATACGAGGTCATACTTGTGTTGTATGTTGGTATTGAGCATGATGTTGAGTTGATGTGCTGTTACTGAATGTATGTTGTAATTAGGGTGATCGATGTGTTAAATTACTTAACATGACATAATATTTTATAATGCTTATTTATTGATTGAGGAACTCACCCTTACAACTGTTTTTCAGGTAACGAGCAGTGAGTTGAATAGGAGCTAGTGCTTGGAGTCTAGTGTAGTCTCCTAGTGGGTCATGCTCTGATAGATGTAACATTGGGATGGGATGTTCGAATATTGTATTGATTGGTTGTGAATCATGTTGCATGTAATATGTTCTATGTTGGAATGATTGAGCTGTTTTCTATCCGCTGCGTATTATGCAGATACTTTATAATTTGAGTTAAATAAATGAGCATGATCGTGGAAATTTTGATGGTCGTTGTGAATTGATTGTGTGACACCCTTCGGGGCATAATTACTCTGATTGATTTATTATTATGTTAATTAAATAATTTGGGGTATTTAGAAGGGTGTTACATTAGTGGTATCAGAGCATAGTCGGTCGTGTCGAGTCGTAATTATTCTGTTTCCCCTGTACGGGATAGGTGTTGAGTAACCCTATCAGTACTTATTGTTTTAGTTGTTGGGTTTTCAGAATAGAGATGGCTGGAAGAGGCAGAGATGATGCTGCGATTGCTGAGGCTCTGGGTATGCTAGCTGGGGTACTTGGAGGAAATCCGAATGTTGTGGGAATGGGAGCTGCTCGTCAGTTGAGTGAGTTCCAGAAGAACAATCCTCCAATGTTCAAGGGAGCATACGATCCAGATGGCGCTCAGAAGTGGCTGAAGGAGATCGAGAGGATCTTCAGAGTAACTGAGTGTGCTGATAACCAGATGGTCAGGTTCGGTACACATATGCTGTCAGAAGAAGCTGATGATTGGTGGGTTGCTACCCGCACTGAGTTGGAATCTGCTGGAAATGCTGAGATCACTTGGGCTGTGTTCAGAGAGAGATTCCTGAGGAAGTATTTTCCAGAGGATGTTAGAGGAAAGAAAGAGATAGAATTCTTGGAATTGAAGCAGGGTAACCGGACTGTTACTGAGTATGCTGCTAAGTTCACAGAGCTGTCAAAGTATTATACTCCCTATAGTGAGGCTACTGGGGAATTTTCCAAATGTGTGAAGTTTGAGAACGGGTTGCGTCCCGAGATCAAGCAGGCGATTGGATATCAGCGGATCAGGGTGTTTTCTGATCTGGTTGACTGTTGCAGGATTTTTGAACAGGATTCCAAGGCCAGAGCTGAGAGCTATCAGCAGAGGATTGATAGGAAAGGCAAGAATCAGATTGATCGTGGAAAACCGTATGCAGCTGGCAAAGGTTTTCAGAGGCAGAGTGGGATGAAGAGGCCTAGTGGGGGAGACTCTAGTGCCCCTGTTAAGTGTTACCGGTGTGGTCGGGCTGGACATCGTGTTCATGAGTGTACCAGTGCTGAGATGAAGTGTTTCAAGTGTGGCAAAGGTGGTCATTTGGCTGCAGAGTGTCGGTTGAAGACTGTGACTTGTTTCAACTGTGGAGAAGTGGGTCATATCAGTCCACAGTGTCCTAAGCCGAAGAAAGAGAATCAGTCAGGAGGCAAGGTTTTTGCTTTATCGGGTTCTGAGACTTCTGCAGATGATCGTTTGATCCGAGGTACGTGTTATATTAATGGCTTTCCTCTTGTAGCTATTATTGACACAGGTGCGACTCATTCTTTTATATCTTTGGATTGTGCTGTGAAACTTAAATTAGAGATATCTGAGATGCTTGGTAGTATGGTGATTGATACTCCTGCAAAGGGTTCAGTGACTACTACTTCAGTTTGCTTGAGTTGTCCTTTGAGTATTTTTGGTAGAGATTTTGGGATAGACCTTGTGTGTCTCCCATTAGTGCAGATCGATGTTATCTTGGGTATGAACTGGTTGGTGTTTAACCGAGTTTCTATCAATTGTTTTGATAAGACTGTGATATTTCCTGAGGTTGAGGAAGGAAAGGATTTGTTTCTATCAGCTAGGCAGGTGAACGAGGAAGTAGCAGGTGGGGCAGAGTTGTTTATGCTGTTAGCGACTTTGGAGGCTAGAGATAAATTGGTGATTGACGATCTAGTCGTGGTGTGTGATTTTCCTGATGTGTTTCCGGAAAAAGTGAATGAATTGCCGCCAGAGCGTGAAGTTGAGTTCTCGATTGATTTGGTACCTGGTACTAGACCGATATCGATGGCTCCGTACCGTATGTCTGCTGTTGAGTTAACGGAGTTGAAGAGTCAGTTGGAAGATCTGTTGGATAAGAAATTTATTCGTCCGAGTGTGTCACCGTGGGGTGCACCAGTGTTGTTGGTTAAGAAGAAAGAAGGTACTATGAGGTTGTGTGTGGACTACAGGCAACTGAACAAAGTGACGATCAAGAATCGGTATCCTTTGCCGAGGATTGATGATTTGATGGATCAGTTGGTTGGTGCGAGTGTGTTCAGCAAGATAGATTTGAGATCTGGGTATCATCAGATACGTGTGAAAACTGAGGATATTCAGAAGACTGCTTTCAGGACAAGGTATGGACATTATGAGTATTCTGTAATGCCTTTTGGTGTGACTAATGCGCCTGGAGTATTTATGGAGTATATGAATAGGATTTTCCATCCGTATCTGGACAAGTTTGTTGTGGTGTTTATTGATGATATTTTGGTGTATTCGAAATCTGAAGAAGAGCATGCTGAGCATTTGAGAGTGGTTTTAGGAGTTCTACGAGAAAAGAAGTTATTTGCTAAACTCTCTAAATGTGAATTTTGGTTAGAAGAAGTTAGTTTTCTGGGTCATGTGATTTCAAGAGGTGGTGTTGCTGTTGATCCTTCTAAGATAGAAGCGGTAGCTAAGTGGGAAGCTCCGAAGTCTGTTGCTGAGATTCGAAGTTTCCTTGGTTTGGCTGGTTATTATAGGAAATTCATTGAGGGGTTTTCTAAGTTGGCGTTACCGTTGACGATGTTGACTAGAAAGGGGCAAGCGTTTGTTTGGGACTCAAAATGTGAAGAAGGTTTCCAAGAGTTGAAGAGAAGGTTGACTAGTGCTCCTATTCTGATATTACCAAGTTCGTCGGAATCATTTGAGGTTTTCTGTGATGCTTCATTGTTGGGGTTGGGTGGCGTGTTGATGCAGAATAAGCAGGTTATAGCTTATGCTTCGAGACAGCTGAGGGTTCATGAGAGGAACTATCCGACACATGATTTAGAGTTGGCAGCTGTGGTATTTGTTCTTAAGTTATGGAGGCATTATTTGTACGGGTCAAGATTTGAAGTTTTCAGTGACCATAAAAGTTTAAAGTATTTGTTTGATCAGAAAGAACTGAATATGAGACAGAGGAGATGGTTAGAATTTCTGAAGGATTATGATTTTGGTTTGAATTACCATCCGGGTAGAGCAAACGTAGTGGCTGATGCATTGAGTCGGAAATCATTACATATGTCTATGTTAATGGTTAGAGAATTGGATTTAATTGAGCAGTTTAGAGACTTGAGTTTGGTGTGTGAGAGTACTCACAATAGTGTTAAATTGGGAATGTTGAAGTTAACGAGTGGTATTCTGGATGAGATCAGAGAGGGTCAGAAATCTGATATGCTTTTGGTAGATAAAGTGACTTTAGTGAATCAAGGTCAAGGTAGTGAATTCAGAGTTGATGAGAATGGTATTTTGAGATTTGGTAATCGGGTGTGCATTCCGGATGTCACAGAACTTAAGAAGAGTATTCTTGAGGAAGGACATCGTAGTGGCTTGAGTATTCATCCTGGAGCTACGAAGATGTATCATGATTTGAAAAAGTTATTTTGGTGGCCGGGAATGAAAAGAGAAATTGCAAGTTTTGTGTATTCCTGTTTGACTTGTCAGAAGTCGAAGATTGAGCATCAGAAGCCGTCTGGGCTAATGCAACCGTTGGCTATTCCAGAGTGGAAGTGGGATAGTATCAGTATGGATTTTGTTTCTGGTTTGCCGAGGACAAATAAGAATTTTGAAGCCATTTGGGTGATTGTTGACAGATTGACGAAATCGGCTCATTTCATTCCGATCAGAATGGATTATCCGTTAGAGAGATTAGCCGAGTTTTATATTGAGAAGATTGTAAGTTCGCATGGTATTCCGTCGAGTATTGTTTCGGACAGAGATCCTAGATTTACATCGAAGTTCTGGGAAAGTTTGCAGAGGGCGTTGGGAACTAAGCTGAGATTGAGTTCTGCATATCATCCGCAGACTGATGGTCAGACTGAGAGGACGATTCAATCATTGGAGGACCTTTTGAGAGCTTGTGTTTTGGAAAAGGGAGGTGCTTGGGATTGTTATTTACCTTTGATTGAGTTTACCTACAACAATAGTTTTCATTCGAGCATTGGTATGGCACCGTTTGAAGCTTTGTACGGTAGGAGATGTCGGACACCTTTATGTTGGTATGAGTCCGGCGAGAGTGCTGTGGTTGGACCGGAGATTGTTCAACAGACTACGGAAAGGATTAAGATGATTCAGGAGAAGATGAGAATTGCTCAGAGTCGTCAGAAGAGTTATCATGATAAGAGGAGGAAGTCACTTGAGTTCCAAGAGGGAGATCATGTGTTTCTTCGTGTTACTCCGATAACTGGTGTTGGTCGAGCTTTGAAGTCGAAGAAGTTGACACCTCGATTTATTGGTCCTTATCAGATTTTGGAGAGGATAGGGGAGGTAGCCTATCGTATCGCTTTACCACCGTCGCTTGCGAATTTGCATGAGGTTTTTCATGTGTCTCAGTTGAGGAGGTATATTCATGATCCGTCGCATGTAATCCAAGTAGATGATGTACAGGTGAGAGATAACCTAACTGTTGAAACATCGCCTATGAGGATCGAGGATCGAGAGTTGAAGCAGTTGCGGGGTAAAGAGATTGCCTTGGTGAAAGTAGCTTGGGGAGGACCAGCAGGTGGCAATGTGACTTGGGAACTGGAGAGTAAGATGAAGGAATCTTACCCAGAGTTGTTCGGTTGAGGTATGTTTTCGAGGACGAAAACTCTTTTAGTGGGGGAGAGTTGTAACACCCCAATAAAATAAAATAATTATTTAAATTGAGTTAATAGTATAATATTAATTTAATTGAATAATTGGGTTATTTTATTATTGGAATAAAATAAATTGGAATATTATTATTGGATTATAATTGTTATTATTTTGGAATAATAATTATTATTGGAAAATATATAAGTTGGAATTAAGAGAAAAGTCTCATTCTTGGAACAGAAGGGTTTTCACGTGAAAAGTTGAGAAGCTGCAGAGAAGAGGAAAAGGGCAAGAGAAAAACTGCAGAGCACGGTTGAAGAACGGAAAAGCTAAAGCTTAGAATCGCCGGATTAACTCAGGTAAGGGGGGTTTATCGTCGATTAATGGGTATTATGGGATAATATGTAGTGGGTAGTAATAAGCCGTTGAGTTAACCCTAATTGGGACTGTGTATGCTGAATTTGATGTTGGATAAACGGTATTAAAATTTGTAATTGGAATCGATCGTTGTGTGAGTCGTAAATGTTAGACTATGGTACGAATCCCAATTAAAAACTTGAATCGGCGCTACCAATTTACCGGACGAATTGTTCTGTTTAGAGATGTTTGTAGTTGAGGAAACGGCCGGAAAACCTGTGAAACGTAAGCTGACGGAAACCTGGAATAACTCAGAAAATCTGAGTCTGCGCGCGAGCGGTCGACCATAGGGTCGGCGTGCGCTGACCCGTGAGGCATGCGCTGACTGCATGCGTCGACGCATGGTAGTTTTGCGCCGACCAGTGAGCTAAGCGTCGACTGTGTGCGTCGACGCATAGGGCTTTTGCGCTGACTCCCTCCAGTTGAGCAGAGTCTTTGCGCCGACCTGTGAGCTTTGAGCTGTGGAAAACTTGATGTCGTATGTTGCAGAGTGGAAAAATGGATACTTTAATGTTGTGTATATAAGTGAGAGCTGGCCTATGTTGGCACATGATGTGATAGGGATTATACCCCGCTGTTGTGAGCAGTATAAGTATTAGTAGAGAGTGCTAATACTGTGTTTAATTTATTTACATAATAATGATGTGTTGATGATGTATGATGGCATGAATAATGATGTGAATGTATGTATTATGCCTGTGTTGTGAATGGACTGTTGTGTAGCTTAGAAGGTGAGCTTATGTCCGTTGTGAATTGTTGTTGATGCTGCATTGCTAGATGATTAGCATGCATAGCATAGCCTGTGGGGCTGTAGCTAATTTCCATAGTGAGGAATTAGTGAGTGAATCATTGTGGATTTGTTGTTGATGTTTGCATACTAGACGATTAGTGTGCATAGTCTAACCTTCGGGGCTGTAGCTAATTCCCATGGTGAGGAATTAGTGAGTGAGTCATTAGATCTCAATGAGTGGGACTAATGAGCTTAGTAGCCGTATCCGGAGGGATCGGTGAGCTTGAACTATATGTTCAAGAATAGTCGGTACCGCATGTGTGGAGTCTCATTGCATAATGTAAGTATGGCGTATAATATGAATGGATGTATTCCAATATTATACGTGTGTTTGTGTTGTTATGGAGTATGATACGAGGTCATACTTGTGTTGTATGTTGGTATTGAGCATGATGTTGAGTTGATGTGCTGTTACTGAATGTATGTTGTAATTAGGGTGATCGATGTGTTAAATTACTTAACATGACATAATATTTTATAATGCTTATTTATTGATTGAGGAACTCACCCTTACAACTGTTTTTCAGGTAACGAGCAGTGAGTTGAATAGGAGCTAGTGCTTGGAGTCTAGTGTAGTCTCCTAGTGGGTCATGCTCTGATAGATGTAACATTGGGATGGGATGTTCGAATATTGTATTGATTGGTTGTGAATCATGTTGCATGTAATATGTTCTATGTTGGAATGATTGAGCTGTTTTCTATCCGCTGCGTATTATGCAGATACTTTATAATTTGAGTTAAATAAATGAGCATGATCGTGGAAATTTTGATGGTCGTTGTGAATTGATTGTGTGACACCCTTCGGGGCATAATTACTCTGATTGATTTATTATTATGTTAATTAAATAATTTGGGGTATTTAGAAGGGTGTTACAGTAGCTAATTCCCATGGTGAGGAATTAGTGATGAGTTATTGTGGATTGTTGTTGATGTTTGCATGCTAGGTGATTTAGCGTGCATAGCATAGCCCTTGGGGTGGTAGCTAATTCCCATGGTGAGGAATTAGTGATGTGAGTCACTAGGTCTCAAATGAGTGGGACTAGTGAGCTTGGTAGCCGTACCTGGATTTGGTCGGTGAGGTTGAACTATATGTTCACGAGTAGTCGGTACCGCATGCATGGAGTCTCATTGCATAATATATGTATGTATGGCGTATAATATGAATGGATGTATTCCAATATTATACGTGTGTTTTATGGTTGTTTTGAGTTTGAGTATGATGATGGTGATGATTATGAGTTGATATTGCCGTTGCTGAATATGTGTAATCTGATTAGGGTAATGATATGTGTTATATTACTTAGCATTACATGATATTTTATAATGCTTATTATATCGATTGAAGGACTCACCCTTACAACTATGTTTTCAGGTAACGAGCAGTGATTGAATAGAAGCTAGTCCTGGGAGTCTAGTGTAGTCCTTAGTGGGTCATGCTCTGGTAGATGTAACATCGGGATGGGATGTTTTACTATGTTTTCTTTTGGTTGTTGAACAACTTTACATGTAATGTAGTACATGATTTGAATGTTGTTATTTTGTATCCGCTGCGAATTATGCAAAAGTGTCCTATTTTGATTGAATAAATGAGCATGACAGGATATATTGATGATTGGTGTGAAATGATTGTGTGACACCCTTTAGGGCATAATTACTCTGATTGATATTTTTATTATTTTAATTAAATATTTGGGGTATTTTAGAAGGGTGTTACATTAGTGGTATCAGAGCATAGTCGGTCGAGTCGAGTCGTAATTATTTTGTTTTCCCTGTACGGGATAGGTGTTGTGTAACCCTATCAGTACTTATTGTTTAGCTTGTTGGGTTTTCAGAATAGAGATGGCTGGAAGAGGTAGAGATGATGCTGCAATTGCTGAGGCTCTGGGTATGCTAGCTGGAGTACTTGGGGGAAATCCGAATGTTGTGGGAATGGGAGCTGCTCGTCAACTGAGTGAGTTCCAGAAGAACAATCCTCCAATGTTCAAGGGAGCATACGATCCAGATGGTGCTCAGAAGTGGTTGAAGAAGATCGAGAGGATCTTCCGAGTGACTGAGTGTGCCGATAACCAGAAGGTCAGGTTCGGTACGCATATGCTGTCAGAGGAAGCGGATGATTGGTGGGTTGCTACCCGCGCTGAGTTGGAATCTGCTGGGAATGCTGAGATTACTTGGGCAGTGTTCAGAGAGAGATTCCTGAGGAAGTATTTTCCAGAGGATGTCAGAGGAAAGAAAGAGATAGAATTCTTGGAATTGAAACAGGGTAACAGGTCTGTTACTGAGTATGCTGCTAAGTTCACAGAGCTGTCAAAGTATTATACTCCCTATAACGAGGCTACTGGGGAATTTTCGAAATGTGTGAAGTTTGAGAACGGGTTGCATCCCGAGATTAAGCAGGCTATTGGGTATCAGCGGATTAGAGTGTTTTCTGATTTGGTTGACTGTTGCAGGATTTTTGAACAGGATTCCAAGGCTAGAGCAGAGAGCTATCAGCAAAGGGTTGATAGGAAAGGCAAGAATCAGAATGATCGTGGGAAACCGTATGCAGCTGGCAAAGGTTTCCAGAGACAGAGTGGGATGAAGAGGCCTAGTGGGGGAGACTCCAGTGCCCCTGCCAAGTGTTACAGATGTGGTCAGGTTGGACATCGTTTCCATGAGTGTACCAGTGCTGAGAAGAAGTGTTTCAAGTGTGGAAAGGGTGGTCACTTGGCTGCAGAGTGCCGGTTGAAGACTATGACTTGTTTCAACTGTGGAGAGGTGGGTCATATCAGTCCGCAGTGTCCTAAGCCGAAGAAAGAGAATCAGTCGGGAGGCAAGGTCTTTGCTTTATCGGGTTCTGAGACTGCTGCAGATGATCGGTTGATCCGAGGTACGTGTTATATTAATGGCTTTCCTCTTGTAGCTATTATTGACACATGTGCGACTCATTCCTTTATATCTTTGGATTGTGCTGTGAAACTTAAGTTAGAGATATCTGAGATGATTGGAAGTATGGTGGTTGATACTCCTGCGAAGGGTTCAGTGACTACCACTTCAGTTTGTTTAAATTGCCCTTTGAGTATTTTTGGTAGAGACTTTGGAGTGGACCTAGTGTGTCTTCCACTAGTGCAGATCGATGTTATATTGGGTATGAACTGGTTGGTGTTTAACCGAGTTTCTATCAACTGTTTTGATAAGACTGTGATCTTTCCTGAGATTGAGGAAGGAAAGAGTTTGTTTCTATCAGCGAGGCAGGTGAATGAGGCAGTAGCAGATGGGGCAGAGTTGTTTATGCTGTTAGCGACTTTGGAGGCTAAAGATAAACTGGTGATTTGCGATCTAGCTGTGGTGTGTGATTTTCCTGATGTGTTTCCTGAAGAAGTGAATGAATTACCGCCAGAGCGTGAGGTTGAGTTCTCGATTGATTTGGTACCTGGTACTAGGCCGATATCGATGGCTCCGTACCGTATGTCTGCTGTTGAGTTAACTGAATTGAAGAGTCAGTTGGAAGATCTGTTGGATAAGAAATTTATTCGTCCGAGTGTGTCACCGTGGGGTGCACCAGTGTTATTAGTTAAGAAGAAAGAAGGTACTATGAGGTTGTGTGTGGACTACAGACAACTGAATAAAGTAACGATCAAGAATCGGTATCCTTTGCCGAGGATTGATGATTTGATGGATCAGTTGGTTGGTGCGAGTGTGTTCAGCAAAATAGATTTGAGATCGGGTTATCATCAGATACGTGTGAAAACTGAGGATATTCAGAAGACTGCTTTCAGAACAAGGTATGGACATTATGAGTATTCTGTAATGCCTTTTGGTGTGACTAATGCGCCTGGAGTATTTATGGAGTATATGAATAGGATTTTCCATCCGTACCTAGACAAGTTTGTTGTGGTGTTTATTGACGATATTTTGGTGTATTCGAAATCTGAAGAAGAGCATGCGGAGCATGTGAGAGTAGTGTTAGGAATTCTACGAGAAAAGAAGTTATTTGCTAAACTGTCTAAGTGTGAATTTTGGTTAGAAGAGGTTAGTTTTCTTGGACATGTGATTTCAAGAGGTGGTGTTGCTGTTGATCCTTCTAAGATAGAAGCGGTATCTAAGTGGGAAGCTCCGAAGTCGGTTTCTGAGATAAGAAGTTTTCTTGGACTTGCAGGTTATTATAGGAAGTTCATTGAAGGATTTTCTAAGTTGGCGTTACCGTTGACGATGTTGACTAGAAAGGGGCAAGCGTTTGTTTGGGACTCGAAATGTGAAGAAGGTTTCCAAGAGTTAAAGAGAAG
This sequence comes from Lathyrus oleraceus, assembly GCF_024323335.1. Taxonomy (NCBI): domain Eukaryota; kingdom Viridiplantae; phylum Streptophyta; class Magnoliopsida; order Fabales; family Fabaceae; genus Lathyrus; species Lathyrus oleraceus. Next base: position 372,534,825 of record NC_066579.1, read on the forward strand.
GTTAACTACTGCTCCTATTTTGATATTACCAAGTCCGTCAGAACTATTTGAGGTTTTCAGTGACCATAAAAGTTTAAAGTATTTGTTTGATCAGAAAGAGCTGAATATGAGACAGAGGAGATGGTTAGAGTTTCTGAAGGATTATGACTTTGGTTTGAATTACCATCCGGGTAAAGCAAACGTAGTGGTTGATGCACTGAGTCGGAAATCATTACATATGTCTATGTTAATGGTTAAGGAATTGGATTTAATTGAACAGTTTAGAGACTTGAGTTTGGTGTGTGAGAGTACTCACAATAGTGTTAAATTGGGAATGTTGAAGTTAACAAGTAGTATTCTGGATGAGATTAGAGAAGGTCAGAAATCCGATGTGTTTTTGGTTGATAAGTTGACTCTAGTGAATCAAGGTCAAGGTGGTGAATTCAGAGTGGATGAGAATGGTGTTTTGAAATTTGGTAATCGGGTGTGTATTCCGGATGTTACCGAACTTAAGAAGAGTATTCTTGAGGAAGGACATCGTAGTGGCCTGAGTATTCATCCTGGGGCTACGAAGATGTATCATGATTTGAAAAAGTTATTTTGGTGGCCGGGAATGAAAAGAGAAATTGCGAGTTTTGTTTATTCTTGTTTGACTTGTCAGAAGTCGAAGATTGAGCATCAGAAGCCGTCTGGACTAATGCAACCGTTGGCTATTCCAGAGTGGAAGTGGGATAGTATCAGTATGGATTTTGTTTCTGGTTTACCGAGGACAACTAAGAATTTTGAAGCCATTTGGGTGATTGTTGATAGATTGACGAAATCGGCTCATTTCATTCCGATCAGAATGGATTATCCGTTAGAGAGATTAGCCGAGTTGTATATTGAGAAGATTGTAAGTTTGCATGGTATTCCGTCGAGTATTGTTTCGGACAGAGATCCTAGATTTACATCGAAGTTCTGGGAAGGTTTGCAGAGGGCTTTGGGAACCAAGTTGAGATTGATTTCTGCATATCATCCGCAGACTGATGGTCAGACTGAGAGGACGATTCAGTCACTAGAGGATCTTTTGAGGGCTTGTGTTTTGGAAAAGGGAGGTGCTTGGGATTGTTACTTACCTTTGATTGAGTTTACCTACAACAATAGTTTTCATTCGAGCATTGGTATGGCACCGTTTGAAGCTTTGTATGGTAGGAGATGTCGGACACCTTTATGTTGGTATGAATCCGGTGAGAGTGCTGTGGTTGGACCGGATATTGTTCAACAAACTACGGAAAAGATTAAGATGATTCAGGAGAAGATGAGAATTGCTCAGAGTCGTCAGAAGAGTTATCACGACAAGAGGAGGAAATCACTTGAGTTCCAAGAGGGAGATCATGTGTTTCTTCGTGTTACTCCGATAACTGGGGTTGGTCGAGCTTTGAAGTCGAAGAAGTTGACACCTCGATTTATTGGTCCTTATCAGATTTTGGAGAGGATAGGAGAGGTAGCCTATCGTATCGCTTTACCGCCGTCACTTGCGAATTTGCATGAGGTTTTTCATGTGTCTCAGTTAAGGAGGTACATTCATGATCCGTCGCATGTGGTCCAAGTAGATGATGTACAGGTGAGAGATAACCTGACTGTGGAAACATCACCTATGAGGATCGAGGATCGAGAGTTGAAGCAGTTGCGGGGTAAAGAGATTGCTTTGGTAAAGGTAGCTTGGGGAGGACCAGCAGGTGGCAATGTAACTTGGGAACTTGAGAGTCAGATGAAGGAGTCTTATCCTGAGTTATTCACTTGAGGTATGTTTTCGAGGACGAAAACTCTTTTAGTGGGGGAGAGTTGTAACACCCCGATAAAATAAGATAATTATTTAAATTGAGTTAATAATATATTTATTAATTTAATTAAATAATTGGAATTTTTATATTATTGGAATTACTATTATTGGGTTATTATTTTATTGGAATAAAAGTTGGAAGTTAGAAAAAGGTCCCATTTAGTAAAAGGGTTTATTTTTCACGTGAAAAGGAAAAAGGAGACAGAAAAGTGGAAAAGGGCAAAGAGAGCCAGAGAACAAGGGTTGAAGAGGGAAAAAAGCTTGAAGCTCAGAGATTTGCCAGATTAACTCAGGTAAGGGGGGTTTATCATCGTTTAATGGGTATTATGGGATAATATGTCATGGGTAGTGATAAACCATTGATTGATCTCTGAATTGGATGATTATGATGAAATTGTGAAATATTGGATGAACGAAATTGGGTTATGATTGAGAGGAATTCGTAGGAATTAGATGTAAAAATGTTAGATTTTGTGAAATCGAATAGGGTATGATTCGTGTTAGATGATATGAACAATTATTGTGAAAAATTGGACTGTGGAAGGTTGAATTGGATAGATCTCGTAGCAGAGAAAGCCATAGTAGATCTGGAAGTCTGGTTTCTGGTCATACGCGTATGGCACTAGGCAATACGCGTATGAGATGGCATGGTACGCGTATGGAACTAGGCAATACGCGTATGGATGAGGAAGATGATGATTTGAACGTGGTTTTGTCTCTGTTGGTACGCGTATGAGGAAGTGGTACGCGTAGCATACGCGTATGAGGCAGACAATACGCGTATGAGATTGGCTGAGAAATGGGCCATACGCGTATGGGGTTAGGCAATACGCGTATGGGCAGGATTGTGATTTTCCTAAGCTGTTGTTGTGTAGTTTTTAACTGTTCAGCTGAGTAACGTAATGCAGATGATGTATGATATATTAGAGATCATTTCCCGTTGTTTTTAGTAGTATAGGTATTAGTAGAGTGTGCTAATACTGTGGTTGTTATTTGGCATGATATGATATGCTTATGTGATAAAATACTGCTGATGTGCGATAGTATGCGTGATGCTGTGAATGAATCAGTTATGTGTGCATTTGTGAATAGACTGTTTTATGGCTTAGAGTGTGAGCATATATCTATTCTTGGATTGTTGTTGATGATGTAGCATTGCTAGGTGATTAGCATGCATGTTGTGGCCTTTATGGTGGTAGCTAATTCCCATGGTGAGGAATTAGTGATGAGTTATTGTGGATTGTTGTTGATGTTTGCATGCTAGGTGATTTAGCGTGCATAGCATAGCCCTTGGGGTGGTAGCTAATTCCCATGGTGAGGAATTAGTGATGTGAGTCACTAGGTCTCAAATGAGTGGGACTAGTGAGCTTGGTAGCCGTACCTGGATTTGGTCGGTGAGGTTGAACTATATGTTCACGAGTAGTCGGTACCGCATGCATGGAGTCTCATTGCATAATATATGTATGTATGGCGTATAATATGAATGGATGTATTCCAATATTATACGTGTGTTTTATGGTTGTTTTGAGTTTGAGTATGATGATGGTGATGATTATGAGTTGATATTGCCGTTGCTGAATATGTGTAATCTGATTAGGGTAATGATATGTGTTATATTACTTAGCATTACATGATATTTTATAATGCTTATTATATCGATTGAAGGACTCACCCTTACAACTATGTTTTCAGGTAACGAGCAGTGATTGAATAGAAGCTAGTCCTGGGAGTCTAGTGTAGTCCTTAGTGGGTCATGCTCTGGTAGATGTAACATCGGGATGGGATATTTTACTATGTTTTCTTTTGGTTGTTGAACAACTTTACATGTAATGTAGTACATGATTTGAATGTTGTTATTTTGTATCCGCTGCGAATTATGCAAAAGTGTCCTATTTTGATTGAATAAATGAGCATGACAGGATATATTGATGATTGGTGTGAAATGATTGTGTGACACCCTTCAGGGCATAATTACTCTGAATGATATTTTTATTATTTTAATTAAATATTTGGGGTATTTTAGAAGGGTGTTACACCTTACAACTGGATAACTCTAATATTTTCTACCTCAACCCCTCACAAGGTATAACTCTAGGATTGTGTTTTTTCGGAGGAAAGCCTAGAGTCACATATCTTATTCAAAATTTCACCGCAATAATGGGCTAGCCACACCAGGATGAAAATTCTGAATGGATCTCCTCTATGTGGAGTCTTTGTATTTTTTCAGCACGATGTAGACCCCTCGGTCCAATAATACATGATCTCCGACCCTAATAACATGTTTTTTTAGGTGAGGTTCCTAGAGTTATGGACAATATTAGAAATTCAATGTAAATAGGTCTACTCTAGATGGAGTCTTCATGTTGTTCCAATGAGGTGTGAAACCCCCTAGTCCAATACTACACAATCTCTAATTCTTAGGTTTTTCTTAAAGCCCAGGTGTATAACTTCACTCAAATAACAATTCCCGATCCCACAGATGAAAATATATAGAAATGAACATAGAATAATAATTATGCGGGATAATAAGAAAAAAATAAAAAATAATAAGAAAACAAGACAAAGCTAACAATCATCGCAAAGCTATACAAACAAGGCTTGACTCTTTAGCTGAAATCCCCAACAGAGTCGTCAGTTCTCGTGACGCGAAAAATGACCACATGCGTTTTCACACTCGAGATGATAACGATGTCGCCATCGAACTATATTTATTCCATACGGTAAGGAAAATATTTATGATACCCTTAAAATAAAAAAAGAAAATGGTCGTCGCAACCAAATTCAGATTCGAGAGTCGATTATACCAAGGGAAGGTATTAGCAGCCCTCACGCTGTTGTACTCAACGAGAACCATTTAGTTAGATTTGCGAATAAATGTTAGCTTTTGTTATTTTATTTCTTCTAGTTATTAAATAGGAAAAGAAAATGACTAAAAATAATTGTTTTATTAGGGTGTTTGACGAGACTTTGAATCTCGCTCTTATGTATCTTTAGGTGCAATGGAGAAATCAAGGCTACATAGTTAAGGGTAGCTAATGTTTGTGGAAAACATTGCTTGCTACCCAAAACATGGAGAAGTGAACTTGGTATTGCATTAGAATGGACAACATAACTTGGAATCTCACAGAGTTATGTTCTCATCGCATTTGAGCGGAACGTATTCTAACTTCGTGCATGGTAGGAACAAAGTATTGTTTGCATACAAATCATGTCGAACCTGTGGGTTGATCCAAATCGATTTCAACGCAATAAAAAAATGAAACAACAAAACACGCAGTCCCATACTTTTACATTATTATAGGGTGTTTACAGCTAATCAAGCATACACAGTGCAACTAATAACTGGAAAATAAAATATACAATGAAGTAACAGATTCAACAATACGAAAACACCACAAAGAAAAGAAATTTGAAATCGAAAGTTAGCCAACACGGTTTCAAATTTATGCGTTGATATTGCTGCTGTCGGAGATGAGAGCTCATGGTGTCCGGAATGTTCGAACTGTGATAGAGGGAGTGAGCTTATTATTGTCGCGTTTTAAAGGTGAGTGGTGGAAATGAGGTGTTGTGACTTCCAATATGCTTCTGGCACTGGAAATGTCTTGTTGTTGAACGAAGGTGGCCGAAGTTTGGTTTTTGTGTTTGAGATGGTGGTGGACGAATTATGGAGGTGTGAAGAGGACGATGGAGTTGTAGTGTTGCTTGTGGAGAAGGTGGAGGCGGAGTTTGGATGTCTCACTGTGGTTGTTGGAGGTGCATAGTGGTGACGGAGGGAACATGTAGGTGGTGTTGCAGTATTGAAAAATGAGTGAGGCAAAAATGTTTACATGAGAGTAGTAACAGTGAGAGGATGTCATTTTGGTGTGGTATGAAGTTAGCGTGATGGTTGTATTCACGTGAGTGGAGGAGGAAGACCCTCTCTCAACTTTTTTCCTTTTCCATTTTTTTATTTTCTTTTGTCTTATGGGAGAGGGATGATAGAATGTAAGGTGTAAAGGAGTTTTTTTTGTATGTGTCAGAGAGAGAGGGAGAAAAGGATCCTGAGATTTCACTCCTAAAGAGCAATGTTCTCCTTCTCCCTTTTCTACTTTAAAAAAGGTTTTATTTATGAGATTTGCTTTGGAAATGAGAGTAGGCTAGTGGCTACTTTTTCTTCTTTTTTAAGTCTTTTGCATAATAATAAATACCCGTAGATTTAGGGTTTCATTTTATTTTTAATTCCAATAATACCCTTGGACTCAAATTGTGTGGTAAAATTGGTTCAATTTTGATGAAATAATATCACCCAATTTTAAATAAAAAAAACTAAACCAATTAATTTTTTTATTTCTTCTTATTTATTTTCTTTAATTATTTTGAATTAGAAATGAAATAAAAGAAAATAACTCGAACAAAACTCGGGCGCGCGAAGATGTGAAACAAGAAAAATGAATACACTAAAATAGTCTACATGAAATAAAGCTCTATAAAACAGATAGTCATAGATCAAATTGATCAAAATGCGACCGTGCACGAATGCAAAAAAAATAGAATGAGCATACCGAGTTAAACTACGCGAAACATGGATCAATAAATCAGAAATTTGCAGGCCTAATCTTGAAAAAATTTGCCCTTTAATCTTACGCGCAATTGAAAATTGCTTTAACCAGTCTATTTACAAAACCGAAATTTTATTCTGATTGACCTTTTAGAAATTAGGCCTAAACAAATGCATGTCATGATATGAAAATGATGCAAATGTCATGTGAATGAGTCAATTTATTGATCAAAGGGAAAATTATGGTATGGAAGAGATCAATATATCAATGGCTATATATGAAAAAAAAACACGATTTGTCAAGTGGCGTTCGGTGAAGTCATCAAAGATATTAGATGAAGCAACTTGTCTAATGATTGAGGTTATCAATGAAGTGTTATAGTAAGCCTCATTAAAAAAATATTCAAGTATCCAATAAATTCCTAAAGTCAAAGATAATGTGGCAAGGAAATAAAAGTTTCATATTTTTGAAAGAGATGAAGTGTGAATGCTCACATGTTTGTGTCGAGTGATTAGTGTTTGTAAAAATACAAGACAACATCTCAATTTTACAATAGAAAATCATACACATACACACAAAACACATACACACAAACGCACACACTCACGCGCGCGCACACACACACACACACACACACACACACACACACACTCACTTAAACATATTAAAACACACACACACACACACACAAACACTTAAACATATTAAAAAACATATATTGATTTTATATAGTAAATTGGAATTATTTTAAAAGCTTAGCCAATTGCTTATGGAATTGATTGGATAAGCTCCTTAAATTATTGCCAGCGACTAGAAATCAAACCCTCCCTGTAACACCCCTTTTTCTACCCCAAAATACTTAACATATAATCAGAGTAAATATGCACACATATAAATAAAAGGGCGTCACATCGACGTTTTCAAAAACTAAAAGCTTTCAAAAACCAACATCATTCATCATCAATACACAATACACCTGGTCATTTAAAATAACACATTTCAATTGTCATGAATATTCAAGAATATGCGTTCGCAGCGAAAAATAATGAATACTCATGCATTTCATCAAATTATCCATGTCCCATACCATGATCATCTCTCAATAATCTCTTCAAAATAAACTAAAACCATAATCAGAATATTTGGCACTATGGCCTCTCAACAGCAATTGCAAATAAGCATGTTCACAAGTAATAACATAATACTTATCCAAATAGGATACGAGTTCAATACTACTAATCTACCCAGTGTTACATGACCAGAGCATTGACTCATTACCTAGTCTTCAAACTAAAATACGGAAACTCTCCGGCTAATCTCGAGCGAGCTACCGTCCACTTACTTCAGCGATACTACTCTGGAGTATCTGCACGATACCCATGTAAAGGTAACATTCAAACAGAAAGGGTGATAATTCAAATCATTATGAATAAGTATAATAAAGCACAATGATTAAATCAACAATTAAAGGAATTCATCACACTTCGTATAACCATGTAAATAATATTAACTAACATTTATTTCACATGTTTCAACATCCATCAAAACTCAAGGAGTATAATATTAAAATCCTATACTATGTTCTCAAATATACACATAACTACAATGATCACATAATCACATATTTTCCAAATTATGTATCCAAACATCACCAAATTCAATTACTATATTTCATACACACCTCACAATCACATCAATGCAAATATTCAATTATCACATAACTCTAATGTGACTCAATGCAAGACATGTGACTCTATGCATGCGGTACCTCAATGTGAACCCAAAGTTTCACCATTTTCCGATTTAATATCTAGAATCCAAGCCACGCTTCCGATCCGGACAAGCTCAAAGCCACTACGCCTATTTCCAATTAAGGATCAACGTCTATATGGACCCAACGTTCCACCGCTTTCCAATTCAATATCTAGAATCCAAGGCACTACGTCTATTTCCAATTAAGGATCAACGTCTGCTACGCCTATTTCTAATTAAGGATCAACGTCTATTACCATGTGAACCCATAGTTTCACCGCTTCCACCATGAAGCCGATCATGCCATGAATGAATGTACAAATACCAACACATATGCAATTAAGATCATCTCTACCATCTTAACATTCCACATATCACCATAATTCAACTCTATGAATTATCCACCAATGGTACATATACACATTCATAACAATATATCATTCACAAATATATGCTAATTATCAAATACGCACACTTGATCTCATTGCAAATGAATACGACATTTAAAATCTCAAATTTTCACTTTTCAGCAGTGTTAACCTGTTAATGCATTTGGTTAACCTGTTAACGCAAGACAGAATACAAATTTCTAACAGATTTTCAACAGTGTTAACCTATTAACGCATTTGGTTAACCTGTTAACGCAAGACAGAATACAAATTTCTAACAGATTTTCAAAAGTGTTAACCTGTTAACGCGTTTGGTTAACCTGTTAACGCAAGACAGAATACAAATTTCTAACAGATTTTCAACAGTGTTAACCTGTTAACGCATTTGGTTAACCTGTTAACGCAAGACAGAATACAAATTTCTAACAGATTTTCAACAGTGTTAACCGGTTAACGCTTTTGGTTAACCGGTTAACGCAAAACAGAATGTTATTCCTGCGTTAACAAAAAAAATAGAATGCAGAATTTTCTGCGTTTTTCATCGTTGGAGACTTTCGGACCTCCGATTTCGATTCCGTAAAAAGCCACATGTTCAGAAAATTATAACTCATACAATACTCTAATTATGTAAGGTTAATTTACAGTTTTAACACAATTAAACCACCACAAATCAAGAATACTCGTCAAAATTGTTAGGTTTTAGAGAATTCAACGTAAACATATTTCTACCAATTGCCCCAATCATACTAACCCATAATAATAAGGATTCTCCCCTTACCTCTTCAAATTTCTGGAAACCCTAGCTCCTCTCTTGTCCTTTACCTCTTCTCCTTGCTTTTCCTCTTCGCTTTCTCTATTGTTGGCAAATGATCAAATGAATCCTAATTCTCACTCTCCTCACCTCTTATATACTAGTATTAAATTTGGGCTTAAAGAGTGATACCTCTAATTTAATTAATAGGCCTAATAAGACCTAATATTTAAATATCTCTATTTAATTCAAATAAATCAAACCAACTCAATATACACATCAAGTTAATTAATTCCATTATTCATTATATCTCATATCAACTAAATAATTAATTAACACACCAAATTAATTAATATAATCGATTATTATACTACCTAACAACCAATTAATTAATTAACACTCCAAATAAATAAAATAAAATATAGTAATACTAGCATAAGAAATAAGTACTAAAATTGGGTTGTTACAACTCTCCCCCACTTAAAAGATTTTCGGCCTCGAAAATTTACCTCAAACGAACAACTCCGGATACGATTTCTTCATCTTATCCTCGAGTTCCCAAGTAATATTGCCATTGGTGACTCCGCCCCATATCACTTTCACCAAAGCAATCTCCTTACCACGAAGCCTCTTCACTTCTCAATCTTCAATTCGCATAGGTGATGTATCAACCGTCAAATTATCCCTCACTTGAACATCATCTAATGGAACAACATGCGATGGATCCGCAATGTACCTCCTCAATTGAGACACATGGAACACATCATGAAGATTAGAAAGTGACGGTGGTAATGCAATCCGATATGCCACTTCACCTACCCTCTCGGAAATCTGATAAGGACCAATGAAACGCGGCATCAACTTACGCGACTTCAAAGCTCTACCAACACCCGTTATTGGCGTAACTCGAAGGAACACATGCTCATCTTTCTCAAACTCAAGGGCTTTCCTCCTCTTATCATGGTAACTCTTTTGACGACTCTGATAAGCCTTCATCTTCTCTTGAATCATCTTAATCTTATCCGTAGTCTCTTGAATCAACTCGGGTCCAACCACAACACTCTCTCCCAATTCGTACCAACACAAAGGAGTTCTAGACCTTCTACCATAAAGAGCCTCAAAAGGTGCCATTCCAATACTCGAATGGAAACTGTTGTTATACGTAAACTCGATCAAAGGCAAGAAACTATCCCAATTTCCTCCTTGTTCCAAAACACAAGACCTCAAAAGATCTTCAAGTCACTGAATAGTCCTCTCCGTTTGACCGTCAGTTTGCGGATGATACGCCGAACTCAAACGCAACTTCGTACCCAAAGCACTTTGCAAGCCTTCCCAAAATCTCGAAGTGAACCTCAGATCTCTATCCGAAACAATGCTCGACGAAATACCATGCAAACACACAATCCTTTCGATGTACAACTTAGCAAGTCTCTCCATCGAATAATCCATCCTCATCGGAATAAAATGAGCACATTTCGTCAACCTGTCCACAACGACCCAAATCGCCTCACAATTACTCGATGTTCTCGGCAAACCCAAAACAAAATCCATAGAGATCCTATCCCACTTCCACTCGGGAATAGATAACGGTTGCATCAAACCCAACAAAGAAGCATCACAATACACAACGAAAGTTTCTAATAGATCCGGTAAAATCAAAATAGGAGTCGTTGTCAATCTTCTCTTAAGCTCTTGAAAATTCGCTTCACACTGCGAAGTACAAATGAAAGCTTGACCTTTCCTAGTCAACTGCGTCAACGGTAACGACAACTTAGAAAATCCTTCAATGAACTTCCTATAATAACCAGCCAAACCAAGGAAACTTCGAATCTCAGCAACAGGCTTAGGAGCTTCCCACTGAGATACAACTTCAATCTTCGTAGGATCCACAGAAATACCCCCACTCGAAATCACATGTCCAAGAAAACTTACTTCACTCAACCAAAACTCACATTTGGAGAGTTTAGCAAACAACTTCCTCTCTTTCAACACCGATAACACAACCTTCAAATGCTCGACATGATCCTCTTCACTCTTAGAATAAATCAATATATCAATGATGAACACAACCACAAACTTATCCAGATAGTCATGAAAAATTCTATTCATATACTCCATAAATACACTAGGTGCATTAGTCACACCAAAAGGCATCACGGAGTACTCGTAGTGACCATACCTTGTCCGAAAAGCAGTCTTTTGAATATCCTCAGCCTTTACACGAATCTGATGATACCCAGACCTCAAATCAATCTTGCTAAACACACAAGCTCCAACCAGCTGATCCATCAAATCGTCAATCCTCGGAAGTGGATACTTGTTCTTAATCGTCACTTTGTTCAGTTGTCTATAATCAACACATAATCTCATATAACCTTCTTTCTTCTTGACCAACAGAACAGGGGCACCCCACGGAGACACACTAGGACGAATAAACTTCTTCTCGAGCAAGTCTTCAAGTTGACTCTTCAACTCCTTTAACTCAGAAGCAGACATTCTATAGGGAACGATCGATACAGGACTAGTTCCAGGAACTAAATCAATAAAAAACTCAACCTCACGTTCCGGCGGTAAATCACTTATATCTTCCGGAAATACCTCCGCAAACTCACAAACTATTGGCAATTCTTCAATCGTCCTCTTCTCACGAATATCCAAAGTTTCCAACAACATAAACAACTCGGCACCATCTTGCACCGATTCATCAACTTGCTCAGCAGACACAAACCAATCTTCCTTCGCACCAACCTCAGGAAAAATAACCGTCTTCTCAAAACAGTTAACTAACCAACAATGCACTCTTGCATGCAACAACATAATGTCCAAGATCGATACAATTGGAACATCCAAGAGAAGCAGACGCTTCTCCCCCACTTATTTCAATCCAAACCTGCAATGGAGAATAAAACAAGTATCGACAGTGTTCTTACACACATGTCGCATACTAGGGAACAAACATAATTAAACAACCTGCCCGGACGGACCAACCAGGCTCTGATACCACTAATGTAACACCCCTTTTTCTACCCCAAAATACTTAACATATAATCAGAGTAAATAAGCACGCATATAAACAAAAGGGCATCACATCGACGTTTTTAAAAACTAAAAGCTTTCAAAAACCAACATCATTCATCATCAATACACAATACACCTGGTCATTTAAAATAACATATTTCAATTGTCATGAATATTCAAGAATATGCGTTCGCAGCGAAAAATAATGAATACTCATGCATTTCATCAAATGATCCATGTCCCATACCATGATCATCTCTCAATAATCTCTTCAAAATAAACTAAAACCATAATCAGAATATTTGGCATTATGGCCTCTCAACAGCAATTGCAAATAAGCATGTTCACAAGTAATAACATAATACTTATCCAAATAGGATACGAGTTCAATACTACTAATCTACCCAGTGTTACATGACCAGAGCATTGACTCATTACCTAGTCTTCAAACTAAAATACGGAAACTCTCCGGCTAATCTCGAGCGAGCTACCGTCCACTTACTTCAGCGATACTACTCTGGAGTATCTGAACAATACCCATGTAAAGGTAACATTCAAACAGAAAGGGTGAGAATTCAAATCATTATGAATAAGTATAATAAAGCACAATGATTAAATCAACAATTAAAGGAATTCATCACACTTCGTATAACCATATAAATAATATTAACTAACATTTATTTCACATGTTTCAACATCCATCAAAACTCAAGGAGTATAATATTAAAATCCTATACTATGTTCTCAAATATACACATAACTACAATTATCACATAATCACATATTTTCCAAATTATGTATCCAAACATCACCAAACTCAATTACTATATTTCATACACACCTCACAATCACATCAATGCAAACATTCAATTATCACATAACTCTAATGTGACTCAATGCAAGACATGTGACTCTATGCATGCGGTACCTTAATGTGAACCCAAAGTTTCACCGCTTTCCGATTCAATATCTAGAATCCAAGCCACGCTTTCGATCCGGACAAGATCAAAGCCACTACGCCTATTTCCAATTAAGGATCAACGTCTATATGGACCCAACGTTCCACCGTTTTCCGATTCAATATCTAGAATCCAAGCCACTACGTCTATTTCCAATTAAGGATCAACGTCTGCTACGCCTATTTCCAATTAAGGATCAACGTCTATTACCATGTGAACCCATAGTTTCACCGCTTCCACCATGAAGCCGACCATGCCATGAATGAATGTACAAATACCAACACATATGCAATTAAGATTATCTCTACCATCTTAACATTCCACATATCACCATAATTCAACTCTATGAATTATCCACCAATGGTACATATACACATTCATAACAATATATCATTCACAAATATAGGCTAATTATCAAATACGCACACTTGATCTCATTGCAAATGAATACGACATTTAAAATCTCAAGTTTTCACTTTTCAACAGTGTAAACCTGTTAAAGCATTTGGTTAACCTGTTAACGCAGGACAGAATACAAATTTCTAACAGATTTTCAACAGTGTTAACCTGTTAATGCAAGACAGAATACAAATTTCTAACAGATTTTCAAATGCGTTAACAAATTTCTAACCTGTTACACTCGCATTTTTGGAAAGCATAATTGGTTACACCTTTAACCTAATCATTTACGAGCTTAATTAGCCCATGGATTGTTTCCAAACTTATACCATACCTTTTCCTATAAACAAAGAGATCCTCTATCATTTCAAATCATCAAGAAAACAACTTTTGATCTTTCTTTCTCACTCTCCATTCTTTTTCTACAAACCTCTCATTTCTCACTTTAGTTTTACTCTAGTGCTTTGAGAGTGACTCAGTGCTTTGTGAGGATCATCATTTCTACTGTAGGGAAAATTTCTAAATTGCTCAATAGTATATTAAATCTTGTGCAATATTTTTCTTGTAAGAAGAGGTTATTTGGTTGTGTGCTAAACCATTAAAAATCTATTTTGGTTATTGAGGTAAACAAGTAAAAACCTATTATTGGTTGAGGAGGTCCTTATAGTTAAAACTCTCAGTCAAGTCGTAAGCTTAGTCTACTATTAAAAAGCTATCAATTGATTATGGAGGTATCCTTACTTAAAACTCCATCATGGTTGGGTAGTTAGCTCTTGAAAAATTCCAATCCTTGTAAACGAAGTTCGTGGGCAAAGCTTATAAAAAACTCACATCGTTATTGGAAACTCTAAAGAAATAATTCTTCAGGAGAGGACTAGGTCACATATTTAAGACCAAACCTCTTTAAATCTCCGGTGCATTTCTCTCATCCCTTAACTCTTTATTATTTTTGCTGCTTTTTACTCTGGTTATTTTACAAAAGGGTTTTGAACTTTGTTTTTGTAAAAGATTTTGTTTTCAAAATTGATTTTCAATCCCACATAATTCACCCCCACTTATGTTTGAGGTATCATGTCCAATATGTAGTATTAGAGCCTACCTCTTATTTAAAGACTAATCATCTCGGGAAGAAGAAGATGATTGCTACAAATACTTTTGTTTTTAATAAGAGTCTTTTCTTGAATTGTTAGGTGTTAGATTTAAGTGAAATGCATAAGCACTTATTAACTTATCTTACAAGCAAATAATATAAAAACTTTCGATTTATCTATGAAAAGTGATAAAACACCTATTTTTACTTTCCTAATATATATTAACTGAAAATAGGTGAAAAGAATTGGAAAACCACGATTCAACACACAAAGACCAAGCCAGAGAAAAACCCTAAAAATCTTGGCTTGCTAGGCTCAACCATAGGCACGCTAAGCGCAGTTAGAAGGCCAGATGGTGCATCCATGTTCAAGTACTTCATGGTGAAGTAAGGTTTTATGAACTAAGCTTATAGGTAATGATCTTAGCCAAGCAAGGCAGCTAGGGCCATCTTTCAGACAACTAGCATAGTTAATGGAAAAGAAAGTAGGTTCGTTGGACGCAAGGGCGGTGTGCCTAGCGAGGGTCTGAAATCTTGCCTATATTAGAGGCTTATAGTTCATTTCAAAGGGAGTTTTGATGGATTAAGTTAGTATATAATTGGAGTTGATTCACCTTGGTCTACAACATGAGAATAATATAGGGAGCCTGAAGGCAAAAACACTGCTCAAGTGACATGGCAGATAATTTTCCAAGCTCTGCTTCGTGGGATTACCGGCGGCTATGATGAGTAAGCATAACTAAAAATATTTTTTTAGGGATTATATGTAGTCATTATATTCATGTATTAAATATTCCATGGCGCTCTATATAATTCTACTCATACTTTAATATTGATGACTCTTTAATATTATAGTCTGTTTTAGATTTACTACCTAAAACTTATTTTAATGGTATGACATGACATCCTAAAGGGGCTTGTCATTACAAGAGCTAAGATAAGCATATTTTGGATACTAATGTCTACACATAAGGTTAGGCTCAATATCTACACATACCGCAATAGGAACGATGTGGATTCTTGTTTCTCTATAGCTTTTGGAACTTAATGTTCTACGTTGTTTAATAGATTGAAATATTGGTTATTAGGTAATGCACTAATCTCACAATATGGAGACTAAAAGGAGATATAAATGAGAGAAACATGTGGTAACATTAACAGATGAGCAGATGAGCATATTATTGACCTATGTTTATGCATGATAAATACGTAATGAAGAAATTTACCCCTAGTAAGATTTCTTACTCTTAACACTGAAATCTCCATTTTATTGCATGTCATTTATTTTTTGTCATTTACTTTCACGCATCAAACAAACTGTAAAACCTTTCTCTATTTAATATCTTAAAATCTATTGAGCGGTCTTTGAAAACCAATGGTCTCTGTTGATAAGATAATTACAAACTTACTTTTATCTTACAACAAGGTGGCACTATTGTCGTAGATTGGTACTAGTTTTTAAAGACATCGTTTAGTTTTTGTTATTTTAAGTATTGTTTATATTTGTATATATCTATTAATATATTTAACTTTTTTTATAGCCAATAAACCATTAACATCTAGAGTTAGTTATGTTTTTACTAGTCTATGCAAGGTAAGTTTCCTGCAAAACAACTGTTATTCGATCCTGAAATTGAACAAAGATCTAAAAGGATAGATATATAAGAGTATTATGTCTCAAAATAAAGAACCATGACTAAAGTAGACAACAACAACAAAAATTGAAACAACAATTTGGCACACCATGCCACAATAGTCCTAGACATCTAGATCACTTAGCTAGAACACAAAGAAATTTTTGACAAAGTGAAATGAAAATGATATTATTACAAATTTTGTATGCTAACCCTTTTGCAAGTTTAGATCATGAAAACCCGTACATGCACCTCATGAAATTGTATGAAATTGTTGGTATGCTAGGAGCTCCAAAAAATAAGGAAGAAGAAGTATTCCTATGATTTTTCCACACTCTCTGATTGGAAAAGCAAATGAGTGGTATCTATATCAACCTACATCGACGATGAAAATTAGAACTTGTTGGAGGAAAAGTTCTTAAATAGATTCTTTCCTCACAACAAATTCATGGAAGCTAAGACAACCATCATGGTGTTTTCCCAATGAGAAATAGAAAGTCTCTTTGAATCATGAGAAAGATACAAGTCCATGATGAGATGAAGTCCAAACCACGGTTTTGATAAACTCATACAAATACAATTATTTAGAAATATACTTCAACAACCAAAGTTATTGTTAGATGCTACTGCAACAATAACCATTGAGTGAATGGCGCTCAATGATCATCAAGAACAACATAATAGGAACCTTTCCCAAAGGAAGAATGGTATCATAGAACTGAACACCGATGATGTTATTCTTGCTCAAAGCAACTTATTGACTTAGATGGTGGACGAATTGACTAAACAATTGTCAAAGCAACCACAACAACTGAAAGAGAAGCATGAAGTACCTAAATAGAGGCAAATTTCATTTTGTGAACTCTGCACTAGAGACCATCCAACCGAATTTTCCCCTTACTAATGAGGAAGTGAAATATGTAGGCAAACAAAGACTTAGGAAATATCAAAATAACAAATTCCCATGGAGCAACAATTTTAATCAAGGATAGAGATTTGAGGCTATTCAATCTAACAAACAACCTTTTCAGTATTATTCACAACAAGACAAAATAACAAAGTTTAAGGATACACTCAATTACTTCATACAGGTATCTATGGTCATTCACAAAAATACTAAAGCCTCCATTAAAAACCTTGAAACACATGTGGGTCAGTTAGCCAAGCAGTTCTCAGATCTCCCAAGTAACACATTCAACGCAAATACAAAGAACTATCTGAAGGATCACTATAATGTTGTTCTTGTGGATGAGAGAATTATTGTCAAACCTAGAGAAGAAGAAGTAGAAGGACCATAGGAAGAAGAAGATTCAGATGAAGCCTTTAAAGATAATAAGAAGGACCTACACAGAAAGGAAACCGACTTTAGTGCAGTTATATTACCTATGTCCATAGGTAATATGAAGATTAGAAATGCACTTATTAATTTAGGTGATAGCTTGAATCAAATAGAATTATCATTGGTAGAAAGGATTGGGTATCGGTAAATAGAGTAATCGATATCAACATTTTAATTAGCAGAAAAAACATGCAGGACACAATGGGAACATTCAAGTATATACTGATGCAAATTGATAAGTTCTCATTTCCTGTGAACTTTGTGATATTGGACATCAAAGCATACCTTAAGATGCCTCTCATCTTAGGAAGACCATTCCATAAAACTACAAGGATGCTCATGGACATTGACAAAGATGAAGTAAAGGTCAGAATCGAATATCACGAGGTATGTTGTAAGGTAATTGGTATTACATAACACTGGTCATTGTTAAGCTACTGAAGTTAAACAAGCGGTTGTTGGGAGGCAACTCAACCATATTTTACAAATTTTATTTAAAATAGTATTTAGTTTAGTCATTTCAATTAAAATACTTTGATGAAATAAAAATGCCAAGCCAACAAAAGGTGGGATCCTAAGCGCGAAATAGACATGCCATTCCTTGCCTAGTGCGCCAAAGAGAAAGCCCAAAAGTAAAAACTATTGGACATATGACTCCACACATAAGAGGGGTGGTGAATTGTGGGTTTCATAAAAACTTGAGTTTGAAAAACTTTTTGGATAATTTTCAGAGTTTAAATTCATTTCAAAAATATTTTGGAAATAAGCAGCGGAAATTAAGGGTGCGAAGAGTAAAATGAAGAAATTTAAAGAGTTAAGGGATAGAGAGAAGACAACAAGAATTATACAGGTTCAGTCAAAAGAATTGTCATGTCCCCAAGATTTGATCTTGAGAG
Organism: Lathyrus oleraceus; assembly: GCF_024323335.1. Taxonomy (NCBI): domain Eukaryota; kingdom Viridiplantae; phylum Streptophyta; class Magnoliopsida; order Fabales; family Fabaceae; genus Lathyrus; species Lathyrus oleraceus. The sequence goes on from NC_066579.1 coordinate 372,553,391, forward strand.
TATCCAATAAACTTAAGATATTTTGGTAGGTTGAACTCTCGAACTCATTTATACAAGGAAAATGAAGTTTCTAGATAACTTACAACCAAACAATAAATAAGGAGATAAGCAACAAATCTTCCTTCCAAATAACTGATTGAAGGGATCAGTCTTCTTTCCAAGTAGAAACTTAAAGTGGTTAGTCTTCTAGATTAAAACCAAAATTTTACACTAGATGATCTCGAGCATGGTTGAGCTTTTAACATGGGCTGAACTCAAACTTGGGTGAGCTTTTACTACGGGCTGAACTCGAACCGAATAGGGGTTTTGACGGGCTGACCATAACCTATGAGATTTTATACCAGGCTTATCTCCAATATTAGAAAGCTTTTAACTAGGCCGAGCTTACAAACCGAACCAGTGTTTTACACATAATCACCATGGACCAACTTGAGATTTTATATCGGGCTGATCTCGAACCTATGAAAGCTTTTGAGCAGGTTAAGCCTTCAAACCGAAATAATGACTTAATAACTTAATCCCCAAACCAAAGCGTTTAAGGGTTTAGTTTTGAACCCAAATAAAAAATCCCTAAATGGATAAATTATTTAACCAAGGTAAAAAATTTCCTCAGTGAATTTATAATTCTACCCATCCAAAATTTTACAAATGCCTCACTCGCAAAATACATTTCTCAAAAGCACTACGCTAAATTTCTAAGTGAGAGAAAGTGAGAAAATATTTTTTGAGAGAGATTGAGAAGTGAGATATGAGAGCTCACGATTATAAATCTGGAAATATGAGGGAAGGCCCCTATATTTATAGGGTAGAGGTTGGCCTAAAAGAGGAAAAATGTTATGGCCAAACTTAACGAGTCAGCTGAATGGCATCATGTACCAATCGATTGGTTGGTCTAAAATTAATCGATTAAAAAGGTTAAAAAGGAAAGAAAAAATATATAGTCATTTTCATTCATTAAGGCCTTATCCTAAGAGATTAGGGCACACTTTCTACTAGCCCAATCGATTGGGCAAGTGTCAATCGATTGGCCAGTACAAAAAAAATCCCATAACTTTTCTGATCGCTCCCAATTCATTTGGCACAACTTCAAAGAATTTTTAGAAATATTTATTTGAGAAAAATATGTTTTAAAACTTGTTTTAGTTAGTGCATCATTAACTATATAACTTCATGAGAAAGATCTTATGCTTTTACAATATATTATTCGATCAGACGTATTTAGGGTGAGTTTTCACACACTTCAAGACTTGTTAGGTGCTTCAATCTTATAGACACTTTCTTGAGCTTTACTTGGTGATGAGGCTTGAGTTATATTCAATTTATATGCCATCATTAGAGGATCAAACTCACCAAGCCCTACTTATCCTACTTGCATCTTTGACCGCTTTATACTTGACTTTAGTTTTCATCATTCAAAGAATATTTAGTTGTCATCATCAAAAACATAATCTTCAAGACTTACTTGATTACTAACTGTAACACCTCAAAATTTGCCCTCCTCTCTTGGGACTAGCATTAACATATTTGCATATCATTTTAGGGCATTAGGCATAGCATATTGCATAACATGTGGTCACATAGTGCAAGCCATCTTCCCAAGTCTTGATCAGAAGATGAGGAAGTCAGGAAGTGCAAGCTAGGGTTTAATGACTGATCATGGGTCATCTGAGGATTGGACTGTGAATTAGGGTTTCATGATTTCCAAGGATATTGGTCTTCATCTTGTTTGAATTGATACATCATCATCATCATGGTTGGATGTCATCAGGAGATTGGAGAAGATTCCTTGAGATTAGGGTTTTGACCACTGGTCAACCCTAATCAGTTGTATTGGGCCAATCAGGGCTGGATCAGGAGATGGGGTTTCTGATGATTCTGGGGTTCATTCTTTGGTTATATTGTGCTAATTGAGGCTAGGGTTTCACCCTTGAGCCATTTCAGTTGAAGATTGGGGTTCAGATTGATCTATGCATTGCCAAATTCATCTATCAGATGAAAAGTCAACTGTGGTCAACTGTACATGATCTGATGGATTTGGAGGTGAAAATGAGTTGGATACATTTCATTCATGTTGGAACAAGTGTTGAATGACATCTAAAAGCTTAAGAATGAAGAAAATCAAGTCAGGACAAAAACTGCCAAAAATAGAAAGTGATCTGTAACTGAAGTTTCCAAAAATGGAAAGTTTTGGACCTCAAAGCCACGTGTCCAAGGAAGCTTCAAATGAAAAATTGTTCAATATGAAAGTTGTAGATCTTGTTCTCACCTTTCCAAAAAGTCCAAGAACTTGAAAATCCAATGTATGGTTTGCAAAATATGGCTCAGTGAATTTCAAAAATGACCTGTAATCGGGAGGCCATAACTACCACATACTTTGTCCAAATTGCAAGTTCTTTATATGCACAAACTCCATTTGACATGTACTTTGAGGGTGCATCATTGGATTTTCCCAAAAATGGCCAAGGCAAAAAGTCACTTTTCAACTGGACAGCTGAATTGGACCAGGGGCAAAATTGTCCAACTCTCAAAATAATTGGAATTTTTGAATGGGACTTTTTCCAACACCTCAGGAATGGCATTTGGAGTGTGTTTGAATATTCATTTCATGCATAGGCCTTTTAAATTGAGATTTGGCTTGAAAAGTGAAATGGTGAAAATTGGTCATTTTGCATACACATAGTGAATTTGAGAATGGAGCAACCAATCAGCATGGGACAAGTTTCTACAGCTCATACATGATATTTAGGGGTTGTGTGAGGTGTCAAAACAGGTGTCAATGAGCTGGCTATGGAATTGACAATTTTACCCCTCCTTTGAAATTACCACTTTCACTTAACATTGCATTTGGATGATTAAACTTGATTAAGCTACAATTAAGCATCCATATATAATCAAAAACACTTCATAATCATAACTGAACTCACATTCTCCAAAGTTGGATCTAGAAACTCTCCAAATTCTCAAAATTCCATCAAGAACACCAATCTTCAAATCAAGAATTCTTCACCAATTCTCAACCATTTTTCGTGATTCTTTTCAATTTGAACTCCTTGCATCATTACCTTGGACTGTTTTTGGAATTCAAAGGTGGAGAAGGATGGAATCGTGACTGCATTTTCAAGAGCATCCATGGTGAAATGATGAATTCAAGCAATAGAAGCCATGGCAATTGAAGCTAGCATCTCCAATCACCTTCTATATCCCTCTACTGTTGCTGTTTTCGTGAATTGAGCTCCAAGGACCGCGGATTCCACACTGCCATATCCAAGTGAGTAAAATTCGAATGTCATGAAAGGCTTAATGTTTATATGCGTTAGGAAGAGCATGTTATGTAGGTTGTAGTGATGCTTGCGGTTTTAGGAATAGTGAACCATATGAGGAGATATCGTGAATTGAAATTATGAACTCAAACCCTAGGTTGCTCGATTCAGGAATTTTAGGAACCTTTAGCCAAAATCAAGTTGATATTTGTGTTCCTCGCATTGAGGCGGTTCGAACGAGCTATCGCTTGCCAATTTCTATTGAGTTTTGATGTTCTTCATTATTTTCAATTTCTGGAAATGGTTTGGTGGAAACGAAGAAGACAAGGCCATTTGATCCAAATTTCCATTCAAATTTTTAAATAATCTGTTTCCCTCCCGCGCCATAATAATTACAAGAATGCCACTGTGTAATTAAATTAATTCATTTTAATTCTTAAAAAATATTTTAACACATCAAAAAATTCATAAAAAATAGGAGAAATTCAGAAAAATATGGAGATTTTTTTCTATGATTTCCTTGTTGGCTTTAGGACTTTTTTGACCTATTGGTCAAAGTTGTGCTTGGTGAAATTATTATTTGGCATAGGCTTGTTTCACATGTATCCATTTTTGCTACACTTTGCCAATTGATTCATGAAATGCATATAATGTTAAATAAATTCTTGAAAATTTTTGTGATGATTGTAGACTCATTGATGTTCATTTATATGTAAATTTCATGAATTTTTGATGCCTGGTCAATGAGCAGCAAATTCTGGAACTTAGGTGTGACAATTTGTGTCACACCTCATTATGTCAACTTGCTGGATTTTTTTGAGTGACCTATACTTGTTGGATTAATTTGAAATTTTGCATGGTAAATTGTTGACATGTTAGGATGCTTGGTGAATTTTTGTAGAATTTTTCACTGCATTTTCTAATTGATCATGATTTTTCATTTCTGGTGATTGATTTTGCAAGCTCATGTGACCTAGGTTGGTGGATTGATTGGGAAATGCTCATGTTGTATTGTATGGTCATGAAATTTGATATGCATGAACTAGACACATTGTGTGACCTCCCTGTTTTGGTCTCATCCATTTCTTTGTTGTTTTCAATGAGATATGAATTTTTGAAGAGGATGTATGCATTGATGGTGTGATTTGAAGCATGAAATTGTGACTGTTTTTGTTGATTTTCATTGACATGGTTACATTTGCCCAATTAAGCTCAAATTTGACATGGTAGACCTTAATTGACCCCTGTTTAGGTGTAATTAATTTGAGAATTTTTGGATGTGTTTTGGTATGGATTTGAATGCAATAATTCTGTTTGTATGTTTGATGCTTCTTTTGACCTCATTTGTGTTGTTTTGTGCATAACATGAACATGATGAATGATATAAACATGAGACCAAGTGTGTTTGCTCTTGTTTGATGTTAATTTGAGATTGGTTGGTGAATACCTTGCTGTTTAAGGATTTTTTCTTGTTTTGGACCCTAGGCTTGGCCTAGTGGTCTTGTTGCTAATATTTGCTTGATTTTTCAGGATCAAAAGCATAATGCACATGGAGAATGAATCAAATTGATTGCAATTGATGTTGTTTGATGTTTGTACACTAACATAACATTGTTTTGTAGGTTTTGAAGCTTGGGCTTAAGCTTTGAGCTTGCTTTGTTGTGCATTGCTTTGTATAGTTTGATTGATTGAACACTTGCTGTTTGGTTTTGTCTGTCTGAGTACTAACTGTGTTTGACTGTTTCCAGGTACTTTTAGTTGCTCAGTTCCTTGTGAACTTTTGCTTTGCGTTGCTTAAGCAACTTGCATTGAGGTAGGTCCTCTTGACTTCATGTAGTCTGGAGACCCGGCTGTTACCGGGCCGGGCAAATAAATGTCTGAAGTCCTCCTTAAGAGGCAATGATTGTGGTTGTTTATTTTTAAGCCCAAGCAGGTGAAAGTCCTTTAAATAAGGCAATTGGTGGAAGGTAGGGGTATGCAGCCTACCCCCCACTATTCAGTTGAGTCTTCTCCTTGCTCCCATTACATGGTTGTAGCATTGAGATCAAAAGCCCAAGATCCTGTGCAGTGCACATTGTGTCAGAGTCATCGAGTGTAGAAGGGTCCCCCCATTCTGGACCCATGCTCATTTGTCAGAAGCTCTCCCTGGTTAGGGATATGAGCTGTGAGGTCTGATCCTCACTTCATCCCATCATCTGCTTCACCTTAGCCTCGTAATGGCAAGGTTAAGAGCAAACACAGCCTGTACAGACGATTGCTTAGGCAGTCAAACCTGATTGATTGAGCCCCTTGTTTGGCTATAGTGCATGCTACGTGGATATCTGATTGTTATGCTTGTGTTGATTGAGATGCCTGTTCTCATTTGATATATGATTGTATGCTTGTGTGCTAGCTTCTTTCCTGGTTAGGTTAGTTGCTTATGCAAGTAGGATAGAAAACCGAACTTAGGGTTAACGATGCATGACAACATTAGGCTCGAGTCTCAGCTCCCTAATCGTGTGTCTTTCCCCGGTTTCTGGTTAGCAATTTAGTCCCTTTCAGGGGAACTACATCGCCCTGATCCTCGTGCCAGACGAGGTATGTAGGCAGGTGGTCGTGCGAGACCACTCCGGGCAACCTTTTTCTTTTTTGTGTGTGTTAACTTGTTACCTGACTGTGCTGTTTGGTGTTTTGGATTCGGATGCCGACGTAATTCCATTCAGTGGTTGTCGGGCTCCACGTTTGCCGTTTTGAGTGTGTTTTGGTTCGGATGCTGACATAATTCCATCCAGTGGTTGTCGGGCTCCATGTTTGCCACCCTTGCTTGTTTGTATGTTTTGTGTTGTTTGGCGTGCGTAAGCCGAACTACAGAGGCTCTGATTCTTGTTCCAGACAAGATATGTAGGCATAAGGTGCGATACCTTATCGAGCTCCCTTCTCTTAACCCCACCTGCGTTCCCTTGTGTGTGTGTGTGATGTTTAGCAACCTTTTCTTTTCTTAGAACGTGGATCCCGTCGAGTACGACGGACGTGAGGGGTGCTAATACCTTCCCCTCGCGTAACCGACTCCCGAACCTTTTCTCTCTGGTCGCGAGACCATGTCTTTCCAGGTTTCTCTGAGCGTTTCCTTTCCCTATCTTGGGATAAATAACGTTTAGTGGCGGCTCTGTGTGTGTTTATTTTTAGGCTCGCCGGTTGATTTTTCGCAGGATGCGACAGCTGGCGACTCTGCTGGGGATCTCCGATGTAGACCTATGCTGGTCCATCGTCCCTAAGCGAGTCTCTCCTAGCGTTCTAGGATTAGTTTGGGTTGCTTATTGTGTGTTATTTATTGCATTTATTATTCTAACCAGTGTATATATTTGCATTAATGTCTGCATGCATCATACTATCATGTTGTTGCCGTCCTCTATGCAGGTGGTTCCTCTGTTTGGGGTGGGTGTTCTGAGTGGGGCTAAAACCCAGGCCCGAGTATACACCTAGGATTAGCGTGGTCTCGCGTCGCTCACATGTCGGTTGGGCATGATGTTGCGACGTGACATACCACAAGCCGGACGAGGTTCATCTGAGAAGTGCTCTTCCAGTGGGATTTTCCACTTTGGTTGGGTTATCTCTTTTGGGCTGTTGACTCTGGTGACCGATCATTTCCCGGATCTTTGGTTTAGACGATCTCAGGAGAGCTACAATGGCACACCCGAAAGGGCAAACCCATTGAGTATCTCTGCCCGATTGTCGAGACTATTATCCGCCTTAGGATGACCTGTTTAGAATTTACCTGTGAGGGGAGGGTGATTATTTCAGATGCATTGATCAGATGGTGACTCAGATGGTGACTATTTGTTCCGTGGGTCTTATTTATAAGTCGGATTTATGGTCATTTATTGCCGTGACGCCGGAGTGCTGTCCGTGTGATTTATCAGTGGGGATCCGTTTATTTCAGGATTCCCCGGGCCGATTTTATCAGTGGGGATCCGTTTATTTCAGGATTCCCCGGGCCGATTCAGATGTTGTGGGTATCTGCTCAGAGTTTTGTCTGGTGATGATGATGATGTATCTGTCTTCCGTTTATTTCGGAACCCGTGGGTCTGATTGATGATTGTACACTCCTCAGATGGTTTTGATCAGTTCAGAGACCAGGTTTCAGTACAGATGATCAGATGACTTGGAAGATGGCAGTGCATTGCATACATCTGCATCATTCTCATTTTGCATTCATCTGCACCCAAACTACGTCTAGTCATATGGGGAGTGCTATGGATTGAGAATCTGGTTGAGAGACATCTGGATGTCAAAATGTTATTGGTGAAATATTATCTGTCTCGATGAAACCAGGATCAAAAGACAGAAGCTTCCTCGTATGGATAGACGTTGCATTCATGCATATTAACCTGTTTGCTATTTTGCAGGAATCATTGCTCGTGCTCGCAGAACTGTACCTTTGCACTCAACACGCCCTCACAGATATTACACCAGGCGCAATACTCCCAGACTGATGGATCCTCCCAACGCTGACATCCTCGAACTGAAAGAGAAGATGGGAGAGCTGATCAATGTCATGCAAGAGTTCGCCTTGGGGCAGAAAGTAATTGCCGAAAAGGTGAGGAGGATTGAAGACTGGCTGAAGATGGGGAACATGCAAGGAAACGCTTCGTCGTCTGGACCGAAGAAGCCATTTGGTAATGACCAGCACAAGGATGAGGGTGAATCGAGTGCTGTGTACGCCCAGAGAGGACACGGTAGGGGTCGTTACTACCAGCACACCGCTGCGGTAACTATTCCTGCTGACAATCAGCCTGCACAACAGCAACAGCAGCGTCAACCATTTCAGCGGAGGTCTCCGAGGGTAGGATATCCAGTCAGGAGGAGGATGAGTGATCGGCATTTTGACAGGCCGCCTGTGACATATTCTTTCCTATTGAAAAAGCTGAAAGATATGGGGCTGGTACAGTTGAGGACTTTGGCACCTATGGGACCTGATCAAAGGCCAGCCAATTTTGATGAAAATGTCAAATGTGAATTCCATTCGGGTGCTCCCGGGCACAGTGTAGAGGACTGCAAAGCTTTTAAGCACGTAGTCCAAGACCTGGTGGATTCCAAGGCCCTCAATTTTACATTGTCATTGAATGCTGATGCCAATCCCATGCCGGCGCATGGTCAGGTGATGAGGAAGGCAGTTGCTGAAGATTCAGATCACACCCGGGCAGTGGGTAAAGAAGCTAACAGTGACTGGGGAATTGATCAATGGATAAAATCGTGCGTGCCAGGGAGCTGGAAGGCCTAGAAAGAATCAGCACTGTTACTCATCTGGAAGAGTATTATTTCTTGTTTTCAGTTTATATGCATGGAAGCCATATGTGTTGCCCGACACGTAATGGTCCATTGTAAGGGCCACCTTATGTTCATAAATTTGCATTTTCTGCATCATTAATAAATGGATGTTTTTCAGTCAAAAAGCGGTGTTCCCTGTTTTTCATTTATTTTTGCAGTTTAAAAACAAATAAAAATGGCAATGTTTATTTTCATTTTTTCTCTTTTTTGATTTGTCTCGTCCAGAATTCAAAAATAATTCTCCGGATCTCGTTGATAACAATTTGGTTACACCTCATATGACTTCGACAAACCGAGCAATCATGCCGAAGAAGAAGACGAAGAAGATTGTGATCTGCTGAGATTAGCCAGGTTGTCGAAACAAGAGGAGAAGGTGATTCAGCCGCATGAGGAGCGGATTGAGGTTGTTATTCCAAGCACCGAGGTCAGAAAGGAAGGAAAATTGGAGCCGCTTCAGAGGCGAATCGAGAACAGAATGGTAGCCTTGTTGAAAGAGCATGTGGATGCCTTCACCTGGTCGTGTCAGGATATGCCAGGGCGGATACCGGTGTCGTTGTGCACAAGCTACCATGGAAAGAAGACTGTCCTCTAGAGGAGCAGAACGCCAGTGCCTGTATCAGAGAGCCATGGTGACTTTGTTTCATGATATGATTCATCATGAAGTTGAACGCTATGCTATGACATGATAGCAAAGTCCCAAACAGGAGAGAGGCATCTGGCAGACCGGGGCAAGTCGTTTGACCGATTGAGACAATTCAAACTGAGGTTGAATTCGAATCAGTGCACTATCAGAGTGTGGGGCCGGTAAATTGTTGGGGTTCATTATAAGTGTCCGAGAGGAATCGAGGTTGATCCTGCAAAAAAAAAAAAAAAAAAAAAAAAAAAAAAAAAAAAAAAAAAAAAAATAAGAGAAACGCCTGAACCGAGAAAGAAAAAGAGAGGTTCGTGGTTTCTTAGAAAGATTGAACTACCTGTCATGGTTCACATCTCATCTAACGGCCACGGGCGAACCTATATTCAAGTTGTTGAAAAAAAAAAGATCGAACGGTCAGGTGAATTAATGATTGCCAAGGGGCATTTGAAAAATAAAAGAATAAGTTGCAGGAGCCTCTGATTCTGATGTCTCCTGTGGAGAGAGACTGTTAATCTGTACTGGACGGCCTTCGAGGGGTCTATGAGGTGTGTACTGGGGCAGCATGACGAGTCTTGTCGAAAAGAGCATGCAATTTACCTTAGCAAAAAGTTTACCGACTGTGAAACAATACATTCACTGTTCGAGAAAACTTGATGTACTTTGGCATAGGCTGTTCGCCGACTGAGACAGTTTATGCTGGTTCATACCACTTTGTGGATTTCCAAGATGGATCCGATCAAGTATGGGTTTGAGAATCTAGCAGTGACCAGACGGGTTGCGAAAGGGCCAATGATTTTGATTGAATACGATATTCGATATACCTCTCAGAAAGCAATCAAGGGGTGTATTGTCTGATTACATCGCCCAGCAACCCGTGGAGGATGATCAACCGATGAAGTTTGAATTCCCTGATGAGGACATCTCGAGGTGCTCCAATCGAAAGATTGAGAGTAACCGATCCCGGAGGAGGGGCCTGACCCCAAATCCGAACGGATTCTGATGTCTGATGGGGAGGTTAAGGTGAACAAGCTTCTGTTGCCCGGATAACGTTTGAATACACCAACGACGGTGTGATTGAGTAGGAAACTGGTATCCTGGGTAGTGATCTTCGGTGTGTCTACTGGGGCAACTCCTTTCTCATTGGTATATGGAATGGAGGCGGTATTACTTGTTGAGGTTCAGATTCCCTCTTTGAGAGTCCTGATGGACGTGAAGTTGCAAGAGGCTGAATGGGTAAGGACCCGGTACGAAGAGTTGAGCCTGATAGAGGAAAAGAGGCTAGCAGCCATCTGTCATGGACAGTTATATCAGCAAAGAATGAAGCGTGCTTTTGACAAGAAGGTGCGACCTCGGGTATATCACGTGGGTGATATGGTGTTGAAAAGGATCCTTCCTCCTCAAAACGATCAAAGGGGCAAATGGACGCCGAATTATGAAGGTCCATTCGTGGTCAAGAAGGTTTTCTCTGGTGGAGCCTTGTTGTTAACGACCATGGATGGTGAGGATTTTCCATCCCCTGTGAATGCGGACGCAGTTAAAAAATACTTCGTATAAAAAGACCCGCTGGACGAAAAGAACAAAATAGTCCAGGCAAGAATGGGCATCCCGGCGAACCAAAAACAGAAAAAGGTTCGGGCAAAAATTAGGGATATAAAATGAAAAACTGTACACCCGGCAAGTCGAAAACCTGAAAAGGCGACTTGGGCAAAAAGGGGTATCCCGGTGGACTGAAAACCCGAAAGGGCGGTCCAGGCAAAAGAGGGATTGAAACGAACAACTGCGTCTAGCATGATCGTTTGTACTTTGGTTAAAGCATCATGGATAATACCCGGTAGGGATCAGTCGGAAACGTCTTGTTCAGAAGGCAGAAAGCATGGAGAGTCTGAGGACATATGGGGTGTAACCGAGTTGGAACTCGATGAGATCACGGGTTTCACGTTGCCATTAGGATAGATTTTTCCTTTTGTGCGCAATTACCTCTTTTCAGGAATTGCTTCCTTTTGTATTGCTCATTTGAGCCACATTTTTTCAATCAATAAAATGCACATTCAGTCAAATAATTTTGTTTTTGTTTTTCGTTACCGCTTTGATTGCAAAAACATCCAGAAATTTTTGATAAAGAATCTTTGCATTTTAACACATACAGGTTCCTTCCGATGCATGTTTATAAGATTGAGAGCTTGAAATCTTATTTGGAAGGTTGAGTGACCCAAGTGTTGAAATCTTGACACGCCTGGGGCACGGTTTTGTCTAACGATCTGTTTTGCAGGAACTGTTAGATGTTTTTCACTCACTTGCAGGTTGTGATGTGGAAGCTTTGACAAGGGAGATCCCCATGAGAGTCCGATCAGGGACGAACGTATGAAGAAACGACGAAGCGACGTTGCAACGTATTACGAGCCTTGATGATGATCAAGAAGACTCTTCAAAGTCGGAAGACTGGAAAGTTTGTAATTCCCCGCAGAGTTCGATCAGGGACGAAGGAGGAACGGAGAGACGACGAGAGACGCCCGACGACCATTGAAATTAATCAAGAAGACTCTTCAAAGTCGGAAAATTGAAATTTATGTATAAATCCCAGGAGTACGTCTCGTCGAGTGCGGAACGACTTGGAATGCAAGATGATGGAGCAGAAAAGGTCCAGACGAGTCTGGGAGTTCTCAAAAGTGGAAAGCTGGTGCGAGATTAGGAGGTGGATACCTTGGTTCGATGAGTCGACAGGTGTTGTGCCAACTTTTCTTATTTCCCCAGCTAGTTCCCCGAGTGGAGCGGGTTTTTTCAATGACATATCTCTCCAACAGTGTTCATTCTACCAGTGGATTGAACGAGTTTCCGTAGCAGACGAATATCTGCATCCCCAGCCGAGGGTATCCTACATGTGGATTGATTGGGTCCTCCCCAGCGGAGTAGTTGTCGTTCCCCTAGCAGGGTCTGGATGGTATTCCCCCAGCAGGTTGAAGATTGCTCATTTCCCCAGCGGGAGTATCTGTGAGGGTTCCCAAAGCAGAGTTGGGATCTATATCCCCAGCAAGTCAAAGACTGTGGTATTCCCACAGAGTGCAGTGAAGGATCTGTATCTTCAGCATGTCCTCGAGAGGGTGGGGTGCAAAGGATCTGTATCCCCAGCATGTCCTCGAGAGGGTTGGGTGCAAAGGATCTGTATCCCCAGCAAGGGTTGTCTATTTCCTAGCAGCAGTGCTATCCCCGGCAGGGTGGAAATCGGAGCAGTGGCGAGTTCCTCAGCAGAGAGTCTCGTTTTCCCCAGAAAATTCCCTTGAGGGGGATATTTTTATGCATTCATCATGTAGAATAAGCATTGCATATTGCATAGAAAAATAAATAATCGCGTAGCATTTCCATAATTATGGAGCATTACGCAGAAGAAATCAAGCATGCATCATTGCAAACGTCAGCTAGTCTCAAGCCGTGGTTACTGTTTGAGAGGTATTTTGCCAGAAAATGAAAGTGTTACTCCGAGTAGTATAGCCTCATGATTGGATCACAGGTATTGTCCCAGTGGTACGACACTGGAGAAGACTCTTTCCGTCGGACGGAGATGGAAAAGGGGATGTATTCAACGCAACCCAAACTGTGGTTACCGCTTGAAGATTTGGGGTTCACCAAAGGTGAAGATGTTACTCTGAGGAGATTAGCATCACAACGTCAGATCAGCAATGTTCCCCAGTAGTGCGATATTGGAGGAAATGTTCCCGTCGGACAGAGATGGGGATACAGTCAGAAGACGTTACGCGATCAGCGCGATTCAAGCCGTGGTTACCGCTTGAGGTTTGGTTTTGTCTGACAGCGAAGACGATGCTTCGAGGAGTTCAGCATTGGGAGTTTGGAACCACCGTTTCTTCCCAGACATCAGTAAGTGTTTGGTCGATCATTGTTTGATGTCTGTCCGCATCATTGTTTGATGTCTGTCCGCATCATTGTTTGATGTCTGTCCGCATCATTGTTTGATGTCTGTCCGCATCATTGTTTGATGTCTGTCCGCATCATTGATTGATGTCTGTCCGCATCATTGTTTGATGTCTGTCCGCATCATTGCTTGATGTCTGTCCGCATCATTGTTTGATGTCTGTCCGCATCATTGTTTGATGTCTGTCCGCATCATTGTTTGATGTCTGTCCGCATCATTGTTTGATGTCTGTCCGCATCATTGTTTGATGTCTGTCCGCATCATTGTTTGATGTCTGTCCGCATCATTGTTTGATGTCTGTCCGCATCATTGTTTGATGTCTGTCCGCATCATTGTTTGATGTCTGTCCGCATCATTGTTTGATGTCTGTCCGCATCATTGTTTGATGTCTGTCCGCATCATTGTTTGATGTCTGTCCGCATCATTGTTTGATGTCTGTCCGCATCATTGTTTGATGTCTGTCCGCATCATTGTTTGATGTCTGTCTGCATCATTGTTTGATGTCTGTCCGCATCATTGTTTGATGTCTGTCCGCATCATTGTTTGATGTCTGTCCGCATCATTGTTTGATGTCTGTCCGCATCATTGTTTGATGTCTGTCCGCATCATTGTTTGATGTCTGTCCGCATCATTGTTTGATGTCTGTCCGCATCATTGTTTGATGTCATGTCCGCATCATTGGTTGATGTCTGTCCGCATCATTGTTTGATGTCTGTCCGCATCATTGTTTGATGTCTGTCCGCATCATTGTTTGATGTCTGTCCGCATCATTGTTTGATGTCATGTCCGCATCATTGGTTGATGTTTGTCCGCATCATTGTTTGATGTCTGTCCGCATCATTGTTTGATGTCTGTCTGCATCATTGTTTGATGTCTGTCCGCATCATTGTTTGATGTCTGTCCGCATCATTGTTTGATGTCTGTCCGCATCATTGTTTGATGTCTGTCCGCATCATTGTTTGATGTCTGTCCGCATCATTGTTTGATGTCTGTCTGCATCATTGTTTGATGTCTGTCCGCATCATTGTTTGATGTCTGTCCGCATCATTTTTTGATGTCATGTCCGCATCATTGTTTGATGTCTGTCCGCATCATTGTTTGATGTCTGTCCGCATCATTGTTTGATGTCTGTCCGCATCATTGTTTGATGTCTGTCCGCATCATTGTTTGATGTCATGTCCGCATCATTGTTTGATGTCTGTCCGCATCATTGTTTGATGTCTGTCCGCATCATTGTTTGATGTCTGTCCGCATCATTGTTTGATGTCTGTCCGCATCATTGTTTGATGTTTGTCCGCATCATTGTTTGATGTCATGTAAACATCGAGTTTCCTCCCGGTCATTGGTTAATGTCTGGTCGAGCTTTTTTTGGTGTCAGTAAACATCATCGTCCGATGTTCAGTAAACGTCGAGTTTCTTCCCAGTCATCAGTCAGTGTCCGGTTGAAGGTGTACCCTCTGACGTGTTGCCCTTAGAGTGGTGATTCGTGAAGTTTCTGACTATCAGGTTGAAGCACTTATGGTATTCAGGCCAGTTTTTCGGAGTTCAGACCGAAGTGGTTTTCGGACCAGGTAGAAGAAGAGAAAATTTTCGGGGTTCAAGAAAAGCAAAAAAAAGAATGAGAATCCCGAGTGGATGTGGTGTTCAGACCATGGTTATCCCTGCGTTACCATTTATTTTGGCATCCAGGTCGTCGGTTTTTCGAGTTTTTCTTCGCCGATGCTGACAGGCGCTGTTAATTATTTTCCCATCAGAGTGCAAATTGTTCGTCTGTTCTTGGTATTCAATCACTCTTCATCCTGATCATCCGAACGCCGAGGTTATTTCGTATCGACAGGTTCACAGTGGATTGAATAGGGGCAGCTGTAACACCTCAAAATTTGCCCTCCTCTCTTGGGACTAGCATTAACATATTTGCATATCATTTTAGGGCATTAGGCATAGCATATTGCATAACATGTGGTCACATAGTGCAAGCCATCTTCCCAAGTCTTGATCAGAAGATGAGGAAGTCAGGAAGTGCAAGCTAGGGTTTAATGACTGATCATGGGTCATCTGAGGATTGGACTGTGAATTAGGGTTTCATGATTTCCAAGGATATTGGTCTTCATCTTGTTTGAATTGATACATCATCATCATCATGGTTGGATGTCATCAGGAGATTGGAGAAGATTCCTTGAGATTAGGGTTTTGACCACTGGTCAACCCTAATCAGTTGTATTGGGCCAATCAGGGCTGGATCAGGAGATGGGGTTTCTGATGATTCTGGGGTTCATTCTTTGGTTATATTGTGCTAATTGAGGCTAGGGTTTCACCCTTGAGCCATTTCAGTTGAAGATTGGGGTTCAGATTGATCTATGCATTGCCAAATTCATCTATCAGATGAAAAGTCAACTGTGGTCAACTGTACATGATCTGATGGATTTGGAGGTGAAAATGAGTTGGATACATTTCATTCATGTTGGAACAAGTGTTGAATGACATCTCAAAGCTTAAGAATGAAGAAAATCAAGTCAGGACAAAAACTGCCAAAAATAGAAAGTGATCTGTAACTGAAGTTTCCAAAAATGGAAAGTTTTGGACCTCAAAGCCACGTGTCCAAGGAAGCTTCAAATGAAAAATTGTTCAATATGAAAGTTGTAGATCTTGTTCTCACCTTTCCAAAAAGTCCAAGAACTTGAAAATCCAATGTATGGTTTGCAAAATATGGCTCAGTGAATTTCAAAAATGACCTGTAATCGGGAGGCCATAACTACCACATACTTTGTCCAAATTGCAAGTTCTTTATATGCACAAACTCCATTTGACATGTACTTTGAGGGTGCATCATTGGATTTTCCCAAAAATGGCCAAGGCAAAAAGTCACTTTTCAACTGGACAGCTGAATTGGACCAGGGGCAAAATTGTCCAACTCTCAAAATAATTGGAATTTTTGAATGGGACTTTTTCCAACACCTCAGGAATGGCATTTGGAGTGTGTTTGAATATTCATTTCATGCATAGGCCTTTTAAATTGAGATTTGGCTTGAAAAGTGAAATGGTGAAAATTGGTCATTTTGCATACACATAGTGAATTTGAGAATGGAGCAACCAATCAGCATGGGACAAGTTTCTACAGCTCATACATGATATTTAGGGGTTGTGTGAGGTGTCAAAACAGGTGTCAATGAGCTGGCTATGGAATTGACAATTTTACCCCTCCTTTGAAATTACCACTTTCACTTAACATTACATTTGGATGATTAAACTTGATTAAGCTACAATTAAGCATCCATATATAATCAAAAACACTTCATAATCATAACTGAACTCACATTCTCCAAAGTTGGATCTAGAAACTCTCCAAATTCTCAAAATTCCATCAAGAACACCAATCTTCAAATCAAGAATTCTTCACCAATTCTCAACCATTTTTCGTGATTCTTTTCAATTTGAACTCCTTGCATCATTACCTTGGACTGTTTTTGGAATTCAAAGGTGGAGAAGGATGGAATCGTGACTGCATTTTCAAGAGCATCCATGGTGAAATGATGAATTCAAGCAATAGAAGCCATGGCAATTGAAGCTAGCATCTCCAATCACCTTCTATATCCCTCTACTGTTGCTGTTTTCGTGAATTGAGCTCCAAGGACCGCGGATTCCACACTGCCATATCCAAGTGAGTAAAATTCGAATGTCATGAAAGGCTTAATGTTTATATGCGTTAGGAAGAGCATGTTATGTAGGTTGTAGTGATGCTTGCGGTTTTAGGAATAGTGAACCATAGGAGGAGATATCGTGAATTGAAATTATGAACTCAAACCCTAGGTTGCTCGATTCAGGAATTTTAGGAACCTTTAGCCAAAATCAAGTTGATATTTGTGTTCCTCGCATTGAGGCGGTTCGAACGAGCTATCGCTTGCCAATTTCTATTGAGTTTTGATGTTCTTCATTATTTTCAATTTCTGGAAATGGTTTGGTGGAAACGAAGAAGACAAGGCCATTTGATCCAAATTTCCATTCAAATTTTTAAATAATCTGTTTCCCTCCCGCGCCATAATAATTACAAGAATGCCACTGTGTAATTAAATTAATTCATTTTAATTCTTAAAAAATATTTTAACACATCAAAAAATTCATAAAAAATAGGAGAAATTCAGAAAAATATGGAGATTTTTTTCTATGATTTCCTTGTTGGCTTTAGGACTTTTTTGACCTATTGGTCAAAGTTGTGCTTGGTGAAATTATTATTTGGCATAGGCTTGTTTCACATGTATCCATTTTTGCTACACTTTGCCAATTGATTCATGAAATGCATATAATGTTAAATAAATTCTTGAAAATTTTTGTGATGATTGTAGACTCATTGATGTTCATTTATATGTAAATTTCATGAATTTTTGATGCCTGGTCAATGAGCAGCAAATTCTGGAACTTAGGTGTGACAATTTGTGTCACACCTCATTATGTCAACTTGCTGGATTTTTTTGAGTGACCTATACTTGTTGGATTAATTTGAAATTTTGCATGGTAAATTGTTGACATGTTAGGATGCTTGGTGAATTTTTGTAGAATTTTTCACTGCATTTTCTAATTGATCATGATTTTTCATTTCTGGTGATTGATTTTGCAAGCTCATGTGACCTAGGTTGGTGGATTGATTGGGAAATGCTCATGTTGTATTGTATGGTCATGAAATTTGATATGCATGAACTAGACACATTGTGTGACCTCCCTGTTTTGGTCTCATCCATTTCTTTGTTGTTTTCAATGAGATATGAATTTTTGAAGAGGATGTATGCATTGATGGTGTGATTTGAAGCATGAAATTGTGACTGTTTTTGTTGATTTTCATTGACATGGTTACATTTGCCCAATTAAGCTCAAATTTGACATGGTAGACCTTAATTGACCCCTGTTTAGGTGTAATTAATTTGAGAATTTTTGGATGTGTTTTGGTATGGATTTGAATGCAATAATTCTGTTTGTATGTTTGATGCTTCTTTTGACCTCATTTGTGTTGTTTTGTGCATAACATGAACATGATGAATGATATAAACATGAGACCAAGTGTGTTTGCTCTTGTTTGATGTTAATTTGAGATTGGTTGGTGAATACCTTGCTGTTTAAGGATTTTTTCTTGTTTTGGACCCTAGGCTTGGCCTAGTGGTCTTGTTGCTAATATTTGCTTGATTTTTCAGGATCAAAAGCATAATGCACATGGAGAATGAATCAAATTGATTGCAATTGATGTTGTTTGATGTTTGTACACTAACATAACATTGTTTTGTAGGTTTTGAAGCTTGGGCTTAAGCTTTGAGCTTGCTTTGTTGTGCATTGCTTTGTATAGTTTGATTGATTGAACACTTGCTGTTTGGTTTTGTCTGTCTGAGTACTAACTGTGTTTGACTGTTTCCAGGTACTTTTAGTTGCTCAGTTCCTTGTGAACTTTTGCTTTGCGTTGCTTAAGCAACTTGCATTGAGGTAGGTCCTCTTGACTTCATGTAGTCTGGAGACCCGGCTGTTACCGGGCCGGGCAAATAAATGTCTGAAGTCCTCCTTAAGAGGCAATGATTGTGGTTGTTTATTTTTAAGCCCAAGCAGGTGAAAGTCCTTTAAATAAGGCAATTGGTGGAAGGTAGGGGTATGCAGCCTACCCCCCACTATTCAGTTGAGTCTTCTCCTTGCTCCCATTACATGGTTGTAGCATTGAGATCAAAAGCCCAAGATCCTGTGCAGTGCACATTGTGTCAGAGTCATCGAGTGTAGAAGGGTCCCCCCATTCTGGACCCATGCTCATTTGTCAGAAGCTCTCCCTGGTTAGGGATATGAGCTGTGAGGTCTGATCCTCACTTCATCCCATCATCTGCTTCACCTTAGCCTCGTAATGGCAAGGTTAAGAGCAAACACAGCCTGTACAGACGATTGCTTAGGCAGTCAAACCTGATTGATTGAGCCCCTTGTTTGGCTATAGTGCATGCTACATGGATATCTGATTGTTATGCTTGTGTTGATTGAGATGCCTGTTCTCATTTGATATATGATTGTATGCTTGTGTGCTAGCTTCTTTCCTGGTTAGGTTAGTTGCTTATGCAAGTAGGATAGAAAACCGAACTTAGGGTTAACGATGCATGACAACATTAGGCTCGAGTCTCAGCTCCCTAATCGTGTGTCTTTCCCCGGTTTCTGGTTAGCAATTTAGTCCCTTTCAGGGGAACTACATCGCCCTGATCCTCGTGCCAGACGAGGTATGTAGGCAGGTGGTCGTGCGAGACCACTCCGGGCAACCTTTTTCTTTTTTGTGTGTGTTAACTTGTTACCTGACTGTGCTGTTTGGTGTTTTGGGTTCGGATGCCGACGTAATTCCATTCAGTGGTTGTCGGGCTCCACGTTTGCCGTTTTGAGTGTGTTTTGGTTCGGATGCTGACATAATTCCATCCAGTGGTTGTCGGGCTCCATGTTTGCCACCCTTGCTTGTTTGTATGTTTTGTGTTGTTTGGCGTGCGTAAGCCGAACTACAGAGGCTCTGATTCTTGTTCCAGACAAGATATGTAGGCATAAGGTGCGATACCTTATCGAGCTCCCTTCTCTTAACCCCACCTGCGTTCCCTTGTGTGTGTGTGTGATGTTTAGCAACCTTTTCTTTTCTTAGAACGTGGATCCCGTCGAGTACGACGGACGTGAGGGGTGCTAATACCTTCCCCTCGCGTAACCGACTCCCGAACCTTTTCTCTCTGGTCGCGAGACCATGTCTTTCCAGGTTTCTCTGAGCGTTTCCTTTCCCTATCTTGGGATAAATAACGTTTAGTGGCGGCTCTGTGTGTGTTTATTTTTAGGCTCGCCGGTTGATTTTTCGCAGGATGCGACACTAACCTACAACACATGGTTCCACATGCTCCCCCTTTTTTTTATGATGATAATGCATCTCTCAGGGAGGTGGTAAAAGAAACAAACAAATATATTTGGAGTGGGTAAACTCCCCCTTAATTAAGTATAAAGTAGACTATACTCCCCCTAAGAGTATACTTCTCCCTCTTTGTCGAAATCAAAAAGGATGGTAAAAATGCATTACGATAATTTAAATATGGAAACATATTGGAAAATACACATTTAGGAAAGGAAAACATCACATTTTTATTAATTCAAAAATATTGAAATTCAAATCACAAAAACGCGGGAAAATTATGGAATTTAAAGTACAAGAATCATAAAATTGTTGAATTTCAAGAAGAAATATGTGCGAAAAGCAGTAAAATTTTGGAATAGAAGCAAAGATGTTTAGACACATAAGTGAGTCTATTCATTTCCATAATCATCACCATCCATTAAGATGATTTTCTTAACCTTGTCCATATCTTGGGGTAAGTTTTGACATATCTATAGAATTTTGTTGATCTTTGTGTCTTCTACTTCTTCTAGCTCTTCTTCTTCCTTGATTATTAGGTCATCTTGTAGTACCATTTTTTATGAGAACTTTTATTTCTCTGAGTATGGTATAACGGATCATATGGTTGGTTGAGTCTACAACTTCATCTATGGTATCAATATTAAAGGTTTCTAAGAGCTTGGTGATCATTGCTCCATAAGGGAGTCATGTTGACTGGTTCTCTTTGGAGCAAACCATGTGGTGAAAAATTCCTTCTACTCAATTTATTGGAATTTCTTAGGTTAAAAGCCAGAGGGGTACAACATCTTCTCTAAGGAAATAATTATTATTCACATTTCTTGGAATGAGGGTTCTAGTTTGAAGCTAGTGGATGATGCGAACATGGTTTTTTAGGGTTGTGGAGTATTTGAAGTTCCTAAATCATATGGGGACGTGTAGGATTATCCTACAAATGGTAACTAAAAAATTCTTCCAAAATTATCCTTGTGGGTATATATTTCCATTCTCATTACTAATGGTCTTAGAGAAGTTCCTATGATCCTTAAAATAAAATCAAGTGATTTCTTTATATTTGATTTACTTTTTTACTTTTTTCATTTATGTATGGACAACCTTGGGATATCTCTCGATCAGTTTATGGCCTTGGTGCTCTCATGAAGAAGAAGTATTCTTTTATGAAGATGTTAACATTGCCCTATGGGCGGCAAGGTTTTCTTCATAAGTATTTATTGTGGAGAGAAAAATAATCACGAGCGCTCGCACGCTCGAGATGATAACGGAAATTCCACATAACTTTATTTATTCCAAAAAGGAATGGGAAAATATCAATAAATCCATTAAAGGTAAAAAAAAATGGTCGTCACAACAAAATTCGGGTTCGGAATCGATTATGTGAGGGGAAAGTATTAGCACCCCTCACATTCGTTGTACTCAACAGGAACCATTTAGTTAGCTTTGCGATTAGAGTGTAAGCTTTCATTACTTGCTTTCTTAAGGTTTGAGAGAAAAAGAAAAGGACAAAAAAACGTTTTTGTTAGGGTGCCTAACGAGATTTTGAATCTCGCTCCTACGTATCTCCAGGTGCGATAAAGAACTCAAGGCTACGTATTTGTGGGTAGAAAATGTTTATTTGTTGGTCGATTTTATAAAAAACTATTTAGTTATAATCGAACTAAAAACATTGCTTATTACTCAACACACTGGAGAAAGGGAACGTTTGCATCATAACATAATATATAGACATATCATATTCATGGGAAAATGCCGCTAGCTTACTCACACATATAAGCATGAAGCATTTGTTTTGCATCGCCTCGAGACAAAACATCTTTCATTTGTAAAAAGAGTTTGACATCACGCTAAGGCGGAAAAGAATTTGATTGGTTGAGATTGTTTTTGGTTGGATGACAGACGCTCGGTGAGTCCAAGACGTTTGCCTTAGGGCCGATTATTCAAGGTATCAAGGAGTGTGTACCCCCCATGTCCTTTTTCATCTAAGTGTTTATGAAAAATTGTTTGTGGAAGATAAATGCTTGATAAGTCCAAGACGTGTGCCTCAGGACCGATTATTCAAGGTTATCAAGGAGTGTGTACTCCCATATCCTTTTTCATCTTAATTTTGTTAAGTGTTTTATGTTAGAATATGAATGTTGGTAATTCCAAGACATGTGCCCCGGGGACGATTATTTAAGGTTATCAAGGAGTGTGTACTCCCATGACCTTTTCTTCCGATTGGGTTTAAATGTTTTATGGGGGAAGACGAATGTTCGGTAAGTGAAAATACATGTGCCCCGAGGTCAATTGTTCAAGGTTATCAAAGAGTTTGTACTCCCATGGCCTTTTTCTTCCGGTTTTATTAAGATAAATATTTGCAATCGCTTCGAGTAAGCAGAAAAGGAAATTGATATTGATCGAGTGTTTTATTCGCACTAGTTTGAAAATGGTTTAAGATAACTTGATTTAATTTAGAAAAGAGTTAAGGAAATTCAACAGAATATTTATTTGAAAAATGCTTGGTGTTGACCAAGTCTATGATTTGTTTTAAAAGATTGATTTTATCTTTGGTTTTAATATTAGTTTTAATCATCTATTAAAGACTTGTTTGATTTATTGAAAAAAGGTTTTTTTAATTAAAAAAACAAATATTAATTGATAAAAGATAAACTAATATTTAATGTCATACTAATTTCTAAAAAACAAGTAAACAATAAACCAAAAAAATAAACAATAAATAAAACATAAAGAGTAATAAAAAAATAAATAATAGAACTAGTGGGCCAAGAGGCCCACCCTTAAGATGAGAGTGGGTGTGGCCTGGATTAGGGTGTGAGAGGCAGTAAAAGAACAAGGCCCAAGTGGCCTAGGCCCAATCAAGGGAGGAGTCAACTTACAGTAATTGACTCGTGTTAGGCCACACGATTATAACCATTAGGCATATCAAATGGTGCAACACAAAGGTCAACACTAACGTTACTCCACCATGCTCAATGAAAATGGTCAATCATAGTGGCCCATGTGGGGCCACATGGCCCTCTATGGGGATCTCTCTCAAGCGAACAAAAAGGGCAAAGAGTTGCGAGAGAGATAATTTTCTTCCTTTCTTTCTGTCTCTTCTCCCTTCCACTCTCTCATCTCACAAACAAACACAACCAAATCATTCAACAACAAAAAAATCGGGGCGGTGGTTGTTCAAGAACACCATCATGGTGCTCAAGAACACCACGGCAGCGTAGATGAACACCACGACAGTGTTCATCTTGCAGCCACCGGAACCCAAAACCAACCTCATACCCTAGGTTAACAGACCCCTTGAGTCCAACTCTTCCTTCAAAAATGTCAAAAACGAACCCCAAAGCCCCTACATCGGGCGAACTAGAGATGGACTCAATACCCCAAATTAAAAACAAACAAAACCTAACCTCCATAATCCAAGCATTACTACATACCAAGCCTCAATCAGATAGCAATGAAGAATCAAAACCCTAACCCCTTGCAACCCCAAACCTCGACATTTGATTAATCACACATTATAAAGTATTTTACAAATCGAACAAAGGGAAGAGTCATGGAGTAATTACCATGAAGATCGACAGCATGTCAGCTATCAATCTGGAGAAGAATCCGATAGCACATGGTCGAAGCAAGCACATCAAAATGAGGTTCCATTATCTTTGAGAGAAGGTAGCAGATGAGAAGATGAATGTGGAACACTGCAGAGCTGAAAATCAGATTACAGACATCACGACGAAGGGAGTGCAGGTCAAGTGTTCAGAAGACTAAGAGTTGTGATGAATATAGATAGCTTAGACACAATGAATTAGGTGGTGTGTTGAATTGTAATTCTTTGTGTCGAAGCAGGTTGCTCGATAGAACAAGGAAGTGTCGAACCACTTAGTATGTTAAGTTGTGTTAGTGTGTCAAAATGTCGAAGCATGTTGCTTCACACAGGATTTCAACTTAGGCCTATTTTAGTAGTGTTAGCTATTTTGGGCTTTTATAGTTTTGGGCTTTACCTTGAGATCCAAGTTAACCTAAATCTATAAATAGAGGGAGTAACCCTTATTTTTGTAATGAAGTGAATAGAGCATTCATAACATTGTATTCATAGTATTTTGCAGTTGCAAAGTGAATAAGAAGTTTTCCATAATTTGTAGGTAGAGAGAAACTCTGCAGAATTATATAACTCTTCTCCTTCATCGTTCTTTCTTTCTTTCTCCATTGTTTTTCTCTTTTCATTGCTATTGTGTGGATAATAATAATCTTGTTCATCAAGATTGATTGAAATTCTCCATAGGTTTTTGTGGATTTCCAACAATAGTCATATAACTAAATATGTATCATTACTTTTATTTGATAATTAAGTCTAGAATGCATGTGACAGTCATATAACTAAATATGTATCGCTATTTTTATTTGATAATAAAGTCCATATCATATATATATATATATATATATATATATATATATATATATAAAATAGCCAAATATACGTTCAACAAATTTATGTTTGTATATTTTTTTTTAAGTTCACTTCTTTTTGAGTGCGTCTTAGTATAATCTTCCATCTTTTGTGTATATTTTTCTTTCTCAATATATCATCTTTTCTGTATCTTTTTTTTCTCAATATATTATCGAAAGAGTCAAACTTATGTTTGGAATTTCTTCTCAAGAATCTGGTAACTCTCTTTTATGCCTTAATATCCTCGTGTCTCTCATCCTCTTCGTATGAAGATTAAGGAGCATGGTAGACATGATGAGGGTTCTCATAATATGGATGTGCCCTTGAATGGACAATTGGTTGCGTAATTGCATGGAGCATTGGATATGCTTCGGTAATGAGTGGAAAAGGTACCACATGATGATTAGACTGCACAACACCCAGGGTTTCCTTATAGGGTGGCGAGTAGTTGGGAGGTAACCCAAATGGAGGCCATGTGGAAGGCACAAATCTCGAAGGTCGGGGATCGAAGGTAGCACCAAAAATCTATGAAATGACTGTTACTTGAGGATAATCCATCTTGGTTGATAGAGTTTGGATCATCTCCATTATAAGGCTCACATTTCCTCTTAGGTCGTCAAGCTCTGACCTTGCCCTTGCATTTTATTGTTATTGATTCTCCATTCTTTGGCGAGCGCATGCTCGAGTAAAGTACTGGTGTTGGGGACTCAGTGTGGAACTGGTGAAAGAAAATGGAATGAGTTTTTATTTGAAGAATGAATGAATGCATTTTTTATTTTAGCAGTGTTAAAACATTTAATTTGCAAGCATTTAAAATAAAGAAGCAACGCACAATAAATAAAACTGATAAAGATAACTTTCGTTCATTTTAATTCAAATTCAAGTACAAAAGAGTCCTAAGCTACATCTCGGCCCTTTGGGTCGTTGCAAAATCCATGGTGAGCTCTTTCAACATCTTCTTACAAAATTTAACAAAATTAAAAACTTGATGTGGTGTGTTCTCAGGACACATGCACCAATATGCTTCTTGGAGCTTCTATGGCAGTTCTTGCATGGTGAGATTGGAAAATCTAGCCAAGTTTAGGAATTCGCCTTTCCACTCAAGATAAAGCTCTTGGAGATCTTTGATGATGTGTTGATCTTCAGCCATGGTTACCTCAGTCTCTCTATATAGGTTCCTCCAATACCCATTTTCATTCAACAGGAGTAGATAAGTCGCATCCTGGTCTTGGTTTTCAAGGGTCTCATTCCTCCCATTGGTCTGATCCAATTGGTACTTTTGATGGACAAAAGCTCGATCCATTTCCTCTTTCTGCATGCGCTCACGGGATAATTCATCCTTGTACTTTTTGAAGGCACCTTGTCATACCCTAAAATTTGTCCTCCCTTTTTTACCTTTTCATCCAATCCTTGACTTGAGATTCATCTATACCCATTCATGCCTCATTCATATGCATCATTCATTCATGATTAACACCTTCTAACAATCATCATTGCTTCAAGGTTTATGATTGATAAAAATCAGAGTTTTGTTTGAAGATTGTGGTATTTCTCATCATTTGGGGTGAAACCCTAATTATTTGATATGTGGGTCATGGATTCAAGAAGATTACAAGTGGGCAGTCACTAGGGCATCAAAACCCTAATTCTTGATTGTGTTATTATGGGATCTTGTGAGTGGCTCTTGAGCATTAGTTGGATCATCTAAGCCCTAATCATGGGCCCATGTGTTGGGAATTTGTCTATGAAGCCTCATACTTGGGTTGAAGACTTTGATTAGATAATCTGCACCATGAACCCCTAATCAGGAAGCCATGGTTCCAGTGTGCCTTGTTGATTTGACTTTTCATGCAGTGTTTATTTCAAACCCCAGTTCATTAGAGGATGGTTCCTAATCATTATGGTTGATCCAAGGTAATGTCATTCAAATCTTACTCAAACTGTCATTCAAAATCATGATGCATCCTATTTGTCATTCAAGACTCATGATTCATTATGCATTTTTGTTGGTTCTAAGTGTTGGCAGCAATTTTGGTAAAACCAAGAGTGTTCACAAGATGTCACATGTGATGTCTTAACATAAGATATCTTGTACCTGCTTGATGTTTAAAA
This sequence comes from Lathyrus oleraceus, assembly GCF_024323335.1. Classification (NCBI taxonomy): domain Eukaryota; kingdom Viridiplantae; phylum Streptophyta; class Magnoliopsida; order Fabales; family Fabaceae; genus Lathyrus; species Lathyrus oleraceus. Next base: position 372,579,953 of record NC_066579.1, read on the forward strand.
TATAATTATGCAGAATTGTTCCAGGATGTCAGACCCGATGTCATGACATCTGTATACAGAATATTCAGTCTGAATGTTATGTGATTGCGTTTTTAATGGCAATATGTGTATGATTGATGAGTTAATTGAACACGCTATCAATCAGTAATTACAACGTGATTAACTTATTTTCCAAGGAGATCTAATCAACTGTCATGAGAAGATTTAAAAGGAAAATAGTTTTAGGGTTTTATGATGTCCAAGCCCAGCAAATTGCTTCTATAAAAAGGACATGGAAAACCTGATTTGATACACAAGAAATAAGGAACGAAATATTGAGAGAGAATAAGGGTTTTAGTATTGTGTGGTCGTGTGAATTGTAAGGCTTTCAATTCATCCATAGATGATTGAATTGGTCTGATTTTTGAGTTGTAATTTGTCACTCAAAGCTTTTAAGCATGAATGCGTGTCTACTTGATTGAAGCTGCTAAGTAAGACCAAGTGTGTGTCTTTGAAGACTGTCTTTTTTTCATTGTAATTCTTGTTTAATATCACTGGTGTGATTGAGGGGGAGTGAGTGGGATCTCATATCTAAGAGTTCTTAGGTAGAAGTCACACGGGTAGAGATTAGGTGAAAAAGACTGTAACTTGTGTTGTTTACTGAGAGTCTTTGAACTAATTCTATTTTAGTGGATTTCCTTCCTGGCTTGGTAGCCCCCAGACGTAGGTGAGTTGCACCAAACTGGGTTAACAATTGCTTGTGTCTCTTGCATTACTGTTCTTTATCTTTTATCCTATTTGTGTTGTTCAGATATTAGTGTCGTGACATTACCTTCGACATCTCATATCTGATACCAGAATTTCAATTTTTATTCCACTGGTTCATATGTCACCTTGCATTCATATTATGGTCTAGGCTTGGATTGTGAAGAGATTTCAAAATAAGCATGGTATTAAAGGGGGTTATTTTCATGTAAATACATATCCATTCAATTATATAAATGTCATTTGCATCATCCATACAAAGATTACAAAAAAAGAGAAGAATAATAACTTTGACCCAAGGTTGACTTTGGTCAATCGTTGACTTTTTGTCAACCAATTGACCAAAGTCAACAAACCTAAAAATGAAGCATGCTAGTTTCCATTTATCATTTGCTATGTGATTGACTTAGGCCATGACTCATTTAGGTAACTTTTGACCATATGCATAATATTGAATAAGTAGATAGCCAAGCTCATTTAGAAAGTGGTGTGAATCTTGGAGCTTTGGTTCACATGGAAAGCATCATATATTTTCATAAGGGGGAGATCAATCCCTCTTCCCCAAATCCTTACCTCTTCGATTGGCCTTCAATCAATCCCTCTTCCCCAAATCCTTACCTCTTCGATTGGCCTTCAATCAATCCGTCTTAACTTTCTTCAAGATGGAATTTTTTTCCCCAATGTCATACATAATGAATGGTTCTAAGGATTCAGCATCTGGAGGGTCATTGATAGGGTACCCAAGTTTCCTTAATGACAACACAGGGTTGTAATTGATACACCTTTTAGTTCCCATCAATGTCACATTGGGAAACTCCTCACAACTTAAGATAACATCCTTGGTCTCCCAATCCTTTATATACCACTCGATAGCATTGGCAGTAAGAGAGGCTAGTCTTTGAGGCCACTTGAGCTCTTTAGAAACAAAAGTAACTTCCTTTGGAATGTGTGACATGAACTAAGCGTGAATGAGAGGAGTACAACACAAAAGGGTTCCACCTCTTTTCTCATGACTGAGAGGAAAACTTCCACAACTACATGACCCATAAAGTTATCAATATTCAGAAAAAGTACAATCACATGGATTAAGAGAGCTAGCATGGCGTAGAATGCTTTTCAATTTTCTACCTTCTCAAACTTCAGGGATAAACCTTCCATGAATTTCTTGGTAAACCCTTTAAAAGTTCACTTTGTGTCCCAATTTGCTACCATATATTGGACATCAATGCTTAGATTTGGCTATTCTCTTTGGAGTAACCTCTGTATCAAGCTTTGGGAAAGGATCATGGTCATTCAGATTTCAACTCACGATTCTCTCAACTTCTTCCAAATTATGAGCTAATTGGAAGTCGGAGAAAGTAAAACATCGTAGCTGTAGGTGATGATATTGAGCCAAATTATTGATAACCCTAAAGTCCACCTTTTCACCTATAAGGCTCAAGTTCTCCCCATGGTCTTTTCTGAAGTCGTTACGCTTGATTGTGGTCAATTTGGAGCTTAAATCTTCCAAGCTTTCGATCTTAGGTTCCTTGTACTTGAATAAAGATGTGCTTCTTCTTTTTGAAGTCATTTTCAAAAGGCTTGTAAATATCTCGAATTACTAAAACAGATGTGAAAAAACTAAGAGCTTTGCTTTTTTTTAATGATGATGCAATGTATGTGGGTGAATGCAATACAATTTTTGTTTTTTGTTTTTTTGGGTATATGGGTTCAAAGGTCCTAGGTACGGATGAATCTGATCGCATTATTCATATAAGGGTTCTCGCCGGGTATGATCTAGGGTTTGCAAAGGTTCCCATAGTCATGGATCCACAAGGATGATTTCCTCTTACAGTAACTTACTTGTCGTGCATTAATTCCTTCATGGGAATCTCTTCTAGGTGAGGTTCTCTTATCGACCCAACAAGAAATTCATCTTGCAGACCCATACTACGCAACCATCGACTTCGAGGTTTTAGAAATGGTTCCTAGAGTCATGGACTAGCCAAGAATGATTGTCGCTTACGACAACTTACTTGTTGGACGTCAATTCCTTTAGGGGAATCTATTCTGGGTGAGGTTCTCATATCGACCAACGAGAAATTCATCTCGTAGACCCATACTACGCAACCACCATCCTAGTAGGCCAAATGATTTAAATGTTCTATAAAAGGTCCTTAGAGTCACAGACCCTAATGAAAACATTGAAGCTTATGGCAACTTACTTGCCGGATGACAACACTCTTAATAGGGTCTACTCTAAGTGAGGTTTTTGTACCAACTCTAACGAGAAATTCATATGCGTACCCGCAATATGCAACCTCGTCTTATGTTATGTTTGTACTCTAGACTCAGGTATAAAGTCTTTCCCGCAAGGTGTTTTTACTTTGCAATTAGAGTATCAGTTCAATACCACGTTACAATAGAACCATATAACTAATTATGATGTATAACAAAGATAGAAAAAAACATAAGATAATGAAAATCCACACAAATAAAACAAACAAAAAGCACACAACAAACCAAACTAGGCTTGACTCTCTTGAGGGGACAAGGGTCCCCAACAGAGTCTCCAACTACCGTACCTTAAAAAAAGAGAATATGCCCTCACGAAGCGCATCCCACGTCACAGAATGGACTAACAGAGTCGTCACCAAAATTTATTTATTCCCAAAGAGGGAAAGGGAAAATATCAATAAAACCTCTAAAAAACGACTATAATTATGGTCGTCGCAACCAAATCGGGTTCGGGAGTTGATTACACAAGGGGAATGTATTAACAACCCTCACGTCTATTGTACTCAACGAGAACCATTTAGTTAGTTTGTGCAATAAGTGTTAGCTTAAAATGTTTAGTTTTCCTCGAGTTATTAAAAGGTAAAAAGGATATGACTAAAATGTGGATTTTTTATTAGAGTGGCTGGCAAGACTTTGAATCTCGCTACTACGTATCTCCAGGTACAATGGAGAACTCAAGGCTACATAGTTTTAGATAGAAAATGTTTGTTTATTGGTCGATTTTAGAGAAATCTATTTCGTCATAATCGACAGAAAATATTTCTTACCTAAAACAGGCGAGGAGCGGGTGTTTGCATCGCATTGAATGGATTTCTACATATCCATATTCACGGTAAAATGTTACTTATCTCAACTCAGATATAAGTGGACGAAGCGTTATTTTGCATCGTCTCAAGATGGAATATCTTTTATTTGTGAAAAAGGGTTTGATGGTCGCATGTAGGCGAGAAAATTTGATGTGTTGGATATATTTTTGGTTTGGAAGACGAGGATTTATGACTTGCAAGCTCTTACAACTTTAGTGGGATACTCGGGACTATGATTTGACCTTTCATCCATGTAGCCTTTTGCTACCAATTTTTTTCTAAAAATGTTTGAATATTTACAAGTGTTTTGAATAGAAGACGAACACTTATGGCTTATAAGCTCTTACAACTTGGACATATTATTCAGGACTATGACTGGATCTTACACCCAGATAGTCTTTTTCTTCCGATTTATTATGAAAGAGATACATATTTTAAATTTTTAGTGAAAGACAATCTTTTGTGACTTGCAAGCTCTTACAACTTATGTCTAATACTTGGGACTATGACTGGACCTTTTACCCAGATAATCTTTTTCTTTCAATTTTGAAATGGTCAAAGTTGTTCATTAGTCATTTTTGAATTTTGTTTGAGAAAAAGGATTGACGTTGGATTAAGTGTTTTATTTGTGGTGCGGGATGGTTTGAAATGAGATGAATGATTTTTATTTGGGAAAATGGCTTGGCATTGGATCAAGCATTTGATTTGTGTTTGCGAAATTGTTTGAAATTATTTAATGGTGAAATGGATTTGAAGTTGGGGGTGATGACAACTTGGAGTTGACCAAGTATTTTTGAAAATGAAACTTGGTGTTGACCAAGTGTTTTTATTATTTGAAAGAAAATGTTGATTTTATTTTTGTCTATTATTTAATTAGCTTGATTAACGATCTAACTAAAGACAAAAAATAAGAGGACGAGAATAATATGCAAATTATAAACAAAGGATGGGGTGCATTTGACATTTAAGGAATAAGATAAATTGATAAAAGTAAATACATACATCAATATACAAATTAATCAATAAACATAAATGGAATTAAATAACGTGTTTTTTGTTTGGAGAAGATGAGTATTAAAATAAATAAAAAATAGTTAATCTTTTTTTTCAATATAGTTTTTTTTATAGTAATACATTTTTTGGGGATTTTTTTAATTAAACATGATTTTTAGTATAAAATAAATAAATAATTCCTCACACAATATTAATGTATAAAACTAAAAAGAAATAAAATAAATAAAATAATGTTTCAAACAAAACGAAAACAAACAAAGATAATAATATAGAGTAAAAGTAAAGAACATAGAAAGAAAAGCTAAAAAGGAAATGGGTTGAATAAAAAAACAAGTTAGCAAGCCTAAAATAAAAAGGAGAAGGATGAGGGGTGCTAAAAGAGATTTGGGCGCAGGCCCAATATTCAGCAGCCCACCTAGGAGTCAACAGTGTTGACTCAACCAGGGGGGGTTAGATATGTCTACAAACAAGTAAAGCATAGATCTAATGGAAAAGGAAAAGGGGAACGATAACTAATGGTGGGAGTGTTCCACCAGAACTTTAGTTGACCCAAAGTGGTCAACCAAGTGGTTGCATCCAGCGCTGCCAAATGGCACAACAAAAGAGGCAAATGAACCATACTATATACGCTTCCATGAGAGAGGGAGATTCCGTTTGAGAAAACAAAATTCTCTCTTCTCTCTTCTCAGACTACATCTCTCTCTCACCTTTAAACAGAAACAACAAACCATACTAAAACCTCCACCAAAATGGATCGAGCACGGCGATGTTCAAAAACAACCGTCGGAGATCCAAACGACCTCCCTTCCTATATAAACGACCCTTATGAGCTCGAAAATAAACCCATAATCTCCACAAAAAAAGAAACCTAAACCATAGATTCGAGCACGCGAACACAAACCATAATATCCTAAAACCCCCAAACGGCAACGAATTATAACAATAAAATTGTAACAAAACACAAAGTGTAAAGCACGGGAACAACAACAATACAAAACAACTAGCCTTGAGCAAAACGAAGAAGAAGAAAAAGATACCTGACCGGTAGTCATCAGTGTGAAATCCCTCAATGTATTTTCTGCTCTTTTAGCTTCTGAATCTGATTTCTCCTTCTTCTCTTTTCTTTGAGTTATCCTCTTCTGAAAATGTTGCTCTGGTTTATCTGTTTGTTGGGATTAAACTTAGGTTATCTTAGAGCTTCTTAGTGAGAAAAATAGGGTTTAGGGATTGGAATTGTTTTGTTATTTTTGTGTATGTTCTTCTATGAGTTTGTTTCTCTGGTGGGTAGGGTTTTCCTGATGTATTAGTGTGTGTTAGGGTTTTCTTTGCCTCTAATATGTCTGTGTGTATTGGTGGTTAATTGAGTGATTTTTATAGTGATGATTGTAGAGGATTTGTTTAGTATAAGATTAAAGAATTGTACTATGATGGTGAGCTGTTAAATTGGAGTGGGAAGGTGGAAGTAGAAGTGGAGAGGGAGAAAATCCGTGTTGTACCATTGTGTGTTGCTTGTTGAATTTTGAATTTTGTTGTACTATTTCACTGATGTAACTTTTGCATTCGTTTGCTTTGGTTTTTTTTACTGACTTGTATCTCTCTTTCTTCTTTTGAATTTTGTCTTATGTTGATGCCTTATTTTCCTCCTTGTGTCATGTTAAACAATTGTTACATGATTGTTTTTTTTACTGTGGTTTTGAGTATTCTTGCATTGCCTTGATATTGGTTTGAGACTGAATTATCCTCTTTGGGCAATAGCTGTAACACCTCAAAATTTGCCCTCCTCTCTTGGGACTAGTTTAACATATTGCATATCATTTTAGGTCATTAGGCATTGCATATTGCATATCATGTGGTTACATTGTGCAAGTCATCCTCCTAGGTCTTGATCAGAAGATGAAGAGGTCATGATGCAAGCTAGGGTTTCATTGGACTGGATCACTAACTATCTGAGGGTGGTGGTTCAAATTAGGGTTTTGTTTCTCAAGGGGATTGGTTTTCATCTTAGTTGCAATGACACATCATCATCATCATGATTTTGATATCATCCAAGAGGTGTAAGTATTTGATCATATACCTTGAGATTAGGGTTTTGACCACTGGTCAACCCTAATCAGTTGCATTGGGCCAATCAGGGCATGGCATGGAGATGGGGTCTACAATGGATATGGGGATCATCACATGATTATATTGAGCTTATGGAGGCTAGGGTTGCATCCTTGAGCCATTTCATCAGAAGTTTGAGGCTCAATTTGATCAGTGCATTGCCAAATTCATCTATCAGTTGAAAAAGTCAACTGTAGTCAACTGTGCTTGATTTTATGGATTTGGAGGTGGGAGAGAGTTGGATACACTTCATTCATGTTGAAATAAGTTTCATTTGACATGTCAAAGCTCAAGAATGAAGAAAATAAAGTCAGGACAAAAATTGCCAAAAATAGAAAGTGACTTGTAATGGAAGTTTCCAAAAATGGAAAGTTTTTCACCACAAAATTACGTGTCCAAAAAAGCTTCAAATGAAAATTTGTTCAACATGAAAGTTGTAGATCTTGCTCTCACCTTTCCAAAAAGTCCAAGAACTTGAAATTCCCATGTATGGTTGGCAAGTTAGGGTCCATTCATTTTCCAAAAATGCCTATAATCAAAGTGGCATAACTTTCACATGGAATGTCCAAAATGGATGATCTTTTTATGAGAAAACCCCATTTCACATGTACTTTCATGGTGTATGGTCCAAATTCATCAAAATTGGTCAATGCAAAAAGTCAAATTTCAAGTGGACTTAAGTGTATTTTTGGTGTGAACATGTGATTTTGAGATTTACAAGGCCAATTGACATGAGACCAATGCCAACACACTCCAAATGCCATTTAGAAGTTGTTTGAGCTGTCATCTTGCTGTCACATAGCTAATTTGGAAAGGTCACTTTTGCCCTTGCATTAAGAAATCACATTATGCTAATCTTCCAAGTTTTTGCTAATTGAGATTAAGAAGTGATTAAAGCATTGATATAAATGGCTAATTGTAACAGAAATGTTAATCACAATTGCACATTCCAAGAAATCTAACAAACTTTCCCTCCATTTTCTCAAAATCCTCTCAAAATTCATCAAGCATTTTTCAACTTTTCTCCATCAATTCTTCACCAAATTGAGTGATTCCTTTTGATTCGTGCTCCATGAACTTCAATCTCCATCTGTTTTGCCAAGCCATTGCCAAAAAACTCAAGAATCGTGACTGTTCATGTTGTGCTCATCAATGGTGATTTGATAATTCTTGCATCCGGAGCAACCTTGAGCCAAGATAGCTTCTCCAATCATCTTCCTACACCATAATCATCATCTGTTTGGAGTTTTAGCATCGTGAATCATCAAGATTTATCACTGTTTCATCATAAGGTGATTTTTTCGAATCTCTCCATTTCTTAAATTGTGACATGCGTTTTGTAGTTTATTCATCATAGAGCATCATGCAAGTCGTGGTTTGTGGATTGGTTAAGCGTAGAGAGAGATATATTGATTTGAATGTTTGGATGTGAATCTTAAATCGCCCGATCCCGTCGCTACAGTGAGAGTTAGGAGAAATCATTAGCATATTTGTGATCTAGGTTGAGAGACGATTCTTTTGGTTATATGCTTGTTGATTTTGGTGGAGATTGGTTGTTCATCATTTCTGGAATTTTCTGCATTTTCTTGTTGAAGAACACACCAAAACGCATGCTAGATCTTTGAATTCCAATTGCCTTGTTTGAATGTTGTTTGGCGCGCCTCTGAGCCAATCAGGAAGCGCCTTCGCTTATAAACCAAACGACGCCGTTTTGGCCAGTGGCATTAGTATTACAAAAATGCCACTGGCGCCTTTAATTTACATTATTTCTTTATTTCTTTTTCATTTGTTTTTTAATTTTGGTACATGATCTTAGAAAATTCATAGAGACCTCAAAACTTATCCAATTTTGGTGAGATTTTTTGCATTGTTCTTCTTGTAATGTGTAGAATTTTATCATGATTTTTGTGGAATTTTTGCACGTGTAGAAAATTAATTGGCCTAGGGTTTGGTCGATGTTGTCACATTTGTGTATGTCTTACCATATCCTTCATGAAATGATGATGCTTTCAAATAAATGGATGAAAATTTTTGTGCTTGTTCTGGACATCTTGATGGTGATTTTCATGTAGAGTTTGTGATTTTTGGATACATTGTGAAGGAGTTATGAATTTTTGAATTAAGGTGTGACAATTTGTGTCACACCAAGCTAGGTCAACTTCATGATTTTATTTAAAATACTTAGGGATGTTGATTTGAGCTGAAATTTTGTGTGGATGATCATTGTCATGTCAAGGTTGCATGAGAATTTTTCTGGAATTGTTGATGTCATTTTCTAATTGATTGATAATTTTCTTCTCTGTGTGCTCATTTTGTGACATTGTGTGGCATATGTTGGTAATTCATTTGTGAAATTCTCATATTGTATTGGATGAAGATGAAATTTGGTGTGAGCATTGTAGGCACATTATAGGACATTGTGGTTTTGATCCCATTCATTTCTTAATTGTTGTCACTGTTTTTTGATTTATGGAAGTTGATGTTTATGTTGATGCCTTATTTTGGCTTGTATAAATGTGTCTGGACTTCTTGATTTTCATTGACCTATTTCCTTTTGTCCAATTGAGCTGAAAATTGACATGCTATACATTGAATGTGTCCTGTTTAGGTGTGAATTTTTGTGGAATTAATTGAATTGTTTTGGTATGGGTTTGATTGAGATATTTCTGTTTGGTCATTTGAAGTTGCAAATTGTATGTTTGATACTAAATTGTGCATGAAATGATAATGGTGATTGATATGAGCATGGGACCAATTGCATTTGCTTCTAATTTGTTTGAATGTGATCTTGGATAAATTTCACTTGCTGTTTTGATTTTTTCATCCCCTTTGGACCTTAGGCTTGGCCTAGTGGTCTAGTTTCTCACATTTGGTTTGGATTTTCAGGTTAAAAGTGCAAAAGGCTTAAGGAGAAAAATTCAAGTTGTAAATTAAGATTGTTTGATGTTGTAAACTAACATTGGTTTTGTGTTGTAGGTTTGATGCTTGAGCTTGAGCTCATGGCTTGCACTTGTGTGCATTAATTTGTGTTTGACTGTACAGATTAACATTTGCTGTTTACTGTTGGTTTGTCTGAGTACTGATGATACTTGATTGATTTCAGGTACATTAAGTCGCTTTAGTTCTTTAAGAACTTGCTTGCTGCTGCTTGGTTTTTAAACCAATTGAGGTAGACTCTCTTGTCTCCATGTAGTCTGGAAGACCTGGCCTGTTACTTGGCCAGGCAACTGTCTGAAGTCCTCCTTAAGAGGCGATGTCTGTGATTGTTTACTTTTGTGCCAAGCAGGTAAAGACCTCTATGAGGCAATTGGCGGAACCCAAGGGATATGCAATCTATCCCCCGCTATTCTGTTGAGTCGTCCCTCTGCTCACACCACTGTGTTGATGCATTGGGACACAAACCCAAGATCTTGTGATGTTGCACAATCGAGTCAGAGTCTTGAGCGTAGAAGGGTCCCTCCATTCTGGACCCACGCTCCTTTGTCTGAAGCTCTCCCTGATCAGGGATAAGAGCTGTGAAGTCTAATCTTCACTCACCTTTCATCAGCTTCACCTTAGCCCCTCAATGGCAAGGTTAAGAGCTAACTCTACCTTGTACAGATGACTTGCCTCGGCAGTCCACCCTTGTTTGAGCCTCACTTGACTGGATATAGTGTGTGCTATGTGAAATGTTTGTTTTATTGTGATTGATGCTTGCATGCTTGCTTTCTTCCTGGATAGGATTAGCTTGCTGTTGTGCAAGTAGGTAGAAACCACAACATAGGGCAATGATGCATGATAACACTAGGCTCGAGTACAGCTCCCTGGTAGTGTGTCTTCCCTTGGTTTCTGGCTGGATTTTCTTTCCCTTTCAGGGGAACTACATCGCCCTGATCCTTGTTCCAGACGAGGTATGTAGGCAGGAGACCGTGCGAGGTCTCTCCGGGCACTTTTCTTTCTTTTTGTGTGTGTGCTTGACAGTTATAGGCTCGAGTTCCCGACTCCCTATTAACTTGTTGGTTGTTGTGTGCTTGGAAGCTGGTGTAAGTCCATCGAGTGGCATTCGGGTTCCAGTGTGCGTGTGTTTCGTTCGGATGCCGATGTAAGTCCAGTGATTGGCTTTAGGGCTCCACGTTTGCCTTTTGTGTGTGTGTTTTGGTTCGGATGCTGATGTAAGTCCAGTGATTGGCATTCAGGCTCCATGTTTGTCTGTGTTTGTGTTTGTTTGTTTGGCGTGCGTGAGCCGAACTACGGCAGCTCTGATTCTCGTTCCAGACGAGATACGTAGGCATAGGACGCGATGTCCTAGCGAGCCCTCTTTCCCCTTTTCCCACCTGTGTTATTTTCAGTGTGTGTGTGTGATGCTTGTTTAGCAACCTTTTCTTTTTCTTAGAGCGTGGATCCCGTCGAGTACGACGGACGTGAGGGGTGCTGATACCTTCCCCTTGCGTAACCGACTCCCTTACCCTTTCTCTTTGGTCGCGAGACCATGATTTTTCCAGGTTTCTCTGAGCGTTTCCTTTCCCTATCTTGGGATAAATAACGCACGGTGGCGGCTCTGTGTTGTTTTTGTTTTAGCCCGCCGGTTGTTTTTCGCGGATGCGACAGCTGGCGACTCTGCTGGGGATTATTAATGTTGACCTGTGCTGGTCCATCTTCCCTAAGCGAGAGTCTCCTAGCGCTTTGGGATAGTTTAGGTCGCTTGTGTTGTTTATTTATTGCATTTATTATTCTGATTGCGTATATATTTGCATAAATATTTGCATGCATCATACTATCATGTTGCCGTCCTCTGTGCAGGTGGTTCCTCTGTTTTGGGGTGGGTGTTCTGAGTGGGGCTAAAACCCAGGCCCGAGTGTACACCTAGGATTAGTGTGGTCTCACGTTCCTCATTTGCTATATTACTATATTGTTGTAACGTGACATACCACAAGCCGGACGAGGTTCATTGGAGAGCTTTCCATTGTGGAATACTCCACTTTGGTTTAGTTATCTCTTCTGGGCTATTGACTCCGGTGACCGATCATTCCCGGATCTTTGGTTTAGACGATCTTAAGGGAGCTACAATGGCACACCCGAAAGGGCAAACCCATTGAGTATCTCTGCCCGATTGTCGAGACTATTATCCGCCTTAGGATGACCTGATTAGAATTTACCTGTGAGGGGAGGGTGGTTCTTTCAGATGCATGTTCAGATGGTGACTTTGATGGTGACTATTGGTTCCGTTGATCAGAGTCATGTTTATAAGTCGGATTTATGGACCTTTGTTTCCGAGACGCCGAAGTGCTGTCTGAGTTATTTATCAGTGGGGATCCGTTTATTTCAGGATTCCCCGGGCCGATTCAGAGGGTTGTGATTATCTGATCAGAGATTGTTTGGTGATGATGATGATGATGATGGTGTATCTTTCAGTTCCGTTTATTTCGGAACCCTTGAGTTGGATTTGTGGTTACATACTCCCTCATATGGTTGTGATTGGTTCAGAGATCAGGCTTCAGTGCAACAGATGATCAGACGACTTGGAGGATAACACGATGCATTGCATTCATTCATCAGCATCATTAACATTTGCATTTACCTGCATCTAACACATGTTTATCCATATGCAGGGACATTTTGATCGAGATCCTGGTTGAGAGATTTCTGCTCAGATATGAGGACCGGTTTGAAGCCTGATGTGGTCTATAGCTTCTTCAACCCAGAGATTGACGAGCTGAGAGATATGATAGCATTGATTACACCCGACCATGTGGGGATGCTCAGAGAGTCGTACGGTGGTATTCTGAAGATGGTTTTCAGACTCACAGACAGTGACAGAAGCGCCATTCATACTCTTCTCCAGTTCTATGACCCGGGGCTGAGATGTTTTGTGTTCCCGGACTACTTGTTGGGACCTCTGATGGAGGATTATGCTAGTATCTTGGGTATTTCGATCCGAGATCAGATTCCTTTCTGTGCTATTAGGGGAGAGCCTGATGTCCTTGGGATTTCTCGTGCTCTTTATTTGAGTCCGGAGATGGTCAAGGAGGGTTTGAAGGAGAAAGGAAAATTACCCGGTTTTCTTTTGAGTTTCTTGGAAGCTAAGGCCAAGGAACATGCTACAGTGGGTAACTGGAAGACGGTTTGTGCCTTGATTGCTGTGAGCATTTATGGGATTATCCTGTTTCCTAATCAGAAGGGCTTTGTGGACCATAATGCCATCAGATTATTTTTGCAGAGGAACCCTATTCCTACTCTGATCGGAGACGTCTATTATTCGGTTCATAACAGGAACGAGAAGAGACGTGGTGGTTTGATCAGGTGTTGTGCTCAGTTGCTATTCAGATGGTTTATGGGGTATTTGCCTTCCCGAGGTGCTTTTGCTCATATTGATTTTACGGTCAAGTGGTCTGTCAGATTGATGGGTTTGCGGGCTGATGACATTGCTTGGACTCATAATGGTATGGCTGGACGGGATTTCATATATAGCTGTGGGAGATTTCCCAATGTGCCTCTCATAGGGGTTCAGGGTTGCATTAATTACAACCCGACGCTTCTTAGGAGACAGATGGGGTTTGCCATGGAGGTTCCTCCTCTCGAGCGAGAGATTCAGGAGTCCTTTTACTTCTCAGCTGAGGGCGATCAGGCCAAGTTAAGGCAAGTATCTGGGTCATGGCATAATATTCAGAGGAAGGGCAAGGTTCCGTTTGGCAAGGTCAACAGCCGGTCTTTCCCTCCATTTGATGATTGGTTGCGGCAGAGAATTGAGATTACACATCTACCATTTCCGGGAGGTGATCCTTGGTGTCCTATGATTGAGGGACCGACTTCCACTGTTAGTATGGAAGAGTTCCTTGAGATGAAGAGAGCCAGAGATCAGTTGCTTACAGAGAAAGCGGAATTGGAGATGAGTGTTGCTCGGATTCAGATGGCTAACCAGGAGATCAGAGTGAAGATGGAGGATCAGGACAAGCGACATGCCCTAGAAGCGAAGCGCTTTGAGATGGATACTGCCTATTATGGGAAGGTCAGTCAGGCTTTGGCATCTTCAACAAAGGAGCATGATATTACCAAGGAGAGATTGGCTAGAGCTTCAGAAGTCATTGAAGATCAGAAGAGGAGGCAGATCCTTGTGAAGACCCAACGAGACGATAGAGCCAGAATCCTTGCTGCGGAGTGGGAAACGGAGAAAGCAAAGATCATCACCGAGAAAGATCATTACATTGCTGAGAGAGATCATTACTTCAGGCAGATGAAGATTCACCAGAAGGAAGTGGGGAGATTACAGCAGGAGAACACCGAGCTCAGGTTCGCCGCAGAGTTCGCGAGGATGGGTGATGATATAGGGCCATCTGTGAGACCCTCATCAGGCTAGCCTTTCATTTTTGGGGATTACCGTCAGGCCTGTTGACGGAATCCATTTGCTTGTATTTCCTTGTCGATTCTGGGGAATTGTATCTGATTTATATCAGCTGTGATGTATGACTATGGCACTTATTGTGCATTTTTCTATGTGATGGTTATCTTCATTCAGTGATTGATCTTTAAGCTTTAGTTGCTTTACCGTATGCACTCACACAAGCACACACATGGTTGGGGGTATCTTGCTAAATCATATATCTCTGATCTGTATGACGAAATCAAACGCTGAATGTCAGAATATTGCCGCCGAATTATTATATGTCTCGATGAAGCCAGGATCAAGAGACAAAGTGTTCCTCATGTGTATAAACATTGCATTCATGCATGAATCATAATAACTTGTCTTCTTGTTTTGCAGGTGTCAGTTTCTAACCTGTTTGATTGACACAGGAATGATGAATCCGCCCAACGCCGACATCCTCGAGCTGAAAGAGATGGTGAGGGATTTGTTCAGTGTTGTGCAAGGGCTCGCCCTGGGGCAGAAAGCCATGGCCGAGAGATTGGAAAAGATCGAGAAGTGGCTAATGGTGGAGAAAGTTCTGAGAAAGACTCCGTCATCCGAAGTAACAAATCCCTCTGTCGTTATAACAAAGAAACCCCCTAGCAGTGATCAACTTAAGAAGGAGGTTGAGTCAAATGGTGTGTCAGCAAAGAAAGAACGCGGTCAGGATCGCTATCACCCTTATGCTTCCGCTGCAACCATTCCTGTTGGTAGTTCACCTGCACCACAGAGACATCCGTCAACTCAACGGGGAGTACAGAGAGCTGGGAACCAGGTAAGAGGAAAGGGGGTAGATCGTCAATTTGATAGGCCACCCATGCCGTATGCTCTTCTGTTGAAGAAGTTGAAAGATCTCGGGATGGTACAATTGAGGACATTAGCTCCATTGAGACCGGATCAGAGGCCACCTAATTATGATGAGAATGCCAAGTGTGAATTCCATTCTGGTGCGTCTGGGCATAACATTGAGGGTTGTAGAGCTTTTAAGCATACTGTACAAGACCTGGTGGATTCCAAGGCCATTAATTTTGCACAATTTCCAAATGTTAAGGCTAATCACATGCCCGCGTATGGTCGGATGGGGATAAATGCAATTTCTGAGGATAAGAAGACGATTGGGTTGACGAATGGGGATCAGTTAAAAGCTCCAGGGCCTGTGGTCTCAAAACTTCTGAGGAAGGAGGGAGCTTTCCCCAGTGTTGATACTTGTTGTGCGGCCGTTGCCACAGAGGGGTGTGTACTGATGGAGGATATGACCCATAAGATGAAGGAGGAAATGGATGGTGAACAATTTGAAACACCATGTCAGGCAGTTGAAGCTGTCATGATGGAGAAGGCCATTATTGCTGAGAAAGAGAAAAAACCGTTCATTACTTCTTACAAACAAGCCCTGGAGGTGGTGAGAAATGGAGGGATCCCAGGCTGGGGAAAAATCATAGGCATTGTGGTAAAGGCAGACATGTTTGGGATTGGCTATCATCCAGATCAAAGGTCGTCCAGACAGAATAGGGGACGTCGTCCGTCGGTCACCTTTGTCAGTGCCGGAATGCTAGATTCGGATCACACGTATACAGTGGGTGAAGAGATTAATAGTGACCGCGAACTGGAATCGTGGATAAAATCGTGCGTACCAGGAGACTGGAAGGCCTAAAAAGATCATCACTGTCGCTCGTCTGGAAGAGTAATATTTCTTGTTTTCAGTTTTATCTGCATGAAAGCCATACGTGTTGCCCGACACGTAATGGTTCATTGTAAGGGCCACCTCATGTTCATAATTTGCAACATTTCTGCATCATAAGTAAATGGATGTTTTTCAGTCAAAAAAGCGGTGTTCCCTGTTTTTCATTTATTTTTGCAGTTTAAAAACAAATAAAAATGGCAATGTTTATTTTCATTTTTCTCTTTTTTTTTTATTTGTCTCGTTCCGAATTCAAAAATAATTCTCCGGATCTCGTTGATAACAATTTGGTTACACCTCATATGACTTCGACAAGCCGATCTATCATGCCGAAGAAGAAGGCGAAGAAGATTGTGATCTGCTGGAATTAGCCAGGTTGTCAAAACAAGAGGAGAAGGTGATTCAGCCGCACGAGGAGCGGGTTGAGGTTGTTATTCCAAGCACCGCCGAGGTCAGGAAGGAAAAAATTGGGGCCGCTTCAGAGGCGAGTCGAGAGCGGAATGGTAGTCCTGTTGAAAGAGCATGTGGATACCTTCGCCTGGTCGTGTCAGGATACGCTAGGGTCGGATACCGATGTCGTTGTGCACAAGCTGCCATGGAGAGAAGATTGTCCTCTGGAGAAGCAGAACGCCAGTGCCTGTATCAGAGAGCCATGGTGACTTTGTTTCATGATATGATTCATCGTGGAATCCAATGCTATGTTGATGACATGATAGCAAAGTCCCAAACCAGAAGAGGGGCATCTGGTAGAACGGGGCGAGTCGTTTGACCGGTTGAGATAATTCAGACTGAGGTTGAATTCAAATAAGTGCACTATCAGAGTGCGGGCCGGTAAGCTGCTGGGGTTCATTGTAAGAGAGGAATCGAGGTTGATCCTGCTTAAAAAAAAAAAAAAAAAAAAAAAACAGGAAGTGCCTGAACCGAGAACAAAGAAAAAGGTTTATGGTCTATTAGGTAGATTGAACTGCATGTCATGGTTCACATCTCACCTAACATCCACGTGGGAACCCATATTCAAGATGTTGAAAAAAAAAGATCAAACGGTCAGGTGGAATAATGATTGCCAAGGGGCATTGAAAGATAAAAGCATAAGTTGCAGGAGCCTCTGATTCTGATACCTCCTGTGGAAGGAGCAATCGCTAATCTGTACTTGACGGCCCTCGAGGGGTTTATGAGGTGTAATGGGGCAGCATGACGAGTCTTGTCGAAAAGAGCATGCAATTTACCTTAGCAAAAAGTTTACCGACTGTGAAACAATACATTCACTGTTCGAGAAAACTTAATGTACTTTGGCATAGGCTGCTCGCCGACTGAGACAGTATATGCTGGTTCATACCACTTTATGGATTTCGAGATGGATCTGATCAGGTAGATTTCTGAAAGAGCCAGCAATGACCGGACGGGTTGCGAAAGGGCCAATGATTTTGATTGGATACGATATTCGATATATCTCTCAGAAAGCAATCAAGGGGAGTGTATTGTCGGATTACCTCGCTCAGCAACCTATTGAGGATTATCAACCGAGGAAGTTTGAGTTCTTGATGAGGACATCTCGAGGTACTCTAATCGAAAGATTGAGAGTAACCGATCCCGGAGGAGGGGCCTGACCCTGAATCCGAACGAATTCTGATGTCTGATGGGGTTAATGTGAAGGAGCTAGTGCCGTTTTGGTTGTACCAAAAGGATCCCACGTTCCTTTTTGCTACCCGACTAGCATTTGAATGCATCGACAGTATGGGCAAGTATGAGGCTGGTATCCTGAGTATCGATGCGTACATCTACTGGGGCAACTCCTTTCTCATTGGTATGGGACGGAAGCCGTGTTACCGGTTGAGGTTCAGATTCCCTCTTTGAGAGTCCTAATGGACGTGAAATTGCAAGAGGCTGAATGGGTAAGGACCCGATATGGAGAGTTGAGCCTGATAGAGGAAAAAAGGCTAACAGCCATCTGTCATGGTCAGCTATACCAGCAAAGGATGAAGCGTGCTTTTGACAGAAAGGTACGACCTCGGGTATATCACGTGGGTGATATGGTGCTGAAAAGGATCCTTCCTCCTCAAAACGATCGAAGGGGCAAATGGACGCCGAATTATGAAGGTCCATTCGTGGTCAAGAAGGTTTTCTCTGGCGGAGCCTTGTTGCTAACGACCATGGATGGCGAAGATTTTCCATCCCCTGTGAATGCAGACGCAGTTAAAAAATACTTCGTGTAAATAGACCCGCTGGACGAAAAGAATAAAATAGTCCAGGCAAAAATGGGCATCCCGGCGAACCAAAAAAAACAGAAAGAAAGGTTCGGGCAAAAATTAGGGATAAAAAATGAAAAAATTGTACACCAGGCAAGTCGAAAACCTGAAAAGGCGACTTGGGCAAAAAAGGGTATCCCGGTGTGTAGCACCTCAAATTTGCACCTATCATTGTACATACATTCTCATATTAGGTCATAGCATATCATGGTCCATTGCATAGCATTGCATTGTCCCAGTTGCCTCAAGTGCAAGCCAATCAAGAAATTAGGTCAAACTGATCAGGAGATCAGTCAACCAAGCAAGCAAGTGTGTTTTCTATTGAGCCAAGGCCCTAGGGTTGGTCCCATTTGTTCACATGACTTGGAGGTCCATTTGAAGTGTTTAAGTCAAGGGTTGGATGTCCAGAAGTCATCAGTTCATGCACAATCAGTCAGAAACCCTAGAAAGTCAAACTTGGTCAACTGTGGTTGATTTTATGGTTTTGATGGATGGATTTGGTTTGAGAGAGCTTATTCATGTCCCAATAGGCCTCATATATCATGACAATCAATATCATTGAAGAATTTGAAGCCAAACAGAAAATTTCCAAAAATAGAAACTGGACCTGTAATTTTAACTGCCAAAAATGGAAACTTCTTGATCCCAAACTTACATCATGATACAAGCTTCAAATGAATTTTTGCCCAACATGAAAGTTGAAGATCTTGTTCTCCCATTTCCAAAAAGTCCAAGAACTCTCAATTCCCATGTATGGTTGTCAAGATATGATCAAATCATTTTCACAAAATCTTGAACTTCAAAAGGCCATATCTCTCAAACCATTTGGCCAAAATTGGTGAGGTTTTTTCCTACAAATCACATTTAACCTCCTCTTTCCAAAAATGTAAATTTCATGCACCAAAACATCACCATGCAAAATGGCATTTTTGGACTTGTCTTCATTAATTTCAAGTGTGGAAAAAAGTTGACTTTTTGATTTAGCCTTTTTTAACACATTTGGCCATTTGGGACTTGTTTAGAATGTTATTTGAAACTTGTCCAAGGCCCAAACTCGGCCAGAACTTGCACACCCCATGTGCATATGTTGAAAATTAGCAAAAGGAGCAAATTGAGTCATTTGAGATAATTGCAATTAGCACTTGATTAGCAATGTTAAACAGAAGTATAAAAAGATATTTTCTGTCATTTGAACCCTAGTAGCAGCCATCTATCAGACAAAAAAACTCATTCTCTCAAAATCACCATTTTTCTCACTTTGAAATTTTCTGCAAAAAACTCCAAAGAACCACGAGTCACCTTCATTGTTCCATCACCTGGACATCATTTAGAAGCCATTTGGAGCATCAAACCCCAACTGTACAACCGTTTTCGTGTTCTGTTTCCTCAAGCTTCCAACAATGGCAGATGTGGTTTTGAGCTGGATTCAACATAGTTAAACTTAAAGTCCTCGAGCATTCATCATTTGGAGCTACAAGCTTCATCTGTTTCATTACATCACAGCCAAACAACAGCCATTTCATCACTGAGCTTCACTTTTGGTTAGTTTTCGATTCACTTATTTTCCAAAATTATGCCCTGCTTAGGATAGATCTCTCTTTGCTGATTCTAATGAACTATGGATTGCATGAAATGGTTGAGTATTCACCGATTTATAAGGATTTAAAGCTTGCTACATGAACTTGTTCTTGCTTCTTTCTCTTTTGTGAGCTCGAATTAATGATAATGGATACTATATTATGAATGTGCTTGGTTTGCTGTTTCGATTGCCATGCTTGTTGTTAATTTCTGGGAACAAATTTTTGCTGCGATTTTAGGAGATGATGATGAACACTGTACACGCTCAAACCCTAAACACTGTTCAAAACCCTAAAATTTCCCAGAACAATTGAAATGCGTTTGGTTGCTGTCCCGTGTTTCTGCATGAGGGATTTACTGTTCCATAGCCATGCTGAATCGCTGCTTGACACATCTCCAGGTGCTACGCACCGTTTCATTTAAGTGAGCCGAGATTTACAAGAATGCCCCACGGTTTATTTAATAATTCAAATTAATCCATTTAATTTCACATATTATTTCACTTTGATCATCATTTTTGCAAAATTCATAACTTGTTCATTTCAATTCCAAATCCAGTGGGAATTTTTGCATCATGTTCATATGATTGTCTAGTTTTTTATCATTATTTTTCCAGATTTTTTTGATCAGTGAATTTTAAATGGCCTTAGGGTTTGTAGAATGTGACCAAATATTGTACATCTTGCCAAAACCATTGTGAAATTGTGATGATACATCCTTTTGATCTGAATTTTTTTGTGCATAATCTACACTCATTCATGCTTATTTTGGTGTAAAGATCATGATTTTAGCTTATGTGGTTTGAGAGTTGTGATTTTTTGAAGTAGGGTGTGACAACTTGTGTCACACCAATGATATGCCATTTCATGATTTTTGATGACATGCTTCCTGTCCTCCAATTAATGTGAAATTTTGCATGAACCTTCTCTCATATGTCTAGTTTATGTGTGAATTTTCTTGGATTTAAATATGCCATTTCTTATTTGTTTGAGATTTTTCTTCCCTGCCTAGTCAAATGTTGACTTTGTGTGACACATCTTGCCATTCCATTTGGGAAATTCTCATATCTTATTGGATGATCATGAAATTTCACATGTGCATACTAGACATCTTAAGCTTTGCATTGGTGTTAATCCCATTCATTTCTCATCTGTTTTCATTTAATTATGATTTTTTGAAGTTGATACATGTTTGTTTGACTTCTTTGTGCTTGCTTGAATTGGTTTTGACTTTCTGATTTTAATTGACCATCTTACCATGATCCAATTGAGCTGAAATTTCATATGCATGTCATGTTATGGATTTTGATTGAGCATGAATTATTTGGTGATTTTTGGAATTGACCATGTTTGGTTTTGAGCTAAGTTTTGCTGTTGACTTCATTGAGCATGTTCAAATTTGCTTTGACTTTATGATTTTCATTGACTGCCTTCCACTTGTCCAAATGTGATGAAATTTTACATGCTTACCATGCTAGGTGCTAGGATTGATCATGATTTATTTGTTGATTTTTGAAAATGTTTGAGTTGACTTTTGATGCAAGTCATTCTGTTGACTTCTTTGAGCTCTCCCTTGCCATGCTTTGACTTCCTTTGCTTGTGAATTGATGATGATGCATAATATGAATGTGAACCCAATTGGGATTGTTTCTTGATTGATTAAACATGATTTTGAATGCTTGCCCTTTGCTGTTTTGATTTTTTCATTCTCTTTTGACCCTAGGCTTGTCCTAGTGGTCCAGTTACTTACTATTGAGCTTATGTTTTCAGGTTGAACACCAAATGACCAATGAGATCAATTTCTTTTGATTAAGCTTGATTATATATCATGTGTTAACCTCTTTATTTTGTAGGTGGTATGACTCATATGATTTGAGTCTTGTGCTTTGCACATTTGTCCCTCTGTGTTGACTGTTGTTTCCCATTTCCTTTTGCTTTGACTGTTGAAATGTGTACTGATTTGTTTGACTATTTCAGGTACCATTAGTTGCTTAAGTTCTTTGAACTTGCTTTGCTTTGCTATTTAGCAACTTGCTTGAGGTATAATTCCTTTTTCTTCATGTAGTCTGGAAGACCTGGCCTGTTACTTGGCCAGGCAACTGTCTGAAGTCCTCCTTAAGAGGCAATGTTTGTGTATGTTTAATTTGTCCTTGTACAGAGTCAAAGACCTCCTAAGTGAAGAGGCAATTGGCAGAACCAAGGGATAAGCAACCTATCCCCTGCTATTCAGTGTGTCTTCTGTTTCGCTCACACCACTGTGTTGATGCATTATAGATAAAAACCCAAGATCTTGTGCAATTGCACAGTTGAGTCAGTATCAAATGTGTAGAAGGGTTCCCACTTTCTGAACCCACACATTCTTGTCAAATGCTCTCCCTGGCCAGGGATAAGAGCAATGAGGCACACCCCTCATCTCCTTTCATCTGCTTCACCTTGGCTCTCAATGTCAAGGTTAAGAGCACCATCACCCATTTCCAGAGGTTTGTTTGTTGAGGTTGATATGACCCCTCGACTAAAACCTAACCCTTGTGTGAGCCCCTTGTGTGTATATAGTGCGTGCTACCTGTGCTTGTACGTTTGTTTGACTTGCTTCCTGTGCAAGTTAGGTTTAGTTTAGACTAATCCTTGTTTGCTCTCGCCCTCGTTGCGATCGAGCCTTTTCCTTTCTCTCGCCCTCATTGCGATCGAGCATTTTCCTTTCTCTCGCCCTCGTTGCGATCGAGCCTTTTCCTTTCTCTCGCCCTCGTTGCGATCGAGCCTTTTCCTTTCTCTCGCCCTCGTTGCGATCGGGCCTTTTCCTTTCTCTCGCCCTCGTTGCGATCGAGCCTTTTCCTTTCTCTCGCCCTCGTTGCGATCGAGCCTTTTCCTTTCTCTCGCCCTCGTTGCGATCGAGCCTTTTCCTTTCTCTCGCCCTCGTTGCGATCGAGACTTTCCCTTTCTCTTGCCCTAGTTGCAATCGAGACCTTTGTCCCTCTTTAGCCGAACTACGGCAACTCTGATTCTCATGTCCAGATGAGATACGTAGGCACGAGATGCGATGTCTTGTCGAGTTTGACTAACAACTAACACTAATTCTTTTTCTCTCGCCCTCGTTGCGATTGAGACCTCCCCTTTCTCTTGCCCTAGTTGCAATCGAGACCCTTGCTTCATGTGCAAGTTAGCTAGAAACCTTAACTTAGGGACGATTTTGCATGATAACATCTAGGCTCGAGTCGTAGTCTCCCTAGAGTTGTGTCTCCCTCTGTTATCTGGTTAGGCTAAATCCTTTATCCCTGCGTAGGGGAACTACATCGCCCTGATCTTCATACCAGATGAAGTATGTAGGCAGGAGATTGAGCTGATCTCTCCGGGCGCCCTTTTTCTTTTTCAACCCTTTGTGTCTTAACCACCCTTGTGTGTGTTTGTTGGTTCGGATGCTGATGTAAGCCCAGTGATTGGCATTCAGGCTCCATGTTTGCCTTCTTGTGTGTTTTGGTTCGGATGCTGATGTAAGCCCAGTGATTGGCATTCAGGCTCCATGTTTGCCTTCTTGTGTGTTTAGGTTCGGATACTGATGTAAGTCCAGTGATTGGCATTCGGGCTCCATGTTTGCCTGTGTGTGCCTTGTTTGTGTTTGTGTGCGTGTCAGCCGAGCTACGAATGCTCTGATTCTTCTCTCGTCCGAGAAGATACGTATGCATAGGATGCGACATCCTAGCGAGCATGTGTCATTTCCCCAGTCCGAACTACTTCGACTCTGATGTCTATGCCTGATAGACTAAGTAGGCCCAGGATGCGACATCCTGCCGAGTCAGTTTCAGTCAGTTTCTCGTGTCTCTTTCAGCCAGTGTGTGTGTGTTTGAGCAGTGTTTAGCAACCAATATTCTTTCCTTTTGTGCGTGGATCCCGTAGAGTACTACGGATGCGTAGGGGTGCTAATACCTTCCCTTCGCATAACCGACTCCCGAACCCATCCTCTTTGGTCGCGAGACCATGTTCTTTCCCAGGTTTACTCTGAGCGTTTCCTTTCCCTCTTTTGGGATAAATAACGCACGGTGGCGGCTCTGTTGTTTCTTTCTTTTCCCGCCGGTTTTTCGCGTAATGCGACAGCTGGCGACTCTGCTGGGGACATAGAGAAGTTGACCTGTGTTGGTCCATCTTCCCTGAGCGAGTCTCTCCTAGCGCTCTTTAGGTTAGGGTTTTGGTTGCTGTTTGTTGTTGTATTTATTGCATTCATTTGTATATATTTGCATTTACTGTTTGCATTTATTGTTTGCATTAATGTTTGCATTCATTCATATTCATTTGCTGGCTGTGCTGTGTTTCTCTGTTTGGGGTGGGAGTTACTCGAGGTAAAAGGCCCAATACCCAGGCTATGAGTGAAATCTAGGAAACCTAGGAATAGAGTGATTCATGGGAAGCGGGTGGTATGGCGCCACTTAGCGGAACATTGATATCACGAGCAGTTCAGACCCTGGTGGGATATTATCGGTGCATACATCGGGTGTGCACAGGATGATATTCTGCGAAAGGTTATTTATGTTGCGTTTCTCTCGACCTTACCCTGGCCTAGATGACACCCGTGAGCGGGGCGGGATTGATCATTTTAACAGGTACAGTTGGTGACTCCTGGTACTGATGGTGACTACGAGTTATATTTCTGGACGCCGGAGGTTTGACCCTGGTATTGATCAGAGGGTTCCGTTTATTTCGGATCCCTGGGCTGAATTTGAGGTTACTCGCTCAGATGGTGACTCAGTTCTCCAGACTTGGGTTCAAATGCCAGCTCCTCAGATGACTTTGGGGTTTCAAATGGTTCCTCAGATGCCAGTTCCTGCCAGTCTTGGCTCCATCATTTGCATCATAGCATGTTTATTTTCCAAAAAATAGTAATGCATGAAAGAAAAAAGTTAACTCGCATACGCATATCCTTTTCAGGATCATTCATGATAAAATAGCATCCGCATCATACGCATATCATGTACATATCATCCTTGCATTACAGACATGTTTGGGGACAAGACTTCTCACTTCGGTTCTTGACTGAGACAGGATTGCTGACCGCCGACCGCATCGGTACTCAACCAGACTCAATCATCAGAGGAGTATGGATCAGGTTCAAGCAGAGTTGGCTGAGATGAGGGCAAACATGGCCCAGTTTATGACGATGATGCAAGGAGTTGTTCAGGGGCAAGAGGAGCTGCGTGCCTTAGCCCAGAGACTGGAAGCCGTGATTCCACCAGTCCGCCGTGCTTCACCAGTGGGTGTACCCGTTCATGAGAATGCTGCTGTCACTATTCTCGTCAATGATTATGCCGTGGGTGATGAATTGAAGGGGATCAGAATCAGTGAACAGCCTCTTGCTGCAGAGACTGTTAATGTCAGAGCAACCCGCGCTCCGGTTCGCCATCCTGGCTCTTCAAATTCTTCCGGTTCTAAGAAGCCATTCTCTAGGGCACCCAAAAGGGGAGAAAGTGAAACAAATGCTGTGCACCGTCGGAGGAGTGTGAACAGAGGACAGTATCGTCAGGCTGCTGCTGTGACTATTCCAGCAACTCAACCACAGCAACAGAGAAGACCAGCTCAGCAGCATCAGCGTCAGCAACATCGTCCTCAGCAGCAGGCTTCTCAGCCTCACAATGGTAATCAAGCTGGTACAAGTAATGAGAGGAAGAAGATCATTTTTGATCCAATCCCCACGTCCTACGCCGAACTGTATCCCTCTCTGTTAGAGCGGAACTTGATTACTCCCAGAGACCCGCCGCCCATACCCGTCAACCCTCGGTGGTGGTATAGGCCTGAATAGCATTGTGTGTATCATTCAGGAGCTCCTGGTCATGATGTGGATAGTTGTTTCCAGCTGAAGATGAAGGTTCAAGACCTTGTGAGGTCAGGTATTCTGAACTTTGAAGACTTGGGTCCCCGTGATAATCAAGCTTGAAGATAACAAGTCCTGGGCTGGCGCCGACTTTTTCTTCAGAAGGGTTGTTCAAAAAGCAGAAGTTGCTGATGCAAAGGATACTGACAGTTGTCATCCCCGGCGGGATCTATCACAATTGGGTCACTGTGGGCTTTCCTACAGTTGTTCATAAGTCTCTGTAATAATCACTTTGTTTAAAAACCCTTCTCCCCTGCCAAAAGGAGAAGTGATGGCATTGTTGGCAACATTTTGTGCAATGATATTTTCATTCGAATAAATTCATGTTAAAACATTTGTTTTTCCAATTGTTTTCCCTTTTCGCTTTTTGCATGAAATTGGTGATCACAAAAAACCTTTAAAAACAAGAATAAAAGCAATCTTTTCATCTGCATAACGATTGTCTTGTTTGATTTTCAAAAAGCTTTTCATATCAAAATCATTATGCAGGTTGTTTCTCAAACCCATTAAACATAATGATCGGACGTCATCTCCCAATTTTGAATTCCCTGTATTCGAAGCGGAAGAAGATGATGTTGAAGGGATTCCTGACGGTATTTCCCGACTTCTTGAGCAAGAAAAGAAGATCACTCAGCTGCATCTCGAGAATCAGCATAACAACCAACTGGGGCATAACAAAAAAAAAAAAAAAAAAAAAAAAAAAAAAAACAAACAATAAAAAAAAAAAAAAAAAAAGAAAGAAATAAAAGAAAATAGCACCCTCAAAGTCCCAAGTTGACTGATGTTGAATTCGATCAAGAAGAAGAGATCAACTGCCATGTGTCATGGTCAGTTATATCAGCAGAGAGTGATGAAAGCATTCGACAAGAAGGTCAAGTCTCGAGTTCTGAGAAAAGGACCGTGTGCTCAAGAAAGTTTTGTCTTTCGTGCCCGATTCCAGGGGCAAGTGAACCCCCAAGCTATGAATGTCCATATGTTGTCAAGAGAGCCTCTTCAGGCAGTGTTCTGACACTTACAACAATGGATAGAAGTTCACTCGTCCTGTGAATTCCCGATGCAGTCAAGAAATACTTCGCCTAAAACAAAAAAGCAGAATAGCTCGCTGAGTCGAACACCCCAAAGGGCGACTTAGGCAAAAAGGAGCGTCTCGGTGGATTGAAAACCCGAAAGGGCGATCCAGGCAAAAGTTAGAGACATTGAAAAAAAGAGAATGTGCATCCCGCTAGATTGAACACCTCACACTGGGGCAATCTAGGCAAAAATTAGGGATTTGGCAAGTAACTGCATCTTGACAAGACTGTGCTCTATATCTGTCATCCGTCAGGGATTCTCGATTCATCGTCGACTGAAGCTTTGAATACATCGAAAATTCAGAATGGTAGAGGAAAGGTCATTATGTTCAATGTAGCCCTCTCCAATATATATCATCGATTTCAAACTTGTACAGATCCATGGAGTCTCGCCCTTTGCAGACTACCATTCCATTACATCTATTTGAGCTTTTACCCAATTATTTGCACTCTTATTTGTTTCAACTCAACAAACGTTTTGCATGTTTTAATTGATAAAGTATCATTGTTTTCAAAATAAACAAATTTTTCACAAAATTGTTCTTAAACAAAGTGAACATTCACAATGATGGAAGAATACTTAGGAGACCCACAGTGCTCTCCCGGGGGTGGTATGATTACCGACAGGTAAGACAATTGTTCGTATCTCGAGCATGACTGTATCTTTGTCCTGCAGAACCTCGTATGGTCTCTCCTCAGTGAAGTTGCCCGATGCAGTGTCGTTTGAAGTTATTCATCTTCATGTTCCCGGCAGTACAGATTCTTCCTCCAAATCCCTGTTAGCTCTATTATGGGGCATCCCCAGTAGAGTGCTGTTTGAGCCCTATCGTGGGGCATCCCCAGCAAGTTTGCTGTTTCGGACATTATTGTGGGGCAGCTCCCCTAGCAGAGTGTTTACTGAAGACTTCAACTTTCGCCTCTCCAGCAGAGCAGTCTTCATCTCCCCCCAGCATGGGTGCTTTTCTTGGAAGATTCAGTATTTGGAGGATCGACATCCCCGTAATCCGGCATTCCCTCAGATAGATCCCCCAGTGGAGTTGTTCGCGTAAGGAGCTTTATCAATGCTTTTGTATTTCTCATCAGAGATCTGGTTGCTTCTCGGTATCTCAGATTTTCATCACGAGTTGTTGTGGCGCATCCGCCTGTATGTTGAACTCTTTTCTCCGGTTGTGACCGACGATCCCTCCGGAAACCTCTGGTGGTCTTTCTCCCCTGCAGGATGATGATTGTTCCCTATTGTCCCAGTCTCTAGTGGATTTTCTTGGCTCTCTGGTGACTTCGGTCTTGCTCTCCGGATGATCGATTCCCGGACCTGTGGTTTGAGCATGTCTGTTTGTCAACATTCATCATACATTTTAGGTATAAAGCATACATGCATAATCATAGCATTCGGATACTCATGTTGCAGCTGTTGCCATGTATCTGTTGATTGTTGCCTCCTGCTGTTTGGTGATAAGAATCTCTCCAGTAGATTTTCCTCTAGCAGATATGGGTGTGTCTGATCTCTCCATGTAGAGCCAACCCCTTAAGCAGAAAGTGTCTATCCTTTCCTGCCATTTCCCCACTGAGATACATCCTCGTGGATGACGGTTATTTCCGTTCCCTCCCTACACGGGATGGGTTCTCCCTATTGAGTTCTTTCCTCATTAGGATGAGTCTTATTTCAGTCTGCCTTTTTGGATCGATCCTAAATTGGCTACCCGTTGACTGTCTCTTGTGCTCCCCTGGGGCATAAATGAGTAGTCGCTCACTAACCGGCACTCGTTCATTTCATCCTCAGCGGAATTTGTGGCCTCTACCTACAAACCGGTAGTTGTAAGTCCTATCTTCGTGGTTTTCTACCCACTAGCTGGTAGTTGTAAAATCCCATTTTCATCCCCTTGTTGGAGTTGACCGTTTGTGCTCATCCCGATGATGACTGGTTACTTTTCCATGGGCCTCTACCTACAAACCGGTAGTTGTAAGTCCTATCTTTGTGGTTTTCTACCTACAAACCGGTAGTTGTAAAATCCCACTTTCACCCCCTAGCAGAGGTAACCTTTGTGGTTCATTCTGTTTGTTGGCCTCTGCCTACAAACCGGTAGTTGTAAGTCCTATCTTTGTGGTTTTCTACCCACTAGCTGGTAGTTGTAAAATCCCACTTTCATCCCCTTGTTGGAGTTAACCCTTTGTGCTCATCCCGATGATGACTGGTTACTTTTCCGTGGTTTTCTGCCTACAAACCGGTAGATGTAATCCCCTCTTTGTGGTATTAATGGTCTTGTCCCCTTTGGATACTTGCCTTGATCAAGCAGTATTGTCCCCATTGGGCCTTCCCTTTCCTTTTGGATATTTGCTCCGAGTTGGCAACTTCATCCTCTTTTGATTGGTCATCTTTGCATACCTAGTCCTGGTACCGATGCCTTTCTTTTCGGTCGTTTATCCATTTAACAACCTATAACCCGGTTATGGATAATCTTCCATGCGAGGTTATTATCTACGTTTTGACGGCTATAGATAATATATCTCATGCACTCTTTGGTCAATCTTTCGATTGTTATCTCCAGCAGAGTAAGATTCGTATTCCTTGTGGAATCGAATGTCCATCCTTTGACAAGACTGCTTTTCTAGCCCTCTTCAGGATGTTGAGTGTTTTGGAACACAAACCAATTCACGCTTTGGCACTCAGGCCGATTTTCCGGTATTCAGACCGAAGGAGTTTCCGATGATCAGGTCGATGTACTCATGGCACTCAGGCCAATTTTCCGGTATTCAGACCGAAGTGGCGTTCAGGCCAATTTCCGATTTTCAAATCGAAGAAGTATTCCTCCTCTCCGTTGGTGTCGGTAAATGCCATTGTTTCGGTGTCGGTAAACATCGAGTCTCACCCAGTCATCGGTAAATGTCTGGTCATTTTTTGGTGTCGGTAAACGCCATTGCTTCGGTGTCGGTAAACATCGAGTCTCACCCAGTCATCGGTAAATGTCTGGTCATTTTTCGGTGTCGGTAAACATCGAGTTTTTCCTTCAGTCATCGGTAAATGTCTGATAATCCCCCAACAAAAATCCCCAGTAGAGTCATCTATAAATGTCCTATCTGGTTTTCAGTGGCAAATATTTGTTTGTCTCTTCCCAATAAATTTCTCATCCCCAGTCATCGGTAAATGTCTGGTCATTCTTTTTGTCGGTAAACATCATCTTTCGATGTCGGTAAACATCGAGTCTCATCCCAGTCATCGGTAAATGTCTGGTCATTCTTTGTTCTCTTGTTAATAAAATCAATATCCCCAGAAGTCGTCGGTAAACGTCTTGTCTGGTATCACCACAAAGATTTTGTTCCTCCCCAAGCGGAGATGCCATCGGTAAATGGCCCAGTTTTCTTCGATATCGGTAAATATCGAATTCCCAGTTGCAGCAGCCATCGGTAAATGGCCTGGATATCGGTAAATATCAGGTTTGCTTTGAAGCCACCATCGGTAAATGGTTTTGTTTTTCATCAATCTGTTTCCCAGCAGCCATCGGTAAATGGTCTTGCTGAAAGTTGATATCGGTAAATATCAAGTTTTAACCATCGGTAAATGGTTTCACCTTTTCAGAAGTCTGTTTTCCCAGCAGCCATCGGTAAATGGTCTCGCTGAAGTTGATATCGGTAAATATCAAGTTCTCAGTTTTTAACCATCGGTAAATGGTTTTGCTTTCCTGAAGTTGTCATGCAGTTGTCATCGGTAAATGACGTGGTTCTTCTTGTATTATATCCAGTCGGTGCAAATTTCTACGGTTCTTTTGTATTCAATCCCTGTTTACCCTGAAAGTCTGACAGCCACTGCTATCATCCGTTCGGGTTCCCAGCTGATTGAATAGGGGCAGCTGTAGCACCTCAAATTTGCACCTATCATTGTACATACATTCTCATATTAGGTCATAGCATATCATGGTCCATTGCATAGCATTGCATTGTCCCAGTTGCCTCAAGTGCAAGCCAATCAAGAAATTAGGTCAAACTGATCAGGAGATCAGTCAACCAAGCAAGCAAGTGTGTTTTCTATTGAGCCAAGGCCCTAGGGTTGGTCCCATTTGTTCACATGACTTGGAGGTCCATTTGAAGTGTTTAAGTCAAGGGTTGGATGTCCAGAAGTCATCAGTTCATGCACAATCAGTCAGAAACCCTAGAAAGTCAAACTTGGTCAACTGTGGTTGATTTTATGGTTTTGATGGATGGATTTGGTTTGAGAGAGCTTATTCATGTCCCAATAGGCCTCATATATCATGACAATCAATATCATTGAAGAATTTGAAGCCAAACAGAAAATTTCCAAAAATAGAAACTGGACCTGTAATTTTAACTGCCAAAAATGGAAACTTCTTGATCCCAAACTTACATCATGATACAAGCTTCAAATGAATTTTTGCCCAACATGAAAGTTGAAGATCTTGTTCTCCCATTTCCAAAAAGTCCAAGAACTCTCAATTCCCATGTATGGTTGTCAAGATATGATCAAATCATTTTCACAAAATCTTGAACTTCAAAAGGCCATATCTCTCAAACCATTTGGCCAAAATTGGTGAGGTTTTTTCCTACAAATCACATTTAACCTCCTCTTTCCAAAAATGTAAATTTCATGCACCAAAACATCACCATGCAAAATGGCATTTTTGGACTTGTCTTCATTAATTTCAAGTGTGGAAAAAAGTTGACTTTTTGATTTAGCCTTTTTTAACACATTTGGCCATTTGGGACTTGTTTAGAATGTTATTTGAAACTTGTCCAAGGCCCAAACTCGGCCAGAACTTGCACACCCCATGTGCATATGTTGAAAATTAGCAAAAGGAGCAAATTGAGTCATTTGAGATAATTGCAATTAGCACTTGATTAGCAATGTTAAACAGAAGTATAAAAAGATATTTTCTGTCATTTGAACCCTAGTAGCAGCCATCTATCAGACAAAAAAACTCATTCTCTCAAAATCACCATTTTTCTCACTTTGAAATTTTCTGCAAAAAACTCCAAAGAACCACGAGTCACCTTCATTGTTCCATCACCTGGACATCATTTAGAAGCCATTTGGAGCATCAAACCCCAACTGTACAACCGTTTTCGTGTTCTGTTTCCTCAAGCTTCCAACAATGGCAGATGTGGTTTTGAGCTGGATTCAACATAGTTAAACTTAAAGTCCTCGAGCATTCATCATTTGGAGCTACAAGCTTCATCTGTTTCATTACATCACAGCCAAACAACAGCCATTTCATCACTGAGCTTCACTTTTGGTTAGTTTTCGATTCACTTATTTTCCAAAATTATGCCCTGCTTAGGATAGATCTCTCTTTGCTGATTCTAATGAACTATGGATTGCATGAAATGGTTGAGTATTCACCGATTTATAAGGATTTAAAGCTTGCTACATGAACTTGTTCTTGCTTCTTTCTCTTTTGTGAGCTCGAATTAATGATAATGGATACTATATTATGAATGTGCTTGGTTTGCTGTTTCGATTGCCATGCTTGTTGTTAATTTCTGGGAACAAATTTTTGCTGCGATTTTAGGAGATGATGATGAACACTGTACACGCTCAAACCCTAAACACTGTTCAAAACCCTAAAATTTCCCAGAACAATTGAAATGCGTTTGGTTGCTGTCCCGTGTTTCTGCATGAGGGATTTACTGTTCCATAGCCATGCTGAATCGCTGCTTGACACATCTCCAGGTGCTACGCACCGTTTCATTTAAGTGAGCCGAGATTTACAAGAATGCCCCACGGTTTATTTAATAATTCAAATTAATCCATTTAATTTCACATATTATTTCACTTTGATCATCATTTTTGCAAAATTCATAACTTGTTCATTTCAATTCCAAATCCAGTGGGAATTTTTGCATCATGTTCATATGATTGTCTAGTTTTTTATCATTATTTTTCCAGATTTTTTTGATCAGTGAATTTTAAATGGCCTTAGGGTTTGTAGAATGTGACCAAATATTGTACATCTTGCCAAAACCATTGTGAAATTGTGATGATACATCCTTTTGATCTGAATTTTTTGTGCATAATCTACACTCATTCATGCTTATTTTGGTGTAAAGATCATGATTTTAGCTTATGTGGTTTGAGAGTTGTGATTTTTTGAAGTAGGGTGTGACAACTTGTGTCACACCAATGATATGCCATTTCATGATTTTTGATGACATGCTTCCTGTCCTCCAATTAATGTGAAATTTTGCATGAACCTTCTCTCATATGTCTAGTTTATGTGTGAATTTTCTTGGATTTAAATATGCCATTTCTTATTTGTTTGAGATTTTTCTTCCCTGCCTAGTCAAATGTTGACTTTGTGTGACACATCTTGCCATTCCATTTGGGAAATTCTCATATCTTATTGGATGATCATGAAATTTCACATGTGCATACTAGACATCTTAAGCTTTGCATTGGTGTTAATCCCATTCATTTCTCATCTGTTTTCATTTAATTATGATTTTTTGAAGTTGATACATGTTTGTTTGACTTCTTTGTGCTTGCTTGAATTGGTTTTGACTTTCTGATTTTAATTGACCATCTTACCATGATCCAATTGAGCTGAAATTTCATATGCATGTCATGTTATGGATTTTGATTGAGCATGAATTATTTGGTGATTTTTGGAATTGACCATGTTTGGTTTTGAGCTAAGTTTTGCTGTTGACTTCATTGAGCATGTTCAAATTTGCTTTGACTTTATGATTTTCATTGACTGCCTTCCACTTGTCCAAATGTGATGAAATTTTACATGCTTACCATGCTAGGTGCTAGGATTGATCATGATTTATTTGTTGATTTTTGAAAATGTTTGAGTTGACTTTTGATGCAAGTCATTCTGTTGACTTCTTTGAGCTCTCCCTTGCCATGCTTTGACTTCCTTTGCTTGTGAATTGATGATGATGCATAATATGAATGTGAACCCAATTGGGATTGTTTCTTGATTGATTAAACATGATTTTGAATGCTTGCCCTTTGCTGTTTTGATTTTTTCATTCTCTTTTGACCCTAGGCTTGTCCTAGTGGTCCAGTTACTTACTATTGAGCTTATGTTTTCAGGTTGAACACCAAATGACCAATGAGATCAATTTCTTTTGATTAAGCTTGATTATATATCATGTGTTAACCTCTTTATTTTGTAGGTGGTATGACTCATATGATTTGAGTCTTGTGCTTTGCACATTTGTCCCTCTGTGTTGACTGTTGTTTCCCATTTCCTTTTGCTTTGACTGTTGAAATGTGTACTGATTTGTTTGACTATTTCAGGTACCATTAGTTGCTTAAGTTCTTTGAACTTGCTTTGCTTTGCTATTTAGCAACTTGCTTGAGGTATAATTCCTTTTTCTTCATGTAGTCTGGAAGACCTGGCCTGTTACTTGGCCAGGCAACTGTCTGAAGTCCTCCTTAAGAGGCAATGTTTGTGTATGTTTAATTTGTCCTTGTACAGAGTCAAAGACCTCCTAAGTGAAGAGGCAATTGGCAGAACCAAGGGATAAGCAACCTATCCCCTGCTATTCAGTGTGTCTTCTGTTTCGCTCACACCACTGTGTTGATGCATTACAGATAAAAACCCAAGATCTTGTGCAATTGCACAGTTGAGTCAGTATCAAATGTGTAGAAGGGTTCCCACTTTCTGAACCCACACATTCTTGTCAAATGCTCTCCCTGGCCAGGGATAAGAGCAATGAGGCACACCCCTCATCTCCTTTCATCTGCTTCACCTTGGCTCTCAATGTCAAGGTTAAGAGCACCATCACCCATTTCCAGAGGTTTGTTTGTTGAGGTTGATATGACCCCTCGACTAAAACCTAACCCTTGTGTGAGCCCCTTGTATGTATA
Source organism: Lathyrus oleraceus (assembly GCF_024323335.1). Taxonomy (NCBI): domain Eukaryota; kingdom Viridiplantae; phylum Streptophyta; class Magnoliopsida; order Fabales; family Fabaceae; genus Lathyrus; species Lathyrus oleraceus. The sequence goes on from NC_066579.1 coordinate 372,614,534, forward strand.
TAGTGCGTGCTACCTGTGCTTGTACGTTTGTTTGACTTGCTTCCTGTGCAAGTTAGGTTTAGTTTAGACTAATCCTTGTTTGCTCTCGCCCTCGTTGCGATCGAGCCTTTTCCTTTCTCTCGCCCTCGTTGCGATCGAGCATTTTCCTTTCTCTCGCCCTCGTTGCGATCGAGCCTTTTCCTTTCTCTCGCCCTCGTTGCGATCGAGCCTTTTCCTTTCTCTCGCCCTCGTTGCGATCGGGCCTTTTCCTTTCTCTCGCCCTCGTTGCGATCGAGCCTTTTCCTTTCTCTCGCCCTCGTTGCGATCGAGCCTTTTCCTTTCTCTCGCCCTCGTTGCGATCGAGCCTTTTCCTTTCTCTCGCCCTCGTTGCGATCGAGATTTTCCCTTTCTCTTGCCCTAGTTGCAATCGAGACCTTTGTCCCTCTTTAGCCGAACTACGGCAACTCTGATTCTCATGTCCAGATGAGATACGTAGGCACGAGATGCGATGTCTTGTCGAGTTTGACTAACAACTAACACTAATTCTTTTTCTCTCGCCCTCGTTGCGATTGAGACCTCCCCTTTCTCTTGCCCTAGTTGCAATCGAGACCCTTGCTTCATGTGCAAGTTAGCTAGAAACCTTAACTTAGGGACGATTTTGCATGATAACATCTAGGCTCGAGTCGTAGTCTCCCTAGAGTTGTGTCTCCCTCTGTTATCTGGTTAGGCTAAATCCTTTATCCCTGCGTAGGGGAACTACATCGCCCTGATCTTCATACCAGATGAAGTATGTAGGCAGGAGATTGAGCTGATCTCTCCGGGCGCCCTTTTTCTTTTTCAACCCTTTGTGTCTTAACCACCCTTGTGTGTGTTTGTTGGTTTGGATGCTGATGTAAGCCCAGTGATTGGCATTCAGGCTCCATGTTTGCCTTCTTGTGTGTTTTGGTTCGGATGCTGATGTAAGCCCAGTGATTGGCATTCAGGCTCCATGTTTGCCTTCTTGTGTGTTTAGGTTCGGATGCTGATGTAAGTCCAGTGATTGGCATTCGGGCTCCATGTTTGCCTGTGTGTGCCTTGTTTGTGTTTGTGTGCGTGTCAGCCGAGCTACGAATGCTCTGATTCTTCTCTCGTCCGAGAAGATACGTATGCATAGGATGCGACATCCTAGCGAGCATGTGTCGTTTCCCCAGTCCGAACTACTTCGACTCTGATGTCTATGCCTGATAGACTAAGTAGGCCCAGGATGCGACATCCTGCCGAGTCAGTTTCAGTCAGTTTCTCGTGTCTCTTTCAGCCAGTGTGTGTGTGTTTGAGCAGTGTTTAGCAACCAATATTCTTTCCTTTTGTGCGTGGATCCCGTAGAGTACTACGGATGCGTAGGGGTGCTAATACCTTCCCTTCGCATAACCGACTCCCGAACCCATCCTCTTTGGTCGCGAGACCATGTTCTTTCCCAGGTTTACTCTGAGCGTTTCCTTTCCCTCTTTTGGGATAAATAACGCACGGTGGCGGCTCTGTTGTTTCTTTCTTTTCCCGCCGGTTCTTCGCGTAATGCGACACGGTGGACTGAAAACCCGAAAAGGGGGTCCAGGCAAAAGAGGGATTGAAACGAACAACTGCGTCTGGCATGATCGTTTGCGCTTTGGTTAAAGCATCATGGATAATGCCCGGTAGGGATCAGTCGGAAGCGTCTTGTTCAGAAGGCAGAAAGCACGGAGAGTCTGAGGACATATGGGGTGTAACCGAGTTGGAACTCGATGAGATTACGGGTTTCACATTGCCATTAGGATAGATTTTTCTTTTTGTGCGCAATTACCTCTTTTCAGGAATTGCTTCCTTTGTATTGCTCAGTTTGAGCCACGCAATTTTCAATCAATAAAATGCATATTCAGTCAAATAAATTTGTTTTTGTCTTTCACTACCGCTTTGATTGCAAAAATATCCAGATTATTGTGATAAAGAATTTTGCATTTTTAAGACATACAGGTCCCTTCCAATGCATGCTATAAGATTGAAAGCTTGAAATCTTATTCGGAAGGTTGAGTGACCCAAGTGTTGAAATCTTGACACGCCTGGGGCATGGTTTTATCTAACGATCTATTTTGCAGGAACTGTTAGATATTTTCACTCACTTGCAGGTTGTGATGTGGAAGCTTGTCGACAAAAAACAAATCCCCGTGGGAGTTCAATCAGGGACGAATGTATGAAGGAATGACGAAGAGACGTTGAGACGTACGCCGATCCTTGAATGATAATCAAGAAGACTCTTCAAAGTCGGAAGACTGGAAAGTCTGTAGAAATTCCCCGCAGAGTCCAATCAGGGACAGGCGAGTTGAAGGAACGGTGAAGAGACGACGAGAGACGTACGGCGACCCTTGGAATTAATCAAGAAGACTCTTCAAAGTCGGAAAACTGAAATTTCTATATAAGTCCCAGGAGTTCGCTCTCTGTCGAGCGCGGAGCGATTGGGAATACAAGATGATGGAGCAGAAAAGGTCAAGACGAGTCTGGGAGTTCTCAAAAGTGGAAAGATGATACGAGATTGGGAGGCGGATACCGTGGTTCGACGAGTCGACGGGTGTTCTGTACCAACTTTTCTCATTTCCCAGCTAAGTCTCCAAGCAGAGTTGTGAGGGCTAACTCCCCAGCAGATCCAAGGTCTATGGTTCCCCTAGCCGAGTCAGGATGGTTATCCCCGACAGGTTTAAAACGGTGTTTCTTCAGCAGCCAGGCCTGGAGGTTGCTATTCCCCGAGTGGAGCGGGTTTCAATGAAATATATCTCCAGCAGTGTATCCTACGTGTGGATTGGAGGGGTTGTCCCCAGCGGAGTAACATTCGTTTCCCCTAGCAGGGTCAGGATGGTTATCCCCGGCAGATGACAGATCGATGCTTCCCCAGTCGCCAGGCCTGGAGGTTGCTGTTTCCCCAGCAGAGCTATCTGTGGGCTTTTCCCCAGTGAAGTCGCCAGGGGTCTGTAAGGGTTTCCCCAGAGCAGAGTCGAGATTGATATCCCCAGCAAGTCAAAAACTGTTGTATCCCCACAGAGCGTTGGTGGTTCTTATCCCCAGCAGTTTCCTGAGCGGATTGGGTGCAAAGGAGGTTCTTCCCCAGCAAGGGTTACCTTTTCCTAGCAGCAGCAGTGCTATTCCCCAGCGGGGTGGAGATCGGAGAATTGACGAGTTCCTCAACGGAGTGTCTCGTGCTCCCCAGCAGAATCCCTTGAGGGGGACGCTTTTTATGCATTCATCATGTAGAATAAGCATAGCATGTTGCATAGAAAATAAATAAATCGCGTAGCATTTCCATCATTATGGAGCATTACGCAGAAAAAGCCAATCATGCATCATGTCAAGCATACGCTAGTCTCAAGCCGTGGTATTTGTTTGAGAGGTGGTTTTGCCCAAAGGTGAAGGTGTTACTCTGAAGAGTTTTGGCATCGTGATTTTGAATCGAAGTTTCTGTCAAGCAGAGATGGGAATGTTAATCAAAGAAAGTGTTGGGGTTCGAAAAAACAAGAGAGAGTAATCCCAGCTAAAATGCAAAGTGTTCGTTGGCTAGGGTTGAAGGAAAGAACAGCCGGTTTGTGGGTTGTTATTCCCAGCATGGGCCTGTGGCATGTGTGCTGGTTCATTTATCATTGTTTTGTTATCTTCGCTGATACTGATAGATATGAAGAGTTTTCCGGTGTTCAGACCGAGGCGGTATTCAGACCGAAGTGGCGTTCAGGCCAGTTTCCAATTTTCAGATCGAAGAAGTTTCCGACGATCAGGTCGAAGTACTTACGGCATTCAGGCCAATTTTCCGGTGTTCAGACCGAGGCGGTATCCAGACCGAAGTGGCGTTCAGGCCAGTTTCCGATTTTCAGATCGAAGAAGTTTCCGACGATCAGGTCGAAGTACTTATGGCATTCAGGCCAGTTTTCCGGTGTTCAGACCGAGGTGGTATCCAGACCGAAGTGGCGTTCAGGCCAGTTTCCGATTTTCAGATCGAAGAAGCTTCCGACAATTAGATCGATGCAGCTTGTGGCATTCAGGCCAATCTCCCGGTATTCAGACCGAAGTGGTGTTCAGACCAAAGTGGTGTTCAGACCAAAGTGGTGTTCAGACCAAAGTGGCGTTCAGGCTAATTTTCCGGTATTCAGACCAACATCAATATTCTCATGTTCCGGTGTTCGGTATTCAGACTAACGGGCGGCGCTCAGGCCGTAGTTATCTTGGTGTCACTAGTTATCCAGATGTTTCTGTTTCGGTATTCAGGCCGACTGTTCTCCGTACCAGACGGTTTTTCTCCCAGAGATTGCTTCTTTGCCGATTCTGACAGGCATTGTTAATTATCTCCCATCAGAGTGCAAATTGTCCGTCTGTTCTTGGTATTCAATCACTCTTCATCCTGATCATCTAAAAGCCAAGGCTATTCATATCGACAGGTTCACAGTGGATTGAATAGGGGCAGCTGTAACACCTCAAAATTTGCCCTCCTCTCTTGGGACTAGTTTAACATATTGCATATCATTTTAGGTCATTAGGCATTGCATATTGCATATCATGTGGTTACATTGTGCAAGTCATCCTCCTAGGTCTTGATCAGAAGATGAAGAGGTCATGATGCAAGCTAGGGTTTCATTGGACTGGATCACTAACTATCTGAGGGTGGTGGTTCAAATTAGGGTTTTGTTTCTCAAGGGGATTGGTTTTCATCTTAGTTGCAATGACACATCATCATCATCATGATTTTGATATCATCCAAGAGGTGTAAGTGTTTGATCATATACCTTGAGATTAGGGTTTTGACCACTGGTCAACCCTAATCAGTTGCATTGGGCCAATCAGGGCATGGCATGGAGATGGGGTCTACAATGGATATGGGGATCATCACATGATTATATTGAGCTTATGGAGGCTAGGGTTGCATCCTTGATCCATTTCATCAGAAGTTTGAGGCTCAATTTGATCAGTGCATTGCCAAATTCATCTATCAGTTGAAAAAGTCAACTGTAGTCAACTGTGCTTGATTTTATGGATTTGGAGGTGGGAGAGAGTTGGATACACTTCATTCATGTTGAAATAAGTTTCATTTGACATGTCAAAGCTCAAGAATGAAGAAAATAAAGTCAGAACAAAAATTGCCAAAAATAGAAAGTGACTTGTAATGGAAGTTTCCAAAAATGGAAAGTTTTTCACCACAAAATTACGTGTCCAAAAAAGCTTCAAATGAAAATTTGTTCAACATGAAAGTTGTAGATCTTGCTCTCACCTTTCCAAAACGTCCAAGAACTTGAAATTCCCATGTATGGTTGGCAAGTTAGGGTCCATTCATTTTCCAAAAATGCCTATAATCAAAGTGGCATAACTTTCACATGGAATGTCCAAAATGGATGATCTTTTTATGATCAAACCCCATTTCACATGTACTTTCATGGTGTATGGTCCAAATTCATCAAAATTGGTCAATGCAAAAAGTCAAATTTCAAGTGGACTTAAGTGTATTTTTGGTGTGAACATGTGATTTTGAGATTTACAAGGCCAATTGACATGAGACCAATGCCAACACACTCCAAATGCCATTTAGAAGTTGTTTGAGCTGTCATCTTGCTGTCACATAGCCAATTTGGAAAGGTCACTTTTGCCCTTGCATTAAGAAATCACATTATGCTAATCTTCCAAGTTTTTGCTAATTGAGATTAAGAAGTGATTAAAGCATTGATATAAATGGCTAATTGTAACAGAAATGTTAATCACAATTGCACATTCCAAGAAATCTAACAAACTTTCCCTCCATTTTCTCAAAATCCTCTCAAAATTCATCAAGCATTTTTCAACTTTTCTCCATCAATTCTTCACCAAATTGAGTGATTCCTTTTGATTCGTGCTCCATGAACTTCAATCTCCATCTGTTTTGCCAAGCCATTGCCAAAAAACTCAAGAATCGTGACTGTTCATGTTGTGCTCATCAATGGTGATTTGATAATTCTTGCATCCGGAGCAACCTTGAGCCAAGATAGCTTCTCCAATCATCTTCCTACACCACAATCATCATCTGTTTGGAGTTTTAGCATCGTGAATCATCAAGATTTATCACTGTTTCATCATAAGGTGATTTTTTCGAATCTCTCCATTTCTTGAATTGCGACATGCGTTTTGTAGTTTATTCATCATAGAGCATCATGCAAGTCGTGGTTTGTGGATTGGTTAAGCGTAGAGAGAGATATATTGATTTGAATGTTTGGATGTGAATCTTAAATCGCCCGATCCCGTTGCTACAGTGAGAGTTAGGAGAAATCATTAGCATATTTGTGATCTAGGTTGAGAGACGGTTCTTTTGGTTATATGCTTGTTGATTTTGGTGGAGATTGGTTGTTCATCATTTCTGGAATTTTCTGCATTTTCTTGTTGAAGAACACACCAAAACGCATGCTAGATCTTTGAATTCCAATTGCCTTGTTTGAATGTTGTTTGGCGCGCCTCTGAGCCAATCAGGAAGCGCCTTCGCTTATAAACCAAACGACGCCGTTTTGGCCAGTGGCATTAGTATTACAAAAATGCCACTGGCGCCTTTAATTTACATTATTTCTTTATTTCTTTTTCATTTGTTTTTTAATTTTGGTACATGATCTTAGAAAATTCATAGAGACCTCAAAACTTATCCAATTTTGGTGAGATTTTTTGCATTGTTCTTCTTGTAATGTGTAGAATTTTATCATGATTTTTGTGGAATTTTTGCACGTGTAGAAAATTAATTGGCCTAGGGTTTGTTGGATGTTGTCACATTTGTGTATGTCTTACCATATCCTTCATGAAATGATGATGCTTTCAAATAAATGGATGAAAATTTTTGTGCTTGTTCTGGGCATCTTGATGGTGATTTTCATGTAGAGTTTGTGATTTTTGGATACGTTGTGAAGGAGTTATGAATTTTTGAATTAAGGTGTGACAATTTGTGTCACACCAAGCTAGGTCAACTTCATGATTTTATTTAAAATACTTAGGGATGTTGATTTGAGCTGAAATTTTGTGTGGATGATCATTGTTATGTCAAGATTACATGAGAATTTTTCTGGAATTGTTGATGTCATTTTCTAATTGATTGATAATTTTCTTCTCTGTGTGCTCATTTTGTGACATTGTGTGGCATATGTTGGTAATTCATTTGTGAAATTCTCATATTGTATTGGATGAAGATGAAATTTGGTGTGAGCATTGTAGGCACATTATAGGACATTGTGGTTTTGATCCCATTCATTTCTTAATTGTTGTCACTGTTTTTTGATTTATGGAAGTTGATGTTTATGTTGATGCCTTATTTTGGCTTGTATAAATGTGTCTGGACTTCTTGATTTTCATTGACCTATTTCCTTTTGTCCAATTAAGCTGAAAATTGACATGCTATACGTTGAATGTGTCCTGTTTAGGTGTGAATTTTTGTGGAATTAATTGAATTGTTTTGGTATGGGTTTGATTGAGATATTTCTGTTTGGTCATTTGAAGTTGCAAATTGTATGTTTGATACTAAATTGTGCATGAAATGATAATGGTGATTGATATGAGCATGGGACCAATTGCATTTGCTTCTAATTTGTTTGAATGTGATCTTGGATAAATTTCACTTGCTGTTTTGATTTTTTCATCCCCTTTGGACCTTAGGCTTGGCCTAGTGGTCTAGTTTCTCACATTTGGTTTGGATTTTCAGGTTAAAAGTGCAAAAGGCTTAAGGAGAAAAATTCAAGTTGTAAATTAAGATTGTTTGATGTTGTAAACTAACATTGGTTTTGTGTTGTAGGTTTGATGCTTGAGCTTGAGCTCATGGCTTGCACTTGTGTGCATTAATTTGTGTTTGACTGTACAGATTAACATTTGCTGTTTACTGTTGGTTTGTCTGAGTACTGATGATACTTGATTGATTTCAGGTACATTAAGTCGCTTTAGTTCTTTAAGAACTTGCTTGCTGCTGCTTGGTTTTTAAACCAATTGAGGTAGACTCTCTTGTCTCCATGTAGTCTGGAAGACCTGGCCTGTTACTTGGCCAGGCAACTGTCTGAAGTCCTCCTTAAGAGGCGATGTCTGTGATTGTTTACTTTTGTGCCAAGCAGGTAAAGACCTCTATGAGGCAATTGGCGGAACCCAAGGGATATGCAATCTATCCCCCGCTATTCTGTTGAGTCGTCCCTCTGCTCACACCACTGTGTTGATGCATTGGGACACAAACCCAAGATCTTGTGCTGTTGCACAATCGAGTCAGAGTCTTGAGCGTAGAAGGTTCCCTTCATTCTGGACCCACGCTCCTTTGTCTGAAGCTCTCCCTGATCAGGGATAAGAGCTGTGAAGTCTAATCTTCACTCACCTTTCATCAGCTTCACCTTAGCCCCTCAATGGCAAGGTTAAGAGCTAACTCTACCTTGTACAGATGACTTGCCTCGGCAGTCCACCCTTGTTTGAGCCTCACTTGACTGGATATAGTGTGTGCTATGTGAAATGTTTGTTTTATTGTGATTGATGCTTGCATGCTTGCTTTCTTCCTGGATAGGATTAGCTTGTTGTTGTGCAAGTAGGTAAAAACCACAACATAGGTCAATGATGCATGATAACACTAGGCTCGAGTACAGCTCCCTGGTAGTGTGTCTTCCCTTGGTTTCTGGCTGGATTTTCTTTCCCTTTCAGGGGAACTACATCGCCCTAATCCTTGTTCCAGACGAGGTATGTAGGCAGGAGACCGTGCGAGGTCTCTCCGGGCACTTTTCTTTCTTTTTGTGTGTATGCTTGACAGTTATAGGCTCGAGTTCCCGACTCCCTATTAACTTGTTGGTTGTTGTGTGCTTGGAAGCTGGTGTAAGTCCATCGAGTGGCATTCGGGTTCCAGTGTGCGTGTGTTTGGTTCGGATGCCGATGTAAGTCCAGTGATTGGCTTTCGGGCTCCACGTTTGCCTTTTGTGTGTGTGTTTTGGTTCGGATGCTGATGTAAGTCCAGTGATTGGCATTCAGGCTCCATGTTTGCCTGTGTTTGTGTTTGTTTGTTTGGCGTGCGTGAGCCGAACTACGGCAGCTCTGATTCTCGTTCCAGACGAGATACGTAGGCATAGGACGCGATGTCCTAGCGAGCCCTCTTTCCCCTTTTCCCACCTGTGTTATTTTCAGTGTGTGTGTGATGCTTGTTTAGCAACCTTTTCTTTTTCTTAGAGCGTGGATCCCGTCGAGCACGACGGACGTGAGGGGTGCTGATACCTTCCCCTTGCGTAACCGACTCCCTTACCCTTTCTCTTTGGTCGCGAGACCATGCTTTTTCCAGGTTTCTCTGAGCGTTTCCTTTCCCTATCTTGGGATAAATAATGCACGGTGGCGGCTCTGTGTTGTTTTTGTTTTAGCCCGCTGGTTGTTTTTCGCGGATGCGACAATAGGTACTTTGTAGGATATTGCTTGGAGATGCAGAAGGATCATATGTAAAAATGTTTGGGCCTGTTTGTTAGCTGAGATTTCGACCCCAAGGTTGGATTAAGTATGATTGGCAAAGGAAATATGTTTAATATGTTTTGACTTTGTCACAAAGTATTTTGGGAGATCTTAGTCGAAGAGGTCCTTTATATAAGAGGGAAATGTTGGTTTTAGGACTTAGAAATATTTCAGAGCTTATACTGCAACTTCGGCAGGAGCAATACTAAGGTTGCATTTGACAAAAGGTTTTAAAATTTTAAATAGGATGATAATTGTCTTTTGTCCTTATCCATTTATCTAAAATGACGCGTGTAAAGCTTTGGCGAAGTGAAGGCATGCAAGCGAAACGTGTCATTTTCTAGAGAACAAACTGTTGATAGCGGTTATTTTCGACTTAGTATAAATATGGGTCTTAGTGTATAGGATTTATGTGTGTTCAATCATTGTACAAATACTCACAAATTACTCTAAGTATCTAAGTGTGTTTGAGAAACAAGTTCGTTGAGAATGTACGTATGAATCACCATATTTTCATTTCAATTAAAGTCATTTGCAGTTTATCAATTATTTTTTCCTATTGCAATTTACTTTGAAGTTCTTTATTGCAACTCTTTACAAATTCTGCATTTACTTTTAAACTTTAAACAACATTCTCAAATCATGGGCATTTTCGAAGTGTTCATAGACTTTCAAATATAATTTAACAAGAGCACATGTCCTAGGATTCACTAGTTAATCCTGTAAAGTAAACCATTTTTGGAGACCAAAGCTTGTTTACCAATTTTCACGGTAAACAAATTGGCACGCCCGGTGGGAAGGTGTTATTGTTAAAACATTTTTATTTTTGAATTTTTTTTGTATAAGTTCTTCATTCTACTATCTCTCTAATTTCGTTGCATGAGACTAAGAAGTGGTAAAATAGCCACAAACAACGAGGAAAGACTAAGGAGAGGATACATAAGGAGGATGGTGAATCAAAACCCTCTAAATAATAAAAATCCACCAAATAATAATGGAGAAGCACACCCTTCATCTTTGACAGGGGGAACTACGGTTGTAGCGTCTCTATCTAAACATGTATCATCCACGACAAGTACGAAGCTGTGTAGTCGATTTCCCAAAGTGGACCCATTTTGTCTTATGCAGGGACGCATGGTCCACCAGTTACCCCTCCTCCAGTGTGTAATAACTTATTTAGGCCTTATATGCCTGGATTCTCGATGCCTTTAAATGGTCGCGAACAACCTTATGGCATGCCAACTTCAATGATGGCAAGTTTGCACAATACATCATCAACGTTTATAGAACCAGTGGTAAACGCGACTTCGCCACTACAAGGATCCGGTTCAGGCATTAATAACATGGTTAGAATGAGTCAACACTTAGGGATGGGATTTCCCATCTAAACGTCCAATCTTACCAATAATTCTGCGACAGTAATAAGGCAGCAGATGGACGAAAGCAACCATTAAATGGTCCAAATGTTGGCTAACCAAATGGGTACAATTTTAACCCTTTGATCCAAAACACTACCCAAACGAACCCACAGATGACAGCGTAGATGACGCACATTGCTGATTTCTTTGGTGTTCCACAACCTCATCGACATCCCCAGAGGTAGTGGATGATAGAAAATCAGGGGATAGCTCTTGAAGAAGACCCCCACCATTAACCAAGTCCAACAAAACCAAAGAAACATACTCTAGATGAATGTGGTAAATCAGAGAGTAGGAGTCGAACCCCCTGGAGTCGAACCCCCAGGTCCTGAGCCACAAATCCCAAGGGAGAGACAACCAAGGGTAGTGATGGTGAATAGGAACCAAGATGATGAGAAGTCATACATCAAATTCGGCTTGATGATATGGCGGTAGACAATAACCTGGCAGCCATGGTCGAAATAATCATGGCATGAAATAGGATAAATGTTGGCCTTCATAGGCCAAATTACCCATCACCATTGTCTGAATATATTCTGCAATCAGAATTACCCCCTAGGTGGAAAGTCCCCGAGTTTACTAAGTTTTCTGGGGACACTAATGAGTTCACTATCGAACACGTGGCCAGGTACCTAATTGAAGCAGGGGAAGTTGCTAATAACGAGAACCTAAGGATAAAATACTTCTAAAGCTCCCTTACGAAGAATGCCTTTACGTGGTTCACCATGTTACTAGCGAATTAAATCCATTATTGGACTCAACTGGAAAGATTGTTCCATGAACAATTCTACATGGGATAGTTGAAGACCAGTTTTAAGGAATTGGACAGTGTTAAACAAAAATTCTATGAGTCAATAAATGATTATTTGGATAGATTCTGCTTGATTAAGGCCAAATGTTTTACACAAGTTCCTGAGCATGAATTTGTCGAAATGGCCGCTGGTGGCCTTGATTATTACATTAGGAAGAAACTGGATACCCAATATCTAAGGGACATGGCCTAGTTGGCTAACAGAGTTCTACATGTAGAACACCTGAAGGTTGAAAAAGCTAGGGCAAATAAGAATAACATGATGGAAAGGGTAGCCTACGTTAAATTGGATGAAGATGATCCAGAGACCTATAGTGGTCCTTTAAATTTCGACGAAAGCAAAGTTGACCTTGCTGAACTAAAGCAAGGACCACCTTATTCCTGCAAAGTCGTAGCGCCTTCGAATGGAAAAAACCTAGTTGAACCAGAAAAGAGTGATAGGTTCCCTAAGAAAACATACACCTTCAATGTCACCAAGTGTGACAAGATTTTTGATTTATTAGTTAAAGATGGTCAGATGGTCGTGCCTCTTGGTGCTAAAATACCTCCTCTAGAACAAAGAAAAAAGAGGGGTTTTCGTAAACATCATAATTTTCTGGGCCATAAAACTTCCTAATGTTTTCTTTTTAGGGATCTTAATGCAGAAGGCTATCAGTGATGAAAGGGTCAAGTTCGGAGACAAGTCAAAGTCTTAAATGAGGATCGATTCAGATCCTCTCGAGGTGGAAGACACCCACTTAACTGAACCATCTTTTGTTTATATGATGGGTGTGTTTAAGGGTTATGCAAAGGAAGTTGTAATGGTCGAAGCTACTGAAGGCTTCAACCAAGGAGTCACTGAAGGCTTTGACAAGAAAACCACATAGGGTTTCATTCAAGGAGTCACCAAAGTCTTCAACAAGCGAATCACTGAAGGTTTCAGTCAAATGATCACAACAAATTAAACTACTGAAGGCTTCATATAGATTAACAACAGAACTGAGGCCACTGAAGGCCTTAAAGTTAAGTTACAGAATTTAGACATCACTAAGGGTGCTAGGTTAGTGGTTAACATGGTCGAGGCGACCCAAGAGTCTGCAATGGAGGTTGACGAACAAAGCCTCAGGCAAGAGGAGTATGTCAAAGTGGCATCCCAAGCACGATGAAAGCTTGGTTGAATTCCTTCACCGGTGCTAGAGGAAGAAATCTGAGGTGATGATATGCCCAAGGTGCAGCTCAGTCTTTGATAGAAAGGCAGCAAAAAATGTCGAGGGGGTTCGACTAGCCAAAATAGGAGAAATTGGAGAGACATTATCAACCACTTTGCCTTCGACGGGAGGGGAGTAGCCAGAAAGCAAGAACAAGAAGGACCAGGACCCCGTCACAATAAACTAACCACCTTCAAGTCTACGACTGATGCCCCTAAGGGTAAGTGGGTGAAACCGATCGAAAAAAGGGAGTAAGGCCATAAGAAGTGGCAAAACTTTGAAGTAGAGAGAGGTTCCTCAATGGCATACTATAAGGAATTCCAAGCCTAAAAACAGTTAGCATATCGCTCTTAAAACTACAAAGGAAAACCCCTATATCAAGGTCTTAATGGAGGAGACAGCAAACAAGAAGAAAGGCTGAGCGAGAGGCTAGAGAAAAAGCAAAGGCTGAATCAAGTAGTAATGTACCATTTGAGCAGGACAGGAACAAAGAGAAGAATCCTGTCGAAAGGAAGCTATTTTCCTCTCAAAAGGAGGAATCTGGAGAGAAGTCTGACCAAGCAACAACAGAAGATGATATGCTGACGGATGATTTTGACACAAATTCAGAGCCATCATTGGATATCACTTGTAATGTGGTGTTTGTGTTGCCTAGGGAATACGACCAAGTTATGGAGACGAAGGAACCTGAGGATGCAACTGATTTGGAAATGGTAGGCCAGTTTGCTATTACATAATGAATAATGGATGCGTGGAAGAGAAAAACACATTTTTTAAAAGGCCAAACGAAGGAATGAATAACCACTTAAAACCTCTATTTATTAGGGGCAAAGTGGAAAACGTTGGAGTGAATAAAATATTAGTGGATAGTGGAGCAATTGTGAATTTGATGATGCATTACGTGATGAAAAGAATAGTAAAAAATTATATGGACACTAAACCCCATAATATGGTTTTGTCGAACTATGAGGGAAATGTTGGTACTACAATGTGATGGTGTAAGCCCTAGAGGCCAATACTTTTGGTACTTGTATCGAATTATTTATTAATAATAAAAGGCCTTTTCTTTATTATGTTTGTTTAATAAAGTTCCTAAAATAGCTAGTCCTTTTAATGTATCAAGTGTGACTTGATAATGAGATCCCATTAAATATAAGGACATTGTTCTTAAAGTATCCATAGTCGAGCTTTGTTGTGAAGTGGGGTAACATTAAAGCATTAAGACTATTATGTATATAGACTGATGATCACATCTCATGGATCATGGATAATGAGTTATCAAGTCTTAAACATAAGTATGAATTATAGGAGTAATATTTATACTGGATTGACCCGCTATGAAAATACTACATAGAATGTTATGCAAAGTGTCATACGTTATTCTCATGGTGATAGTGGTGTATACCACCCTTCGACCTGAAACCAATATAATTGCTAATGTCGCGAAAACCTACAGGGTCACACACAAAAGGACAAATTGATGAGAGATAGAGTAAATAAGGAACACCATAAGGTACGGTGCATTTAAGTGAATTGTATAACATCGTAAGGTACGATGCACTTAAGTAGAATATGAAATGTGGTAAGGTACCACGCACTTAAGTGATTTTTGGTATATCGTAAGATATGAGTCACGTACACTTAAGTGGGATTTTTATTGCAGCCCACACAAGTGATTCTATAAATAGAACCCTTGTGCAGAAGCATTTCATTAGATGAAATTTTGTTTCTCTCTCTCTCTCTCTCTCTCTCTCTCTCTCTCTCTCTCCCTTTCTCTCTCTCTCAGACATACACACACACACACACATATACACACTCAAAGCCTTCATTCGTGTGGACTGAGTAGAGGCGTTCTCACCATTCAACGCTCGTGATCACTCCTTAGATATGCATCAAAGGTTTCAATCGCCACAAGAGATAAAGATCTCTATCATTGATCATGCCCACTCGTAAGGATCACTAAAGGAGAATTTTTTAATTTCCGCTGCGTTTTGGATCACAATTTTCCTTTAGTGCTATCAGAGCCACTTACGAAACCATGCATCTGATAGCTATTTATTTTATGTATTTTCTGTATTAATACAATTAAAAGACAAAATGAATTAAATAATAAATGAGTAATTAAATTTGGCATCATGTGTGTATGATTTGGATGATTGATGTTGGCTATGCTTCGGAATCCGACGTTAGTATGATGAAGCAGCGATACATCGATCATCCATAGGTTACACAAATGAGATCGATCAATTTATATATATGATATAAGTAATTTTGATGCAAAATATGGTCTATATGATATATTGTTTCTATTTCGTTCATTCAAACACCTAATGATTGTTTTCCTTTGAGGGATCAATGGTTATTTACTTCAGAATTCGACATTAGTATGGTGAAGCAATGACGTGTTGATCAATCATACTGAATTATCAATCGAGGTGTGTTTGATAGTATGAAATTGCTACATTAGGGTTCATGACGGTACAAAGGTTGTGCTGTCAAAGAGTTATGCGATTAGGGTTGTGACTGCACAAGAGTTGTTCTTTAAAGTATCAAGTCTTGATGCAAAAAACAACATCAGTTTCAAATGAATTGTTCATTAGTGTAGCGGGGTATTCGTTACCATTAGAGATATTGACTAAATCCAAGGTAAACCATACAAGTCGAGTCGCCACCGCACTTCTATTTATCCAAAGGAATGGTTAGAAAGCGAACAAAAACCTAAAAGTTTTATCGAATCAAAAACTAGTAAATATGTCAGAGATCGGGGTAAGGGGGTTGGTTATGCAATGGGAAGGTTTTAAGCACCCAAAACATCCTAGGTACTCCTAGGGAGCCCTTTTCATAAGTGTTGTTCTAGTCTAAAGGGTGTAGGTATATCTAAAGTACTATTTACTAAAAGGAAGGTTAAAAGAAAATGACTCGCAAGGATGTCGCATCCACTGCCTACGTATCTCATCTGAGTATGAGAATCAGAGTCTTCGTAGCTCGGCTACCTATGGGTTAAAGAGAAGTGTGCTCAGTAAGACGTCGCGTCTTATGCCTACGTATCTCATCTGGAATGAGAATTAGAGCAAAACATAGTTCGGCTAACTACGGGAACAAGGGTCTCGATTGCAACTAGGGCAAGGGAAAGGGACGGTCTTGATCGCAATGAGGGCGAGAGAAAAGAATTGCAGCAAGGGCGAAAGCAAGCAAGGATTAGTTGTTAGTCGTCAGTCAAATTCGGGAAGACATCGCGTCTCGTGCCTACGTATCTCATCTGAACATGAGAATCAGAGTTGTTGTAGTTCGGCTAACTAGGGGTTAAGGATTGCCATCTGAGCATGGACTAACAAAAGAGGACACTAGTTGTGTCAAAGGAGGGTGGGCAGTATGTTCAACGTCCTAGCAGTAGGTGTCGCAGCTCGCTGAATCGAGTCTTAGGCAGTTACCTCTTTGCAATAGAACGGACTGACATGCCACAAGATCGGAGACGCACGGAAGGTCTAAAAGTGGGGAAGCTCTGCTCTAGAGTTGTCATGCAATATGGACCTATGTGTTAAGATTTACAAAGGGGAACATTTACCTAATGTTAGCATGCAAAGAATAAGGGAATTCTACCTATGTTATCATACAAAGAGTTCTACCTAATGGGTGCTACCTAAACGGAACAAGAGTCGACGGATGAAGCACGGAGAGGAGTTACGGATAAGGGTAGATGGCGATGCTGAAGGCAATCGACTTACAGGTAGATGGCGATGCCTGAGGCAATCGACTTACAAGAGGATGGATGAATGTGTGCTGGTTCTGTTAAGTTTTGAAAATGATTACTCGACGTTGGATCGAGCTTTTGATCTTGTTTTGAAATGGTTATCTCGTTTTAATTCTTGTATTAACAGGTGGCTAAAGAAATAAAGAAATAAATATTATACACTTTATGGGAGAGGGGTACATTTATTATGAATGGGGATTGTTCATGGCAAACAAACAATAAGAATATATGCCTCATACATCATACAAGTAGGCAACGGTTATCAATCAGATCGGATAAATAAACAATATATAATCAAACCAAAGAATCAAATAATGAAGCATTTAAACAATGCATGGTAGTATGAACATGTTAAATAATCAAGCAATAGAAAGCATGAATGAGAGAAACAAGTATAAAAGATAACAGATGAATCAAACAGATGAAAATATACACACGAAGGGTCCACTGAATAATTTAATCAGGAAATGAGGTAAGGACCAAATAAAATCAAGGTAAAAGGCCTCTAATACATGGCATATGAGATTAACAAGGGAGGATCAAAAGATCTCTTCAATTTCCATAAGCAATTCCTAAGTCAAACATCGATCATAAAGAAGTCAACTGAAAATTCAAGTCAACTTAAAAAATAACAAATAAATAGCAAATTAATCAAGAAAATTATGAAAAATTAAAATAAATGAGGTGGGCTCAGGACATCATCATCCCCCAAAAATATTTTTAAAATAATGAAAATTGGTACGTGAATTAATTAAAACAAAACATAGGTCAAACCAAAAATCAATTAATAAGACTAGGTTAGAAATAAATTAAGAATAAATAGTAAATTAATCAAGAAAATTATGAAAAATTAAACTAAATAAGGTGGGGTCAGTACATCATCATCCCCCAAAAAGATTTTAAAAATAATGAAAATTGGCACGTTAATTAATTAAAATAAAACAGAAGTCAAACCAAAAGTCAATTAATAAGACTAGGTTAGAAATAAATCAAGAATAAATAGTGAATTAATCAATAAAATCATGAAAAATTAACCTAAATAAGATGGGTCAGAACATCATCATCCCCCAAAAAGATTTTAAAAATAATGAAAATTGGTACGTGAATTAATTAAAATAAAATAGAAGTCAAATTAAAAGTCAACCAACCAAACTAGGTCAAAAATAAATCCAAAATAAATTGAAAACGTGAAATAAAATTCGAAGAAAAGGTCGGGTTGACAATGAGACAGTGGTCAACCTTCATCCCAAAAATCAAATGCTAAAAATAATTTTAAGTCCTAAAAATAAAATCAATAAAAAAAAGTGTGTTAAAATGGACCATTTAGAATAAATAATTAAAATAAAATATTAATATTAAAAAAATACGAAAATAAAAATTATATAAAATTAAATAAAACATTAAGAAAAGTGAAAAATATTTTTGGGTAATTTTATGGATGAAGAAAATATTTTAAATAAGAAAAAGAAATATGAAAATGGAAGATTTAATTGTGATCAACATGGTAAGCAAGCGTAGATATATCAAAACATGGCCATGGAAGAGATGATTACCTAATGGAAAATAGAAGTGGAATGGAATCTGATATGTGATGAAGCTTTTCCTCCTTGCCACGAAATTCCAATGCTCCTTTAGGGTTAGGGTTTCAGCTTTTTAAATAGGGTGGATTAGGTGTTCTCATGGGCTTTTTAATAAGTGATTTATCCATAAGAATAAAAGTGTGAAGTGAGGTGTAAAATGTTGTTATTTTGGGTCAAACTTAAGTGAATGGATGTCCAATGCATGGCCAAAAGAGATAAAAAACGTGACTGGTTTGTGCAGCATGCTTAGAAAATCTGATTGGGCCAGCCAGGCCCAAAATCTGCCTAGAAAATCAAGTCATGGTGCCCACTTTAAATGAATGTATCTCTCAAACCATGGATCCAAATGAGATGATTCCAAAAGGATGTGAAAGAGGACATGGAAAGGTACAATTGTTGTGAAGAAAGTATTTTCAAATAATTCCTTGAAGTGCAAGAAAACTGGCCAAGAAGTCTTGACAAATTTTGAAGATTTTGGACTTAGAAATTTTTCTAAGTGTCCTAAACAAATGTCTCACTTTGACTAAGCATAACTTTCTCAATTCTAATCCAAATGGAGCAAACTTTATATCTCTAGAAAGCTTGGAACAAGAGGAACAACTTTCATGTTGGAGAAATTTTCAAATGGAGCTTTTATCTTGATGCAAAATGGGCTTAAAGTGAGTGCAACGATCATGAAAACTTGCCCTAAATGGAAAGTCAACCATTTCCAAATTAAGTAACTTTTCTAATTCCTGATTAAATGATGAATCCATGATCCAACCTTGATCAAATTTCACATGTAGGATCCCCTAGGTATGGATTTTGAGATTCCACTCTCAAAATGTCAGGAGTTGACTTTTCTGGCCCCACAATTGACTTTTCCCAAACTGTCTGATTCCCGATTCCATTGATCAATTGAAGTACTTCTAGCTCAAATAAAGAGCTGATTTTTTGTATGTAGACCCTTGTGGATATATGGAGGGCCACGGAAAAGAGTTTCACCCAAAGAATCAGAAATAAACTAATTTTATACCAAACCCTAGTTTTAGGGCAAAATGATCAGGAACTGATTGCATTGATTGCCAATGGATCTTTCTGGGATAATTGTGAATCTTCCTAGGCTAAGATTCCTCTCTAATCATGACATGGATGAGATCCTCTACTTCCACCCAAACATTGCCTATTGCAAGTAGCCATGAAACCCTAATTTCTGATTAAATCCAGATGAACACTCTGATAGCTTTGAATCCTTCACTGATGAACTGAGGACCATAATAAGATACTTGGACCCCTCTAAGACCCTTGGGACTTGTATACTTAGAAAATAAAGTCCACTTCTCAATCTTGCTTTGTGTGGGCTCCTTCTATTAAGGAGTGATCAATCAAAACCTGATCTCCATGTCACTAATGCAGTATGCAATGAGTATGATCTAATATGATGCTAATGAAGTGTAAAACATAATCCCATGCTTCCAGGAAAAATGAAGGGTAAATTTTGGGGTATTACAGTTTCCCTTATTCAATCAACTGGAAACCCGAAAGGAAGATAGCAACGGCTTTCGCACTTTTGAGGTATCAAGTGATTGAATACGATAAAAGCCCGAAAATTTACACTGAAGTGAAAAAATGAAGTAACAATGCCCGTCAGAATCGGCCAAGAGGTGGTCTTGAAAAAGAACCCGTCTGGTACTGTGAGAGTCGGTCTGAACACCAAAACAAGGAATGTTAGCCTGAATTCCAAAATAAATGGTAACACAGAAATAACCATGGCCTGAATGCCGCTCATCAATCTGAATATTGGAAATGACTTCGATCTGAGCATCGGACGATACTTGATTATCAAACATCGGTCTGAACACCGGGAAACTGGCCTGAGTGCCACTTCGGTCTGAATACCGGAAAACTGGCCTGAATGCCACAAGTTGCATCGACCTGAATGTCGGAAACTTCTTCGATCTGAACATCGGAAAACTGGCCTGAACGCCGCTTCGGTCTGAATACCGGAAACTGGCATGAATGCCATAAGTTGCATCGACCTGAACGTCAGAAACTTCTTCGATCTGAACATCGAAAAACTGGCCTGAACGCCACTTCGGTCTGAATACCGGAAACTGGCCTGAATGCCATAAGTTGCATCGACCTGAACGTCGGAAACTTCTTCGATCTGAACATCGAAAAACTGGCCTGAACGCCACTTAGGTCTGAATACCGGAAACTTTCATGCTTGTCAGCATCAGCAGAAATAGGGAAAATGATAATTGAGGCGGCGCGTGGGCCAACGACCCCTGCTGGGAATAATAAAGATAAGTCATGAACAATCTTTAGTCTGAGTATTGGAAACAACTTCTGGCTTATCACTTGGGATACCGAGAATGCCTTATACTTTACATGCGTATGTTTGAATTTTTCAATGGCGTAATGCTCCATGAAAATGGAAATGCTACGCAATTTGGGAGGGTGCAATGCAATATGATTCTACATGCAGGGATGCGAAATGCTTGATTAGAGAGAACGCCAAGCTGAGGCAAGGAATTCTGCTGGGGAAATTATCACCATCTTCTGGACCCTGGCAAGGCTGTTGGAGATGCACACCACAAAGAACTCTGTGGGGAAATGACCCGCCACACGGTGTTCTGGCAAATAACAAAATACCGAGGCTCTGACTGGGGAGAGAATGGCACTGAAAACTTGCTGCTGAGGAAAGCGACAATGGTTCTGGCAACCATAATCTGCGAGAGAGACGACTCAGCAGGGGAAGCAAAAACCGATACGGTACCGAGATTCTTCTTCAAGGAAAGAGACCATGGGTCTAGCGTCGAGATCATCGATCTGGCATCGAACTCTGAGGAGCAGCCGCTTCTGCTGGGAAGATACAGTCTGGCACTGTCAACTCCGCTGGGGAAATACAGTCTGACACTGTCAACTCCGCTGGGGATATACAGTCTGACACTGTCGACTCTACTGGTGAATGTATAGTCTGAAACACATGCTTGGGGAAGTACAGCAGTGAGAGCCTGATGGGGATTGAAGAATCCAACGCTCGGGCCAGCTCTGCAGGGATAAGATACAAAATTCCAATTGTTGAGGAAAAACATCCGCGATCATTTGATGGGGACCTTAAGGAAATGCCCCGAGTGTACCTGTTCTGAATAGATAATCCAAAGCACTTAAAATTTACAACAATTTTCAATGTTTATTAAGCACGTACCTGTAAAGCTCTTATGTTTCATGATGCAATGTTTATCGAAAATTCGGATGTCATTCTTGCAAACAAAACAGTAAAATGAAAATGAACACAGAGATGTACTGAATAACATGATTTTATTGATTGAGTGGCCTCTGAATAGGTATTTACATCAGGAAGCAATTCCTGGAAAGAGGTAATTTCACAACAGATAAAAACAGAAATTAATCTAATGGCAATGTGAAATGGATTTCTACCGGGTTCCAATTCTGCTATGATTCGCTCGTCTTCAAGATCCTCCAGATGATCAGCTTTCCGAAAAAGGCGATTGGATTGTTTCCTATCCTTCAGAAGTTTCCGGTTATCGACACGAGATGATATTTAGAACTACTCAGAACGCAGCCATTCGCTTAATCCCTAACTTTTGCCTGGATCGCCCTTTCGGGTTTTCAATCCACCGGGATACCCATTTTTGCCTAAGTTTCCCTTTCAGGTTTTCAACTTATCGGGTGTACAATCTTTTCATTTTTAATCTCTAACTTTTGCCCAAACCTTTTTCATTTTCTTGGTTCGCCGGGATGCCCATTTTTTTGCCTGGACTATTCTTTTTATCGTCCAGCGGGTCTATTTTATGCAAAGTATTTTTTAACTGCGTCTGAGTTCACAGGGGAAGTGAAGTTTTCACCATCCATAGTTGTAAGCATTAAGGCTCCACCATCAAAAACCTTGGTGACAATATACGGTCCATTAGAGTTAGGAGTCCACTTGCGCCTGTGATCTATCTGAGGAGGAAGGATCCTTTTCAACACCAAATCTCTGACTTGGAAGCATCGAGGACGCACTTTCTGATCAAAGGATCTCTTCATCCGACTCTGATACAATTGCCCATGACAAATGGCTGCCATTCGCTTCTCTTCGATAAGACTAAACTCATTGAACCTTGTTTGAATCCATTCAGCTTCGTCTAACTTGACATCCAGCAGGACTCTTAGAGAAGGAATCTCCACTTCAACAGGTAGGACTGCTTCCATACCATACACAAGGGAATAAGGGGTTGCCCCGGTCGATGTACGTACTGAAGTACGGTACCCATGCAAGGCGAAGGGTAGCATCTCATGCCAATCTCTGTACGTAACGACCATCTTCTGCACAATCTTCTTTATGTTCTTATTTGTTGCCTCAATAGCACCGTTCATCTTAGGACGATAAGGGGAAGAATTGTGATGCTGAATGTTGAAGTTCTTGCACAACTCCTTCATCATTTTGTTATTGAAATTAGATCAATTATCAGTAATGATTCTTTTGGGAATCCCATAACGACAAATGATTTCTTTCTTAATGAATCGGGCAACCACATGTCTGGTGACCTTAGCAAATGACGCGGCTTCGACCCACTTGGTGAAATAGTCGATGGCAACAAGGATGAAGCGATGCCCATTGGAAGCACTCGGCTCAATCTTTCCAATCATATCAATGCCCCACATAGCAAACGGCCACGGCGAAGACATCACATTCAGAGGATTTGGCAGCACATGCACCTTATTAACATACATCTGGCATTTATGACACTTCCGAGCATATTTGAAACAATCAGATTCCATGGTCATCCAGTAATAACCCGCTCTCAACAATTTCTTAGCCATTGCATGTCCGGCGACATGAGTACCAAAGGAGCCTTCATGAACTTCCTGCATTAGCATGTCTGCTTCGTGTCTATCCACGCATTTGAGCAAAACCATGTCGAAGTTCCTCTTATACAGCACATTGTCTTTGTTCAAGAAGAAACTGCCTGCCAATCTTCTCAAGGTCTTTCTATCATTGTTGGATGCCCCTGCAAGGTACTCTTGATTCTTCAGAAAGCACTTGATGTCGTGATACCAAGGCTTGTCATCAACTATCAGTTCAGCAGCAAACACATACGCGGCCCTATCAAGGCGCATAACATCGATCCTGGGAATATAGTTCCACCGAATCACCTTGATCATGGAGGACAGAGTAGCAAGAGCATCTGCCATCTGGTTCTCATCACGAGGTATATGATACAGCCTTACTGTTGTGAAGAAAGTCAACAGTCTTCTCGTGTAATCTCTATAGGGGACCAGATTAGGCTGGAGAGTATTCCAATCACCATTCACTTGATTGATCGCTAGAGCTGAATCTCCGAAGATGTCCAGAGTCTTGATTCTCAAATCAATGGCTTGCTCGATACCCAAGAGACAGGCTTTATACTCAGCTTCATTATTGGTGCACTCAAAAGTCAGACGAGCGGTGAAAGGCATGTGGGCACCTTTCGGAGTGGTAATGACAGCACCAATTCCACTTCCTTTTGCATTGACGGCCCTATCAAACATTAAAGTCCACTTTTCATTTAGATTAGGTCCCTCCTCAACAACTGGCTCCTCACAGTCTTTCATCTTGAGGAACATGATGTCTTCATCCGGAAAATCAAACTTCATCGGCTCATAATCATCAATCGGCTGCTGAGCAAGATATTCTGACAGAATACTCCCTTTGATGGCTTTCTGGGATGTATACTGGATGTCGTACTCTGTCAGTACCATTTGCCAACGAGCTACCCTTCCGGTGAGAGCTGGCTTCTCAAATATATACTTGACTGGATCCATTTTGGAGATCAGTAAGGTCGTGTGAGTCAGCATGTATTGTCTCAATCTCTTAGCAGCCCATGCAAGTGCACAACATGTCTTTTCAAGCATTGAGTATCTCAACTCGTAATCTGTGAATTTTTTACTCAGGTAGTAGATGGAATGCTCTTTCCTACCTGTCTCGTCGTGTTGACCGAGAACACAACCCATGGAATTATCAAGTATTGTCAAATACATAATCAGCGGTCTCCCTGGGACTGGAGGCATAAGGATTGGAGTATTCTGCAAATACTCTTTTATCTTCTCGAAAGCCCTTTGGCAATCATCATTCCAACTGATGGCCTGATCTTTTCTCAACAATTTGAATATTGGCTCACACGTGGCTGTTAGGTGAGAGATGAACCTTGCAATGTAGTTCAACCTTCCTAAGAAACCACGGACTTGTTTTTCTGTTCTTGGCTCAGGCATTTCTTGTATCGCTTTCACTTTGGTCGGATCCACCTCAATCCCTTTTTCACTAATAATAACACCCAGCAGTTTTCCAGATCTCACCCCGAAAGTACACTTGTTCGGATTAAGCCTCAACTTGAATTTCCTCAAACGCTCAAATAGTTTCTGCAAATTCACCAGATGTTCTTCTTCCGTCTGAGATTTGGCAATCATATCATCAACATAAACCTCGAATTCATGATGAGTCATATCATGGAAAAGAGTTACCATAGCTCGTTGATATGTTGCCCCAGCATTTTTCAGACCAAACGGCATCACCTTGTAGCAGAAGGTGCCTCGTGGGGTTATGAAAGTTGTCTTCTCCATGTCTTCTAGTGCCATCTTAATTTGATTATAGCCAGAAAAGCCATCCATGAAGAAGAATACCGAGAACTGAGCCGTGTTATCCACCAAAAAGTCGATGTGAGGTAATGGGAAATCATCTTTAGGACTAGCTCTGTTCAGATCCCGGTAGTCAACACACATCCGTACCTTTCCATCCTTTTTAGGTACTGGAACGATATTTGCAACCCATGGCGGATAATTTGTAACCGCTAGAAACCCTGCATCCAACAGTTTTTGCACTTCTTCCTTTATCTTGACAGCCATCTCTGGTCTTGTTCTTCTGAGCTTCTGCTTGACCGGAGGACAATCCTCTTTGAGAGGAAAACGGTGTACCACAATGTCTATGTCAAGCCCTGGCATGTCCTGATAAGACCAAGCGAAGATGTCGACATACTCTTGCAGCAATTCAATCAGCCCCTTCTTCACATTATCTTCCAAAGCAACCCATATCTTGATTTCTGTCTTGGTGTCCTCGGTGCTGAGATTAATCACTTCAACAGACTCTTGATGCGGTTGAATGACCCTTTCCTCCTGTTTTAATAACCTGGCAAGTTCTTCAAAGAGTTCACAGTCTTCATAACCCTCTTCTTCAGCTTGAAAGATTGGATTTTCAAAGTCGAAGTGAGCCATAGCAGAACTGTTATCAATAGGATCCGGTGACGTGCATCTGCATGAGCGATGGTATGTGCTTATGAGTGTGAACAAGAAGTGGAAACTAAACAAAACATTGCCAAATGTATATATTTTTTTATATTTTTTATTTTTGAAAACTGCAAAAATAGAAAGACAGTGAACAAAATATTTGAATGCAAAAAGACGTCCTTTATTTATGATAAAAAATGCAGGTATCCACATAGATGAGCCCTACAATGAGTCATCACGCCCTGGGCAGAACGTAAGACTTGGATATGCATGAATAAACAAAGAAAATTACTCTTTAAGAAGAGTGACTTGGATAATCTCTTTAAAAGACCAGTTGCGGAGTACTTCACCCGGGACCCTTGGACGCACCCAGTTGTCAATGTCGCAATCACTATCCCCATCTTCTTCGTTGATCGTAGAGATCTGGCCATACTGAATGATGCCAACACTGGAGAAAGTAATCGGCCCCTGACGAGTCTGAGGCGTTGAAGTTGTAGAAGTCAATGTCGGCTGATACCCAATCCCAAACTTGTCTTCCTTTACAGGTAAATCCACCAGACGTCCCCAACCGGGAGCAACACCTGAATTTACCAAGGCATGTGCCTGCTTGAAGGATGACAAAGAGGCACCTGCTTCAACCTCTTCCACTGGAGCTGCATCCTTGACTTGAACTGCCTCAAAGGCCTGACACAGGGTCTCATGAATCTCACCTTCTACCTCTACATACTTGAATGTAGACAGGTTACTGACCAGAATATCCTCCTCACCACAGACAGTGATAATTCTTCCGTTGACTGGGAACTTGATCTTCTGATGCAAGATCGAGGAGACTGCCCCAGCATTGTGGATCCAAGGACGACCCAACAAGCAGCTATACGAAGGACCGATATCCATCACATAGAATACGGTGTCAAAGGTTTGTGATCCAATATGAATTGGCAATTCTACCTCTCTAAACACCGACCTCTTAGACCCATCGAAGGCTCTTACCACAAGATCGGAAGGCTTCAAGATCAAACCTTCTACATCTAACCTTGACAGGGTTCTCTTGGGTAGCACATTGAGAGAGGAACTTGTATCCACCAGAACATGGGATAACACAGTGTCTTTACACTCCATCGAGATGTGCAAAGCCTTGTTATGATCGCGTCCAGTTGACGTCAAGTAAAAATCAGTAAAACCCAACTTGTTGCTTGTATGAACATTTGCAACGATCCCTTCTAGTTGGTTCACTACGATCTCCTGAGGCACATATGCAACATTAAGGACCTTCAGGAGTGCCTCCATGTGTGCCTCCGAACACAGCAGGAGTGAGAGAATAGATATCTTCGATGGCGTCTAAATCAACTGATCAACTACCTTGTAATCACTTTTCTTTATAATTCTCAAAAGTTCGTCCACATCCTTCGCAAAAGCAGGCTCAGAGCCAGCCTGTGGTGCAGAGATGCCCTCATTCACAACTTGCTTGCCTTTGGCCTTCGCCGCAGTGTCAGCACTATCAGCTTGGGTAACTGGTGGTAAGAACAGTCTACCACTTCTGGTGAATCGCTCGATTCCACCAACATTGTCCACTACGGGATCTTTTATCTCAATTCCAGGTTCAGACTTCTGATCCTGCACCTCTTCTACTTTCAGTGGCTGCTCCACTCCATGATCATGCGTGTAAACACTCCCCCCGTAATGCCAAGGAATAGCCCTTGTGCTGGTGAAAGGTAAAGGACCAGGGGTCGTGATGGTCATAGTGGATTGATGCGGTCGCACTGGTGGTACCGGTTGCGCTACTGGCGCACTGATCTGAGCGGTCGGGTAGAAAATTGTGATAGTGGCAACGTCACAGTCATACTCAGAAATCTTATTTATTGAAGTACAAACATCCGAAACATCGGAATCAGGTTCAGCAAGTACATCAGAATCAAACACCATGTTTGGAATATCAGCAACGACATTAGAAAAATTAATTACATCATTGGGAATTACAAAATCAGTAGGAACAATATTTGTAACTTCTTCAGCATCTTCAGGAAAGAGAGGATCAACATCTGCATTCTTAACAACCCCTTCAACAGACCTTTGGGCAGATAAGTCTTCAGCTTGGAGGATACCATCGTCAAGCAAGGCCTGGATACCCTGCTACAACTTCACACAACCCCCACTCTGTGCAACACAACCCAAGCAACCGCTCCCACAACCGGGGAAAACATCTGCCTTTAGCAAGTATTCTTTGATTTCCAACAGCGGAGTCTTCAGCTTCAACACCTCCTTGACTGATCTGACTTCTCCTTCAACCATGTTAACATTTGCTCTACCATGCTGCGGCATAGGATTGTTGACAACATTAGGAGCCGGCGCAAAGTTAATGGCCTTTGAATCAATAAGGTCCTAAACTACGTGCTTAAAAGCTTTGCAGTACTCAATAGTGTGGCCAGGTGCCCCAGAGTGGAAATTACACCTAGCATTGGCGTCATAACCCACTGGAAGCATGCCAACGGGAGGAGCCAAAGTACGTAACTGCACAAGCTGCAAATGTTAAAGGTTGGGAAGCAACTGGGCATACGACATCGGAAGAGTGTCGAAACGCCTATCCATCATCCTCTGTCTCTGTTGATAAGCAGGTTTGTTACCCTGTTGTTGTTGGTATTGATTTTGTTGACGTTGAGGTTGTTGTTGTTGCACTGGTGCTGCAGCCGGAATGGTCACTGCTGCAACATAAGGTTGTTGATGGTAATTCTGAAAGTTATTCCTCCGGTTACCCCTGTTCTAATAAGAAGATATGGCATTTGCATCCCCTTCTCTCCTCTTCTGTCCTCCTAAGAACGGCTTCTTTGACCCCGAAGATGATCCAACCCCATTTTGGATCTTACATGTCTTCAAGTAGTTCTCCACCCTCTCACCGATAGAGACCACATCAGCAAAATTCGAGGCGTTGCAACCCACCAGACGCTCCAAATAAGATCCAGGCAGCGTGTTTATAAACATGTTTGCCATCTCTTTTTCCAACATCGGAGGCTGAACACGGGAAGCCAACTCTCTTCAGCGTTGAGCATACTCTTTGAAGCACTCGTTGCTCTTGAGAGACAGATTCTGGAGCTGAGTCCTGTCAGGTGCCATATCCGCATTGTACTGATATTGCTTCACAAAGGCCTCAGCCAAGTCTCTCCAGCAGCGAATATGGGCTTTGTCCAGCCTCATATACCACTCTAAGGATGCCCCAGCTAGGTTGTCCTGGAAGAAGTACATGAGCAGCTTCTCATCATCAGAATACGCGATCATCTTGCGGAAGTAAGCTTGTACATGAGTCTTCGGGAAAGAGTTGCCATTGTACTTATCAAACACGGGGACTTTGAATTTTGGCGGAACTCTCATGCCTGGGACCATCCCTAAGTCAGCAACATCCACACCAAGAGCATTCTGCCCTTCCACAGCTTTCAACCTCTCTTCCAGTCTCCGAAACATAGGGTCCATACCATGGCCCATGCCAAAGTCCTCCTGAAGCAGGGGGAATTGATCCTCCTGATCATCATGGATGGGTTGTTGACCAAGGTTGCCATGTGGGATTGGGATAGGCCCCGACCCATTGGGTCCATTAGCCTCTCCAGCGGGAGGATCAGCCACAACCTCCGGTTGAGTAGTAGAGGGATTCCCCTGTACCAACAATCTAATCTCCTGTTGTCCCTGAGCCACTCCTTGGACCACTTCCATGAACTGATTCATGCGAACCCTCATCTCAGTGAGCTCTGCTTGTAAACCTTCCATTGCTCTCTGTTGATTCCTTCGGGTACCGTATCGGTGAATGCCTGAGTCAGCTAATCCTAATAATGGAATACCAAACAAGATGAGAACACTACGGAGGTACCTGTTATGTAAGACATGCTAATGAATATGCAAATGCAATGACATGTTTATCAATTTCAAAGGGTATTCTACCCCTTGATTCCAGTCTCACATTAGATAAACAATGTAAGAAAACCCCGACTAGAATCAAGAAGAAGATATAAACCCCTAGGAATAGATAAACATGATGCATGCAATACTTATGATTTAATTTTTATATCAGAGGAACTTTAGAGTCTTATTTGCAAATTTTGGAAATATTAAACGTTTATCACATACGGAAATATCACGTCAATTAATATTTGGAAATGTTTTTACGCCAAAGATGTACAGTCTTGGTAACCAAATACAATACAAGAGAGAAGGAAAATGAACATCCTATGGATCCCTAGAAGCAATCGTCCAAAGCCCTCGAGACCGGAAGATAAGCTGCACGAAGCCTCTTCACCTCCCTCTCATAGGCTGCCTCCATATCTGCCTTCTCTTTGGCGAGTCGATCATACTTCCTCTTCCAAAACTTAGAAGGCTGAGGAAGTAGAGAAGTCAATGTCTCATCAGGATCATCAATAACCTGGTGCTCAAGGAACTCTATCAAAGCATTCTTCTCTCTGATCTGCTGAAGCAACTCCTCTCGTTCACGGATCCAAGCACGCGAAAGGTCTTCGTCTCTCAACTCCTCAACTCCTTGGCTAGGGAGGATTGAAGGCCCAGCCACAACCAAAGGTGTAGGTCTTGGATACTCATAAGGCATGAGGTACTCGGAAGCTCTCCTCCTAACCCAAGAGGTATATGGTTCCAAAGCGATACAGTTCTTCGGACCTAGCTCCTTCCTTCCTTTCTTATGGATCTTGTGCCAAGCGCGGACCATCCTGCCCTTCAAGCCTTGGGGATCTTTACCCTCCTGAAAGAACACACCGTATAATAGAATGTTATTAGGTTTATCCTTTAAGGGGAACCCAAGCTTACGACGTGCCAAAATAGTGTTGTAGTTAATTCCACCACATGTACCAAGAAGAGGTACATTGGAGAATTCACCACAAGAGTCGATAATCTGCATACCATCATATACACGGTTGTACCAAAAGATATCATCATTAGTGAGAGACATAAGTCTCGTGGACCACCGTAGACATCCTTTGTTCTCCTTGAAGGTGAGCGTCTGAGGCAAGTGCGAAATAAACCACTTGTACAACAGAGGTAAACATCACACAATGGTACCCCCGCCCTTTGCATTCCTCATATGCAAAGAGAAATAAGTGTCACCCAACAAAGTAGGAACGTGATTAAGAGTAGAGAAAATCCTAACGGCGTTCACATCCACGAACTTGTCGATGTTGGGGAATAACACTAGCCCATAGATGAGAAGTACAAATATGGCCTCAAAGGCGTCCTCACTCATGGCCTTCCCAAATATAGTAGCTTGATCAATGAGGAAATCAGACGGGAGACCTTGGATTCCATCTTTGGTAGTCATATGAGCACCAATAATAGATTCATCTATATGCAACAGATCAACAATCTTATGAGAAGAAGGAACTCTCTCCAAGCCACTGAACGACAACTGGTCTAGGATAGGTATACCCACAAGATAGGCATACTCCTCAAGCGTGGGCAAAAGCTGGAAATCCGGAAAAGTGAAGCAACGGTACAAGGGATCGTAGAACTGCACCAACACACTCATTAGACCTTCATCCACTTGAGTAGCCAGAATAGACAGAAGCTTCCCATGACGAGCCTTGAATTCCAAGGGATCTAATACATAGGATGTCAAACTCCTTAACTCTTTCAGGTCGGGTTGTCTGAAACTGTACTTCTTCGTATTCCTTCTTTGCTTATCCATGTCTGAAAATTTGCAAATAGACCTCTTAAGTTCCTTGAAAATTTTCTCATTGTTGATGATATGGATGTGTATGAATGCATGGATGCAACAATCACACTCAAGGATCAAGCAAATCACACCACACAAAGGTCATGGGATGGATCAAGTCATCCTTAATATCAATCATCCATTTTGGTGGATTATGGTTTACACCTTATCAACACCCAAGTTCCATTGATATTAAGGATACACAAGAACAAATCAACCACGAATCAAGGGTTTGTTGCAAGTCACGAGCATGGAGTCTTGGTTAAGAACCACCCAAAAGGAGTGTACTATGGTTAAACCTGACAATCATGTTCTACAAGAGGTTCCCATAGTCATCATCCCATCTTTCGGATATTATCGGATAAACGACTACTCGTATTCCAAAAATATTCTCAAGAGAGACTCTTATGAGTGTAGTATCGCATCAAATCTTACACTTGAACGATCTTCGCATTACGTCCTAAAAATAGGCCAAGATGGGCTTGGTAAACTAAGGTCCTTGGCTTCTAAGGCATATATTGGAAAGAGTAATGCCTAACCACGACTACTCATGTAACATTATTGATCCCAACATAACCTCCACCAAGTGAATGGGCTTGCAAGTCAACTTGCTAAGGAATACCTCCACACAAGTCAACAAGACTATGCCATTCTCTTATCCTAAGTGCACTCGAGTTCGGGTATAGAACTCATCTCACGAAGATCACCAAGCATACAAGGAATTAATATTCAAACAATTCAATTATTACATACAATACAGTAATCCCAAATTGCACAAAAATATGTCACAAAGCAATATACCATACAATACAACAAATATGAAAAGTAGGCAAAACCCACTAGGCAAATGATAGTCCCCAGCAGAGTCGCCACTTTTCTGTAGCGAGGTATTCGTTACCATTAGAGATATTGACTAAATCCAAGGTAAACCATACAAGTCGAGTCGCCACCGCACTTTTATTTATCCAAAGGAATGGTTAGAAAGCGAACAAAAACCTAAAAGTTTTATCGAATCAAAAACTAGTAAAAATGTCAGAGATCGGGGTAAGGGGGTTGGTTATGCAATGGGAAGGTTTTAAGCACCCAAAACATCCTAGGTACTCCTAAGGAGCCCTTTTCATAAATGTTGTTCTAGTCTAAAGGGTGTAGGTATATCTAAAGTACTATTTACTAAAAGGAAGGTTAAAAGAAAATGACTCACAAGGATGTCGCTGAAGGAGAATTGCCATCCAAGGCGCAGCGGAATTTAAAAATTTCTTCATTTAGTGATCCTTACGAATGGGCATGATCAGTGATAGAATCGTTACCTCTTGTGGCGATCACGAACGTTGAACGATGACAACGTCTCTACTCAGTCCACACGAACGGATTCCTTCAATCGCAGTGCTAGCTGTTATGAATGAAGGCTTTGAGTGAGAGAAAGAGAGATACGAAATTCCAACTCTTCAGTTGTGTTGTATTCCCATACAATGCTTCTGCACAAGAGTTCTATTTATAGAACAACTTGTGTGGGCTTCAAGCCAAAAAGCCCACTTAAGTGTATTTTGGCCCATATCTCATAATATGCCAAAATCACTTAAGTATTTGGTACCTTACCATATTTCGTATTCTACTTAAGTGCACCGTACCTTACGGTGTTCCTTAGTTACTCTATTTCTCATCAATCCGTCCTTTATGTGTGACCCTGTAGGTTTTCGCGACGTTGGCAATTATATTAAATCACGCATTTAACATAATAAACAGTGAGCGGTATCTAGCAACACATCACTACTACCCAAGACACGAAAATGTCATGTGATCTGACAAAACCTCCTGTGATAATAATTATGTGTATAATTATCCTTTTGCCCTTATGTCTATACTGAACACAAGGTATAGACCGTGTCATCCTTGTCCAGTTCAATATTGGGCCCATAGACATTTATCCTGTTACGCAGGATGGGCAAATTCCATCTAGGACACTCATGTCCCTCAGCATGCTTTGTGGAGTACCCATCAACTGTCTTTATGGTTATCCAGTTACGGACAATGTTAGATCAGTAACAAAGCACTCGACTCTACATCTAGGGTCCATAGTGGTTTCAGGTTGAAGAGTGGCATACACCATTATCACCATGAGAATAACTTATGACACTTTGCATAACTTTTTATATAGTATTCTCATAGCGGGTCAATCCGGTATAAATATTACTCTTAATATTTATACCTATATTTAAGACTTGATAACTCTTTATCCATGATCCATGAGATGTGATCATCAGTCTACAAACATAATAGTCTTAATGCTTTAATGTGATCCCACTTCACAATAAAGCTCGACTACGGATACTTTAAGAATAGTGTCCCTATGTTTAATGTGCTCTCATGATCAAGTCACACTTGATACATTAAACGGACTATCTATTCCAGGGACTTTATTAAACAACCATAATAAAGAAAAAGCCTTTTATTATTAATAAACAATTTGACACAAGTACCAAAAATATTGGCCTCTAGGGCTTACACCAACAATATCCCACTAGCACTAGAGCCAATCAGGCATACCCCTAATGCCCATTGATCTAGTATGGCCATCATGCTTCTGCTGCGCAAGAGGCTTTGTCAGTGGGTCAGCAATATTGTCAAGTGTAGGTACTCTACATATTTTCGCATCTCCTCTATCTATTATCTCTCGAATGAGATGATAACGCTTAAGTATATGTTTGGATCGTTGGTGAGATCTAGGCTCCTTAGCTTGTGCGATAGCACCATTGTTATCACAGTAGAGACCAATGGAATCCACAATGCTAGGGACTATGCCAAGTTCACTAATGAACTTTTTGATCTAAACAGCTTCCTTTGCTGCACTTGAGGCAGCAATATACTCGGCCTCGGTTGTAGAATCAGCAACTGTATCTTGCTTTGAACTTTTCCAGCTCATAGCGCCACCGTTTAAGCAAAACACATAACCAGATTGCGATCTAAAGTCATCCTTATCTGTCTGGAAGCTAGCATCAGTGTAACCAATTACAACCAAATCTTCCTGACCTCCATATATCAAGAATGAGTCCTTAGTCCTTCTCAAGTACTTAAGGATATTCTTGACAACTATCCAATGGGCATCACCAGGATCAGATTGGTACCTACTCGTTGCACTTAAAGCATACGAGACATCTGGTCGAGTACATAACATGGCATACATGATAGATCCTATTGCAGATGCATATGGAATCTTATTCATGCGATCCCTTTCTTCCTTAGTTGAAGGGGATTGTGTTTTTGATAGACACATGCCATGTTGCATAGGTATGAATCCTTTCTTGGAATCATGCATATTAAAGCGTCTCAACACTTTGTCTATGTATGTACTCTGACTTAGGCCAAGCAGCTTTTGTGATCTATCTCTATAGATTCTGATTCCTAATATATAGGTTGCTTCACCTAGGTCCTTCATAGAAAAGCATTTCCCCAACCAAGTCTTTATTTGTTGTAGGGAAGAGACATCGTTTCCAATGAGTAATATGTCATCTACATATAATACCAGGAAAACGATCATGCTCCCACTAACCTTCTTGTAGACACAAGCCTCATCTTCGTTCTTGATGAATCCATATTGTTTTACCGTTTCATCAAAACGAAGATTCCAACTTCTGGAAGCTTGCTTCAATCCATAGATTGATCTTTGTAGCTTACATATCTTTTGGGCTTCTTCTGGTATGTCAAATCCTTCAGGTTGTGTCATGTACACATCCTCAAGAAGATTCCCATTAAGGAAAGCAGTTTTGACATCCATCTGCCATATTTCATAATCATGGTATGCAGCGATAGCAAGTAAAATCCGAACAGATTTAAGCATTGCAATTGGTGAAAAGGTTTCATCAGTCAACCCCATGAATTTGTTTATATCCTTTTGCAACCAGTCTTGCCTTATAGGTATGTACTTTACCATCCATGTCAGTCTTCTTTTTGAAGACCCACTTGCATCCTATAGGACTAACTCCTACAGGAGGCTCTACCAAGGTCCAAACTTGGTTTGTGTACATGGAATCCATTTCAGATTTCATGGCTTCTAGCCACTTCTCAGACTCGGGACCAGTTATGGCCTCTTGGTAGGTCGCAGGCTCATCTTGATCCATGAGTAATACATCACCTTGATCTGTTATGAGATATCCATATCTCTCAGGTAGGTGACGTATCCTGCTTGACCTACGCTGGTCTTGTTCTACTTGAGCAGGTTGCTCTTCCACAACTACTTGTGTTTCCTGCTCTAATTCCTCCATAGGTGTATCGATGCTTTGTGATTCTTGAATTTCTTCAAGATCTACTTTCCTCCCACTGATTCCTTTGGAAATAAAATCCTTTTCTAGGAAAACTCCAGTTCGAGCGACAAACACTTTGCCCTCAGAAGGATTGTAGAAGTAATACCCTCTTGTTTCTTTAGGATACCCCACAAATAAGCATTTGTCAGATTTGGGCTCAAGCTTAGTTGAAATTTGTCGTTTCACATAAACTTCGCAATCCCAAATCTTCATGTAAGACATATATGGTTTCTCACCACTCCATATCTCATATGGTGTCTTCTCAACCTTTTTGGATGGAACACGATTAAGTGTGTAAGCTGCTGTCAATAGTGCATGTCCCCAAAAGGAGTTTGGAAGATCGGCGTGACTCATCATGGATTGGACCATGTCTAACAGGGTTCGATTTCTTCTCTCAGATACACCATTCCATTGGGGTGTTCCAGGAGGAGTAAGTTGGGATAGGATCCCACACTCTTTCAGATGGTCATCAAACTCTAGGCTTAAATACTCACCACCTCGATCTGATCGAAGAGTTTTAATATTCTTACCTAGTTGGTTTTGTACTTCATTCTTGAATTCTTTGAACTTTTCAAAGGATTCTGATTTGTGTTTCATTAAATACACATAACCATATCTACTGAAATCATCAGTAAATATGATGAAGTATTGAAAACCTCCTCTGGCTGGTATGTTCAGTGGTCCACATACATCAGTATGTATGAGTGCCAAAAGATCATTAGCTCTTTCACCTTTTCCTGTGAATGGAGACTTTGTCATCTTTCCAATTAAACAAGATCTGCATGTCTCATATGATTCATAATCAAAAGAGTCCAAGAGTCCATCTTTATGGAGTTTGGAAATGCGTTTCTCATTTATGTGGCCTAATCGAAAATGCCAAAGGTAAGTTGGATTTAACTCATTAGGTTTAATCCTTTTAGTATTAATGTTATAAATAGGCATTTCAAGATCAAGAACATATAGTCCATTGTTCATTTATGCAGTAGCATAGAATATATCATTCAAATAAATTGAGCAACAGTTGCTCTTTATTATAAATGAAAAACCAAACTTGTCCAAACAAGAGACGGAAATAATATTCCTGCTAATTGCTGGTACATAATAACAGTTCTCTAACTGAATTATTAAACCACTAGATAAAGTCAATTCATAAGTTCCTACGACTAAGGCAGCAACCTTTGCTCCATTGCCAACTCGTAGGTCGACTTCACCTTTTGCCAAATCTCTACTCCTTTTTAGTCCATGCACATTTGTACAAATGTGAGAACCGTATCCAGTATCTAATACCCATGATGCAGAAGTAGATAAATTAATTTCAATAACAAAAATACCTGAAGTTGGAGTCTCTACTCCATTCTTCCTATCTTCCAGGTACTTTGAGCAGTTCCTATTCCAGTGTGCGGTCTTACCGCAATGGAAGCAGGTGCCTTCCTTTTCTATGCTTCCACTAGGCTTCAAAGCAGCAATAGTGGGTTTGGGTTTGGCAACTTCCTTTCCTTTCCCTTTATCATGTTTGAGGATAATCCTCAGGTTTCGGTACCAATCAAGAAAATTTGTCCCAGACAATTTTTCCTTGTCAAGGATTGATCGCAAGATGTTGTTAGAGGTGTTTGCTGTAACACCCTTCTAAATACCCCAAATTATTATAATTAAAATAATAATATATATATTCATCAGAGTAATTATGCCCCGAAGGGTGTCACACAATCATTTCACAACAATTATCAAAATATCCTGTCATGCTCATTTCTTTAATCAAAATAAGATTCTTTGCATAAATCGCAGCGGAATCAATTCAACATCAATGTAAAACATGTAACGCAATACATGTCAATCATTCAACAACAGAAATCAAATTAATTAAAACATCCCCTCCCGATGTTACATCTATCAGAGCATGACCCATAAGAAACTACTCTAGACTCCAAGCATTAGCTTCTACTCAACTCATTTCTCGTTACCTGAAAAATAGGCGTAAGGGTGAGTTCCTCAATCAATATAATAAGCATTATAGAACAACATGTAGTGCCAAGTAATTAACACATTAATTCACCCTAATTAGACTACGCATTCAGCAACAGCAATATTCGTTCAAATATCATACTCAACAGTAGATTCTCAACCATATTCAACATCAATAACACAACACACCATACACATATAATACTGGAATACATCCATTCATATTATATGCCATACATTCATTATGCAATGAGACTCTATGCATGCGGTACCGACTATTTGTGAACATATAGTTCAACCTCACCGTCCAAATCCAGGCACGGCTACCAAGCTCACTAGTCCCACTCATTTGAGACATAGTGACTCACTCACTAATTCCTCACCATGGGAATTAGCTACCACCCCAAATGGGCCATGAAATGCACGCTAATCACCTAGCATGCAAACATCAACAACAACAATCAAAATGATTTACTCACTAATTCCTCACCATGGGAATTAGCTACCACCCCAAATGGGCCACAACATGCATGCTAATCACCTAGCAATGCAACATCAACAATAATCAAGAATAGACACATGCTCACACTCTAAGCCATAATACAGTCTATTCACACATGTATACATTCACATCATCATGTATACCATCACACATTATCAACATAATTAATCACAAAAGCATATCATATCACATAATCAAACACAGTATTAGCTCACTCTACTAATACCTATACTACTCAAAACAACGGGAAATGATCCCTACAACATCATATCTCAGCTAAGTACATCACTCAGCCTAAACAGCCAAAAACTGCACAACAACAGTTCAGGAAAATCCCAACTCTGCCCATACGCGTAATGTCCATGCCATACGCGTATTGCCCAAACCTGGCCAACTCCATACGCGTAATGCCTACTCTCTTACGCGTATTGCGCATTTCCTCGCCCAACTCATACGCGTACCACCTATCCCATACGCGTACGCTACGCGTAACAACTTCCCATTACGCGTACCAACAGAGACCAATTTACGTTCAAA
Source organism: Lathyrus oleraceus (assembly GCF_024323335.1). NCBI lineage: Eukaryota > Viridiplantae > Streptophyta > Magnoliopsida > Fabales > Fabaceae > Lathyrus > Lathyrus oleraceus. The sequence goes on from NC_066579.1 coordinate 372,652,943, forward strand.
ATATCATCTTTTTCTCCCATACGCGTAAGGCCTCCTCCATACGCGTATCAGCCAGCTCATACGCGTATTGCCTAGTGCCATACGCGTATGACCAGAAACCAGAACTCTCAGATCTGCTATGGCTTTCTCTGTTACGAAACCTATCCGATCCAACCTCCCACAGTCCAAATTACACAAAATAATCGTCCATATCATCTACACGAATCATATCCTATTCATCTTCACCAATCCTAACATTATCTCTTCTAATCCCTACGAATTCTTTTCAATTATCATCCAATTTCATTCATCCAATATTTCACAATTTCATCATGCATCAATCAAATCAGAGATACAACCAATGGTTATCACTACCCAGTACATATTATCATATAATACCCTTTAACCGATGATAAACCCCCCTTACCTGAGTTAATCCGGCAGCCTCTGAGCTCCAAGCTTCTCCTTCCTTCAACCTTCGTTCTCTGGTTCTCTTTTTGCCCTTTCTGCCTCTTTTCCCTTTTCACGTGAAAACCTTTTTCCAAAAATTGGGACTTTTTATTATTCCAACTTATATACTCCAATAATATTATTCCACTAAATAATTATCCCAATAATTATTATTCCAAAATAATAATAATAATTCAAATATTCTAATTAAATTAATAAACATATTATTAATTTAATTTAAATAAATACATATTATTATCGGGGTGTTACATTTGCTATCATGGTAATCTACATAAGGATTAATGAAAATATAAGTATCACTGACATATTTAATTAGGCCTTTAATTAAATATGCTCCCACTAGGCAGATTACACAAAACTAGGTTATTTAGGTAGGAACTCCTTCCAATTGTATCTCATACAACTCTCGAAAATTTCAGTTGGGTGAATAACTCCTTATTCCAATCCATCATATGGATCATTCCCAACTCTTGCTTCTAAACATATATATAATCTTATTATAATTTGTTTAGTTAAGTTTGATCCATTGTTTTAACAGTTGGATATTACAATTATCCCATCGCACCTTACTAATATAGAACATGCACCTCGCGTAGGCGAAACCTACATTATCCGTATTAGTCTTGATGAGTGTTAAAACTTGGAAAGCATAAACTTAATATTTAATTTTGAGGGAATTGCAATTTTTCTGATCTCACTGGCTTATTTATCATATAAATCGCCTCTCACATGCATCAATATACATTCACATGCATCAACATACATACATACATAATGAAACAGTTATGGCCCCTAGCCCAATTGTTCTCCCAAGTCAATGAGAGAACCTAAGCTAACCTACAACGATCTAAGCTTCTCCAAGCAAGATCTTCAAGGTTGTCCTCCTTTGGCACTGACTTCTTTGCTTTCTTCACATCATTACATTACAAAAGGAAACTCGTTTTACATACGAGGGAGTGAGATGAGAAAAGAAGTTACATTTGGGAGATAAAGAGAGAGGCACGACACGCAGGTCGTATTTTAAAACCCAAAGCAGAATAAAGGAAAACTAAGGCCATAACCGATCACCACAAGACAATAATAAACACTTTATTATTATTATTAATTCCTTTAATTAATTAAAACCAAATTAAATTTCGACGACCGATCACACTACGCAAAGCCGAAATTTTAATGAACAATTCATTTAAAATCGACGTCGTTTTTCGCACCAACACTTGATACTTTTAAAGCACTGAGTTAGCCGAATGGGTGAATTTTGCCTTGCGTTAACCAGTTAACCATATGCGTTAACCGGTTAACACTATTTGAAAAACTGTTAGAAATTTCTTTTCTGCCTTGCGTTAACCGGTTAACCAAATGCGTTAACCGGTTAACACTATTTGAAAATCTCTTGGAAAACTGTTTTCCGCCTTGCGTTAACCGGTTAACCAAAAGCGTTAACCGGTTAACACTGTTTGAAAATCTCAAAATTTTATTTCGTATTGTTTTAACCGGTTAACCATATGCGTTAACCGGTTAACACTGTTCCAAAAAGTGTTTAGAAAGCACAACTCTTGTGCAGTCATAACCCCAATCGCATAACTCTATGACAACACAACCCTTGTGCCGTCACTAACCCTGATGCACCAATTTCAGACCGTCAAACACATCTCGATTGTTGATTCAGTATGATTGATCAACACGTCATTGCTTCACCATACTAATGTCGGATCAAGAAGCAAATGACTATTGATCGCTCAAAGGAAAACAACCATTGAGTGTTTGAATGAACGAAACGAGAACACTATATCATATATAATGTATTTTGCATCAGGATTACATATATCATATATATATAACTTGATCGATCTCAATTTAATCTTTGATTCATTCTGTCTTTAATCATATTAATACAGAACAAAAACAGTTATTAGATTCATGGTTTCGTAACCAGGCTCTGATACCACTGAAGGAGAATTTCCATACAAGGCGCAGCGGAATTTAAAAATTTCTCCATTTAGTGATCCTTACGAATGGGCATGATCAGTGATAGAATCGTTATCTCTTGTGGTGATCACGAACATTGAACGATGACAACGTCTCTACTCAGTCCACACGAACGGATTCCTTCAATCGCAGTGCTAGCTGTTATGAATGAAGGCTTTGAGTGAGAGAAAGAGAGATACGAAATTCCAACTCTTCAGTTGTGTTGTATTCTCATACAATGCTTCTGTACAAGAGTTCTATTTATAGAACCACTTGTGTGGGCTTCAAGCCAAAAAGCCCACTTAAGTGTATTTTGGCCCATATCTCATAATATGCCAAAATCACTTAAGTATTTGGTACCTTACCATATTTCCTATTCTACTTAAGTGCACCGTACCTTACGGTGTTCCTTAGTTACTCTATTTCTCATCAATCTGTCCTTTGTGTGTGGCCCTGTAGGTTTTCGCGATGTTGACAATTATATTAAATCACGCATTTAACATAATAAACAGTGAGCGGTATCTAGCAACACATCACTGCTACCCAAGACACGAAAATGTCATGTGATCTAACAAAACCTCATGTGATAATAATTATGTGTATAATTACCCTTTTGCCCTTATGTCTATATTGAACACAAGGTATAGACCGTGTCATCCTTGTCCAGTTCAATATTGGGCCATAGACATTTATCCTGTTACGCAGAATGGGCAAATTCCATCTAGGACACTCATGTCCCTCAGCATGCTTTGTGGAGTACACATCAACTGTCTTTATGGTTATCCAGTTACGGACAACGTTAGATTAGCAACAAAGCACTCGACTCTACATCTAGGGTCCATAGTGATTTCAGGTCGAAGAGTGGCATACACCATTATCACCATGAGAATAACTTATGACAATTTGCATAACTTTCTATATAGTATTCTCATAGCGGGTCGATCCGGTATAAATATTACTCTTAATATTTATACCTATGTTTAAGACTTGATAACTCTTTATCCATGATCCATGAGATGTGATCATCAGTCTACAAACATAATAGTCTTAATGCTTTAATGTGATCCCACTTCACAATAAAGCTCGACTACGAATACTTTAAGAATAGTGTCCCTATGTTTAATGTGCTCTCATGATCAAGTCACACTTGATACATTAAACGGACTATCTATTCCAGGGACTTTATTAAACAACCATAATAAAGAAAAAGCCTTTTATTATTAATAAATAATTCGATACAAGTACCAAAAGAATTGGCCTCTAGGGCTTACACCAACAGTCGCATCCACTGCCTACGTATCTCATATGAGTATGAGAATCAGAGTCTTCGTAGCTCGGCTACCTATGGGTTAAAGAGAAGTGTGCTCGGTAAGACGTCGCGTCTTATGCCTACGTATCTCATCTGGAATGAGAATCAGAGCAAAACATAGTTCGGCTAACTACGGGAACAAGGGTCTCGATTGCAACTAGGGCAAGGGAAAGGGACGGTCTCGATCGTAACGAGGGCGAGAGAAAAGAATCGCAGTAAGGGTGAAAGCAAGCAAGGAGTAGTTGTTAGTCGTCAGTCAAACTCGGCAAGACATCACGTCTCGTGCCTACGTATCTCATCTGAACATGAGAATCAGAGTTGTCGTAGTTCGGCTAACTAGGGGTTAATGATTGCCATCTGAACATGGACTTACAAAAGAGGACACCAGCTGTGTCAAAGGAGGGTGGGTAGTATGTTCAACGTCCTAGCAGTAGGTGTCGCAGCTCGCTGAATCGAGTCTTAGGCAGTTACCTCTTTGCAATAAAACGGACTGACATGCCACAAGATCGGAGACGCACGGAAGGTCTAAAAGTGGGGAAGCTCTGCTCTAGAGTTGTCATGCAATATGGACCTATGTGTTAGGATTTACAAAGGGGAACATTTACCTAATGTTAGCATGCAAAGAATAAGGGAATTCTACCTATGTTATCATACAAAGGGTTCTACCTAATGGGTGCTACCTAAACAGAACAAGAGTCGACGGATGGAGCGCGGAAAGGAGTTACGGATAAGGGTAGATGGCGATGCCGGAGGCAATCGACTTACAGGTAGATGGCGATTCCTGAGGCAATCGACTTACAAGAGGATGGATGAATGCGTGATGGTTCTGTTAAGTTTTGAAAATGATTACTCGATGTTGGATCGAGCTTTTGATCTTATTTTAAAATGGTTATCGGATGTTCGTTTTAATTCTTGTATTAACAGGTGGCTAAAGAAATAAAGAAATAAATATTATACACTTTATGGGAGAGGGGTACATTTGTTATGAATGGGGATTGTTCATGGCAAACAAACAATAAGAATATATGCCTCATACATACAAGTAGGCAACAGTTATCAATCAGATCGGATAAATAAACAATATATAATCAAACCAAAGAATCAAATAATGGATCATTTAAACAATTCATGGGAGTATGAACATGTTAAATAATCAAGCAATAGAAAGCATGAATGAGAGAAACAAGTATAAAAGATAACAGGTGAATCAAACAGATGAAAATATACACACGAAGGGTTCACTGAATAATTTAATCAGGAAATGAGGTAAGGACCAAATAAAATCAAGGTAAAAGGTCTCTAATACATGACATATGAGACGAACAAGGCAGGATCAAAAGATCTCTTCAATTGCCATAAGCAATCCCTAAGTCAAACATCGATCATAAAGAAGTCAACTGAAAATTCAAGTCAACTTAAAAAATAACAAATAAATAGCAAATTAATCAAGAAAATTATGAAAAACTAAACTAAATGAGTTGGGGTCAGGACATCATCATCCCCCAAAAAGATTTTAAACATAATGAAAATTGGTACGTGAATTAATTAAAACAAAACATAGGTCAAACCAAAAATCAATTAATAAGACTAGGTTAGAAATAAATCAAGAATAAATAGTAAATTAATCAAGAAAATTATGAAAAATTAAACTAAATAAGGTGGGGTCAGGAAATTATCATCCCCCAAAAATATTTTAAAAATAATAAAAAATGGCATGTGAATTAATTAAAATGAAACAGAAGTCAAACCAAAAGTCAATTAATAAGACTAGGTTAGAAATAAATCAAGAATAAATAGTGAATTAATCAAGAAAATTATGAAAAATTAAACTAAATAAGGTGGGGTCAGGAAATCATCATCCCCCAAAAATATTTTAAAAATAATAAAAATTGGCACGTGAATTAATTAAAATGAAACAGAAGTCAAACCAAAAGTCAATTAATAAGACTAGGTTAGAAATAAATCAAGAATAAATAGTGAATTAATCAAGAAAATTATGCAAAATTAAACTAAATAATATGGGATCAGGACATCATCATCCCCGATTTTTTTTTTAAAATAATGAAAATTGGTATGTGAATTAATTAAAATAAAACAGAAGTCAAATTAAAAGTCAACCAACCAAACTAGGTCAAAAATAAATCCAAAATAAATTGAAAACGTGAAATAAAATTCGAAGAAAAGGTCAGGTTGACCATGAGACAGCGGTCAACCTTCATCTCAAAAATCAAATGCTAACAATAATTTTAAGTTATAAAAATAAAATCAATAAAAAAAGTGTGTTAAAATGGACCATTTAGAATAAATAATTAAAATAAAATATTAATATTTAAAAAATACGAAAATGAAAATTATAAAAAATTAAGTAAAATGTTAAGAAAAGTGAAAAATATTTTTGGATAATTTTATAGACGAAGAAAATATTTTAAATAAGAAAAGGAAATATGAAAATGGAAGGATTAATGGTGATGGACATGGTAAACAAGCGTAGATATATCAAAACATGGCCATGGAAGAGATGATTACCTAATGGAAAATAGAAGTGGAATGGAATCTGATATGTGATGAAGCTTTGCCTCCTTGCCACAAAATTCCAATGCTCCTTTAGGGTTAGGGTTTCAGCTTCTTAAATAGGGTGGATTAGGTGTTCTCATGGGCTTTTTAATAAGTGATTTATCCATAAGAATAAAAGTGTGAAGTGAGGTGTAAAATTTTGTTATTTTGGGCCAAACTTAAGTGAATGGATGTTTAATGCATGGCCAAAAGAGGTAAAAAAAACGTGACTGGTTTGTGCAGCATGCTTAGAAAATCTGATTGGGCCAGCCAGACCCAAAATCTGCCTAGAAAATCAAGTCATGGTGCCCACTTTAAATGAATGTATCTCTCAAACCATGGATCCAAATGAGATGATTCCAAAAGGATGTGAAAGAGGACATGGAAAGGTACAATTGTTGTGAAGAAATTATTTTCAAATAATGCCTTGAAGTGCAAGAAAACTGGCCAAGAAGTCTTGACAAATTTTGAAGATTTTGGACTTAGAAATTTTTCTAAGTGTCCTAAAAAAATGTCTCACTTTGACTAAGCATAACTTTCTCAATTCTAATCCAAATAGAGCAAAATTTATATCTCTAGGAAGCTTGGAACAAGAGGAACAACTTTCATGTTGGAGAAATTTTCAAATGGAGCTTTTATCTTGATGCAAAATGGGCTTAAAGTGAGTGCAACGATCATGAAAACTTGCCCTAAATGGAAAGTCAACCATTTCCAAATTAAGTAACTTTTCCAATTCCTGATTAAATGATGAATCCATGATCCAACCTTGATCAAATTTCACATTTAGGATCCCCTAGGCATGGATTTTGAGATTCCACTCTCAAAATGTCAGGAGTTGACTTTTCTGGCCCCACAATTGACTTTTCCCAAACTGTCTGATTCCCGATTCCATTGATCAATTGAAGCACTTCTAGCTCAAATAAAGAGCTGATTTTTTGTATGTAGACCCTTGTGGACATATGGAGGTCCATGGAAAAAAGTTTCACCTAAAGATTCAGAAATAAATTGATTTTATACCAAACCCTAGTTTTAGGGCAAAATGATCAAGAACTGATTGCACTGATTGCCAATGGATCTTTCTGAGATAATTGTGAATCTTCCTAGGCCAAGATGCCTCTCTAATCATAACATGGATGAGCTCCTCTACTTCCAACCAAACATTTCCTGTTGCAGGTAGCCATGAAACCCTAATTTCTGATTAAATCCAGATGAACACTCTGATAGCTTTGAATCCTTCACTGATGAACTGAGGACCATAATAAGATACTTGGACCCCCCTGAGACCCTTGGGACTTGTATACTTAGAAAATGAAGTCCAATTCTCAATCTTGCTTTGTGTGGGCTCCTTCTGTTAAGGAGTGATCGATCAAAACCTGATATCCATGTCACTAATGCAGTATGTAATGAGTATGACCTAATATGATGCTAATGAAGTGAGAAACACAATCCCATGCTTCCATGAAAAATGAAGGGTAAATTTTGGGGTATTACAATTAGAATTTTGCGCTAGGGCGCTGCCCCTACAACCCCGTCCGCTGACCGGGAAGCGGAACCCCCGACTAACTCTGTGTAGTGTGATCAATCGCCGAAATTTAATTTGGTTTATTTAATTAACAACATTTAAATTAATAATAATGTGTTTATTATTATTGTCTTGTGGTGATCAGTTATGGCCTTAGTTTTCCTTTATTTTATTTTTTGGGATTTTAAAATATGGCCTGCGTGTCGTGTGTCTCTTTTAATCTCTTAATGTAACTTCTTTTCTCATCTCACTCTCTCGTGTGTAAAACTAGATTCTTTTATGTAATGTAATGTTATGAAGAAAGAGAAGAATACAATATCAAAGGAGGATAACCTTGAAGATCTTGCTTGGAGAAGCTTAGATCGTTATTATGTTAACTTAGGTTCTCTCATTGGCTTAGGAGAACAATTGCGCTAGGGCCATAACTGTTTCATTTTGTATGTATGTTGATGCATGTGAATGTATGTTGATGCATGTGAATGTATGTTGATGCATGTGAGAGACAATTTATATGATAAATAAGCCAGTGAAATCAAAATAATTGCAAATTCCCTCAAATTAAATATTAAGTTTATGTTTTCCAAGTTTTAGCACTCATCAAGACTAATATCGAATAATGTAGGTTTCACCTACGCGAGGTGCATGTTATATATTAGTAAGGTGCGATGGGATAATTGTAATATTCGGTTGCTAAAACAATGGGTCAAACTTAACTAAACAAATTATAATGAGATTATATACATTTAGAAGCAAGAGTTGGAAATGATCCATATGATGGATTGGAATAAGAAGTTATTCACCCAACTAAAATATTTGAGAGTTGTATTAGATACAATTGGAAGGATTTCCTACCTAAATAACCTAGTTTTGTGTAATCCGCCTACGCGGACTTAAAACAAAGTGAAATGTGGATCTCTACCCACTAGAAAATCTTCCAATGGGATTTTCCTAATCAAATGGCGACAATCATTTGCTTTGAGTAAAATAGTGGGAGAATGTTTAATTAAAGGCCTAATTAAACATGTTATTTTAATGATACTTATGTTTTCATATTTTTCATGTAGATTACCATGACAAGAAACACCTCTAACAACATTTTGCAATCAATCCTTGATAAGGAAAAGTTGTTCGGGACAAATTTTCTAAATTGACATCGAAATCTGAGGATTATCCTCAAGCATGATAAAAAGTTGTGTGTCTTGGAGGAACCTGTTCCTAAAAAGGAACCTCCTAGTTCTGCACCTAAGGCATAAAGAGATGCTTATAAGAAGTATGTCGATAATGCCAATGAAGTTGCTTGCCTCATGCTAGCTACCATGAACTCAGAGTTGCAAAAATAACATGAGAACATGACATCATTCGATATGATCGGACACCTGAAGATGCTCTACCAAGAGCAGGCAAGGCATGAAAGGTTTGAAGTTTCAAAAGGCCTTTTTCAAGGCAAGTTAGCTGAGGGAGCCCCTGTAGGTCCCCATGTGCTCAACATGATTGGGTGTGTGGAGAACCTTGAGAGGTTGGGTTTTCCCCTCGGAAAGGAACTTGCGTCTTATTTGATTTTCCAATTGTTGCCAGAGAGATTCAGTCAATTTGTCCTTAATTTAAACATGAATGATATGGACAAAACTCTTCCTGAACTGCTAGGCATGTTAAGAACTGTTGAGCAACATCTTAAGTCAAAAGGGAAGTCCATTCTGATGATCGGAAATGGAAAGAAGCAGAACAAAAGGCCCACCAAACAGGGTGGTAAAGGGAAATGCAAGGAAGTTGTCAAAACCAAACCCATTGCTCCTACTCTGAAGCCTAGTGGAGACATAGTAAAGGATGGCATCTGCTTCCATTACGGTAAGACCGGACACTGGAAGAGAAACTTCCCAAAGTACCTGGAAGATAAGAAGAATGGAGTAGAGACTTCAACTTCAGGTACTTTTGTGATTGAAATTAATTTATCTACTTCTGCATCATGGGTATTAGATACTGGATGCGGTTCTCACATTTGTACCAATGTGCAAGGGCTAAAAAGGAGTAGAGATTTGGCAAAAGGTGAAATTGACCTACGAGTTGGCAATGGAGCAAAGGTTGTTGCTTTAGCCGTAGGAACTTATGTATTGACTTTACCTAGTGGTTTAATAATTCAGTTAGAGAAATGTTATTGTGTACCTGTAATTAGCAGGAATATTATTTCCGTTTCTTGCTTAGACAAGTTTGGTTTTTCATTTATAATAAAGAACAATTGTTTCTCCATTTATTTGAGTGATATGTTCTAAGCTACTGCACAAATGAATAATGGACTATATGTTCTTGATCTTGAAATGCCTATTTATAACATTAATACTAAAAGGATTAAACCTAATGAGTTAAATCCAACTTACCTTTGGCATTGTCGATTAGGCCACATAAATGAGAAACGCATTTCCAAACTCCATAAAGATGGACTCTTGGACTCTTTTGATTATGAATCATATGAGACATGCAGATCTTGTTTAATTGGAAAGATGACAAAGTCTCCATTCACAGGAAAAGGTGAAAGTGCTAATGATCTTTTGGCCCTCATACATAGTGAAGTATGTGGACCATTGAACATACCAGCCAGAGGAGGTTTTCAGTACTTCATCACATTTACTGATGATTTCAGTAGATATGGATATTTGTATTTAATGAAACAAAAATCAGAGTCCTTTGAAAAGTTCAAGGAATTAAAGAATGAAATACAAAACCAACTAGGTAAGAATATTAAAACTTTTCGGTTAGATCGAGGTGGTGAGTATTTAAGCCTAGAGTTTGATGATCATCTAAAAGAGTGTGGGACTTTATCCCAATTTACTCCTCCTGGAACACCCCGATGGAACGGTGTATCTGAGAGAAGAAATCGAACCTTGTTAGACATGGTCCAATCCATGATGAATCACGCCAATCTTCCAAAATCCTTTTGGGGACATGCACTATTGACAACAACTTACACACTTAACCGTGTCCCATCCAAAAAGGTTGAGAAGACACCATATGAGATATGGAGTGGTAAGAAACCACATATGTCTTATATGAAGATTTGGGGTTGCGAAGTTTATGTGAAATGAAAAATTTCACCTAAGATTGAGCCCAAATCTGAAAAATGCTAATTTGTTGGGTATCCTAAAGAAACAAGAGGGTATTACTTCTACAATCCTTCTGAGGGCAAAGTGTTTGTCGCTCGAACTGGAGTCTTCCTAGAAACAAATTTTATTTCCAAAGGAATCAGTGGGAGGAAAGTATAGCTTGAAGAAATTCAAGAATTACAAAGCATTGATACACATATGGAGGAATTAGAGCAGGAAACACAAGTAGTTGTGAAAGAGCAACCTTCTCAAGTAGAACAAGACCAGCGTAGGTCAAGCATGATACATCACCTACCTGAGAGATATGGATATCTCATAACTGATCAAGATGATGTATTACTCATGCATCAAGATGAGCATGTGCCCTACCAAGAGGCCATAACTGGTCTTGAGTATGAGAAGTGGTTAGAAGCCATGAAATCTGAAATGGATTCCATGTACACAAACCAGGTTTGATCCTTGGTAGAGCCTCATGTAGGAGTTAACCCTATAGGATGCAAGTGGGTCTTCAAAAAGAAGACAGACATGGATGGTAAGGTACATACCTATAAGGAAAGACTGGTTGCAAAAGGATATAAACAAATTCATGGGGTTGACTGATGAAACCTTTTCACCAATTGCAATGCTTAAATCTGTTCGGATTTTACTTGCTATTGTTGCATATCATGATTATGAAATATGGCAGATGGATGTCAAAACTACTTTCCTTAATTGGAATCTTCTTGAGGATGTGTACATGACATATCCTGAAGGATTTGACATACTAGAAGAAGCCCAAAAGATATGCAAGTTATAGAGATCAATCTATGAATTGAAGCAAGCTTCTAGAAGCTGGAATCTTTGTTTTGATGAAACAGTAAAACAATATTGATTCATCAAGAATAAAGATGAGACTTGTGTCTATAAGAAGGTTAATGGGAGCATGATCGTCTTCCTGGTATTATATGTAGATGACATGTTACTCATTGGAAACGATGTCCCGACCCTGCGACAAGTAAAGACTTGGTTGGGGAAATGCTTTTCTATTAATGGGCTAGGTGAAACAGTCTATATATTAGGAATCAGGAACTATAGAGATAGATCACAAAAACTGCTTGGCCTAAGTTAGAGTACATACATATACAAAGTGCTAAGACGCTTATGCATGATTCCAAGAAAGGATTTATACCTATGAAACATGGCATGTGTCTATCAGAAACACAATCTCCTTCAGCTAAGGAAGAAAGGGATCACATGAATAAGAATCCATATGCATCTGCAATAGGATTTATCATGTATGCCATGTTATGTACTCGACCAGATGTCTTGTATGCTTTAAGTGCAACGAGTAAGTACCAATATGATCTCGGTGATGCTCATTAGGTAGCTGTCAAGAGTATCCTTAAGTATTTGAGAAGGAATAAGGACTCATTCTTGATATATGGAGGTCAGGAAGAGCTTGCTGTAATTGGATACACCGATGCTATCTTCCAGACAGATAAGGATGACTTTAGATCGCAATCTGGTTATGTGTTCTACTTAAATGGTGGCGCTGTGAGCTGGAGAAGTTCAAAGCAAGATACAATTGCTGATTCTACAATCGAGGCCGAGTATATTGTTGCCTCAAGTGCAGCAAAGGAAGTTGTTTGGATCAAAAAGTTCATTAGTGAAGTTGGCATAGTTCCTAGCATTGTGGATCCCATTGATCTCTATTATGATAACAATGGTGTTATTGCACAAGCTAAGGAGCCTAGACCTCACCAACGATTCAAACACGTACTTAGGCGTTATCACCTCATTCGAGAGATAATAAATAGAGGATATGAGAAAATATGCAGAGTACCTACACTTGACAATATTGTTGACCCACTGACAAAGCCTCTTGCATAGAAGAAGCATGATGGTCATACTAGATTTATGGATATTAGGGTTATGCCTGATTGACTCTAGTGCTAGTGGGAGATTGTTAGTGTAAGCCCTAGAGGCCAATACTTTTGGTACTTGTATCGAATTATTTATTAATAATAAAACATTTTTTCTTTATTATGTTTGTTTAATAAAGTCCCTAGAATAGCTAGTATGTTTAATGTATCAAGTGTGACTTGATCATGAGATCCCATTAAACTTAAGGACATTGTTCTTAAAGTATCCGTAGTTGAGCATTGTTGTGAAGTGGGATAACATTAGAGCATTAAGACTATTATGTATATAGATTGATGATTACATCTCATGGATCATGGATAAGGAGTTATCAAATCTTAAACATAAGTATGAATATTAGGAGTAATATTTATACTAGATTGACCTGCTATGAGAATACTACATAGAATGTTATGCAAAGTGTCATACATTATTCTCATGGTGATATTGATGTATACCACCCTTCGACCTGAAACCACTATGGACCCTAGATATAGAGTCGAGTGCTTTATTGTTGATCAAACATTGTCCGTAACTGGATGACCATAAAGACAGTTGATGGGTACTCCACAAAGCATGCTAAGGGACATGAGTGACCTAGATGAAATTTGCCCATCCTGTGTAACATGATAAATGTCTAAGGGACCAATATTGAACTGGACAAGGATGACATGGTCTATGCCTTGTGTTCAATATAGACATAAGAGAAAAAAGGGTAATTGTACACATAAGTATTATCACAAAAGGGATTTGTCATATCACATGACATTTTCGTGTCTTGGTTAGCAGTGATATGTTGCTAGATACTGCTCACTATTTATTATGTTAAATACGTGATTTAATATAATTGTCAATGTCGCGGTCACACACAAAAGGACGAATTGATGAGAGATAGAGTAAATAAGGAACACCGTAAGGTACAGTGCACTTAAGTGAATTGTAGAACATCGTAAGGTATGGTGCACTTAAGTAGAATATGAAATATGGTAAGGTACCACGCGCTTAAGTGATTTTTGGTATACCATAAGATATGGGACACATACATTTAAGTGGGCTTTTTAGCTTGCAACCCACACAAGTGGTTCTATAAATAGAGCCCTTATTCAAAAGCATTTCATTAGATGAAATTACGTCTCTCTCTCTCTCTCTCTCTCTCTCTCTCTCTCTCTCTCTCTCTCTCTCTCTCTCTCTCTCTCTCTCTCTCTCTCTCAGCCTTCATCCGTAGCAGCTAGCACTGAGACTGAAGGAATCCGTTCGTATGGACTGAGTAAAGGTATTGTCACCATTCAACGCTCGTGATCACTCCTTAGATCTGCATCAAAGGTTTCAATTGCCACAAGAGGTAACGATTTCTATCACTGATCATGCCCATTCCTAAGGATCCATTTTTTAATTTTCGCTGCATTTTGGATCGCAATTTTCCTTCATAATGGGGATAATCCAAGTGGACCTCACAGTTGGCACCATCACAAGGACACCTATGTTTATGGTCATAGTGTTGAAAGCCAACTACAATATGCTTTTGGGTCGAGAGTGGATCCATGGTATTTGCACAGTCCCTTCTTCACTACATCAACGGATTTCAATATGGCGAAACGATGGAATAGTGGAGAATATTGAGGCGGACCAAATTTATTACATGGCGGAAGTCAACTAGGTGGATAGAAGGCACTTCAATAAACACCTGACACACATTGCCCCTTACAATCCTGCAGGGTTCGACTTTACGCCCACTGACAACGCGTTCGGTTTCCTTTACCTGCACCCAACCCATGGTTTCCAATGGGATAGAGAGGTAGTAGGTGAAGAAGATTTGAGATCTGGAGGAACATAAGGAATCCAACCAACTGGTTGGGGAAGTGAATTTGATGATGATGTATGATTCAAAGATCTTGGAAAACATTTCATCTTATATAGCTAAAAAAAATTAAAAGCGACCTTAGAGGCTGAAGTCAAATACATGGTTGTCGAAGCCAAAAGGAATGAAGCGCACTTAGAAGGTAAGGACTTCAAGCCAGAACCACCTGATAAGTTTCAAGATAAAGTGCAAGGCCAGAGGCTCGACGCCATTTATGATGACGAGCCTTTGGGTTTTGAAAAGGATCCGTTGGCAAACAACATAAAGATGCTAGTGTAAGATACTTTAGAAGAGATCGACCTGGGAGAATGGGCAACCAAAAGGCCAACATACATAAGTGCCAACATTAGCCCATAACTCAAGGTCGAAGTAATCTAGATGTTGGAGGAGTATAAGGTCTGCTTCGCCTGGGATTATGATGACATATCAGGTTTAAGCAGGGAAATGGTCCAACTAAAGTTGCTTATAAAGCATGGGAAGAAGCCAATTAAGCAAACTCCAAGGCGTTTCGCACCTGAAGTTCTGTCAAAAATAAAGGAAGAGGTCGAAAGGATTCTCAAATACAATTTCATTCGTACAAACAGATATTTCGAATGGATTTCTAACATTGTATCAGTCATTAAGAAAAATGGCATTTTGAGGATTTGCATTGACTTCAGAGATTTGAATGTTGCAACCCCAAAGAATGAATATTCAATGCCCATAGCATAAATGCTTGTTGATTCTACTGCAGGGCACGAATATCTTAGTATGCTTGACGGGTATTCTGGGTATAACCATATTTTCATTGCTGACGAAGATGTGCCAAAAATAGAATTTCGATGTCCCGGAGCCTTAGGCACCTACGAATGTGCGGGGATGCCTTTTGGCCTAAAAATGTTGGGGCAACTTACCAAAGAGAAATAAACTCTATATTTCACGACTCTATTGAAACTTTAATGCAAATTTATATTGATGACATTATGGTTAAGTCTGTTTCAGGAAGAAGTCATATAGACAATCTTCGACAATCATTCAAAAGAATGAGGAAACATGGTTTAAAAATAAATCCTCTTAAATGTGCTTTTTGTGTGCAGGCTAGGGATTTTCTAGGCTTTGTGGTCCATAAGAAAGGAATTGAAATTAACCAAAACAAGACCAAGGCCATCATGGAAACGAAAGCTCTATTGACGAAGAAGGAACTGCAGTCGCTGCTAGGAAAGATCAACTTTCTAAGGAGGTTCATCTCAAACTTAAGTGGAAAGAATAAAGCCTTCTCCCTACTACTTTGACTCAAGAAGGAAGGTTTTGAATGGGGCAAGCGCAATAAGAGACTTTCGACAAGATCAAAGACTACCTTGTTCATCCTCTGATTCTCACGCCTCCTTGTAGGAATAGAAGTATGAGATTATATATATCTGCATCTGATATGACTTTATGGAGCATGTTGGCTCAAGAGGATGAAAATGGCGTCGAAAGAGCCACTTACTACCTTAGTAGAGTCTTAAATGATGCAGAAACTAGATATAGTACAGTCGAAAAGTTATGTCTATGTCTATATTTCTCATGTACAAAATTGAAGCATTATATAAAGCCAAAGGATGTTTACGTTTTGTCTCACTTCGACATTATTAAACATATGTTATCGAAACTAATTTTACATAGTAGAATTGGTAAATGGGCACTGGCCTTAGCTAAGTATTCTTTAACCTGCGTGCCTTTAAAGGTTGTTAAGGGACAAGTGGTAGTAGACTTTATAGTCGACCATTCTCTAGTCGAAAACTCCCTAAACTATTTGGAGCTTGAACCCTAGAAATTATACTCTGATGGTTCTAGTCATAAAGATGGAATGGGTGTGGGAGTATTGATTATTTCTCCTAACAAAATTCAAGTACAAGGTCAAAGGCCTTTGTTCAAACAATGAGGCTGAATATGAGGCTTTGATTGTCGGGCTTGAGATCTTGTTGGAATTGGGGGAAACTCGAGTTGAAGTAATGGGTGACTTAGAGTTAGTTATAAAGAAGATTACAAAGGAGTATAAGTGTGTTAAAGAAAATCTTATAATGTACTTTGTAATATCCAATAGACTATTACGAAGGTTCGAAATGGTAAGCATTCGATACATACCTCGACTTGAGAACCAAGAGGCCAATGACTTGGCCCAAATTGCTTCTGGATATAAGATTTTAAAATAAAAATTGCAATATGAAATCGAAGTCAAAGGAAGAGTTATGTCAACTAGATTATCCCTAATTGACTTGGAAACAACAAAGTTAGGGTATGCTGACGAAGAGAATTTTGAGATACTAGCCATAGACAGTTTGGCAGATGAAGATTGGAGAGAGCCAATAGTAGAATACTTAGAAAATCCAATAACATCTACTGAATGAAAAGTCAGGTATCACACTTTAAGTTATATCCTTACGGAGAACAAATTATTTAAAAAGACGCCTGAAGAAGTCTTACTCAAATGCCTTAGAGAATTCGAGGAATATTTAGCTCCCTCTAGTGTCCAGAGTGGGGCATGTGGGGCACATCAAGTAGGCTACAAGATGAAATGGTTGTTGTTTCGACAAGGGATGTATTAGCCTACCATGCTTAAGGATTGTATTGAATTCGCTAAAGGGTGCCAAGAGTGCCAGACACATGCAGACATACAACATGTATCTGCAAACGAACTACACTCCATTGTGAAGCCTTGGCCCTTTAGAGGTTAGGCGTTGGATCTAGTTGGAGAAATCTGACCAGCATCATCTAAGGGTTAAAAATGCATTCTAGTGGGTATAGATTATTTCACTAAGTGGATTGAGGTTATACCTTTGGCAAATGTTGATCAAGAAGCAGTGATCAAATTCATCCAAAGCCACATCATTTATAGGTTTGGAGTCCCATAAACTATTATAACTGATCAAGGATCAGTTTTCATTGGTCGAAAGGTTCAGGAGTTTGCTAAAGAAATGGGGCTCAAGCTATTGACATCTGCAACTTATTATGCTCAGGAAAATGGTCAAGTTAAAGCAGCAAATAAGATAGTTATTGGATTTATTAAGAAACATGTGGAGGAAAATCCAAGGAATTGGCATAATACATTGAACCATATTTTATGGGCATGTCGAACCTCCCCTAAAGAGGCTACAAATACTACGCCTTTTCAACTGACATATGGTCACAATGCAGTATTACCAGTCGAAATCTATCTTCGATCAACTAGAGTCCAAAGGCAAAATTATATTCCATCTTAATCCTATTGGAACATGATGTTGGATGAGTTAGTTGACTTTGACGAAGAAAGGTTAAAAGCCTTAGAGTTATTAAAGAGGCATAAAAAGAGAGTAGATAAATCATACAATAAAAAGGTTAAACTTAAAACGTTTTCGCCATAAGACTTAGTTTGGAAAGTATCCTACTCATGGATCGAAAGGATGGAGCATTGGGTAAATGGTACCCTAAGTGGGAAGGTCATTTTTAAATTATCCAATTCTTTTCTAATGGTGCATACGAGATCGAAGAATTAAATGAAGGACAAAGAGTCCTAAGAGTAAACGAGAAATATTTGAAAAAATATAGGTTGGTGCTTAGAAAAATTCATACACAACAATCGAATCCAAAATGGAAAGTCAAAATAGATAATGCCAAGATGGCTAAGTCATTACAAAAATTCCACGAAGGGCTTAAAGTCATTACATAAAAATCCAAAATCCTTCAAAGTCGAAATATCAATAATTACAACTAAACTAAAAGGGAAGAGAAGCCTTCATCTTGTGGTACTTTGACTTCTGAAGTCTCAAGCATCGTTCATAAACAGATTTGTTTGAATTGAGGCTATCAATTTCCCTTCCCAGTTTCTGAGCCCTTTCATCGTGATGCATGCCAACTTGGATTTCCTTGGCCAGTTCGTCTTGATCAAGCTTTTGGAGTTCATCTTTGCGCTCTTTGGCCTTGGTAATTCTGGCTTTCAATTCCTTTATCTATCATTCCCAAGCTTCAATATTTTTGTCACATGTTTCGACCTCTTCTTGGTTCTGCTCAGAGCCCATCTCCAATTCTGTAAGTTTTGTAGTAAATTCAGTGGTAGCGTCCCATTCGGCTTCTTGGGTCTCTAAATTGTTTTGGATTTTGTTCGAAGATTTCCTCATGATGACATCTGCAACTTTTGGGGAAGCGTTCAAGACATTAACTTGTTTCAAGAGATCCTTGATCCCAAAGCAAACAGAAGTGTCATTCTCCAAGAGTTGGAGCAAATCAATGTCAAAGGCTTTTTCTTTGATTTTGAGGAGCAATTCATCACCAGATTTTCCTGTAGATTCGCCACCTGACATTGTTGAACTACTAGGACTTTTCTTATTTGAACTACCCCTTGCACTGCTAATGGCCTTCTGATATTCCACTAGTTTGCTTTGCTTCAACGCTTCTAGATCTTCTGGAAAGACGGAAACATTGGTTCTAGTCGAAGGTGATATGGTCTCTTTGGCAGCATCAAAAGTTGGGTTGGTCTTGGGCATGTCATTGGTTTTCTCATTCTCTTTTTCCTCATCTTCATCCTCGGCAGGCTCCGTGTGAAAGTTGGACATTGAATGATCCTCTTCTGCTTTGTCATCTAGGCCATAAATGCATGGGTTTTCAATTGTTGGAGAGCCATCTTCAAATATGGCTTCGACAACTTCGTCAGCATTTTGCATCTCCACATCCACTTCCCCCTCAACAGGGGCATTTTTATATTTTTCATCCTCATGCTCAGAGTCATTGGTGTGATCCTTTTGCGTTTCTTCAATAGGTTTGTTCACTTCATCTGTAGACTCTTTTATTGAATATTTGGGAGTAGTTGGATGATAAGAAGGAGTGCTGGAAGGGTGATAGGAAGGATCACTACTGCTTACTGGGATGACTTATTTGATGGTTGGTTGCTATGTGCCATTTATGACCCCCTGAAAAATAAATCAAACATGGATGAGTCGAAATCCAAGAGAAACAATTAATAACTTAAGAGATTAAGGTAAAGTTTTTTTACCTTAGGACCTTCAGGTCCAAGGCTGGAATTGTCGCTTTCGAGTTGTTCCAAAGTCTTTTTTTATTGTGTTTCAAGGTCAGTGGAAGGTAGCCTTGGAGTAGAAGTTTTCTTTGTTGGGGTCTTGGCAGCCTTTATTTTTTATTGATAAAGAGCACCAGAGATCTTAATTTGCTTCTTTTTCTTCTTGGTTGGTTGTGTGGTATCTGGTGACAAATCACCATCATCTGATCCGATCATCTGAATTTGGGGTTCCTTTTGCTTTTGTTTTTTGGGCATTGGTGGTGGTTTTCGACTTGCCTGAAAGAAAAGACGTCTCAAAACAATAAAAAAACATGAAGGCAATACATAAAGAAATAATAATAACAACATATGAAGTGGACCTTTGTTGTTATTTTTATGGTGTCTCATTCATCTTTATCTTTGACAACATCTTTGTTTGTGGAAGTGGATTTCTTGGTAGGTATTTTCACGACTGAAATAAAACCAAGACAATTATCACAAGTAAGAGAAAGTTAAGGAATTGAGAAGAAATGAAGTCGAAGAACCTCCTATTCCACACCTTCATATATTGGAGACTCTATGTGAACATGTTATATGCCAATATGAAGATGTCCTTTAAAATTGTCTAGAGTATCCTTAGTCGAAACCACCCGTTGGGCACGTTTTTGTGATTCTTATCGAAGTATTTTTACAAAATCCCCACAGACGAACTAGTATGGGAACAGAGGGGTAAAAGCCACCCCGAAGTCAGCACTTGGCAGTCGAGGAAATTTTGGGGGATACATGTTAAAATCTAGTTCGTATTGTTGTTCAGGTTTAACGAATGAATGCAGTTTCAAATCCTCCATTTTCTTTGTAAATTTCTCTTTTAGAGTAATTGCTGCTTCACAGATGGTTCAACTAAGATCGTCAGGTCTATAGGTCGTTTCAAAGTATTTTGGAATTCTTGGATCTCTTTGATATGAGTTGAAGTACCTTTCTTGGCTTTGTCCTGCACAGAGGCGAAATCTGTTGTTAGATGTTGAGTAAAAGCAGGAACATTGAAAATGTCTTCAGCATAATAATTTATCCACCAAGTATCAAACTCTTTTGGGTGCAAAGAAAGTATGGCTTGAATGTAACATGAGTAAATTGTATTTTGCCAGAGTATCGAGCTAATAATTTGTCACTTTGGATTTCTATGTGGATCATGTTATAGAGGATGAGGGAGTTCTTTTTGGAGAAAAGTGGTTTTGGCATAATTTGAATAAGTCCAAATTATCGAGAGGCAAGATTGGGTTGGTAGCTCAAGAGGGTAAATTGGTTCCTCGATTGCCTGAGCCTGGTTAGCAGTAGCCTGGGGGTGAGAAATGCCTCCCATATGGCAAGAGATTTCGCTTCTTGGTCTTTCGACGGAGCAGGGAACTTTCTTGTGAACCACTCAGAGCCATGCATCCTGTTGGCAAAGGGAGCCATGGATGGGGTGAAGTTATAGCGTTTGGCGAACATCATTACATATCCAATGAAGGTTTGTTGCAGATTCAGTCCATCGCCATTGGGAGTCAGCAAAGCAAGGCACGTTCCTTAGACCCTCATACTCTTAATCTCTTCAGCCTATGCATTTATGGGATTACGAATTGGAAAAGATGCTTCGAAGGTAACATTCAACCATATTTGCAACAGCCAGAAAGGACCAAAAAGTAGTAGGTCCCCTTTGGGTTGAATGTTCTTGAAAATTGTGACGCCATCCCCTAAGGACTCATAGAGATTGGCCAAGATCATTTCGTTGAGACAAAGGTTGTGTCCAACATGAAGTTGGTTCACCATGGTTGGGAACTTCTTCGCTACTTGAAGAGATTTTGAGCAAAATACGCAACGAGATAGCCGGAGAGCGAGGAAAGCAATGTGCTCTTGGTCAGAGACTTCGACAAAGTTCTTATCATGGTAGTATGTTATGTAGGTGGTGAAAGCATCTTTAGTAGTGTCAAAGCAGATGGTATCTTCATCCATAAGGTTTGGATCATAAGTTTCCCCAGTTGGTTTGAGCCCAGTTATAGTAGCGATGGAAAGTCTGTGGTTTTGAAAGAGACTTTCAAAAAATGCCTTTTTCTCCATTTGGTCGAAAATAACATTTGGGGGGGGGGGGGGGGGGGAATTTGTTAGCTGGGATTTTGACGCCAAGGTTGGATTAAGTATGATTGCTAAAAGAAATATTTTAAAGATGTTTTGACTTCGACATGAAGTATTTTGGGAGATCTTAATCAAAGAGGTCATTCGTATAAGAGGGAAATGTTGGTTTTTGGACTTAGAAATATTTTTGAGTTTAGACTGCAACTTCAACGGAAGCAATACTGAGGTTGCATTTGACGAAAGATTTTAAATTTTGAATAAGGATGATAACTGTCTTTTGTCCTTGTCCATTTATCTAAATTCACGCGTGTAAAGCTATGGCGAAGTGAAGGCATACAAGCGAAACGTGTCATTTTCTGGAGAAAAGACCGTTGATAGCGGTTATTTTTGACTTAGTATAAATAAGGGTCTTAGTGTATAGGATTTATGTGTGCTCAATCATTGTACAAATACTCACAAATTACTCTAAGTATCTAAGTGTGTTTGAGAAATGAGTTCATTGAGAATGTACGTATGAATCACCATATTTTTATTTCAATTAAAGTCATTTGCAGTTTATCAATTATTTTTTCTTATTGCAATTTACTTTGAAGTTCTCTATTGCAACTCTTTTACAAATTTTGCTTTTACTTTTAAACTTTAAACAACATTCTCAAATCATGGGCATTGTCGAAGTGTTCATAGACTTTCAAATATAATTTAACAAGAGCACATATCCTAGGATTCACTGGTTGATCCTGTAAAATAAACCATTTTTGGATACCAGAGCTTGTTTACCAATTTTCGCGATAAATACTGTTTTGGCAAGCTTGGTTGTGAAGGAAAAAATGGCTATGGAACCATTGAGAATTTGAATTGAATTAGGTTTTAGAAGTTAGGTCTTAGGCACCCTTTTTTTGTTCAAATTCTAGTGAAAGCCTCAAATGTATCAAAACTTGAATTACACATGATAAGTCTCCTTTGAAAACCTCAAATGTAATTGTGAACCTTTGAAATTAGTTTGAAAAAAAGTGAATGCATATATGTTATTTGAATTAAATTAAGTATTTGAATTTTTACATAACTTCTTGAATGTGAGATCTCAATTGAATAACGAAAGCCAAAATGATGCAGATTAAAATATGCAGATGAATGATTTTAGGGGGAAATTTAAGGTATGGCACCAAATGAGGAGGAACCATTGCCACACCCCCTTCCTAGAGGCCCCTTGTAGTCATCTGTATTGATGAGTATCTTGGAATCAGTAACTGAAGTTTTGAACTGTCTTTCATGTTGTAGCACCATGAGAAAATCTTGTTTATTTTAGGTAAGGGATTCATCAATAAGACTTGAGAGCGAACCAGATCAAAAATGTTGTTGAAACCAGTGAGAAAATGAATGGAACGTGTCACTTCATGCTAAAGCCTAACATTACTCAGGCATGTGTTACATACACACCGATGTGAACACGAGCATACCTGAATTGGAAAATATGCTTCAAGTTCTTCCCAAAGAACCTTCAAAGATATGAAAAATTCAAAAATAGACCGTGAATCTTTCTTTAAAACAAAGATTTCACATTGTAGTTCGAAAATATGAATAAAATCACCTTGTGAAAAGTGATTCCAAGATGTTGCAGCGATTCCAAGATTTTAAACTCGGATCAAATTCTTCAAGAACTGGAATTGATCCATCAACAAAATGAATTTGTTCTTTCCACCAAGTGCACATCGCATGGACCTCGCTCATGCATGATAGTTTGAATGCATTAGAACATGTTTAATTAAAACAGAAGAAGGTTCGTCTAAAGGATGAATGTAGTATATATTCCCAAGTTACTATGACGAGTCTTGAAACAGAACAACAACAATCGAAATGCTGACGACATTGGCGCCACCACAGACCATTTTGAAGGAAGCGACGCGCAACAGAGCTTAAAAGAACTCTGATACCATTATGAAGTATGCATGAATCATGATGAAGATGAATATAAAGTTGGTAAAAAGAGTGGAATGTGAGAGTGAACTCATTAATCATGGTGAAGTTAGTTACAATGTAATCTTATATAGAGGTTAAACTCTAGCAACTTCTTACAAAATGTAACTAACATAAGCTTAGGTGTAATCCTTCATAGTAAGCCTATACTAAGCTAATGGATCAAATTATAATAGGAACTATGCCATATTGATTGAACCATGCAATATTAAATGGTTAACTTGTCATACATGTCAGCACAATAGCTATGCTTCAACAACTAGTTATGCTTCAATAACTACCATGGTAAATATGACCCAAAATAAAAATAAAAGACAAAGATAAATTTGCAAAACATCTCACAAATATTCACATCGTTAAGTCAATATGGAAAAGAAAACTAACTTTCTTAATTACAAAGCAACTAAAAATTAGGGGTGTACACGGGTTGGGTTGGACTGGGTTTGACATAACCCGGTCAAACTTAAATGGGTTGGATTTGTCATCCAACCCACAATTTCATTGTCAAAACCGACTCGAACCGACCCGTTCATTTATGGGTTGGGTTGGGTTGGGTTCGCGGGTTGTGTTTCAAATAAAATTTTTTTTTTTATAATTCTCTTTATCGGTTTAAAAAAATGTAACATAACTTAATACAATCATACTCATTTATAACACTCTAATTTGATGGAACACATTATATAATATCTAATAAAATTCATCAATACGATATAACACTTGATAATAATATAAAATTCAACAAGATATGTTATTTCCATAAAATACGTAAGTTGAAAATTATACCAAAAAAAATAAGAAATAATATTTAATCTTATAATTATGTAAATTCATTGATCTAGTAGTATTATTGGTGGAGAATAATAATTTTTTGGATAATAATGGTTATTGGTGCAATATTAATTTTATATATTTATTTAAAATAATAATAAAAATAATAAGAAATTACTAAAACTATATCAATGGATTGTGTCAACAAGTCCGCGGGTTGCAAAACTCAAACCCAATACCCAAACCAAAACTATACGGATTGTTATGAGTTGGGTATAACCGTAAATGAATGAGTTCGGATAATTTATGGATTGATTCGGTTTGGGTCAGCAGATTCGTGAGTCGACCCGCACCCATGAACACCCGTACTAAAAATAATATAATTTTGGAGGTGATTGCATTTAAGAGGAGGGTAAACTTCCAAGATCTATATTATTTTTTATTCAAGAGGAAGTTTGAATATTTCTCCTTTATTTTTCAATTATTATCAAATAAAAACATTCTCAAATATTTTTAAAAAGATATTATCAATATCCAACTCTAGTAAAATTCATGTGCCGACTCATGGGTAATGATATGGTATGTACATTTGTTTCTAAAATATAATAAATAATAAAATAAAAGAAAGAAAAAATTGATTAATCAAAAGAATTTATTATTTTTAAAAGAGATAATAAATTGATGTGTATAATTTTTCTGTATATAAAAATATTTGAATCAATCATATTTTTTTCCGTATATAAATATTATTTTTGTTTTAAAATTATTTAAAAATATTTAAATCAAGAATAAACTTGTTCATATTATTATTTAATATTTTGATCAGTATCTTTATTTTTCTTAGTGCAAAGATTCAAGCATAATAATGTTATATCTTTTAACACAATAAATGTAATTTTTAAGATGATTGATTTTTCCATAAAAAAAGGGTTGTGGTGCAGCTTATTGTCTGGTTGCCTACTCTTTATGTATAATTTTGATTGTATTGAATATGAATATAAAGTTAAAATAAATATAATTTTCCAATTTAATTATTAAAACTTCAAACAAACATTGAAATTAAAATCCTAGTTTGAATCATTTATAAAAAAAAATGTGAATAAAACTAATTATTTAATTTGGTGTTTTAAAAAATGATAAGTTATAATTTGATCAATATTTATTTTCTATAATTAATCAACATCATCAAAAATATTAATATAATACACATCATCACTCTTTCAAAAAAATACATATAAGCGTCCTATTAATATATGAATGAAAATAAATATGTACTCTTTTTATTTATAATCTTTATGTCTTATTTTTATGCAAAATTATCAGTTTTTTAATGATAATAATCTCTATGTTATATTTACGTTTTTTAATTTATAAATTAAAATAAAATTATGAGAATATGAAAGGTTTAGGCAAAATAACTGAACACTAAATTTATTGCAAATTATTTTTCTTTGATGTATTAAAGATTTAAGATTTACACACTAAATTTTAAAAACAAATTTTAAAATTGTATTCATTTATCTTATAAGTTAAAAGAATACCATTATTACCTCAAACATAAATATTATTATGGTCATTTAAAATTAATATCCATAAAAGCATTTACTTAAAATAGTTTACCACCATAATCCATAAATGTCTATTATAATATTTGATGATAAGAAATTGAATGACAATAAAATATATCAAATTAGTTAATTGATCATCATTAACTACACTAAAATAAAATAGAAATTGTCCAAAATTTTATTTAATCTCTTATTTTTTAACAACCTCGTATCTCTTTTCCTTCTTTGTAATGACTTCTGGCTGATCCTCATCCTAAAATCCCTCCTAATTCATTTTCAAAATTTTATTTATTTTTAAAGAATACCATAGTAAACCCTAGCATAGATCGTAAATCCTTCTTCATATATATAAAAACTAAATTAAAACTTACAAAAGAAAGCAAGTAAAAGAGGGGTCAAAGTAAATATAGTGAAAAAAAATTAATTAATCATCAATGGTGAAATTCATTAAACCCAAAGAAAGAAAAACCTCATAAAAACTCATCAAATCCCAAGTCAAGAAAAATTGAGAATTGTTGAATTGTAATGATGTGTCGAGTTATATTAGTGTGTCGAAGTGTCGAAGTATTTTGACTTGACATATTTTTAGTAGTGTTAACTATTTTGGGCTTTTATAATTTTGGGTTTTGGTTTAGGTAGTAAGTTAACCTAAATCTATAAATAGAGGGAGTAACACATATTCTTGTAAGAGAGAACTCATAACATTGTATTCACATAGTTTTGCAGTTACAAAATGAATAAAGAAGTTTTCCATAGGTTGTGGAAACTCTCCAGAAAATATTCTTCTTCTTCTCCAACGTTCTTCTCTTTATTTCTCAATTGTTCTTTTCATTGTCATTGTGTGGTTTATAACAATCTTGTTCATCAAAATTGATAGAAATTCTCCATAGATTTTGGTGGATTTCCAACATCTGGTATCAAGAGCTCCGATTTAAGCGATTCGTGGGAAGAAAATCACGATGGCAATGAATCATCCAAACAAATATTTTCCAGCGAATCTTCCGATTCTCAAGAATAATAATCATGAGAATTGGTGCAAACAGATAAATGTTGTGTTTTGTTGTCAAGATCTTTGGGATCTTGTGAAGGAAGGAGTAACAACGTTTGCAGGAAACACGACGGATCAAGAAAAGGATGCACATAAAGAATTGAAAAAGAAAGATTATAAAGCTCTCTTTATGTGTTGATCTAGATAAATTTGAAAAGGTTAGTGATGTAGAGTCAGCGAAAGAAGCATGAGAAATTTTGGAGAAGTCGTTTGGAGGCGCAGAGAAGGTGAAAGAGGTGATATTACAAACTTACAAAAGGACGTATGAATTACTTCAGATGGAAGACAATGAAAGCATAACTGATTTCTTCACTAAGGTTACGAAACTGGAGAATCAAATCACGGTATATGGAGAGGTGTTGACATCAAGATTTGTTGTTGGAAAGATCTTGAGGTCGTTGTCTCCAAAGTTCGACCACATGGTAGTAGCCATAGAATAGTCGAAATATTTGTCAAAACTGATAAAGGAAGAGCTTCAAGGGACGCTTGAATCTCATGAACAAAGAATGGATGAAAGAGTTGCAGGAAAGTTGAAGAGTGACGTGGCTTTGCAGGCGCAATCGGAAAAAGAAAGGAAAGACAAAGAAAGTTGGAATGACAACAAAGGCAGAGGAGGCTACAATAATTCGACTGATCGAAATCAACAAGAAGGAAATTGGTAGAATAAGAGAAAACCCCGGAACCAAGGCAACCAGAGAGGTGGTGTTGCAGGTAGAGGAAGAGATGGTAGTCAAAATCCAGACAAGAGTCACATTCAGTGTTACAATTGTCAGAAGCATGATCATTATTCTAGTGATTGTCTAGAAAAAACAGAAGAATCAATAAACTTATACAAAGTTGGCGAAACATGAAGAAGAATAGATGTTGTTGATGGTTACAACGATAGATTAAGAGAGATTCAAGGACCAGTGGTACTTGGACTCAGTATGCTCATCACACATGTCTGGAAGGAAAGATTGGTTTGTCAATATAAACCCCTCAATGAAGAACATGGTGAAATTTGCAAATGACAATACTCTAGTAGCTGAAGATGTTGGTGATGTTCTGATTATGAGGAAAGATGGCAAGAGGTCAGTAATTACAAATGTGTTGTACATACCAGGCATGAAGAGAAATTTGCTCAATATAGGGAAGTTAGTCGAAAAGAACTACAAGGTATCGATCAAAGACAAGATGATGAGAGTTCTCGACTCAAATGGAAGGTTGATCTTGAAGGCTCCAATGTCTCAAAATAGAACCTTCAAGATTAAGCTAAATGTGATGGAGCATAAGTGCCTTGCAACAACAGCCAGCAGAGATAAATGGATATGGCATTATAGACTTGGCCATCTCAATTTCAAAGACATCAGAGATTTGAAGAGAAGAAATATAGTTTCAAGATTACCAAAAATCGACATTCCAAATGAAGTGTGTGAAGAATGTGTGCAGGTGAAGCAGCACAAGAACAACTTCAGTAAGGATGCAGGAAGAAAGTCGAAGGCAATTCTTGAAGTCATATACTTTGATGTATGTCGTTCTATCCAAGTGGATTCGATTGGAGGTTACAAATACTTTGTTACATTTATAAATGATTTCAGTCGAAAATTATGGGCTTACCCGATCAAGAAGAAAAGTGAAGTGATCGAGGTATTTTCCAAGTTTAAATCTATGGTCGAAAGACAAAGCGGTCAAAAGATCAAGATTCTAAAGACTGGTGGTGGTGGAGAATATGTGTGAAAGACTTCGGCGCATTATGTGTGAAAGAAGGGATTGTGCATGAGGTGGTGACACCCTACACTCCACAGCAGAATGGAGTCGTAGAAAGGAAGAATAGAATCATCATGAATATGGTGAGAAGTATGTTGAAAGGAAAGCATCTACCCAAAGAATTATAGGGAGAAACTGTGTCGACTACAACATATATCCTGAACAGATGTCCGACGAAGAAGCTAGAAGGAATCACGCCAGAAGAATGTTGGTTTGTGTCAAGCCTAGCTTGAGTCGTCTGAAGGTGCTTGGATCTATAGCACATAGACATGTGTCGGATCAATTGAGAAGAAAACTTGATGACAAGTGGAGTCAGATGATCCTGATAGAATATCATTCGACTGAAGGATACAAGTTGTTCGACCCAACGAACAAGCATGTGGTGATCAGCAGGGACATGATCATAGATGAGCTTAAGGAATGGAATTGGACTAAGAATGTTAAGAAGGATTCAATGAGAATCTTATGTGATGAACCAGCTAGTGAAGTCGAAAGAGAAGTTTGACAAGAAGTCAGAGGTGAAGCAGGCCCAAGCAGACCTCAAAGAACAAGACACATGCCTACAAGGTTGCAAGAATGTGTGATTACATCAGATGATGTGGTCAATGAAGAAGGTGAGCTAGTACACTATGCTTTCTACGCAGATGTCGAACCAATCAATGCAGCTGGGGTATTGAGAGATTCGAAGTGGGTGAAAGCAATGAACAAAGAACTGAAGTCAATCGAAGTCAACTACACTTGGTCACTTGTCGAATTTCCCCAAGACAAGAAAACAATCAATGTGAAGTGGGTATACAAGGTGAAGTTGAATCTCAAAGGAGAAGTGACACGACACAAGGCGAGACTTGTGGCGAAAGGATTTCTTCATAAAGAAGGAATCGACTTCGACGAAGTTTTTGCACCTGTTGCTAGAATCGAAACAATCAGGTTGGTTATTGGTCTAGCAAACATGAACAATTGGAATATGTGTTAGATGGATGTGAAATGTGTATTCTTGAATGACCCCTTTGAAGAATAAGCTTATGTTGCACAACCAACTGGGTTTATGAAACAAGGCGAAGAAAGAAAGGTGTACAAGCTGCATAAAGCCCTGTACTGACTTAAACAAGCTCCAAGAGCTTGGAACAAGAAGATAGATGGTTTTCTAAGGGAGAAGGAATTTGTAAAGTGAAAAACTGAACATGGAGTATATGTAAGAAGAAGCAATAGTGAATTGCTTATACTATGTCTTTATATCGATGACTTGTTGATAACAAGTAGCTGCAAGAAGGAGATCGAAGACTTCAAAGGTGATCTCAACAAGGAATTCAAAATGTATGATCTGGGTGACATTTCATATTTACTTGGCATCGGATTCTACAAGAGTGGTAGAGGTTTGATGATGCATCAAAGAAGGTATGCAGGTAAAATACTCAAGAGATTTAAGATGCAAGATTGCAACCCAACTTCGACTCCAGTTGAGCCTAGGTTACAACTGTCGAAAAATTCAAATGAAGATGATGTCGATCCAACCCAAAATAGAAGACTTATTGGGTCACTTTGATACCTTTGTCACACAAGCCTTAACTTATCATATAGTGTAGGTATGGTGAGTAGATTCATGCAGAAGTCAAAGGTATCACATATAGCAGCGACGAAGAGGATACTAAGGTATCTGAAAGGAACTCTCAACTATAGAATTTTGTTTCCTGCAGCTAATGAAGGAAAAGAATGCAAACTAGTGGGATACACCGACTCAAGTTGGTGTAGTGATGTTGAGGATCGAAAATCCACAACTGGCTATATGTTTATGCTAGGCGGTGTACCAGTTTCTTGGAGTTCGAGAAAGGAGCCAATATTGGCATTATCGTCGTGCAAAGCAGAATACATAGTTGCTTCCCTTTGTGCATGTCAAGTAACGTGGATGTTGAATCTGTTCGAAGAGATAACAACGAAGAGTCATAGGGCAATTACCATGAAGATCGACAGGATGTCAGCTATCAATCTGGTAAAGAATTCGATAGCACATGGTCGAAGCAAGCACATCGAAATGAGGTTCAATTATCTTCGAGAGAAGGTAGCAGATGAGAAGATGAATTTGGAACACTGCAAAACTGAGAATCAGATTGTAGACATCATGACGAAGGGAGTGCAAGTCGAAATGTTCAGAAGATTAAGAGCTATGATGGATGTAGATAGCTTAGACACAATGAATTAGGTGGTGTGTTGAATTATAATTCCTTGTGTCGAAGCAAGTTGTTCGACAGAACAAGGATGTGTCGAGTTGTATTAGCATGTTGAAGTGTCGAAGCATGTTGTTTCACACAGGATTTCGATTTAGACCTATTTTTAGTAGTATTAACTATTTTGGGCTTTTATAGTTTGAATTTTGGCTTAGGGAGTAAGTTAACCTAAATCTTTAAATAGAGGGAGTAACCCCTATTCTTGTAAAAGAGAACTCATAAGATTGTATTCATAGAATTTTGTAGTTGTAAAGTGAATAAAGAAGTTGTCCACAAGTCGTGGACAAAGAGAAAACTCTGCAGAAAATGTTTTTCTTTTTCTCCAACGTTCTTTTCTTTCTTTCTCAATCGTTCTTTTCTTTTCATTGTCATTGTGTGGTTGATAACAATCTTATTCATCACGATTGATAGAAATTCTCCATAGATTGTGGTGGATTTCCAACAAGAATCAGAACACTTTAATGCAAAGTTGATACCACATTTTTCTTAGAAAAATCAAGAAAAAACTCATGAAAAATAATTCACAAATTTTTCAGATCTTTGATAAAAAAAATATATACTTGGGTGTGAATCTTCTTTTCTAAAATTTGTCTTCTTAGATTTGAAATACTTTCCGTTATTGTTTGTCTACCTGTTAAGATTATAGAAAAAATAATTCGGGTAAAGTAGTAGATAAAATGAGACCAAAATTGCAAAGGGTTTAATAATAGAAAAACGAAAACGAAAAATAGAAAAAATTTGAAGATGATGGAGTCCCAAGAAGAAGAAACCGATGATGATAGAACAATATTGAATTTTTTTTAGCAGAATAATGAAGGGTTGGGATAGAGAAGAGGAGAAGATTGATGAAATGATCTATAAAGCATAAGAAGATTTGCATTATCAAATTGAAAGTGTTTGTGCTTTTGCAGTGAATTGATGAGAAGAATTTGATTGATTCAACATATTTATGACTAATTAGACAGATTATTGTTTCAAAAGTAAAACTAAGTTGAATAATAATTCAATTAGACAATATTTATCCTCAAAATTGTGACGTGTTTGACTAAATAAAGAAAGGCATTAATGACTTTTTTCCATAAATCATAATCTTAAAATATAAGATTTTTAAAATAGAGCCAAAACATTTTCCAACCAATACTTTTGCAATATCAAAACTATTTTTTATGGAGAAAATCATAAAATATTACAACCAAATAACATATTAAGATTTTTATATTTGGACACAACAGAGTTTTAAAATTAATTATTAAAAAATTGATGTAAAGAAAAAAATATCATATCCTCGTTCAAAATCTTTTAAAATTAATTATTAAAAAAAAACTAATATAGAGAAAGAAAAAAAAACATCACATTTTCATCCAAAATCCTAAAAATCCTAAAAGATTTATGTATATAAATCAAAACCATCATTATTCCTAAAGAGATAGTACAATAGAACATTTTTTCATGATGCTATTAGAACTTCAATAAACCTTTATTCACCACAAGTTTCCCAATAGGTTAACTCATTGTCTAATAACTGCCACTTTCAAAATGACATACAATAAAAATGAACACCACAAATTGAAAATGTAGTGGTCTCAAAAGCATAGAGAAGCATAATGTTTCACTGAAGCTAAAACTACTTTGTCTCTAGCATCAAAAGATTACTAGAAAATACATTAAGAAAGTAAAGCACTGTGAGAGACATATCACAAAAGATTACTCTCCCCACCTAATGGTAATTTATCTCCTTCCCCTTTTAAGTATGCCATTGAATCTTGGCTCCATAACTATATCTACTACAACATTTATGTGTTGCTTTTGTTACACAGTATAATGTTGTTGTATAGTGTCAATGTCCAACCCTTTGAGCTTCACAACAGATTCAACATGTCCTTTAAGGGTATGAAGTTCGCGAAGCCTGTAAATAGGGAAATTCAAATGAAAAAAATTGATATAAGCACTTTGCAGAATGCAAATAATGACTGAAAATCTCATATGCGAAGTATGGTTTTGTAGCTTACCTAGCAACTTCAGCGCGTCTCTTGGCCTGCTCGGCAATCTCGGACAATTCTCTATAACTGTTCTTCTCATGGAAGATACCAGAACTTTCTGGTGGTTCAAGTCCATGAAGGGTCCTTTGAGCATGAGCCCATTGAGCTTCCCTCTCTCCTTTACCATAGTCTTTCTTGGTAGTGAAGGCAGTCTGATACATGCATAGTTCCGATTTAATCCATAGAAAACGGTGATGAAAGTATTTGATATATAAACATAAAAGGGTAAGTGATTGGAAATGTGCAAATTACCTTGTTTTCTAGATTTGACCAAGCTTTGCCGCTCAAGAAATAGCGAGTGGCGAATTTGATGACGTCAAGAGGAATATAGAATACAATACTATAGAGCCAAACGACTCCGGCCCAACCCCAACCAATTCCTTGGATTCTTGCAAAGCCCCAGTTAGCATACACTGCTATTAATGTAGCAATCTGAAAACAATATGAATCATGTCTATAAGATAAGTGTTTATTCATTAAGCGCTTTATTAAGTTGTTTATCCAATTATTTCAGTTGCTTGGATCCTTACCAGTTGAGCAATTAGGAAAGCACCCAATAACAGCATCCCGGGGCGTTCGACATAAGACCAGCTACGCGAACGAGTTACGAAGATCAAAGCCTGGCTAACAATACTAACTTGTAGATACAAAGCAGCTGTCAACTCATCAGGGTTGTCGTGAATATGTCTAACTCCAAATCTGTCCTGCATTGATGAAAATCAAGGGAAACGTGTCAAGAAATTTGAGGCAATACATCAAAGTTCAATGCGAGATAAATTGTTTAATTTCTTACAGGGAAGAATGTAGTGTCCTGCACTATCCAAAAGAATATCACAGTCATCAATGCCATGTAACCTCCAAGCATGACTCCAGTAGCGAATATTTCTTTCAGTTTCCAGCTATCCGGCAATGGAGATGGCTTAACCCTATCCTTTGAAATCGTCATGATGGTTCCTATTATTTCAAATCACATCATTTTCATTCAGCATTGCTTCTATAAAGAGATTTCAGATTATGCTTTATAGAAATATAAGTTAAGAGTTTTACCATCATTCAAAATGGCAATAATCAAAATCATGAATGGAGAGAAATCAAACTTCCATATCAGTGCAATAAACATAAATCCAAACTGCATTGACAAATAAAAAATACAAATTGATCAGCATTCATATGCATTGTCATAAAAATAACATATAATCACAGTATCACTATCTACTTACCACAATACGAATAGTGATAGACACAGCATAGATCTGAAATACGAAGAAAATGGTGTCAAATGATAACAAAATTAATTCAACATGGGTAGTGATAAAATAAAAATAACATGTAATAATAACAAACCGTGTAGTTCTTCATTCTTTGGAAAATAGCTCTACTTGTCAAGACTGCACTAATGATAACACTCAGACCAGGTTCTGTCAAGACTATATCAGAAGCACCTCTTGCAGCATCAGTGGCATCAGCAACAGCAATTCCAATATCAGCTTTCTTCAATGCAGGAGCATCATTCACACCATCTCCAGTCATTCCACAAATGTGCTTCCTCTCTTGTAGCTTCTTCACAATTTCATATTTATGTTCTACATAGTATTAAAATAAGGAGATATTAAGGACATGGCTAGGAACTTGTGTAGAAGTGACACTTTAAGTTAAATGTGTGTCTGATATCTAAAAGGCTTCAAGTGTCAACCAGTTTGACACCGACACATTCAATCACTTTCATTTTTTATAATTATTATCAATGACTATGTGTCAATGTCCTATCTAGTGTTTGTGTTTGCGTCAGTGTTTCATAGTTAGGAACTACACATTTTCAAAGAACATTAAGATATGCAAATAAGAAAGAACGAAAGGCAAAAGGGTTACAATAGTTAGTTGCTAAACAAATATGAACCTGGAAAAACTCCAGCAAATCCATCTGCCTTCTCAATCAACTCTTCTACTGGCATTGAAGCAACACTCGAATCTTTGTCTTGACCAAGCAATGTAGCAGAAGGATACATATTGGTTCCCATACCAAGTCTCCTACCAGTTTCCTTAGCTATGGCAAGTTGATCACCTAAGAAAGCAGAAGAAAAGTCAAGATAAAGTTTCTAAAATAGCAATCGCGTAACGGTTGCAATCCTTTATATTGTGTTAAATCAGAGTCAAATACAGATCATGCAGCCTCGATCACAGTCGAATTTACAGTTGCTTAAATTTACATTTTTTGTCCATGTAAAATATTATTGATTAGTTCCTAAAACATTGGATAACAATATTTCATGTATTTGAGGAACTAAAACAAATACAATTATTTATAGAAACTAAAAACAAGAAAACTTTATATTATCAAGTTAATTAATTCATTTTATCAGAAATATAGTCCTATGTGTAGTTAGTTACCTGTAATCATCTTAACATTAACACCAAGATTAAGAGCTTGTCTAATGGTTTCAGCACTGTCATGCCTAGGAGGATCAAACACCGACAACAAACCAACAAACTGCCATGGAGCACCAGCACTTTCCTTTGTTTTCTCAGGAACTTCCTGCAATGATAAATCAAAAGAGTTTATGATAACGAAATGAAATGAATATTTTCAATACAAAACTTCAAACATGAATCCAAAAAATAACCTGTCTAGCAACACCGAGTGAACGTAGCCCTCTTTCTGCAAACTTTTCAATCATTGCATGAATCTTCTTCTTAGCATCTTCCTTCATGTTACACAACTCTATAATCTGTTCACAAACATAAAAGTGTATTAGCATCAATGAAGTATTTAACTATGAATCTCACAAATGGTAAACAAAGGTTACCTGTTCAGGAGCGCCTTTGCTAGCTCTATGCCAACTTCCATCCTTATTATCAATGTAAGTCAAAGCAGTTCTCTTATCATTTGGATTGAATGGCAAGAAATGCAGCTCTGTTATCCCGGCCCTCGCCTGCACAATGCATGAACACATCAAATATTGAACTCAAGCCATGATTTTATTCATAATCAACTCAAGCATAGTTCTAAATTACTGTCTGCAACCGCAGTTGTAGCCGCGGGGATGCATTTTCCTGCATTATTGAGGTTTGCAGTGTAACCTCAACCTCAACATCAATTCAGAACCATGAACTCAAGGAATATATATAAAATAAAAATTGAAATCAAAAAGAAATTGAAACCTCTTTAGGGTCGGCAAGCATTCCAACAATAGCAGCATCAATAGCATCCTGATTTTCAGTCCTAGCAGCCCTAGCAGCAAGAAGAATCACATGTTCCTTATCCATACCCTTAACAAAAACCTCAATCAAGTTCCTATCAACACTCAATTTGTTAAGTGTAAGTGTTCCTGTCTTGTCACTGCAAAGAACATCCATACCAGCCATTTCCTCAATGGCAGTCATTCTTTTAGTAATAGCCCCTTGCTGGGAAAGTTTATGAGAACCAATAGCCATTGTCACAGACAAAACAGTTGGCATAGCAATAGGAATTCCACCAATCAAAAGAACTAACAGGTTGTCAATACCATCGCGATATCTGCGATGTTGAATCGGATACATGACTATAATCTCAGCCAACATACCAACTGCAATGGAACAGATACAAAAGTTTCCAATTGATTTGAGAACCATTTGGAAATGTCCAACATTGTTTGTATTGTCAACCAAATGTGCTGCTTTTCCGAAGAATGTGTGGACACCGGTTGCAATAACAACAGCTTCGATTTCTCCTTGTTTGCAAGTTGAGCCTGAGAAAACTTCTTGTCCTGGATGTCTAGTGACCGGAAGTGATTCTCCTGTTAAAGCTGCTTGGTCAACCTTTAAAGGATCACCTTCTAGAAGACGAGCATCAGCGGGTATGATGTCACCGAGTTTGATGCTAATGATGTCTCCTGGGACTAGAATTGCAGCTTCTTGCTCACTCCATTTACCATCTCTAAGAACCTTTGTCTTAGGAGCAAGACCTGCCATAAGAGCAGCAGCCGCATTTCCAGCGTTGTTTTCTTCAATGAAACTGATAGTTGAATTGATAACCAACAAGCACACAATTCCGACAAAATCTTGCCAATCTGGAGGCTGCCCTCCACCATTTGCAAGAGCAATTGCCATTATAGCTGCAGCTTCCATCACCCATGATAATGGATTCCACATAAACCCAAGAAACTTGAGAAATTTGCTCTCCTACATCAATAAAATCACAATACCATTACATTGATATTCTAAGAACACCTGACACAGACACGAGAGTGTCACATCATCATCAGACACTAACATGTATGAGTGTTATGTCAATTTCAAATACTAATACATACACATGTTGAGCACCAAATAGGTCACCAAATTATTAAATGATATGATGATAAAGAAAATGACCTTTTTCTCTTCGAGCTTGTTTGGACCAAATATTTGAATCCTGCTTTCTCCTTCGGTAGAGGACAAACCTTCTCGGGTGCATTTCAATTGCGCAAACACTTCCTCAATTGGGATTTTTTCCTATAAACAAAGTGATCATGTTAGTTATAACTACATTCTTTACAAGCTAACACACATTCCCTTCATGCTACAAATTGATTCACTAATCAATATCTTAGACTTTTCATGCTTATAGCACAAATGTACAAAATTGAAACAAGTTTCAATTCTAGTAAAAATTATTTACATCTATCACTAAGATAAAAAGTAAAAATATATCATTTGTCATCCAATTAGAAATCTTGAATTTAAATTTAAAACTCTTATGTTTAGATTATTATTTAAAATAGACATTTCAATTATATAAAATATCTATAATTCTTTACTCAAAATAAAAGAAAAAAAAGAAAAAGAATAATTACTAAATCTTAATTCAAAATAAAAGAAAAAAAATAATTACTAATTCTTAATTCAAAAAAAAAAGAAAAAAAAGAATTTATTCATTAAAAAAAAGAATTACCAATTTTTAATTCAAAATAAAAGAAAAAAAGTAAACAAAAAAGAATTACCAATTCTTTAGTCAAACAAAAACAATAAAGAATTACCGTAAACTTTTTAAATATGTAAAATTGTTTACTTTTTAGTATATTTTAGCTTACTTATTTAAAAATTTAAATATGGTAATTATACTATAAAAAACTATTCCAGTCATACTTCTTTATTATTTTATTCAGTTTACCCTATCAGTACTACTATCATATCTTTATCATTATTGAACTTTATTTCAATTTTTGTTTTAGAAATCAGGTTGGCTTAAACATAAATTACCATGTTTGACCAACTATCACAAATTATAAATAAATAACTAAATAAAAATGATTAAAAAATTCAAAACTATTCCTAATAAAATGATTAAAAAACTCAAAACTATTCCTAATAAAATGATTAAAAAACTCAAAACTATTCATAACATTAAATAACATTAAAAAATTATAAATAAATAAAAGAATCGGAATGTGGCCAGCCAAACAGGCCTTAACACCATAATATCAAAATACCGTTTGATATCACGAAAGATCCGTCGGAATCATAATGATCAGTAAAAGCTATTAACATCACACACAAAAAAGTGATATCAAAACATGCATGTTGTTGAAGGGTAAAATAAGAAATTCACAACCTATTCTAGAAAAACGCAAAAAATACTAGGGGCAAATTGGACAAACAATATTACATGAAGAAAGAGAAATGAGATTAATTGGTTTAATGGTGATAAATGTTAAAGTTAAGCGCGATTAGGAGGAGGTTGAACCGGATTAGTTGTCCAATGAATCCATATAAAAAATAAATAAATAAAAAGAAGTGGGCCCCCGCGTGCACCTTTTTAGTGTCAGGACCGTTGAACGTGAGAGTAACAACGAAAACAATTAATTCCAATGGCTAAGATTCAAACTTGAACATCATAACATTATAATTATTGAATAATTTTGAAAAGAAAAAAGAAAAAAGTACCACGGAAAAGTACTTATTATTCCCCACCAAACAAGGCACAAATAATGGAGATGCTTCTTCGCTTCGCACCGTCCATAGTGCGAGGAAAATAAAAGTAGTAGTATTGTTATATTACACCATATTTCTTTTCTGCATGTTACCTTCCCCATATATATACACTAAAAAATAGGGTTATTCAATAAACAAAATTTCAATAAACAAGAAATCAAAGAGATACGATAAACTATAATAAACTATAACTTTGAAGACGAGCAAAACAATCAAAAACTGTAATAAATTAATAGAGAAGACTATCGGAAAATACCAGATCAACAGATTCATTCTTGATCTGTTCTAGTGAGATAGCCGCCATGTTCTTCCGAAAAGAGAAGAATCAGAACTCAGAAAAAGCACTGCAAACTGAATTTGTGAAGAAAAGGGAAAAGAGAAGAATCAGAACTCAGAAAAACACTGCAAAGAGAGTACTAAAGAACCATTGAATGAGAATTCTGAATCCCAAGAAAAAGAGGATAGAAAAGAAGAAATTTAAGGATGAAAGTGGCTATGCTGTGAATGAGCTCACACACCTCTATCACATTTATATACCCTTTTTAAAAATAAAATAATGTGAACAATATTAAAAAATAAAACTATGCCTTTTTTATTATAAAGTAAAATCAAACTTGACTTATTTCAAAACTCTCTCTCTCCAATACTCATCTACTTGTAAGTTTTGACTGAATTCATAATTTTATTTTTATTTTTTTTGACTGAAAATTGTTTTGGTATTTTATTATACTAATTTTAGTATTTTTTTAATAATATATCTTTTGACGAGGGACATTTAATTTTGGTATTTTTTATAATAATTTTAGTATTTTTTTAATATAATAATTTAGAATGACTTTATGGCATATTTACATTTTTGTCGGTGTATTATAAAGAATATAAATACCAAATTGTTAATTATTTTACTATTGAAAATTTTAGTATACAATTAATGTCTGTAAATTATAATGTATTTTGCGGAAAAATACAATGTACTAGTGAAATTCTGATATGAATTTAATAAGATTTTTGTTAATTATTCAGAAAGTGAACAACTATTTAAATTTTTTTATTTTTAAAATTAAATTAACTTTTTAAGAGGTTGAACTTTTTAAAAAAAAAAATCTTTTTTTTTCAAAAATTAATAATATATTTTGAAAATTATTTTAACATTAATAAATGTTTTCAGAGTGTCGTCATAAACTATATATTATTCTATTTATTTATTTGATTCAAATGATTATTTTTATCCCAAAAGGTGCACTGTATTACCGCTGAACCAATGCAAAGACTTTTTTAATTAAAATGATGAATAAAATAAAAATAAATAGAAAAAAATATCACTGTTAAAACAAAAGCGAAAATATATAAAAGTAGATAAACCAAATTAAAGAAAATGTAAAAGTTGTTAATATGAATAAAAAAAATGTAACAGAAAGTAAAGTTTTTTAGTTTAATTTTTCATTAGTTTTTAAAAATCCTTAATAATTTTATTATCATCATTATTTTAAATTAAGAATAATCATGTTATGGTCCCATGTTGTGTACTGGCCATGTTAAGTGCTCCA
Organism: Lathyrus oleraceus; assembly: GCF_024323335.1. Classification (NCBI taxonomy): domain Eukaryota; kingdom Viridiplantae; phylum Streptophyta; class Magnoliopsida; order Fabales; family Fabaceae; genus Lathyrus; species Lathyrus oleraceus. Next base: position 372,693,554 of record NC_066579.1, read on the forward strand.
TATAGACCATGTTAACCTATCAATATTCTCTACTCCACTAACCTTAATTGACTTCTTGACAATGATTGACAATATTATTTTAGTATTTTTTAACCACAATATTTTCCTCTTTTGATTGCTACATATCTAATGTGACCTTTTATCAAAATAATATGAGCTTAAGTCTTGTTTTGCTTTTAATGTGACAAAAAAAATTTAGTTATGAAAATTGCGTTACTCCTCTCATTTAAAATATGTTGTTTTGCCTTTTTATATATATATATATATATATATATATATATATATATATATATATATATATATATATATATATATATATATATATATATATATATATATATATATATATATATATATATATATATATATATTAAAAATTATAATTAATTTATTTGAAAAATAGAAATAGTTAATTATTTGATAAAATTATTTTTCTTTTAAAATATATGAAAGATAAAAAAAAAGTTTTAAAAAAGTAACAAATATTTAAAGATATAATAAAGAAAGTAATATTGCTTTTTGTATTTTTATTATTTTTTAAGTTGGTAAAAGAGTCGAAGTGTATGTTTATAGCTCTAATTTCTAAAGCAGGATTTTATAAAAATTGATGCTTGTATAAAGTTGTGAGGCAAATGCCTGTCAACACGTTCGTATCAAAGAATCAATCTCGTTTTGTGAAAGGTTATATGATCGTCATATTGTCTTCACATAGGTCAACTTTTTAAGCACTTCGTTCTTATAGGTATCATGTTTTAGGGTTTTGAACGACCATAAATATCATAGCCTAAGGCTCATGTACTGTTCAAAAAAGTACAGGATGTGTGAATGTTCCCCATGTAAGGGCAAGGAGACTCAAAGGCTCTAGTAGGTATTTTACGTGAATGGGGTAAAGGCTAACTCACATTGGCAAGTAGCCATGTACGGTGGTTTTTGAGGCTGTTTAAGGGACCATCTCACGTGAGGTGAGAGACCATGTTGGCGGTCGGTGCTGCTAGGTCGCTGGTGGACATTTAAATTATCGATATTAGGGTTACTAGGAGCGAAGCGCTCTCTAAGTAATATTGGATGGTATTGAGTGAATATGACTTGATTTTTTATCCCTTTGAGGGATTGGGTATTTGTAGAGATTCTTGATTCCTAGGGCTTTCTTGGAAAAGGTTGTCGCTCACCTAGTCAAAAAGTGGACTGTTGAATTCCTATTTCCAAGAGATACATGAGTCAGTAACTATCTTGACTTTCCCATTATCCTAGACATGTCTTACCCAACGTTTCTTCTTCCTAGTGACGAGGAAAACGTAGGGACGAGGCGCTACTTCACTTCGGACGGCCCCGCGTCGCCTCCTTTTCCTAGGGGCGACATTAAATTTCTAGTTAAAGTAGGAACACAAAGCATATTAGTTAAAGTCAATGAGGAATTAGAAACGAGGTTGGAGAAAAATTTAGAGTGACCAACAGTTTTGACCTCTATACCATGACCATTACCAATTACCACTTGATTTGGACTTGTACATGCCAACATAGTTTGTATGTTCATAAGGCTAGAAGTAATGTGATGGGGTGCACCTGAGTCATAAAACCATGCATGTGCTTCAAGATCTTGAGGAATGTTCAAAGTATTGTGATAAGCTAGATAAGCAATTGCTTGTGGTGCAGTAGAAGGTGAAGCCTTAGAACTCTGAGTGTCAATTACCTCATTGCTAGTAGAAGCTTGAGTTTGTGACTTTGGTTATGTTGGCTCAAATGCTCATCAAATCGATGCCAACACTCGAGCACATAGTGACCATATCTGTTGCATAATTGACAAGTTGGCATGTTACCTGAAGCATAGTTTTTCCTGCCACGCCCTCTACCACAAGTTTGTCTTCCTCTTCCTCGATAGAAATGCTGGCCATGAGCATTAGAGGCATCAGGTCTAACACCAGCAGAGTTGAATAAACTTTGAGTTACGTTCACAGTTACACTAGGGGTGGCTAACTCTTGTTTGAACTTGTCTAATTGTGGTTCTTGAACGCAGTGAAGTGCTTCTACATCATAAATCCCAGTTAGTTCTCCTTTGCTATATATCATCATGATGAAGGGATTTTTCTCCTCAGGTATCCCTTATAATATTGCATCAATTTGATCCTTTTCTGAAATAGGATCCCCGACTGCAAAAAGAGGGTCTGCAATTGCACGAATGCACAGAACATACGCAAAGATGGTCTTAGTGTCTTTCTTGCTCGTTTTAAGTTCAACACGAAGCTGATGGTGTAACACCTTAAACCCCACATGTAATTTTTAATGGACCCAAATCATTTCGAAGGCCCCATTCTAATTTTAAAAATGGACCCAAGTTTAAAAAAAAAATACAATTATAATAATTAAAAAATATATATTAAAAATAGAATTATTTTTTAATTAAAAATAAATTTAATCATAATTATTTTGAGTTTTGGTCCATCTTAATTTTTGTATGTATTGAGTTTTTATCATAACATTTCTTTCAATTATTAAATTTTTTTTAATAAAATTTTATTTATTTTTATTAATATTTATGAAAAAAATTTGGAAATTTCAAAATTTGGGGCTATGTGTTGCATCATCTGCTGCACTTGCACAGGATCGTTCCTATATATATATATATATATATATATATATATATATATATATATATATATATATATATATATATATATATATATATATATATATATATATATATATATATATATATATATATATATATATATATATATATATATATATCAATTAATTTTAAAAGTATGATTTTTTTAACTTACTCCAAATCATAGTCTTTAAATGAATATAATGTAATGGTTAATTAAGTAAAAATGTTAATTAATCAATAGATTAGATTCAATTTAAAAATACTATGATTTGAAGTAAGATAAAAAAAACTTATTCTTGAAATAAATTAGTTCCCTTTATATATAGAGAGAGAGAGAAAACTCTAGAACTATATATATATAGAGAGAGGGAGAGCGAGAGAGAAAACTCTAGAAATATATATATATATATATATATATATATATATATATATATATATATATATATATATATATATATATATATATATATATAATTTTTTTGAAATATTAATTAATTAGTTTAATATAATATTTTACTTATATATGCTCTTAATATAATTGATCAAAGTCCTAACATAATTTATAAAATATAAATGAACTTATTATTATTTAATTGAATTAATATTTTATTTAATTAAATATAAATAAATATATAGGCTTTATATTGTAATAGAAATTAAAGCTATATTATAATAGAAATTAAATTTATCTTGTTACAGAAAAACCATTACAAAATTTTAAAACTAAATAATAATTATATTTTATTAAATAGTAATCAAATTAAAATATTTAATAATATATAGGATTTAGTTAATAAATAGTAACCTAAAATTTTATTTACAACTGTTTAGTAAAAAGAAAATATTAATCTGTTTAGTAAATAATAGTAATATATATGATTTATATATAAAACTGTTTGGTGAAAATGTTTATTAAATATAAAATATTAGTAAAAATTGTTTAATAAAAATAATATATAGGATTTATAAATAAATTAAATATAAAATATTATTAAAATAAAACTATATACATAGTATGCAATATGTATATTTAAGTTTGAAATAGATACATAACAAACAACATGATTTAGTGGTGATAAGAGATGCTACTTTGTATCGTTAGTGCTGCAGGTTTTAATCCTGGATCCCGTAAAACTTCGGCTTGTTTTTATTTATTTGAAAAACCTTTTTATATGGATTTTTCAATCGTCCATATCACATGGGCAAAATAAATATTAATCATATATCAAATTATCATCTTTTCAAGCAAATTTAAATTTGATATAAAGCAACTATCCATTTTTTTTTAGAGGTTGCTATAAAAAACTTAGAGGAGTCACCCATTGCTTTGGAGGCAGAGTTAAAACATTTAATGGACTCGCCTAATGCATTGAAAGGCGACAGAGTTATAATTTATTTCTTTTTAATTATAATAAATTTAATATTAATTATTTTTAAATAACTAGAATTGATTAAATTAAGTTTTTAGATAATGAAAATAAAAAATATTTTTATAATTAAATAATAACTATAGCAATATTTAAGTAATAAATAAAGTGATAATATATTAAATAAAACATTATTTTAGTAATATATTTTCTCTTTTCAAAAAAAATTAATTAAAGTATTATTTATTTATTTAATGAAAATGAAATTACATTAAACAAATATCTAACGTTGATTTTGTCCCAGTCATGACAAGTGGCAATCGATTTCACATGGATGAACTTGTCCAAAACACGTAGATCTTCTAAGACGTAACTTTCTTGATCTTGTGATGAATTCGGGATGAATGTTTGTGATTGGAAAAAAGGGAATTGTGGTTGGGGTGTTTGGAAGTTGTTGTGTTCTTGAGGGGTAGGTAGTGTGAATCAGTATTGATTATAGTTGTTGGTGGGTGGGGATTTTTGTTTGATGTATAATGTTGACGAGGTAAATTATGGTTTTTGTTGTTGGGTGTTATAGGAAGTTTGGTTAAATGGCGGGTATTGTTGTTGGTAGTGATGGACGTGGTTATAAGGTGGTTGTGTTAGGTTGAAAGGTTGATGGGTATTAAAGATTGGTTGTTGGTGTTTGTGGTGCAAGGTGTTTGTGGTACAAGGTGATTGAGTTGTACTTGTACTTGTGTGATACTCCTCCATGGACTTAGGTGTTTGACGTTGTACTTGTCTGATACTCTTCTCCATGCACTTAGGTGGACCCAGAATGTCTTGTTAAATGTCAAACTAGAGTTTAACCTTATATGAGTGATGCATTTCCACTGTAGTGAAACATATTATAAGCGTTGTTGAACTCCACGCGTCACTTTCAGTTGGATCCTTATCTTCAAGTCCAATATAAGGCATCCATATAAATTGTTACATAAATTCAAATAATTAGTTAAAAAAACTAATGTTAAACTTTAAATATTAGTATTTTAGTTTTGAAGATAATACATCATTTGCCTCGAAATTATTGAAGAATGCCAGATATGCAGAAGCACAATGATATGGAGTTTTTTCATAATTCATCTCATATGCAAACCACCTAAAAAATAGTTATTAGGAAATACGTAGAAAAAACATATTTTAAAAAATATTTTATTTTAAACATACTTGATTGCATATGGAAAATGGAATGGATTTGGATTCATTGGTGCCAGTTCTGGCATTTGGAACCATCCCCGAGCTTGTAGTAAAACTCCATACCCAACAAAATTATGCACATCTTTTGTAGCACATCTGCACAAGTTCCTGTGAAATTATGCACGTCTTTTTTAGCTTATCTGCACAAGTTCCATTAAAGGTCCGAGGCGGCGAATATGTTGAAACGATGTTTGTGCATCATCAACTTTTTGGGTTTTATTACATTGATTTATATATAAGATTTGAACATGTCAACAATCTCAGATGCCACAGGTATTCAATGCACCAGAAGAAGAATTGTTAGCAATAATTCCCATTGAGTATGTTGAAGAAGAAAATGATGCAGAAAATAAGGCACAAGTCGATCATTATTTGTTCGAAGAAGGCAACTGTGTCGAATCAGAAAAAGTTGACGAAGATGAACAACATATTCCAGTTGGGAATGTATTCTTCCCACCTCCCCACATGACAAAATTGTGTTTAAATGCAGGTTAACCATCCTTTGAATGGCCACACAATCCTCATCTTCTGTTAGAGGGTGAATTAGTGTTGGGTAACCAATTTAAAACAAAAGTTGATTTTGTTTTTTCCGTAAAGAAATATCACATGAAACACCTTGTTGATTATAAGGTAGAAACTTCCAAAACGAAGAGATATATTATATGTTGTACTAAAGATCTGTGCAAGTTTTCGTCTATTGGTTTCCTATAGAAAAAGAAGTGACTTATGGGAGATAGGAATTATGAATCCCCACATAGTTGTACAACAACTATTCTTAAGCAGGATCATCGAAAACTTAGCTCACACTTGATGTGTCAATTTTTAATGCCTCTTGTAGTCAAAGATCTGTCAACCAAGGTGAGCAGTTGTCAGTCAAATTGTTTCAAAATACAAGTTCACTTTGTCATATAGAAAAACATGGATTGCAAGGAATAAATCCATTGGACATGTTTACGGTAACTGTGAGAATTCATACAATGAACTTCCACATTACTTGTTAGCACTTAAGAATTTTATTCCTAGTACAGTGGTAGAAATGGAAACACTAACCACATATACAGATGACGACACTATTATTAATGGACAACAAATCTTCCACCGACTATTTGGGTATTTCAAGTCATGCATCAAAGACTTTGTATTTTGCAAGCATATACTTCAAATGGATAGAACCTAGTTGTATGTTAAGTATAAATGGGCGCTACTTATGACAGTAACACAAGATGGTAATAATAACATTTTCCTGATATCTTTTTCTCTGGTTGAAGGTGAGATGGTGGTTGGGGATTCTTTCTACATAACTTAAAAAGGTATGTTGCTTCTCAACTCGAGCCATGTTTAATTTCAGACAGACATCCAACGATTGAGAGTGCGTTCAACAGTTCAGATAATGGTTGGTAAAATCCACCATCTATGCATGTATATTGTATCAGACATATTGCTTAGAACTTCATACGAGAAATCAAATATAGGACCGACCTAATCAATCCGGATGCCAGATCTAATTTAAAAAATTGGCCTAAAAGAATATGAATTTATACCGAATTTTTGAAAAATCTAGTACAAAATCATAAATTTTGAAAGAAAACAATATTTGTACACCTATTTTTAACAAATAGATGTAACATATATTTTGAAAACATTATGATTTAACACCTGTTTTAAAAAAAACAGGTGTAAAATATATAGTTGTAGTAATAAAAAATATATATGGGTCCCTCAAAATTTGGGGTCAGTGCTATAGCACTTCTTGCACATGCTAAAGGACGAGCCTGATCAAATACAAAACCTCAAAAAAATTATTAACATGACTAAGTATCAATTTGGTAGAATTATATCTTTGTCAATAAAAGATTATAACATTGTAGCATTTTTTTTGTAACATATCGGGTATGCTTTAAACCGACCAACATTTGACCACTATCGGAAGGAAATTGTGGTTGATAATTTTGATATTTTAAGGTGAGCGGACAATATTCTAATACACAAGTGGACAGGGGCATTTTATGGGGGGGCGTTGGGGTCACATGACAATGAACCTCGTTCCGTCAATGAACTCAGTCTTTAAAGAAACTCTTAATCTACCTATCACATAATTAATAAGTGCAACCTACTATAGATAACACGATGAGGTGCAGTATCAATGGAGTGCAATGTTGGATAATATAGATAACAAGATTTTAGTTAAAACAAAACGAACAACAACACGTCTAAAACAACAACACATACAACAAATAAAATACTTAACACTACAAAATCTAAGAGCATACAACAATCAAAACAATATCATCAAGTGCAAATATCATATCTCTAACATCATTATCATCTTTAACTCGCACCCATATACGTTGAATATCATTATTGTCTTCTACAATAGAGAAATACGAAATAAGTCTCTCAATACTTATAATTCTTTCACCATCATTAATCTCTCAATTAACCAACTCACAAAGTTCCTGCTCAATTTCTCAAAACACCGGATGTTCCAAAAACACGTCTTCAATGGAGGTTTGGTTTTCAAAAAAAATAACATGTCCTTGGTGATTAGTGGTAGAACAAATGAACAAGTAAAATTTAAAAGAATTTAGAAGATATGTGAATAAATAAATTACATCACACCTCTATTTATATCATATTCGTCATGTGAATCCGACAAAATAATTGGTGGACCCATTATAAATAAATCAAATCAACCGCCAATTACAGTGTCGAATTTGTACTAATATAATTAAAAAATGCAAATCAACCACCAATTGCAATGCATAACCTATACTTAAATAATAATAATAATAATAAAATGTAAAGCAACCGCCAAATGTCATGTCAGACATGTACTTAAAGAATAAAAAAATATAAAGTAGTTGTCACTTCCGACTCTGTACTTAAATAATTAAAAAAATTTAAAACAATTGGCAATTGCAGTTCCGACTTTATACATAAATTATAAACTATTAATTATATGATAAATTAAAAAAATAAATTAATAAAAATTATTTATTTATTAAAGTTATTATTCAATATATATTTATTATTAATATTAAAGTCAAATAAATAAATAGTATATTTAAAAATTAATTATATAACAAATTAATATAATTAAATATAAATAAATAAATGATTAAATTACAATTTTGATTCCCCAATTTTATCTCATTCACAAAATTATTCTCTCTATTTAAAAAATTAATTATATAACAAATTAATATAATTAACTATAAATAAATAAATAAATTGAGGTTTGGTTTTCGAAAAAAATAACATGCCCTTGTTGATTAGTGGGAGAACAAATGAACAAGAAAAATTTAGAAGAATTTAGAAGATATGTGAACAAATAAATCACATCACACTTCTATTTGTATCAGATTCATAATTAAAAAAATTTAAAACAATTGTCAATTGCAGTTCCGAATTTATACATAAATTATAAACTATTAATTATATGATAAATTAATAAAAATAAATTAATAAAAATTATTTATGTATTAAAGTTATTATTCAATATATATTTATTATTAATATTAAAGTCAAATAAATAAATAATATATTTAAAAATTAATTATATAAGAAATTAATATAATTAAATATAAATAAATAAATGTTTAAATTACAGTTTTGATTCCACAATTTTATCTCACTCACAAAATTAGTCCCTCTATTTAAAAAATCAATTTATATAACAAATTAATATAATCAACTATAAATAAATAAATGGTTAAATTACTGATCCCCAATTTTACCTTATTCAAGAAAATTAATCCTTCTATTTTGAATTTAAACATTTTTTTGTCTCTCACAATTTTTCATTGAATATCGATGAGATGTTCGTATTTTAACTTATATTTTATCTAAAAATTCCGACAATGTGTTTGTATACGACGATTTGTCATATTTCACAAGAAATTTATCATTTAAAAATAAAAATATTATTAATTTTAAATGCAAAAGTAAGATAGGGGACAAAAAATGTTTAAATTTAAAATACGAGGACCAATTTCGTGAATCAAATAACACAGAGGATCAAAACTGTAATTAAAACTGATAAATTTATATTATTTATTATTATCTTATTATAATTTAAAAAATTATTTAAAGGATATTAATATTAAAGTCAAATAAATGAATAAAATTAAAAAAAAATAAAATACAATGAGGGGCCGCCTTTCATTGGACGGTTGCTTCTATGAGTTATGAGGGGTCATACATTGCTTTGGTGGACCAAATATAAAGTATTTTTTTTTTTTTGAAAAAATGGTATTTTGAAATATATATATATATATATATATATATATATATATATATATATATATATATATATATATATATATATATATATATATATATATATATATATATATATGTTTAATGGTGATGTACTGACAGTGTAAAATAGTTTTCACTGTCATCCAATAAGAATATATTATTTTGTCATGTCATATCATATCAGTATTTTAAAATTTTTAGTCTAATTTGGCAAGATACATGATCGTAATTGATTGACAGTATAAAATAAATTTACACTGTGAATGCATCACCCATTTTCTCTCGGTAAAAAAAAATCGCTTTATTTAAATTCATATTAATTATTGAGGTTTGATATTTCAATAGCGGTCTTTTGCATGAGTATATGTTTGTAGCTATTGTTCTCTTTTTAAGATAACCTTAGCTTTTATATCTTCAATTTTTATTATCATTTTATCTCTCCCTTAAAAGTTAAACTTTTAACATTAAAATAAAAATATTAACATAGTTTTTGGATCTAGACTTAAAAAAAGGATTGTGAAATTTACAATCCAATATTTTTAAAGTAATAATCGAAGATAGAAAATAAGTTTGTTCTAAATTGTAAAGGTCTTATGATCATAAAGTATGGAATTCTAAAGGTTTATGTATTGCTTAAGACACAAATTTTATTATATTTTTTTCTTAGAGTAAAGTTTTTTTAAATCAATAAAGTAAAAATAAACTCATTGGAGAGCTATGTTTTTGTAAATATTTATAAGAAAATGAAATATCTTTAGTCTTTAGTTGTTTTTATAATATTTTATTCTTACTAAGATGCTATAAATTTTTTGATTAAATAGTCTGATGATTGAAGTCCAGCATATTAAAGATCAACAAGTGGAATAATGTGGGTTTAAATCCGCACCCCTGCACTTGATATCCTTATAAAGCTACCAACTTAAATGTTTTAACGGGACAATAATTTTTTTATTATCACATAACTTGCAAATTTTACATTAAGGATTCTCTTTGCACAATAAAGTTAAATAAAAAGTAATTCTTAAATATGATAATTTTGTGTGAAATATATAAACAGATGAAATAAGAGAAAACATAATATTGTTCATTCAAAAAATATGTTAAAAAATAAGATAAAATCAATTACAAAAATATTATATGAACTAATAAATGTCTAATTATGTCGAAGACACAACAATGTGGAGATATTTTAAGTATTTTTAGAATGACATCACTAACTTATATTTGTATTTAAAAGACAATTAGGTGATTCATTAATAGGACTAGGTTTTGTTTTAATTTTTATTTGAAAAATATCTAACAAGTGACTCCAAACACAAGAGGGTGTGAATTGTGAAGTGAGAAGATCGTGATTAATTTTAAAATAATTAATTTAAAAAACAATTTATATTAATTTAAAGATAAAGTTATGGAAAATAGAAATAAGAATTTAGAGATGAAAGAGAGTTAATCAACAAAAACAAACGAGATAAGGATAAAGAGATTACATTAGGATTTATAGAGGTTTAGTCTAAGCACTTGACCTACTTCTCTTATGAATAATTTATTCTTGAGTGTTCAAATAAAATAATGCCTTGAGCTTTTATGAATATGCCCATGAACCTTATTAAAAAGATGATGGATTTTATACAAGCTGATCTCCCAAACCAAATACATCTTTTGACAACTGACCTCACAAACCAGATAAAGATTTTATCGGCTAATCTCAAGAGGCAAACAGAGATTTTACTAAGACAATCTCAACAACCAAATAGAGACTTTACAAGGATAATATCAAGAATCGAAGATATCAAACAAGACACATTCTTGATAGAAAACACTTAAGCACGATCACCAGTACAATCAAAAACTTTGAAGTATCTTTCTATTGCAAGACATTAAGGCAACTTTAGTGAAGGAATATAAGAATGAAGGAAGAGAGAAAGTTAGAAAAGGAAAGTAGAAATCTCTGGTGTGCTATGAAATGAGTAAAGGCCTCCTTTATATAGTAAAAAATATAGCTCAAAAAGAAAAATGATTCATGAGCTTTTTAATGTTATCATCGATTAGGTGACGTGTCTAATATATTATATAGACTAAATATGGAAGGCTTTCAAATTCGTCGTCACTACCCAATTATAATCCTTCTTAATATATTAGAAGATATTAAAAAAAAATAATCGACTAATCCTAATGTACTAATTGATTATCCAATGTAAATCACACTTCTAGAAGATTTTTCAAGCTAGTAACCAACTAGTTACTTCTGTAAAACATTTTTTGATGTGCTATAAAAGCATAGAGGCTTTAAAAAAAATTAGTGTGTGTGTGAGAGAGTGTTGCATTAGTACCTTAAGAGACACTCCTATACTTTTAAAATACATTAATCACTCAGACATATGACCAGACGGACTTTCACACTTCCTCTCTTTCACAATATTAAAGCTTCAAGGTCCATTTTTAGATTCACCATTAAATCAGCGATGCATATGGGATTGACTTCTTCTATTTGATGGGGCTTGGTATGACTTATTTGATAGACATCGTCACTAGAGGTTTCTTGATTAGACATCTCCAGTGATTCCACCTAACGTTGCTTGACATTAGATGTTGTTAGCATCAAAACCACAAAGATCATCTGCCATTAAGATTATTTGCATATAATTGTACCTACAAGCACATAGCTCCATATTTTTCCATAATTTTAATGTTGACAACGCATATCTCAAGAAGGTATAAAAATAAAGAAATAAAGATAAAGGATTTCAGGTGGTTAAACTCCCCCAACAAATATAGAGAGTATGTTTCTCCCTCTCTGGCATTATCAGAAAGTAGGAAAATAACACAAAGCAAACATATAGGTTATGTATACCACATAGAGAAAGGGGGGAAGAAGAAGGAGAGGAGGCATTTAGAAGATATTAATCCATGCATATTTGATTTAATATTCCTAATTCAGTTCTTATAAAAAAATCTTTAGAAAGAGACTTACGTGAGTTGATTAAATAAAGACACGTGCTCAATTATGCAATCTCATTTTTTGACATGATCTCTTATAGAATGGTGTCTAACCTCAATGTATTTAGTCTTAGAGTTAAGTATTGGATTTTTGTGAGGTTTAAAATGATAGTGTTGTCACATTTTATCGAGACAACACCAAGAGTAACTTTGTAATCACTTAGTTGGTGTTTTATCCAGATAATTTGTGCATAACAGATACTCGTAACAAAGTATTATGCCTCTGATGTGTATAGAGGTACACTTTCTTGTTTCTTGGTATGCCAGGAGACAAGCGAGTTGCCAAATAAGTGACATACTCAACTGGTACTTTTCGGATCTAACTTGCACTCAAGAAAATCATAGTCATACTACACAACTAAGAGAAAATTTGTCCCTTTGGGGTGCCATAAACCTATTAGTAGTGTGTCAATGAGATATATCATAATTAGTTTTACAGAAGGGTGATGTGATTCTTTGGGGGATGCTTGAAAATAGACACAAAGACACACATCAAACATGATATCAGGACAAGATACATTAAGATAAAGGAGATAATCGGGTATACCTTAATATTTTCTTTCTTCATAAGTACCCATCAGAGTGGAGATAGCTTTGGCTTTGTCCATGCTAAATATTTTAAGCAATTATTTACAATACTTTGCTTATTTGATGAAACTAACTTTTTTAGATTTATGAATTTTAAGGTCATGAAAATATCGAAGCCCCCCATCATTGACATCTCGAACTCATTATGCATCATCTCAGAAAATTCCTTACACAAGGATCTGTTAGTATCATTGAAAAGATATTATTTATATAAATTTGAACAAATAATATGCCATGCTCATATTTGTTTTGATAAAAAAAAGGTTTTGTTAATATTTCCTCTTTGAACATTATTTTTAAGCAGAAACTTGCTAAGACGATCATACCAAGATCTAGGAACTTATTTTAGTTCGTACAAAGCCTTTTTTACATTGAAGATATGATCAGAAAAGGAAGATTTTACAAACCCCCGAGGTTTATCAATAAACATTTCCTCCTGGATGTAACGGTTCAAGAACACACTCTATACATCAATTTCTAAGAGCTTAAAATCCATGATGTGAGAGAAGGTTAGAAGCATCCATATGGCTTTTAATCGAGCTACGAGAGCATAAGTCTCATTGAAATATGTGACTTTGTCTCATAACTTACTTAACATTAAGTAAATTATGCTATAAAACTTCAAAATTATAACAACTCAACGGTAGGATTAGGACTCTTACCAATAGTCCCAGATTCAACAATTTTACATTTGTTATCACAATAAAAAGAAACTTCTATTATTGTACGAGTGAAATAAGATATAAAAAAAAAGTTTCCTTATTCATATGATTTGAACAACCATTGCCAATGTTATATTTTGAGTTCGAGCTTTCCAGTATACCTACATCACAATTTGACTTTTTGACTTTTGGTACCAAATTCTTTTTGTGTCCTCTTGCGTTAGTGGAATAAATGTTGTCTTTAGAATAATGAGCGATCATATTTCTCATTTTCATTTTACTATTTCTTTGTAGAAGTGAGAAGGATAAATTGAATATTTACTATCATAACATTTCTATAACAAAGAAAAATCGAGCGACATGGCCATTTTTATTGCAATAATTACTCTTTAGAGTATTGCATTTAGAGATATTATTTTCAAGGCATATATTGTGGGTCTATGTGCTTCAGGTACTGTGAAGGTGATCTAAAGTGGTGGATTTTGTTGATATTAAAGTTGCAATTAACTGTTTGATTTTTATGATGACAATTCCTAATATCGAATAATATCTAGTGAAGTTCTTATCTCTTAAAGATATATCAAGCGGTCGAAGATGCTTTTAGTATCATGATATTTTATCAAGCTATACTTTTGAAGATGCTCTTGCTCAAATGCATAGAAGAATTACCTATAACATCAATTCATCTTTTTGATGTTAACTTTTCCATCCAATGATGTTCAAGTAAAGACTTCTATTTCAAGATTCTCCGACAGTTTAGTCTCAACTCTCTTATGATGGTAATCAAATAGAAGACATTGCAATCCTCATCAAGATAAATATTCAAATTTCAAGTGTGATGCTAACGTCAAAGATAATGATGCAAATACTTGAAGCTTTAGAGTTGTGTAAGAGAGGAAGTGTAAAAGCTCAACTGATCGTGTCTTTCTGAGGGACTAGACTCTTATTAAGGCACAAGGGCATCTCTAAAATCACTAAGGAAAAATCACACACACGCACACACCCATGAACACAAACGCACACACTTAAAACCTTTAAGAAACCTCTCTTAATTTGTTAAAACCATCTAAAATATTTTTAAGGCCTGTCATACCCCAATTTTATCCTACCATATTTTTATTCTTTAACATATTTTGCATTTTTGGTGATCTTTTCCTGGTTAGATCTAGGTCCAGTGAGTTCTTAGGAATCATCTAATTAAAGGCCTCATATTGCATTTCATGTTTGCATTCAAACAGTGTTTAACATTTGTCACATTCATTTTTCAATCTATTAATGCATTCATCATACATACATTTATTGTGTATTTTTTATCCCTTTGTGATTTTGCTCAAGACATAAGTTGAAGATTGAGTTTTGGATACACAAAGAATTAGGAGCAGAAAACTTTGATACTTTAAATGCATACATATGGGTTTTTAGTACCAAGTTAAATTAAAGGTAAATTGGCTCTTAATTAAGCATTTTCACCATTTTATTATTACATCAAAAAATAAAAATATATTTTATAAAAAGAAAAAATACAAAGCATGTTTTTTACATTATATTTTTAAATAAGATACAAGAGCATATTTTTTTGCAACACATTACAATTTTAGTACAAGAAAAACAAAAATTACAACAAAAAGAAAATACAAGTTCAAATAACCAAAATACAAAAAAAAAATTGGTTGTTTTCCGGTCCCACGTTTTCCCCCTTCATCGCTCTATACAATACCATCATCTCATATGCTTATTGAAATTCTGGTATCAGATATGAGATGTCGAAGGTAATGTCACGACACTAATATCTGAATAATATAAACAAGATAAAAGATAAAGAACAGTAATGCAAGAGACACAAGCAATTGTTAACACAGTTCGATGCAAACTCACCTACATATGGGGGATACCAAGCCAGGAAGGAAATCCATTAAACAGAATTAGTTCAAAGATTCTCAGTAAACAACTTCAAGTTACAGTCTTATCACCTAATCTCTACCCGTGTGACTTCTACCTAAGAACTCTTAGATATGAGATCCTACTCACTCCCCCTCAATCATAACAGTGATATAAAACAAGAATTACAATGAAAAGAAGACACTCTTCAAAGACACATACTTGATCCTGCTTAAAAGCTTCAATCAAGTAAACACACACTCATGCTTCAAAGCTTAGAGTGGACAAATTACAACTCAAAAATCAGTCCAATTCAATCATCTATGGATGAATGAATGGGTCACAATACACACGACCACACAAGACTAAAACCCTTATTCTCTCTTAATATTTTGTTCGTTATTTCTTGTGTATAAAACCAGGTTTTCCATGCCCTATTTATAGAATCGTTTGGCTGGGCTTGGACATCATAAAACCCTAAAACTATTTTCCATTCATATCTTCTCATGACAACTGATTATATCTCGTTGGAAAATAAGTCAATCTGGTTATAATTACTGATTGAATGGCGCGTTCAATCATCTCTTCAATCATACATAGATTAGCATAAAAAACGCAATCACACAATACATAACATTCAGACTGAATGTTCTATATACAAATGTCATGACATCGGGTCTGACATCTCAGTAAAATCCTGGATATTTACATTTTAAACACCCTGCAAGTACATGTTATCTTATGTCAAGACAACAATTCTGACAACTTGTGAACACTCTAGGTTTTACCAAAATTACTGCCAACACATAGAACCAACAAACTCCCCCTTTGGCAAATTTTGGCTAAAACATACATCAGACCATTTGTTCACAAGAGTAAAAAAAACACATCAGTAGTTTAGCAGCAGAAGTAATAAAACATACATTTACTAGCTAAAATAGCAACTAGTAAACACACATTAAACACACATGTGCTTCTTCTCCCCCTCAGTCTGCTCAACACAGACATCTTCTTCAACAACACCTGTAACAACCACCACCCCATCTTACATCTCCTTTTAACATCACCTGTACTACACAATAAAACATCCTTTTCAACATCAGCTGTCATCTGTTTATAGTATAGCTACTTCTGTCATCTGTTTATAGCATAGCTACTTTAGCTATAGCTCCTTTAGCTACTTCTCCCCCTTTTTAGCCAAAAGAGACCAAAGAGACCAATGAGACAAAATAAAAGTTTATTAGTCCAACAGAATGTCACATAGAATTTCATAACATAGGTGTTACAAAACCACAAACAAACAAAGCTATACAAGCTGAGATAAAATCCAGAGAAATAAAAAAGAACCCAAAAATACATCAAGGCATCAAAACAAGACTGCAAAAAAAAACATCAGAACATCCAAAACAACACATCATCAGAATAGTAGGGAACAATCTTCAATAAAACTCAGTCAGAGGAGCTTGCATCTTCATCAGCTTCAGAACCAGAACTGCCACTTGATTCATCTTGGGATTCAGACCTCTCACTAGAGGTTTGGGCTTCTGTTTCTTTGGCTTGTCCAACATTATCTCTATTAGCTTGCTCCAAGCTATCAATCAGAACCTCCAAAGCTTCTTTCCTGGCTTTAGCTACCCTTATCCCAATCTCCAATTCCTTACAAGTTTCTTTCAATTCAGCAATCAGACCATCTTTTGAGGCTGTCTTCTTCACAGCAGATGTCATGACAATGTCATTGACATGACTGCCTTCAAATAATTTGTAATGAACTGACAGGGGAGGTTTTCTTCTACTAGGAATATCACTTGTGTTGAGAGTTCCAGGTTGCTGGCTCAGGATTATCCCACAAATTAATGAGGGAAACACTATGGGCAACTTTACTGCATTTGTAGAAGCATGTTTGACAACTTGTTCAAACATGAACCTACAATAATCAAACTTTAGCTTGGTTCCAACAGCAAATATGAACCTTCCAAGAGCATTTGAGATTGTAGATATTTGATTGGTTGGTACCCAATTAGTTGACCCTATCTTGTGTAAGATAGCATATTTCACAGTTAGCTTTCCAGCAGGGAAATGCTTCTTGTTAGGCCACTCCTTGACCTGTCTAGCAGTTATTTCCCTACAGACCTCATTGTCTGTGGATTCGAGTTCACAAGCACCTTCTGTTCCTCTTCCTAGGAACTTATTAATCACAGTTGGAGAAAAATTGATACACTTCCCTCTAACAAACACCTTACAAAACTCTTTGCTACTTTTATCAACAATATCCTCAGGGATGTTCACCACAAATTCTTTAACAAGACCTTCAAAGCACTGAGATAACCCAGTAACAGTTTTCATTAATCCAGCAGATTTAATCAGGTTCATGACCTCCTTAACCTCCACAACATCCTTGCCCAGTTCTCTCTCCACAGCCACTCTCCTTTGGATTACAAACTTCCACTTTGCTGATCCATCTTCAAGATGGAAGGAAATATTATCCAAGTGTACAGCAGCAACCTTTGCAGGGGATTTTCTAACTGTTGTCTTCTTGACAGGAGAGATGTCAGGGACATCTTCTTCAACATCTTCATATGAGTTAGAAATTTCTCTTACTTTTCTCTTCTTCACCTCCATTTTACTCCAAGACTTTGAGGGGTCTACAACAGTAGCCTTCTTAGCAGTTTTGGCTGTCATCATCTCAGCCACAGACCTACCCTTTCTGGTCTTCATCCTCTTAGCTACGCTTGGCTTCAAGTGATGAAGCAAGCCATCATCTTCATCATCCGAGCTCTCATCTTCCAGGTCAATCACATTCTTAGCAGAGTCATGCTTCTTAGACTAAGAAGCATTGACAGTAGGTGATGCTACTGATTTCTTACTAGGCAAGGTTTACCCTAATGAGCACAATCCTTCAGCAGCTATATCTTTTTCAGACCTAGAAGAATCATCATCTTTCTCATTGTGAGGTCCAACCTCAGGAGAGGGATCCCTTCTCGATAGAGGAATAGAAACTCCCTTTACATAGTGTCCTTCATTTAGGATCCTCGTGACAAGATTTCTAATGACACGATCAGTATGATGCACGTCATCCTTAGAGCTAGGAGTATTAGAACTGTTACCTTGAGTATGGCATGCAGTGGAGGATGAACCAGGAGCGTCGCTTGGAATGACTGACAGGGGAATCACTTCCAGAATGTCTTCATTAAGAAGGTCCATAGAGGGTGTTCTAGCTTTGTGCGCAGGTTTGGTGTTTTTAGAACCAGGTGGTGAAGGATGTTGTGACATCTTGTTGTTCTTGTGGAAATATTTTTGTTGCCCTAGCAGAGAAGGTTGATGAAGTTGAAGGAAGGTGGAAATGTTTGAGTAGAGGTTGCGTGTGAAAATGCTATAGATGGAAGTTCCAATACTAGGTGATGATTTACCATAAATGGGGCACTTTCTTTTAAGTGGGCAAACAATATTTTTATTACCTTTTCCACTCCAAATTAATTTCTATAAATTCTCATAGATACAAATCCCTAATTTCCCTCTTATACATTCAAATTGATTAGCATCCAAAGCCTTTGTAAATATGTCAGCTAATTTCATTTCAGTAGTAACATGCTCCAGGGCTATGATTTTCTCTTCCACTAGTTCTCTAATAAAATGATGACGAATATCAATATGTTTTGTCCTGTTGTGCTGAATAGGATTCTTAGAAATATTTATAGCACTCAGGTTGTCACAGTACAATGTCATGACATCTTGTGTGACATTGTATTCAGTCAGCATCTGTTTCATCCAAACCAGTTGAGAACAACTACTTCCAGCTACTATGTATTCAGCTTCAGCAGTGGACAGAGACACACAATTTTGTTTCTTACTAAACCATGATATTAAGTTGTTTCCCAAGAAGAAACATCCTCCTGATGTGCTTTTCCTATCATCAACACTTCCAACCCAGTCACCATCACAGTATCCAGTTAGCATAGATCCAGATCCATGAGTATACAACATCCCATAGTCATTAGTGCCATTGACATATTTCAGTATCTTTTTTACTTGGTTTATGTGACTGACTTTTGGTTTAGCTTGATATCTAGCACAAACACCTACAACAAAGGCAATGTCAGGTCTGCTTGCTGTGAGATATAGCAGACTTCCTATCATGCTTCTGTAGAGACTTTGATCTACACTAACACCATTTTCATCTTTGGAGACTTTCATATGTGTAGGAGCAGGTGTCCTTTTATGACTTGCATTCTCCATGCCAAACTTCTTAATAATGTTTTTGGCATATTTGCTTTGAGATAGAAAGATAGAATCTTCCATCTGCTTGACTTGTAGCCCAAGAAAATAGGTCAACTCTCCAACAAGGCTCATTTCAAATTCAGACTGCATTTGTTTAACAAAATGTTCGACCATCTGATTTGACATCCCACCAAACACAATATCATCCACATATATTTGAGCCACCATGAGTTTTTCTCCTTCATTCTTAACAAATAAGGTCTTGTCAATGCCTCCCTTCCTGTATCCATTGTTAATGAGGAACACTGTGAGTCTATCATACCAAGCCCTAGGAGCTTGTTTCAAACCATAGATGGCTTTCCTTAGCTTATACACATGTTTTGGAAGATTTGGATCTGTAAATCCTTTAGGTTGTTCAACATACACTTCCTCATTTAAGTAACCATTCAAGAAGGCACTTTTTACATCCATTTGGAACAGTTTAAACTTCAGAATACATGCCACTCCCAGCAATAGTCTAATGGACTCAAGGCGAGCTACAGGGGCAAATGTTTCATCAAAGTCAACTCCTTCAACTTGAGTGTATCCTTGTGCTACTAATCTTGCTTTATTTTTAGTAACCACCCCTTGTTCATCAGATTTATTCTTGTACACCCACTTTGTTCCAATGACATTTATTCCTTCAGGTCTTGGAACCAGTTCCCATACTTCATTTCTCTTGAATTGGCCTAACTCTTCCTGCATGGCATTGATCCAGAATTCATCAGTCAAGGCTTCCTTGACATTCCTAGGCTCAATCTTAGACACAAAACAACCATGTGAGATCACTTCCCTTGATCTAGTTGTGACCCTTTTATTTGGGTCTCCTATAATGAGATCTTTAGGATGATCCTTCTGAATTCTAATAAAGGGTCCCTTATTCATTTTGTCAGCTTCAGGTTCAGCTTGAGTGAGTCCACTCTCATTACTTTTGTCTGGGAAATCAGTTGGGGGATCATTTAGGGATGTCTCAACATCATCTGTGACATCAGTCTGTTGATCATCCACCACCACATAAGCATACTTTTCCCACCAAGACTTTCCACCTGCATGGGTCCCATCAAGTCCATGTGGAGAAGTTCCAGCACTCTGGAAGTGGTGTCATGTCTGAGCTTCTGATGTGACATCTTTGTCTTTTTTCCAATCTGACATTCCCCACAAACTCTTCCTTCATCAATCTTCAAGTTTGGAATTCCTCTGACAGCTTCAACATATATAATCCTCTTCATTCCTTTAAGATGAAGATGGCCCAATTTTTGATGCCATATCTTCACTTCTTCTTCTTTGGCTAGAGTACATATTGATGAATAACCAGTTTCTTGAGGACTCCACATATAGCAGTTGTCCTTAGACCTGACTCCTTTCATGATCACTTCATTTTCTTTATTAGTAATCAAACATTCAGTTTTTGTGAAGTTTACAGTTTGACCTTGGTCACATAGTTGACTGATGCTTATTAGGTTTGCAGTCAGTCCTTTAACAAGTAGGACATTGTCAAGGTTAGGGACTCCAGGGAAGTTTAGATTTCCAATCCCCTTGATTTCACCCTTTGCTCCATCACCAAAGGTTGCATAGCTGGTGGCATAAGGATGAAGGTCGGTTAGCAGGTTTTTATTTCCAGTCATGTGTCTGGAGCATCCACTGTCAAAATACCAGTCTTCTTTGGCTGAAACTCTAAAGGAGGTGTGAGCTATTAGGTTAGTAACACCAGTCCTAGGAACCCATTGTTTTCTGTTGACAATGATGTGATGTTTGGGTCTAGGTTGATGGTGAGAAGGACTAGGATAACCATACAATTTAAAGCAGAATGGTTTTATGTGACCAAATTTTCCACAGTAATGACATCTCCATCTTTAGTGTTTTCCTTTTTGCTGTCTTCCCTTATAATGTTGTGACATCTTTGGTTTGCTACCAGTGTGACTACACTCAAGTTTGGATTCACTGAACCCAAGGCCAGACTTCCATCTTTGGTGGTTTCCTTTATGTTGTCTTTCCTTATGGTGTTGTGACACATGCTGTGACATCTTTGGTTTGCTACCAGTGTGACTACACTCAGGTTTGGATTCATTGAACCCAAGGCCAGACTTGTCTCCTGCCATTTGTCCAGTATGGAGAATTTTGTCTAAGGTGTTAGATCCATTGTTTAGCATTCTGACATGCTTTGTCATCTCATCCAGTTTGAAATTCAAGAACACTGCTTTAGTCTTCAACTTAGAGATGGTTTCCAAGTGTTCTACCTTCTCATTCTCCAGTTGTGTTATCACTTTATTCTGTAGGTAGTGGCTAACTCATCAAAGGTTACTTCATCATCACTTGTTGACACACTTCTTCACTTCTGTGACACGACTTTTTGTAGGTAGTGGATAACTCATCAAAGGTTACTTCATCATCACTTGAGTCTTCATCAGAACCCCATCTTTCAGTCAAGGCAGTCACAAGATTTGTAGACTCTTCTGTTTCACTTTCATCATACCAAGTAGCATCAAGACTCTTCTTCTGTTTCTTGAGGTAGGTCCCACATTCAGCTCTAATGTGTCCATACCCATCACATTCATGGCACTGAACTCCTTTTCCTTCTTTGGACTTTTCATCAGATCTTGTTCTTCTTCCAGTATTATTGGACTTACTGATGTTAGATGAGATGTTCTTGACATTAGACTTAGACCTTACATCCATCTTTTTCAAAAGTTTGTTGAACTGTCTTCCTAGTAATGCTACATCATTTTCCAGATCTTCATCAATATCTTGACCACTTTCTTCCTCTTTCTCTTCAGTGTTTGACATGAAGGCTATGCTTTTGACTTTCTTTTCAGAGCCATCACACATTCCCAACTCAAATTTTTGGAGGGATCCAATTAGCTCATCCACTCTCATATTGGAAATGTCTTGAGACTCTTCTATGGTTGTCACTTTCATGGAAAATCTCTTAGGAAGTGACTTGAGTATTTTCCTCACTAGTTTTTCATCTGACATCTTCTCACCTAGGGCTCTTAAGGCATTAGCAATTTCAAGGATATTCATATGAAATTCATGAATATTTTCATCTTCTTTCATCCTCAAATTTTCAAACTTGGTAGTGAGAAGCTGCAGTCTAGACATCTTCACTCTAGAGGTACCTTCATGAGTGGTTTTGAGAATATTCCAAGCATCTTTAGCCACCTCACAGTTGTTCACCAATCTGAAGGTGTTCTTATCAACCCATTGAATATAGCATTCAATGCTTTAGAGTTCCCAAGGGCTAGATCCTCCTCCTCCTTGGTCCATTGTTCCTCAGCCTTTTTATCAGTTGTAGCTTCTCCTTCCTTAGTAATAACTGGATGTTCCCAGCCTGTTAAAACAACCTTCCAAGCCTTATTATCCAAAGATTTTAGGAAGGCTCCCATTCGAGGTTTCCAGTAGTCATAGTTGGATCCATCCAGAATAGGTGGTATGTGAACAGATCCTCCGTCTCTATCCATAATACCGGAAAGTAACGTCCCTAGATCTCACCCAGAACCAGAGAAGGATGCCTGCTCTGATACCAATTGAAATTCTGGTATCAGATATGAGATGTCGAAGGTAATGTCACGACACTAATATCTGAACAATATAAACAGGATAAAAGATAAAAAAACAGTAATGCAAGAGACACAAGCAGTTGTTAACCCAGTTCGGTGCAAACTCACCTACATCTGGGAGCTACCAAGCCAGGAAGCAAATCCACTAAACAGAATTAGTTCAAAGACTCTCAGTAAACAACTTCAAGTTATAGTCTTATTACCTAATCTCTACCTGTGTGACTTCTACCTAAGAACTCTTAGATATGAGATCTTACTCACTCCCCCTCAATCACAACAGTGATATAAAACAAGAATTACAATGAAAAGACGACACTCTTCAAAGACACATACTTGATCCTGCTTAAAAACTTCAATCAAGTAAACACACACTCATGCTTCAAAGCTTAGAGTGGACAAATTACAACTCAAAAATCAGTCCAATTCAATCATCTATGGATGAATGAATGACTCACAATACACACGACCACACAAGACTAAAACCCTTATTCTCTTTTAATATTTCGTTCATTATTTCTTGTGTATAAAACCAGGTTTTCCATGCCATATTTATATAATCATTTGGATGGGCTTGGACATCATAAAACCCTAAAACTATTTTCCATTCATATATTCTCATGACAACTGATTATATCTCGTTGGAAAATAAGTCAATCTGGTTGTAATTACTGATTGAATGGCGCATTCAATCATCTCTTCAATCATACATAGATTAGCATAAAAAACGCAATCACACAATACATAACATTCAGACTGAATGTTCTGTATACAGATGTCATGACATCGGGTATGACATCTCAGTAAAATCCTGCATATTCACATTTTAAACACCCTGCAAGTACATGTTATCTTATGTCAAGACAACAATTGTGACAACTTGTGAACACTCTAGGTTTTACCAAAATTGCTGCCAACACATAGAACCAACACTTATCACCTTCATGTTAACACCATCATTTGTTGCAACACTAACATCATTATAACTTCATACATCATCAAGCATCCCAAACACCCATTCATATTAACATACACCCATGTCATCATACAACAACTCAATGAAAATCAAGTAAAACATTAGCAACAAATCATTATCACTCCATACATCAATACATAATATACCAAAAAATAGTTTTCATTGGTTTAATTTGGAACAAATAAAGAAGCATCAGAACACGTGAATAATCACCATACAATCTAACATACTAACAACATCATGTAAGACCCCAATTTTGATCCTAAGATCCCTCATGCATTCTATCATAAGCATCCACATTGGGATCATACCTTGGTATCCTCCTTACCCCTCCTTCATTGGGTTTGTTTTGGGAGATATCACCAAGCACTTTGTGATTATATCATACTTGTATTTTATCATTTTACTAACCAAAATACCAAAAATATGTCTTTGTATCTATCTAACTCTTTTTGTAGGTAAGGGTATAATCTCCTTGATTCATTGATCACATCTAGGGTTTGAGACCCTCATGAACAAAGAGCACAATCAAGAATTGATTCAAGAATGGTTAAGAACATCATATATTAGTCCCAATGTTCTCTACATGTCATATTGATCAAGTTTGCTTCAAGAGTTTGATGGTGATTTGCCTTGGAAACCCTAGTTTAACTGGGTATCTTGAGTAACTTCTCCAACAAGCTATCTCACCAATTAATCAAATTTTTCAAGGGAAACTTCAAATTTAATCATCTTATGCATATATTATCTACCATGATCCAATAAAGTCAAGAGAATTGGAAGTTATCAAGTTGGTTGATGGTGGTTGGCCAGATGAATTCATCTGATCAAAACTGGGTCTCCCTAGACCCTATCTCCTACAATTTTCACCATATTAAAATGATTCCAAGAGAAATATTACTCTAAATGACATTATAAACAACTTTCATGTTGATACCTATAGCTAGTTTTGCTTGGAAAATCATTTTCTATGTTGAAACATTATAGGTCATTTTGTCTAAACCCTAATTTGAAAGTTAAACTTCCCAAGGTCATATGTTGCTCAATTTTTATGAGATGAAAGATTTCCAAGTTTCAAAATAAAATTCAATGTGTCTACTTCAACTTTTATGTTTGGAGTGGGAGCTAATTCAACTTCTTTGAACATGTGATATGAGGCTACATTATAGGTCACTTTTGACCTATACCATTGATGAAGTGATTTTTCCAAACTTCAAAAATGCATAACTCTATCATTTCAAATCAAAATGTCATGAAATTGGTAACCATTTTTAAGGTCTTTGAGAGAGATACAACTTTGATGAAGACACTTTTCTCATTTGAAGCTCCTATAAAAAGTTAAGCAAGGTGGAATATTGAGACATATGGCTTGACACTTAGAAAATTTTTGATATGTCAAATTTTTCAAAACTTCCACCTCAAATATCTCCAAATTTCAAGCTCCAAATGAAAAGGTGTTCAACATCAAACTTGTTCCTCTTGATCTCACCTTTCCAAAGAGCTAAAATTCATGCTTTTTGGATGAGAAATGCATAGGCTGCGCATGGCTTAAACAGGCTGGTATCATTTGGCATGGATCAATCTTCAAGTGACAATGCACATGTACCTTGCAATCCAATCCATCTTCAAAGCATCTGATCATTCATTTGGACTTTCAAACCATCATTCCATGGGCCTATGCGCGCCCATGCACCATGCTTTCATCATTTTGCTAAAATTGGAAAGTGGAAAGAGTGTGCAAATATCACATGGATTTGGCTATAAATACAATTGCATTTGCTCAGAAATGACACACACATTGCGCCAGCTTTGAATCTCCATTGAAAACCCTTCACTCTCATAGGATAAACCTGAAAAATTCTTTTGAATTTGAGCTTGAATCTCTACTATTTTGGAATTCAATTCTCCAGGAGTCCATTGCTTCTAAGCCTTTCCATTCCTCTCCTACAAGCAATTGAAGTGAAGCCAAGCACGATTCAGATCAAGATCTAGCAAGCTCAGACCTCAATTGAAGGTAATTTGCAGAATTTTTAAACTCATCGATTCTCCTTGATTCTTGCTCAATTCCATTGATTCTTGAGTTGTCTGAAGTCCCACCAATGTAGGCAAGAAGATTGAGTTGCTTTGAGGTCAAATCGAAGCAACTCAGATCATGAACCTCATTTTTCAATTCCACATATCTCTCAATATAGTTGGAATTGGAAGAATTGGAGGTGATATTCGTGATTAGTGATGTTTTCTCTTTAAAATCATGTCCCT
Source organism: Lathyrus oleraceus (assembly GCF_024323335.1). Classification (NCBI taxonomy): domain Eukaryota; kingdom Viridiplantae; phylum Streptophyta; class Magnoliopsida; order Fabales; family Fabaceae; genus Lathyrus; species Lathyrus oleraceus. Next base: position 372,720,193 of record NC_066579.1, read on the forward strand.
GCTTGGAATTTTGGTGATGGTTTATGATGACCAGTCCGGTGAAGCTCACCGGAGAAGACAATCGGAACTCTGGCTCCGGTGATGATGTGTCTTTGGTCTAAACCGTGTGATCCATCATCCACGTTTTAATCTTAGTCGTGCATTGTGATTACTCATGTTACAGCGTTGTTGACTAAGGCAATGGTGGAACGCGCGTTTTGGATCATCAGAACTGCCACCTCAATTAATGAGGGAGATCTGATGGTCCACGTATTTTTGAATTTCTGAAATTTCATTTTAATTCCATTTTCTTCAATAATTCATATTAAATTTAATATTGATGCAAAAAATATGGGACTTTCACCAAAAAAATTCAAATATTTTTCTCTTTCATATTCTGAATTAAAATTATTTTTTGGATCATTATTAATATTTTTCATGAATTAATTGATTTTTAATTGTTTAAAAATATTTTTAAGTGTCCAAAAATTATGAAATTTTTTCTCCAAGGTCCTTTGATCTTGTTTGACCTATGATAAATCTCATGGCCATTTATTTGGTGTTTTGATGAGATTTTAGGATTTGGACAAAACATATTTGAATTTAATGCATTGTTTTACTATTTTTAATTGAATAAATGTCATTTTAATTGTGTTGACCATTTGTATTGACTTAATTGAGTTTCTTATTTGTTGTTGGACCTTGGTCAAGGTTGATTTGACTTTGTTAAGGTATTAACAAAGTCCATTAACAAAGGAATGTTGCTTAAAACCAAGGTCCAATTGGTATTAACTTAATTATGACTGCTTGTTTGGTCTTGCCCCAATTGGACTTAGGATTTAGGCAACATTCCTTTGTTAATAGACTTGGCCAATGCCAATTTGTTGAAGAACCAAGAACTTGCAATTTGAATTTATCTGATACATCTTTGAAGATCTCTCCAATTCATCTGCAACATTGATCATTTGTTAAACTGTTATGTTGAACCTCTGACTTGTGGAATTCATCTGCTACATGAGCTATTTTGAAGAAGATCATGAAGTGGATAAGCTTGGATGAGGCCATCTTTATTTGATGTCTTTGATCTTCAAGATTGATATAATTGTGCATTTGTGTGTTGCTTGATTCTAAAAAGTCCAAGGGAATTCTAGGTTTCTATTGACATACTTGTCTATTGGATTGCTCCCATTTGGTCAGATCTTTTCAACTTTAAACTTTTAAATTATTATGCATAGGATAGTCTCTTCATCTTCTCCCCATTTCTTTAATTTCAAAATCTCTCCCTCCATTTTCCAAACCTTCTTTGTGTGAACTACTTTTGTTCTAAACTTTGACTGCTTTTGCAAAAGGTAGAAACTTTGGCCTATGCCATTGCATTTTCAAACTTATTTTCTTAAATCAAACTTGTAAATAAACTTAACTATACTTGACCTAAAATTTCAAAAAGCCAAAAAGAACTAACTCATTCAAATCATTTTAGGCATTTGTGCCTTTCAAACTTAAATTTTGTTAAAACCAACACACTCATTTTAAAATTTATAGCACGAACTACGAGGTTTTGATCCCTCATTCATATGTTGGTACGTAGGCACATGACCGAAGGTCTTGTCAAACACAAAAATATAATTAATGAATTCTTTTCTCATCCCCCCATTCTATTTGTTTGTAAACATCACTTTATACAAAATACATATGCATACAAAAAGGGCTCCCTAGGAGTATCTAGGACACTTTGGGTGCTAACACCTTCCCTCTGTGTAACCAACCCCCTTACCTGTGATCTCTGACTTTTATTAGTTTTTATTTGAAAACTTCTTACTATTTAGGTTTTGTTCGTACTTTTTCCCTTTTCCTTTGGAAGCAATAAAAGCGCGATGACGACTCTTGTTAATTGATCTCGAGCTTGTTAATAGCTTGATGATCATGAATTTCCCGCTACACATCATACCATAACCTTCACCATCATGACATAAAACTAATTGAGTTAAAATGAAAATAAAAGCAAAAAGTCAAAGAAAGAACAAACTCAGCAATGAGCTCATGAGCATATCACACCATGTAATCAAGTACATACATCCATCAAACAACACAAATTATAACAATTTTTTTTTATCTAAATAAATCCCAACCATTCTCTCAAAATATCACGAGGATCACCATAAAACTTCCCTCCAAAAAATCACTCCAACTAAATCTCACCCCCAACTTTTCCCTCTCTCCTCACACTATAAATGAACCCTCTGAAAGTTCATGAAGGACACATGAAGAACCCAAGAAAATGTTGCTTAAGAGTACCCCCTAGCTTCACTAAAAGACCTACTCAAAATCCCTACTCAAACCCTAGCGCAATGCATTCAGAAGAGGAGAAGAAGAAGATGAAAGACCCAACATATATAAAAAGGAAGCGAGGAAGAGAGAGAGAGAGAGAGAGAGATTTCAGATACATACCTAAGGTATAAGGGACGCTGAAGTACTCTTCGGAGTTATAGACTCCGACGAGGTCTTGTTATCTTCCTTTTTGCTTTGTTTTATGTTGCGTGTTACCTCTATAACTTGTTGAATTGCTGAAATACATTGCAGTCACCATGAATTAATGAAAATGGGTTTAAGATTTAAGGGATTAAGGTTCTTGTTTGATCTTCTGATTGTGACGTTTTCGGTTGAAAATGGTTGATGAATATTATTTAGGTTGAGATTTAAAACAAATTTGGTGTTGATGATTTGTTGAACTAGGCTATTTAGTGGGACCTGGGTTCGGACTTCGATGAACACCATAGGGTGTTCATCAAGTTCATAAGTTTTTTTGAATGTTTGATTTTAATTTGGTGAAACATATGTTTGTTTGTTGTTTATAGAGAGAGACAGAGTGAGGTAGAGAGAGAGAGAGAGGAGAAATGAGAGACTAATCACGCGTACACCCCCTTTATCATTTTTTGATCCCTCATTTGTCTCTTTGGGATGGACACGCGGCCACCTTCAGGGCCACATGATATGATGATATGATGGCCTTGACTTTTATCATGTATAGGCTTCCCACTACAACTTTGCCATGCACCCGTGTCTTGGCATTTTGATCAAAAGTATGCGCATCATATGGTTGAGACCGAGTCAACCACTTTGACTCTCTCCTCCATATGACCAAGGCCCCCTCCCTTGGGCTAACGTATGTGGGCCTCTCCTTAGGCCATCTTCATTTTAATACCTTTTTTTTTCTTTAATGTAACCCATCTTTTTATTATATGTTACTTTATTATGATGTGGCCCTTGGGCCATCTTTTTTTATTATATCTATCATCTCCAATCCTCTATTGCATCCCTTGTTTGATTTTTATTTATTTTTATTATCTTGTTTATTTTTAATTGTTATAATTAACAAAATAAATAGATAAAAAATAAAGTAAATATTTTCAATATAATTAAAAACTTGATTCAAGGCCAAGTGGTATTTTTCAAAAATCATTTCCTTTTGGTTAATTTAGAGTAAATGTGAATTAAATCTCGATCTTCATCAAGTGCATTTTTAAATTTAAAATAAAACATTTAATCACTTTTAAATATATTTTCATAAAGGATCAAAAAATGAAATGGTCTAGTGTTTACTATTTTTTTCCCGATTATTTGGATATGAGATGTCTAACTCGACCATTCGAGCAACCGTCATCCGTTTAAAAGTCTTAACATGATTCATCTCAAACCACTTTTGTAATCAAAACTTAAGCAAACTTATTTTCATGATAAATCAGACGAAAATGGAAATGGTCTAGTGTCTACTATTCTTTTTCCTAAATACTTGAATACGAGGTGTATAGCTTAGTCATTTGAGTATTTGTTGTCTATTTGAAACACCTTAACGATATCTAATCCTTTTGAAATTAAAAGGATGAAAAAAGAAACAATCTAGTGTCTACTATTCTCTTTCCCTGATTGTTTGAATATGAGTTGTCTAGTTCGACCATTCGAGCAATCATCATCCATTCAAAAACATTCGCAACGCATCAAACTAATATCTCATCCCCATGCAATCAAAAACCTTTTCAAAAAGAACATTATTTAGCCCATTCTACCGTGATACAAACAAATGCTTTAAGCCTCCAATCACGATTACAAACAACATTTAACCGCTAGAGCATGATCTAAACCTTCATTCAATAAAATAAACCAACCAATACGTATTTTTCTATGCATAACTATTTTGCTTTGAATTCCTCATTATACCTAAGGATACATAGGATCGAGGTCATCAATCTCATCAAGCACCCTAATAAAAACCTTTTTGCAACCCCTTTTATTTCCCTTTTCAATCTTTTATCACTCGAAGAAAAAAATTATATAATTTAACATTTTAATCACAAATCTAACTAAATATTTCTCGTTGAGTACAACAAATGTGAGGGGTGCTAATACCTTCCCTTTGCATAATCGATTCCCGAACCCGAATTTGGTTGCAACGACCAATTTCTCTTTCTTTTAAGGGTTTTAACAATATTTTACCTTTCCTTATTTGAAATAAATAAAGTTTTGATGGTGACTCTGTTCAATCATTTCGCGAGCGTGCGATGCACTTGTAGGTCGTATGTTTCGTGATGCAACAACTTGCGATTCTTCTAGGAAAATCGCTCCTGCAAGAGAGAGTCAAGCTTAATTTGGTTAAATTTTTTATTAAATTGTTGGATTTGTTTAATTATTTTCCTCCATCTGCTTTAATTTATTATATGGTATAACTACTTCATGTTCATATGATACTATGAGGCTCTCTGATTATTGGAACTTTTTGAGATAGGTTATACACCCGAGTCTAAGGGTAACTTAGGATTAGGATGATAGTTGTGTAGTATTGGCCTGCAATGTGTATGCCTTGTTGGGATGGTACAACGAACCCACCTAGATTATATTCTCTTGGAGGTATTATTGTTCGACGAGTCTTCGTCACGGAGATAATATTTTCAATTAGGATTGATGACTTTAGGGACCTTTTTAGAACCTTGGAGTCGATGGTTATGTAGTATCGACCTGCGAGATGTATGCCACTTGGGGTTGATACAAAGACTTCACCTAAAAGAGAACGTATTAAGGGTATCACTGTCTAACGCGTCTTCATCACGATAGCGATATTCTCAAGGAGTGTCTATGACTCTAGGAACCTACAACCGCAGAGCCTACCTGGGTTCATTAATTAGAGATATCATTTATTTTGCGTATTTGTTACTATGATTGACCTAAACATGATATGCTTGTGATCCTAAACCATGCATATACATTGCATCTATATAAACATAACACTTAGCATTTGCATTTTGTTTCCAGGGAATCTAAGAAACTATAGTTGCAAGAATTAAAAGAGTATGGGGTCAAAATTAAAGAAACACGTACTTGTTTATATTTAGAGCTTCCAAGCTATGAAGTCTATTAGAGTTGATTTCTTTGTTACATTTGGTTAATAAAATCAACTTTGGGGAAAATAATGGGAATTTCCTTGGTCTCCTAAGTCAAGAAGTGGACTCACTGGCACTTCTCACACTAGCCCAATTATATGATCCTCGTTTAAGATGCTTTAATTTCCAGGATTTTCATATAGCACCCACACTAGAAGAGCTTTAAAACCTTGTGGGGATCACTATGAAGAACAAGCTTCCGTTCCTAGGTATAAAAGAGTTCTCAAAGCATGAAGTCATAGTTGTTGCTCTCCATATGCACACAAAAAAGATCACTCCCAACTTGGAAGTTAAGGGGAATACTAAGAGTTTCTCACTCAAGTTCTTGGTAGAGAAGGCTTCTACTTTTATTGATGCTTAGAATTGAGAAGCTTGTTACTCTATGATAGCACTGTCTATTTATGGGATCATCCTATTTCCAAATCTCGACAATTTTGTAGATATGACAACCATTTGCATCTTTCATACAAAGAATCCAAGTCATACTTTGTTAGCTAACATGTATTACTACTTCAGTCTGAGACATGAGAAGAGGGGAGGAACGATTCTCTGTTGTGCTCCCTTGCTATACATATGGTTGCTAACCCACTTTACAAAGAAGGGACCTTTCATAGATCAACAAAGCAGTTCTAGTTGGCCTCAGAGGATGGGATCCCTTAGAGCAATTCACATCTCTTAGTATTCAAGAGATTATGATGGCACTGAGATTGTTTTCAGCTACGGGGATTTCCCTAATATACCACTCATTGGGTCCATATGGTGCATTAACTCCAACTCAGTCTTATCCTTGAGACAAATTGGGTACTTAATGGAGGGCCCTACTGAAGAAAAGATGTTGGAAGCTTTCGTCTTACATGGCCTTGGAGATGAGAATCCAACCATGTTTAAGAAGATCAAGAAGGCTTGTGGAAAAGTCAACAAGAAAGGGAAAGTTGAGTTGGGAAAGAAAAATTGCATCACTAAAGAGCCTTATTGTTAGTGGATAAGGAAAAGGGTGTAACTAATTAAGTTTCCCTTCAACATTGAGAATCTCATCCCTTATCCAGTGCCTGAGCCTACTCATGTTCCTATTCAAGAGGCTGAAGAACTCAGGGCTACCATCACCAAGTTAGAGAAGGAAAACGAAGATTTATATCTTAGACTCAAAAAAGACACTTCATACGGGAATAAGCTCAGATTTAACCTCGTTGTAGCGGGAAATTCATGATCATCAAGCTATTGACAAGCTAAGGATCAAATAACAAGAGTCGCCACCGTGCTTTTATTGTTTCCAAGGGAAAAGGGAAAAGTACGAACAAAACCCAAAAGTAAGAAGTTTTCAAATCAAAACTAATAAAAAGTCAGAGATCACAGGTAAGGGGGTTGGTTACACAGAGGGAAGGTGTTAGCACCCAAAGTGTCCTAGGTACTCCTAGGGAGCCCTTTTTTTATGCATATGTATTTTGTACAAAGTGATGTTTACAAACAAATAGAATGGGGGGATGAGAAAAGAATTCATTAATTATATTTTTGTGTTTGACAAGACCTTTGGTCTTGTGCCTACGTACCAACATAAAAATGAGGGATCAAAACCTCGTAGTTCGTGATACAAATTTCAAAGTGGATGCATTACTTTTAACAAAAAATAAGTTTGAAAGGCACAAAGGCCTAAAATGGTTTGAATAAGTTAGTTATTTTTGGAATTTTGAAAGTTTAAGTCAAGTATAGTTAAGTTTATTTACAAGTTTAATTTAAAAAAAGAAGTTTGAAAATGCAATGGCATAAGGCCAAAGTTTCTATCTTTTTTGCAAAAGTGGTCAAAGTTTAGAACAAAAGTAGTTCACACAAAGAAGATTTTGAAAAATGGGGGGAGAGATTTCGAAATTAAAGAAATGGGGAGAAGATGAAGAGACTATCCTATGTACAAAATTAAAAGTTTAGAGTTGAAAAGAGCTGACCAAATGGGTAGCAATCCAATAGACAAGAATGTCAATAGAGACCCAGAATTCCCTTGGACTTTTAGAATCAAGCAATACACAAATGCACAATTATATTATGTTGAAGAGCAAGGCATCAAATAAATATGGCCACATCCAAGCTTATCCATTCCATGATCTTCTCCAAAATATCCCATGCAACAGATGAATTCCACAAGTCACAAGTTCAAAATAACAGCTTCACAATGATCATGTTGCAGATGAACTTAGAGAGGTCTTCAAAGATGTCTCATATGAAGTTCAAATTGCAAGCACTTGGTTCTTTAACAAGTTGGCATTGGCCAAGTCCATTAGCATGGGAAGGTTGCCTAGATTCTAAGTCCATTTGTCCAAGATCAAGCCAACAGTCCACTCGAATGTTTTTTAGGGTTTTTGTTATTATTATGTACATTAATGGTCAAAGACCACACAAAAAAGCAAAGTATACACAAACAAAATATATCACACAATATGCTCCAAATGGACAAAGTGAAAATTGCATTAACATATGTAACACCTCAAAATTTGCCCTCCTCTTTTGGGACTAGCTTAGCATGTTGCATTTCATCTTTTAGGACATTAGTCATTGCATCTTTGTATATCATGTGGAAACATTGAGCAAGTCATAGAAGATAAAGAGGTTTAAAAGATTCAAGCCTGAGGGTCTCAAGAATTGATCACTAATCATCTGAGGGTTTGTGCTTCAAATTAGGGTTTCTTGGTTCCTCAAGGAGGTTGATCATTATCTTGGTTGAAGTGGTACATCACCATCATCATGGTCTTCTCATCACCAAGAGGTTCATTATTCCTGGCAAGTTTCCTTGGGATTAGGGTTTTGACCTCTGGTCAACCCTAATCAGTTGAATTATACCAATCAGGGTTTGCCAAGGAAAGGAGGTCTTCATTGAGATGGGGATTGTCATATGCTTTTATTGAGCTTGTGAAGGCTAGGGTTTCATCTTGGAGCCATTTCATCTGGATATTGAGGCTCAAATTCATCTATGCATGGTCCAGTCATCTGTCAACTGAAAAAGTCAACCACAAGTCAACTGTTGGATTTGGAGGTGGGAAGTGATTAGAAATACTTCATTCATGTTCAAACAAGTCTCATTTGACATTTCAAACATCAATATTGAAGAAAATAAAGTCAGGACAAAACTTTCCAAAAATAGAAAGTGACTTGTAATTCAAAATTGCCAAAAATGGAAAGGTTTTCTCCTCAAGATTACATCATCAAAAATGCTTCAAATGAAATTTTGTCCAACATGAAAGTTGAAGATCTTGCTCTCACATTTCCAAAAAGTCCAAGAACATGAATTTCTCATGTGTGGTTGAGGAAATATGGACAAATCTTGGTCAAGCAAATTTGAACTTCACAAGTGCATAACTTTTGAACCATAAGGCCAAATGGAGTGGGATTTTTTGCAAACATTCCTATTTTGACATGAGCTATCCAAAACATACATCAAAAACCATGCATTTCCATTACAAAATTTTTGGCATTTGCATTTGAATTTTGGAGGGAAAAGTCTAATTGGAAAAATATGCATTGTTTTCACTTGCTAGCATTGGCCTTGGCTCTAAAACAACATTTCCAAGTGAATTAACACAAGATTCGAGCACTGTTACATCCATTTGCATGCATGGGGGGTGAATTGCACATTTGCACCTACACTTGCATTTTCACTAATCCTTGGCATTTTGGCTAATTGTGATTAAGAGAATCATTAACAGCACATATATATAGCCTAATCATAACAGAAACTTCATTAACATTGCATAATTCTCAGATCTAGATCTAGTTTCCAAAATCTTCACAATTTTTCCTCTCACTTTTTCATCAAAAATCTTCACAAACATTGCTTTGTTCTTGATCAATCTCTCATCCACAAGCATAATTGAGGCTATTGAAAGCAAGATTCATAGGATTTCTTCAAGATTCGAGGACTGTTGCAAGTTATGCTCATCCATGGCAGCTTGATTTTCTGGACAAATTGTGCAAGATCAACCTCCAAACCTTCATCCAAATCATCATACAAGAGCTAAAGAAGGACTATTTGGACTTGGCAAAGCTTGAATCCACGTGTTTCACTTTTGCACTTCAATTAAGGTTAGAAATCGATCATCACAATTCTTGAATCATGATATGCTTATGGTAGGTCTTTCATTGGTGATCAATCTGCACTTTAGATCGTTGAAATCCATGCTGAAATGACTTAGTTACATTGATTTTAAGTTTGGTGAATGAATGTTCTTTGGCTCGAATCTCTGGATGCATGAGGAGTTAGGTTAAATGGAACTTAGATTCGTATTGCTTGTTGAAGGATCTATCTAATGATGTAATTCTTGTCAATTTCTGTGACAATTTGTTCTTGAGCCTGGAAATGATGATGAACACGTATGAACACCTAGGGTTTTTTTTTCAGAATTCATGTTTGATCTTCAGCGCGCGTAATCTGCATGCGTTTCCATGTTTTTCTTCATGCATTGGACCACGTGTCCCTAGCCTTTAAGTGAAACGGTGAGTTTCATGGTGAAGGCGCGCTACAGTTCAAATCCACACTCCCTTCGATTCCCAGCGCATGACAAATCCATATATGGCCTTTGCATTTTATCTCCTTATTCCATGCCATTCACACCATGCTTTCATGTGCATTTTTATTTTTCTCTTCACTTGGAAAATTCATAACTCATTGATGGATGATCCAATTGGCCTGGGATTTTTTGCATGATGTTCTTCATGATGTCTAGAATTTTATGAATATTTTTCCAGAAATTGTGCACGCATGCATTTTGTTTTGGCTTAGGGATTGTGTATGTATGTGCAATTTGAACCTTGCTTGCCATATCCTTCATGAAATGATGAGTTTTGACCCAATGTTCTTGAAACTCTGCATGCTTAAAATAGACACCTTAATGGACATTTTGGTATAGAGTTTGCATTTTTCTCATTTCTGGTTGATGAGTTATGATCTGATTAATGAAGGTGTGACAATGTGTGTCACACCTTTGCTTGCTTGACTTGATGAATTTCTTTACCATGCCATTCAAATGCCAATTGATGTGAATTTTTGCATGATGCTACTTCTGGATGTTAGGATTAATCATGAATGTTTGTAGAATTTTTGGATACATTTTTGATTTGTTTGGGATTTTCTTTGCTGGTTAGTCATTTGTGGACTTTTGATGAGTCATGAACTTAGATGATTTGTGAAATGCTGGATATTTATCATATGAGCTTGAAATTTTGCACATTGATTCTAGACACTTTGAAGTTTATTGTGGCTTTGGTTTGATACATTTATCATGTGTGGATTCTGTTTTAGGCTTGTGGGAAGTTGATGTATGAAATTGTGCCTCATTTGTGCTTGTTTGTGCATACCTTGACTTTATGAATTTCTTTGCCATGCTTCCACTTGTCCAAATACCTTGATTTTTGGTGTGTTGATCATGTGATGAGTTCTGTTTAGCCATGATTTTTCTTGGGATTTATTGAATTATGTTTGAGTTGATATGGATTGGTTCATTCTGTTTGCTTCAATGAGCTTTCAACTTGCATGCTTTGCCTTATGTGCTTTGTGAAATGAACTTGGTTGATGCTATGGACATGAGACCACTTGGTTATTGTTCTTATTTGATTAAGCTTGATTCATGTCAATTTTCATGTTCTGTTTTGAATTATTTCTCCCTCTTTGAACCTAGGCCTTGTCCTAGGGGTTTGTGCTTATGTTTGAGTTTTGTTTTCAGGACAAGAAGCATATGGCCTTGAGGAGAGTGATTCATTTGCTCATTTGGATTGATATTTGATTGATGTTGATTAACATTGAGTGGTTTTGTAGGTGTATTAGCTCCTTTGAGTTGAGCTTGTGCTTTGCCTTGATGCACTTGTTGTCTGTTTGACTTTGTATAGTTAACTGTTGACCATTAGCTTGTCTGTTTGACTTTTTGAGTTGTGTACTGATTATGTTAGATTGTTTTCAGGTACATTAGTTGCTATAGTTCTTTTGAACTTGCTTTTGCTGTTGCTTGGTTGCTTAACCAATTGAGGTATAACTCACTGACTTCATGTAGTCTGGAAGACCTGTCCTGTTACTTGGGCAGGCACCTGTCTGAAGCCCTCCTTAAGAGGCAATGCTTGTGTTTGTTTATGTTTGTGCCAAGCAGGAAAAGACCTTTGATAAGGCAATTGGCAGATAAAAGAGATGTGTAACCCATCTCCTGTTAGTCTGTGTGTCATCCCTTTGCTCACATTACATGTTGATGCATTGTGGATATTAACCCAAGATCTATAGAGTCATTCACTTGTGGAGAAAGTTCCAACTTTCTGAACTCCCACGCCTTCTATCATCTGAAGCTCTCCCAGGCCAGGGATAAGAGTTGTGAGGCACACCCCTCACTTCCCATTTCATCTGCTTCACCCTAACTCTCAATGTTAGGGTTAAGAGCTAACATCACCCTGATACAGTTGGCTTGTGTTTCACAGCCTAACCCTTATGTGAGCCCACTTTGTTTGTATATAGTGTGTGCTAATTGTGGTTTGCTTTGCTTTTCCTGTTTAGGATAGCTTGCTGCCTGTGCAAGTTAGATAGAAAACTCAACCTAGGACCATTGTGGAATACATGATAACTATTAGGCTCGAGTCAGTCTCCCTTTTAGTTTGTCATTTCCCAGTCTCTGGTTAGGAGAAAGTTTCTCCCCTGTTCAGGGGAACTACGTTGCCCTGATCCTCATACCAGATGAGGTACGTAGGCAGGAGGTCGTACGAGATCTCTCTGGGCACCCTTTTTCTTTTTGCGTGTGTTTGCTTGACAATTGCTAGGCTCGAGTGCCAGACTCCTTAGTAACTTGTTGTTTGTTATCCTTTCTTGTGTGTTAGGAGATGGATGTAAGACCAGCGTTTGGCATTCCGTATCCTATTGTTGTGTGCTTGGAGTCCGATATAAGTCCAACAATTGGCATTTGGTTTCCAGTGTGGGTTTGTTTGGTTCGGAGTCTGATGTAAGTCCAGCGATTGGCATTCGGTTTCCATGTTTGCCTGTTTGCGTGTGTTTTGTTTCGGCGTGCGTGAGCCGAACTACGGTAGCTCTGATTCTCATTCCAGATGAGATGCGTAGGCATAGGATGCGATATCCTAGCGAGCCCTTTTCCCTCTTTCTCCACCTATGTTGTTTCTAGTGTGTGTGTGATGTTTGTGAGCAACTTTAGAAACCTTTCTTCTATCTTTTTGAGCGTGGATCCCGTCGAGTACGACGGATGCGTAGGGGTGCTAATACCTTCCCTTCGCATAACCGACTCCCGATCCCATCTCTCTTTGGTCGCGAGACCATGTCTTTTCCAGGTTTACTTCGAGCGTTTCCTTTCCCTCTTTGGGATAAATAACGCACGGTGGCGGCTCTGTTTGTTTTGTTTTAGCCCGCCGGTTGTTTTTCGCGGATGCGACAACACAAACAATTAGAATGATATGAACAATGACAACTGAAATAGAGTGCTAAAAGTAAATTGCATTAAAGTAAAAGCTTGAAATTAAAAGTTAGTAGTTAGTAGGTTAGAAGTTAGTATTGTTTTGCTTTTGCTTTTCATTTTAAGACATTCTTTGGAGAACACTCAACCCACTTATCACAAGCATGAATCCTTGAGCCAAAACATCTTCCAAAGGAAGGAAAGAAGGCCAAGTTTCCACACAATACCATGAAAGATGGGAGACTTACAATCTCACTAACTAGAATGCTTATGCCTTTTATGTCACAAATTTAGCGCTATGTTAAGCAATCGTAATTGGACTTATGTAGAAGTCACAACTATTTGAGGTTGGGCAATAGAATTTTGGTGTTAATGCATGTTAGAGACATAATATAATGGACTATGCTCATGAAACATAGCACACACAAAAAGAATATGCAAAAGGTGTGGCCTAATCTCATCCATACTCATGTCAATTTTTAATCAACTAGCATTAGAACTTTGAGACGTCATAGGCCAAATGGAATGAATGAATGAAGAAAGGGAATAAGATGAAGTGGGAGGGAAATGGATCAAAACATAAATTGGTCAAAGAAGAACTTTTACCAAATTAATATCATACATTCATTTTGGGAGATGGAATGTACATTCCATCAATCCCCTAAATCCAATGATATTAATTTGACAAAGTCAAATCAACCTTGACCAAGACCCAACAACAAGAGTTAAACATAAACAAGTCATCACAATTGGTCAACAAATTTATTTGGCATTTATTCAAATTAAAAATACTAAAATAGTGCATTTAAATTAAATATGATTTGTCCAATTCCTAAAATCTCATTAAAACACCAAAGAAATGGCCATGAGATTTATCATAGGTCAAACAAGGTCAAAGGACCTTGGATAAAAAATTTCATAATTTTTGGACATTTAAAAATATTTTTAAACAATTAAAAACAAATGCAAAATCAATTAATTCATGAAAAATATTAATAATGATCCAAAAAATAATTTTAATTCAGAATATGAAAGAGAAAAATATTTTATTTTTTTTGGTGAAAGTCCCATATTTTTGGATCAATATTGAATTTAATATGAATTATTGAAAATAATGCAATTAAAATGAAAATTAAAATATCAGAAAAAACGTGGACCACTTGATCTCCCTCATTAATTGAGGTGGCAGATCAAGTGGCCAGGAACGCGCATTCCACCGTGCACTCAAGTCAGCGCGTCACAACATTGGTAATTCAAACGCACGCTCTAGATTAAAACAAATCAAGAGGATCATGTGGTTGTGAGACATGCCAGCGCATGGCCGGAGTTGTAGCTCCGGTCTTCTTCTCCGGTGGACCTCATCGGATTGGTCCATCATCAACCATCACCAAAATTAAAAACAAGGACATGATTTCAAAGTAAAAATGGCATTGAGTTCGAATTTGGCCTCAATTCACTCTAACTCCAAGTATATTGAAAGATACATGGAGTTGAAATTTGAGGTACATGAACTGAGTTGCTTCGATTTTGCCTCAAAGCAACTCAATCTTCTTGCCTACATTGGTAGGACTTCAGACAACCAAAGAATCAATATAATTGAGCAAGAATTTGAGAGAATCGAAGAGATCAAAATTTCTGGAAAATACCTTCAATGGAGGTCTGGATTCAACTGATCTTGATCTTGTTTGTGCTTGATCTCACTCCACTAGCTTGCAGAAGAAGGATTAGAAGCTTACAAGGCTGTGGATTCCTGGAGATTTGAATTTCAAAATAGTGGAAATTCAACCTCAAATTCAAATGAATTTCTCAGGTTTATCCTTTGCAAAGTGAGGGTTTGAGATGAGGGATCAAAGTTGGCATGAATGTGTGTGAAATTCTGAGCAATTGAGGCTCTATTTATAGCTGAAATCATTGATATTTGCACATTTGAAATCACTTTCCAAATTTGGTCATTGATGATGCATGGGTGCATCGGTGTGCATAGGCCCATAGAATCATTGCAATAAGTCCACAAATGAATGTTGGATAGTCTGAATTCAGCTTGGATTGCAAGGCAAGTGTGCATTTGGATTTGAAGTTTGATCCTTGCCAAGTGATGTCACCATGTTCATGTCATGCACAACCTATGCATTCCTTGTCCAAAATGAATGAATTTGAGCTCTTTGGAAAGGTTAGATCAAGATAAACAACTTGCATGTTCAACACTTTTTAATTTGGAGCTTTCAACTTGGAGAAATTTGAGGTGGAGGTTTGGAAATTTTTGACATATCAAAATTTTTCTAAGTGTCAAGTCATATGTCTCAATATTCCACCTTACTTAACTTTTTATATGAGCTTCAAATGAGAAACGTGTCTTCATCAAAGTTGTAACTATCTCAAAGACCTTCAAAATGGTCACCAATTTCATGTCATTTGGATTTGTAATGATAGAGTTATGCATTTTTGAAGTTTGGAAAAACCACTTGATCAATGGTATAGGTCAAAAGTGACCTATAATGTAACCTCATATCACATGCTCAAAAAAGTTGAACTAGCTACCAATCCAAACATAAAAATTTAAGTAGACACATTGAAATTGATTTTGCAACTTGGAAATCTTTCATCTCATAAAAATTGAGCAAGTTATGGCCTTGGGAAGTTGACTTTCAAATTAGGGTTTATACAAAATGACCTATAATGTTTCAACATAGAAAATGATTTTCCAAGCAAAACTAGCTCTAGGTCTTAACATGAAAGTTGTTTTGAATGTCATTTTTAGTAAGTTTGATTTTGGAATCATTTTCATATGGTGAAAATTATAGGAGATATGGTCTAGGGAGACCCAATTTTGATCAGATGAATCCATCTGGCCAACCACCATCAACCAACTTGCTAACTGCCAATTCTCTTGACTTTCTAGGCTCATGTTAGATCATATATGTATAAGATTATGAATTTTGAAGTGTCCCTTGAGAAATTTGATCAATTGGTGAGATAGCTTGTTGGAGAAGTTACTCAAGATACCTAGTCAAACTAGGGTTTCCAAGGCAAATCACCCTCAAACTCTTGAAGAAAACTTGATCAATATAACATGTAGATAACATTGGGACTCATATATGATGTTCATGACCATTGTTGAATCAATTCTTGGTTATGCTCTTTATTCATGATGGTCTCAAACCCTAGATGTGAACTTGATGAATCAATGGAATCATGCCCTTCCTACAAAAGAGTTAGACAAATGCAAAGACATATTTTTGGTATTTTGCTTAGTGAAATGATAAAATACA
The DNA here is from genome assembly GCF_024323335.1 of Lathyrus oleraceus. Lineage (NCBI taxonomy): Eukaryota > Viridiplantae > Streptophyta > Magnoliopsida > Fabales > Fabaceae > Lathyrus > Lathyrus oleraceus. Next base: position 372,736,288 of record NC_066579.1, read on the forward strand.
AGTATGGTATAAGAACAAAGTGCTTGGTGATCTCTCCCAAAACAAACCCAATGAAATAGGGGTAAAGAGGATGCCAAGGTATAATCCCAATGCTAGTGCTTATGATGAAATTGCATGAGGGATATTAGGGTCAAAATTGGGGTCTTACACTCGTCCAGAAAGAGAAATAACTTGTTGAGAGTGAAGAGACTGCTATAGGGGAAATAACTCAACAGGAGAGGGTTAAGCGTTTCTTGAATGGGGCATGCCTCGATCTTGATCAGAGAAACTAAGAGCTCCAAGATTCCCAGAGAAAGAATATTGAATGGAAGATTATGTGGGATAAGACCTTGTAAGAACAAAATGCAATGAGAGAAGGCCTCAAAGCCTGAATTAAAGATCTCACTAGGCTACTCCAAGAAGCTTAGAATCACGCTGCTTATGGGACTCGCCTATGAGAGTAGATTGAGAGGACTTCCATAAGCCTTCATGCTAGTCTCCAAAATGTCTTAGCATATGTGGAAATACTCGGGTCCTTCAACCAACGTCTGAGAGATGCTAGAGAATTCATAAAGAGGGAATAAACTTCATAAACCCAACAATGGGAAAGCTTCGCACAAAAAGATCGATAGAATATTCACTATGCACACCTGGAAGTTGGCAAGTGGTTTAGGAAGTGTGAGAAAGTAGTCGAGGTTGCTAACGGTCTGTTCCACACTTAGCCTATGAGATTAAGAGATGCTTTTGAGGAGATGAAATTGGAGAATACTCCCCCAATCGTCTCCGATTTCATCATCTTCTGTAGGCATATGGTCAGAGATCTCCGAGAGTAACTAAGGCATCTTAAGAAAGTGTGAAGCACTAATAGTGGCTAGGAGACTTTAAATTGTACTCTCATCTATTATACTTTGTTTACAAATGAATGAATGGAAGAGATTGTTTGCAGTCATTATCTCTCTTTCTTGCTCTTATGCTTTTAAATGCTTAACAACTAATGAATCCAAAGATTCCCCTAAAATAAAAGAAATAAACATAAAAACAAATTCATGAATTCACATCATGTACATTCATATCATCTTCAAAAAAATCACTCTAAGCCTTTGTCCATAAATCAAAGTTTGACTTCTCGACACTCATATCAAACATGTGGTAGCTACTAAGAGACGATGGAACATTTGGAACAAGATCAAGCCAGAATGAAGAAGGACATGAACCTCATGAACGGAAAGGCCGATCAGATTCTGAAGTCCGTAATAGCTATGGAAAGAGAGGAAGGGATTCAACAAGGCACTACAATTAGGAATGTTATTCTTGTCTTTCCTTACACCTCACAACCTATATTGATCAACCCGATGTTTGGTGTTCCTCACAGGTATTATCCCCAACTGGTTTTTCCAAGGCCTCCAATTCAAAGGTCAATGTATATTCCTAAAATAAGGCAGAGGAACCAATCACAAAATTAAAATCACGATCAAATAAGACCTCGAGTTGACGAAAGGAAGCCTACTCAGTTTGAACCACAACCAATGTCATACAGTGAACTGCTCCCTACATTAATTCAGAAATTATTGGTATTTCCAAAGAAGCTCAAGTCAATGGTGTATCCATTCCCCCTTGTATATGGCCAAAATGTAAGGTGTGAGTTCCATGAGGGATCATCGGGGCATACCACTAAAGACTGCAAAACTCTCAAATATAAAGTAAAAGAGCTAATCAACAACAAAGTGCTGACGTTCAGAAGAAACGGTTCAAGGATGGACATCTCAAAAAATGAGTTGTGGGATGCCCAAAGTAGAGAAGCTAATACCCTGATTCCTACTCATTCCAAGGAAATTAACTAGTAGGAGACCATCATTGTCAAAACCAATGGAGTGGCTCAGAACAACCTAACATATGTTTCCACATAAGGTAAAAAGGCAGTATTAGAATTCTCAGGCGAGAGGATAATTTCACAGTTTAATAAATGGAAATCATCTATTGCATTTCCATGTGTAATGGTTGCAACACCAACACTTCCTAAATTCCCACATCAGCAAATTTTGATCATTTCTCCCTAAAGGGGTGAAAGTCAGAGATATAGCCAACAATTTATGTCGCAGGATAGATTCGAAATATGGTACACTACTCTTGATCTTGTTCCTATACCATGTGGACAATTTATACCATACTTGATTCAGAATTCACTGTTGGCGCCTAAATCTCTCAGGTCGCTGCCACAACCATTCCTATATGGATTTGATCCCAATGCGCAATGTGAATATCATGATGGGTCAGTGGGGCACGCTATTGAAGTCTGAAGGTCATTCAAGGGTAAAATTCAGAAGTTAATCAACAACAGAAGCCAGGTCTTTTAAGAAGACAACTCGAACATTGAGTGTGGGTATCACACTAGAACCATGGGGCATGCTATCGGAGAATGCAAAAGCTTTCAGAGCTAACTGTAAAAGTTGATCAAGAAAGAAGACCCAAGTATGGGTGGTTTAACCCAAAGGCCTGGCAAAGATAATAGCCAAGAACCTCTTGGACCACTTAGGATCATGTACCACAAGTAAAAGGCCAGACCTATGGTAGACGAAATGTCATTATTCCTAGCAAGAACTTTGAGACAACCTCATGGAAATGCATTGCCACCACTAATGTAAGTGGAAGCGAAGGAATGTCGAGAGATAAATATGAAAAGGATGCATCAGATGAAGAGGCTAAAAGAGAAGACTTTGTGAACTATCCTACTAAGCTTGATGAGCTTGATGACATCAACCTTTGGGTCGGAAAGATGTCAACCAAGCAGTGAATCAGGTGTAAGAAGGTACCCAGAAACCAGTGGGTCACACAGGAAGGCGTGTACTCAAATCTGTTGATAATATGGTTGTTTTGTGACTTGCATTTGTAATTTCTCTTTCTGTTAAACAATGTTTGCTATTAAACATTGTTGTTTGTTAATGGTGTTATTAATGAAATGAGTATGCATATTTTAATCAATTTTTTCGTATTCACTCATCTTTTCTCATTTATTGCAAAAAAAACACAAACAAATATTTCTCCACTTTACTTCCTTTATCAGACTATTGTTTTAGCAAAGATTACAGGGAGAATGACGAAAACGTAATACCAAAATTGCTAACGGTATGCTTTCCTATAAAATCTTGTTGATGATGTAAAGGCATTGTTTAAAATCTCCAAATGTAACACCTCAAAAATTGATTAAATTACTTAATCAGATTATTCATATTTAATTTAATTTTTTAGTTTAATTAAATATGTATGTGCGTGTGGGGCAATGGTGGGGTGTAGTGTGATCCTTGGTAGGATGGTAGAAAGATTAGAATTATTGAATAAATAAAAATAATTATTTTTTAGTTAATAATTAAAATAATTAGAATCATATTTATTTTGATTAATTAATTAAAGCAATTTTTTTAAAAAAGAGAGGAGAGTTTGGGTGAAAAGTGGGAAGTTAGAGAATATGAGGGGAGTGGTGAAAAGTTGTAACATAACTTGAGCCTTAGTGAAAATTTTAGGAGATTAAATAATTAAGTTTAGAATAAAAAGGAGTTAGAGAGAAACCTAGAGTTGTCAGTACGTAGAAACATATTTTGGGAGAAAAGAGGCAAAGACAAGGCTAGGACTTGAAGGGATAAGGAGAACCTTGAGCATTTCAGAATTTTCACAAGCAATCTAAGGTAAGGGTGGATAAAGGGATTTAATATGAGTGTATAATATGAATGGTAGATATGAGATATCCTTACTCTCTTTAGGTATGGTATGATTTGTTTATGATTTGTTATTACCATGTGTTATTCTGCAAATTGGTGAATTGGGGTATTATTATTCAATTTTCATATGTTGAATTACATGTATATTATTCTATTTCTATACCTATGTGTTCATACCATTGTTGGAGTTGTTGAAAACATGATCATAAACATGAATTGATGAAATTTAATGAATTAAATTGTGTGATTATGTGATTTAACATGTTGCGGTGATGATATCGAAGGAGAAGAGCGATCCAAAATGCAGCGGAATTTAAAATTTCTCCTTTAGTGATCCTTACGAATGGGCATGATCGGTGATAGAATCATTACCTCTTGTGGCGATTGTAACCTTTGATGCAGATCTACGGAGCGATCACGAACGTTGAACGATGACAACGCCTCTACTCAGTCCACACGAACGGATTCCTTCAATCTCAGTCCTAGCTTCTAATAATGAAGGCTTTGAGTGAGTGAGTGAGTGAGAGAGAGAGAGAGAGAGAGAGAGAGAGAGAGAGAGAGAGAGAGAGAGAGAGAGAGAGAGAAACGAAATTGCAATTGCACAAATGCTTCTACACAAGGGTTCTATTTATAGAACCACTTGTGTGGGCTGCAAGCTAAAAAGCCCACTCAAATGTATGTGGCCCATATCTTATAATATTCTAAAATCACTTAAGCGCGTGGTACCTTACCATATTTCGTATTCTACTTAAGTACACCGTACCTTACGATGTTCTACAATTCACTTAAGTGCACCGTACATTACAGTATTCCTTAGTTACTCTATCTCTCATCAATCCGTCCTTTTGTGTGTGACCCTGTAGGTTTTTGCGGCATTGGCAATTATATTAAATCACATATTTAACATAATAAACAGTGAGCGATATCTAGAAATACATCACTGCTACCCAAGACACGAAAATGTCATGTGATCTGACAAATCCTTTTATGATAATACTTATGTGTACAATTACCATTTTGCCCTTATGTCTATATTGAACACAAGGCATAGACTATGCCATCCTTGTCCAGTTCAATATTGGGCCCATAGACATTTATCCTGTTACGCAGGATGGGAAAATTCCATCTAGGTCACTCATGGCCCTTAGCATGCTTCATGGAGTACCCATCAACTGTCTTTATGGTCATCCAGTTACGGACAATGTTTGATTAGCAATAAGGCACTCGACTCTACATCTAAGGTCCGTAGTGGTTTCAGGTCGAAGGGTGGTATACACATTATCACCATGAGAATAATTTATGACACTTTGCATAACATTCTATATAGTATTCTCATAGCGGGTCAATCCAGTATAAATATTACTCTTAATATTCATACCTATGTTTAAGACTTGATAACTCCTTATCCATGATCCATGAGATGTGATCATCAATCTATATACATAATAGCCTTAATGCTTTAATGTTATCCCACTTCATAATAAAGCTCGACTATGGATACTTTAAGAATAGTGTCATTATGTTTAATGTGATCTCATGATTAAGTCACACTTGATACATTAAACGGACTATCTATTCTAGGGACTTTATTAGACAAACATAATAAAGAAAAAGCATTTTATTATTAATAAATAATTCGATACAAGTACCAAAAGTATTTGCCTCTAGGGCTTACACCAACAATCTCCCACTAGCCCTAAGCCAATCAGGCATACCCCTAATGCCCATAGATCTAGTATGGCCATCATGCTTCTGTTGCGCAAGAGGCTTTGTCAGTGGGTCAGCAATATTGTCAAGTGTAGGTACTCTGCATATTTTCACATCTCCTCTATCTATTATCTTTCGAATGAGGTGATAACGCCTAAGTATTTGTTTGGATCGTTGGTGAGATCTAGGTTCCTTAGCTTGTGCTATAACACCATTGTTATCACAATAGAGACCAATGTGATCCATAATTCTAGGAACTATGCCAAGTTTACTAATGAACTTTTTGATCCAAACAACTTCCTTTGCTGCACTTGAGGCAACAATATACTCGACCTCGGTTGTAGAATCAGCAACTGTATCTTGATTTGAACTTTTCCAACTCACAATGCCATCGTTTAAGCAAAACACAGAACCAGATTGCGATCTAAAGTCATCCTTATTTGTCTGGAAGTTAGCATCAGTGTATCCAATTACAACCAGCTCTTCCTGACCTCCATATATCAAGAATGAGTCCTTAGTCCTTCTCAAATACTTAAGGATATTCTTGACAGCTACCCAATGAGCATCACCAGGATCAGATTGGTACCTACTCGTTGCACTTAAAGCATATGAGACATCTAGTCGAGTACATAACATGGCATACATGATAGGTCCTATTGCAGATGCATATGGAATCTTATTCATGCGATCCCTTTCTTCCTTAGTTGAAGGGGGTTGTGTTTTTGATAGACACATGGCATGTTGCATAGGTATGAATCCTTTCTTGGAATCATGCAAATTAAAGCGTCTCAGCACTTTGTCTATGTACGTACTCTGACTTAGGCCAAGCAGTTTTTGTGATCTATCTCTATAGATTATGATTCCTAATATATAGGCTGCTTCACTTAGGTCCTTCATAGAAAAGCATTTCCCCAACCAAGACTTTACTTGTTGTAGGGTAGGGATATCGTTTCCAATGAGTCATATGTCATCTACATATAATACCAGGAAAACGATCATGCTCCCACTAACCTTCTCGTAGACACAAGGCTCATCTTCGTTCTTGATGAATCCATATTGTTTTAATATTTCATCAAAATGAAGATTCCAGCTTCTGAAAGCTTGCTTTAATCCATAGATTGATCTTTGTAACTTACATATCTTTTGGGCTTCTTCTGGTATGTCAAATCCTTCAAGTTGTGTCATGTACACATCCTCAAGAAGATTCCCATTAAGGAAAGCAGTTTTGATATCCATCTGCCATATTTCATAATCATGATATGCAGTGATAGCAAGTAAAATCCGAATAGATATAAGCATTGCAACTGGTGAAAAGGTTTCATCATAGTCAACCCCATGAATTTGTTTATATCCTTTTGAAAACAGTCTTGCCTTATATGTATGTACCTTACCATCCATGTCAGTCTTCTTTTTGAAGACCCACTTGCATCCTATAGGGTTAACTCCTACAAGAGGCTCTACCAAGGTCCAAACTTGGTTTGTGTACATGGAATCCATTTCAGACTTCATGGCTTCTAGCCACTTCTCAGACTCGGGACCAGTTATGGCCTCTTGGTAGATCACAGGCACATCTTGGTCCATGAGTAATACATCACCTTGATCAGTTATGAGATATCCATATCTCTCAGGTAGGTGACGTATCCTGCTTGACCTACGCTGGTCTTGTTCTACTTGAGCAGGTTTCTCTTCCACAACTACTTGTGTTTCCTACTCTAATTCCTCCATAAGTGTATCAATGCTTTGTGATTCTTGAATTTCTTCAAGCTCTACTTTCCTCCCACTGATCCTTTGGAAATAAAATCCTTTTGTAGGAAAACTATAGTTCGAGCGGCAAATACTTTTCCCTCAGAAGGATTGTAGTTCGAGCGACAAAAAACTGTAGTTCTTTAGGATACCCATAAATAAGCATTTGTCAGATTTGGGCTCAAGCTTAGTTGAAATTTGTCGTTTCACATAAACTTCGCAACCCCAAATCTTCATGTAAGACATATGTGGTTTCTTACCACTCCATATCTCATATGGTGTCTTCTCAACCTTTTTGGATGGAACACAGTTAAGTGTGTAAGCTGTTGTCAATAGTGCATGTCCCCAAAAGGAGTTTGGAAGATCGGCGTGACTCATCATGGATAGGACCATGTCTAATCGAGTTCGATTTCTTCTCTCAGATACACCATTCTATTGGGGTGTTCCAGGAGGAGTAAGTTGGGATAGGATCCCACACTCTTTCAGATGGCCATCAAACTCTAGGCTTAAATACTTACCACCTCGATCTGATCGAAGAGTTTTAATATTCTTACCTAGTTGGTTTTGTACTTCATTCTTAAATTCCTTGAACTTTTCAAAGGACTCTGATTTGTGTTTCATTAAATGCACATAACCATATCTACTGAAATCATCAGTAAATGTGATGAAGTACTGAAAACCTCCTCTGGCTGGTATGTTCAGTGGTCCACATACATCAGTATGTATGAGGGCCAAAAGATCATTAGCTCTTTCACCTTTTCCTGTGAATGGAGACTTTGTCATCTTTCCAATTAAACAAGATCTGCATGTCTCATATGATTCATAATCAAAAGAGTCCAAGAGTCCATCTTTATGGAGTTTGGAAATGCGTTTCTCATTTATGTGGCCTAATCGACAATGCCAAAGGTAAGTTGGATTTAACTCATTAGGTTTCATCCTTTTAGTATTAATGTTATAGATAGGCATTTCAAGATCAAGGACATATAGTCCATTGTTCATTTGTGTAGTAGCATAGAATATATCATTCAAATAAATTGAGCAACAATTGTTCTTTATTATAAATGAAAAACCAAACTTGTCCAAACAAGAAACGGAAATAATATTCCTGCTAATTGCAGGTACATAATAACAGTTCTCTAACTGAATTATTAAACCACTAGGTAAAGTCAATACATAAGTTCCTATGGCTAAAGCAGCAACATTTGCTCCATTTCTAACTCGTAGGTCAACTTCACCTTTTGCCAAATCTCTACTCATTTTTAGCCCCTGCACATTGGTACAAATGTGAGAACCGCATCCAGTATCTAATACCCATGATGCAGAAGTAGATAAGTTAATTTCAATAACAAAAATACCTGAAGTTGTAGTCTCTACTCCATTCTTCTTATCTTCTAGGTACTTTGGGCAGTTTCTCTTCCAGTGTCCGGTCTTACCGCAAAGGAAGCAGGTGCCTTCCTTTGCTATGCCTTCACTAGGCTTCAAAGCAGCAACAATGGGTTTGGGTTTGGCAACTTCCTTGCCTTTCCCTTTATCACTTTGCTTGGTGGGTCTTTTGTTCTGTCTCTTTCCATTTCCGATCATCAGAATGGACTTCCCTTTTGACTTCAGATTCTGCTCAGCAATTCTTAACATGGCTAGTAGTTCAGGAAGAGATTTATCCATATCATTCATATTGAAATTTAGGACAAATTGACTGAATCTATCTGGCAACGATTGCAAGATCAAATCAGTCGCAAGTTCCTTTCCGAGGGGAAAACCCAACCTCTCAAGGTTTTCCACATACCCAATCATCTTGAGCACATGGGGACCTACAGGGGCTTCCTCAGCTAACTTGCCTTGAAAAAGGACTTTTGAAACTTCAAACCTTTCATGCCTTGCTTGCTCTTGATAGAGCATCTTAAAGTGTTCGATCATATCGAACGCTGCCATGTTCTCATGTTGCTTTTGCAACTCTGAGTTCATGGTAGCTAGCATGAGACAAGCAGTTTCATTGGCATCATCGACATGCTTCTTATAAGCATCTCTTTCTGCCTTAGGTACAAAACTAGGAGGTTCCTCTTCAAGAACAAGTTTCTCCAAGACATACAGCTTTCTATCAATAACATATTTAATTAGGCCTTTAATTAAATATGCTCCCACTATTTTACTCAAAACAAATGACCCTCGCCATTTGATTCGAAAAATCCCGTTGGAAGATTTTCTAGTGGGTCGAGATCCACATTTCACTTTTTTTAAGTCCGCGTAGGCGGATTACACAAAACTAGGTTATTTAGGTAGGAACTCCTTCCAATTGTATCTAATACAACTCTCAAATATTTTAGTTGGGTGAATAACTCCTTATTCCAATCCATCACATGGATCATTTCCAACTCTTGCTTCTAAACATATATAATCTTATTATAGTTTGTTTAGTTAAGTTTGACCCATTGTTTTAGCAATTGGATATTACAATTATCCCATCTCACCTTACTAATATAGAACGTGCACCTCGTGTAGGCGAAACCTACATTATCCGATACTAGTCTTGATGAGTGCTAAAACTTGGAAAGCATAAACTTAATATTTAATTTGAGGGAATTTGCAATTATTCTGATCTCACCGGCTTATTTATCATATAAATCGTCTCTCACATGCATCAACATAAATTCACATGCATCAACATACATAATGAAACAGTTATGGCCCCTAGCGCAATTGTTCTCCCAAGCCAATGAGAGAATCTAAGCTAACCTAATAACGATCTAAGCTTCTCCAAGCAAGATCTTCAAGGTTGTCCTCCTTTGATATTGAATTCTTCTCTTTCTTCATAACATTACATTACATAAAATAAACTCGTTTTACATACGAGGGAGTGAGATGAGAAAAGAAGTTACATTAAGAGATTAAAAGAGAGGCACGACACGCAGGTCGTATTTTAAAAACCCAAAACAAAATAAAGGAAAACTAAGGCCATAACCGATCACCACAAGACAATAATAATAAACACATTATTATTATTAATTTTAATTCTTTTAATTAATTAAAACCAAATTAAATTTCGGCGACCGATCACACTACACAGAGTTAGCCGGGGGTCCGCTGACGGGGGTTCCGTTGCTCGATCAGCGGGACGGGGGTTCGGTTGTCAATGTCAATGAACAATTCATTTGAAATCGACGTCGTTTTTCGCGTCAACACTTGATACTTTAAAGCACAACTCTTGCGTAGTCATAACCCTAATCGCATAACTCTTTGACAACACAACCCTTGTTCCATCATTAACCCTAATGCACCAATTTGAGACCGTCAAACGCACCTCGATTGTTGATTCAGTATGATTGATCAACACGTCATTGCTTCACCATACTAATGTCGGATCAAGAAGAAAACGACCATTGATCGCTCAAAGGAAAACAACCATTAAGTGCTTGAATGAACGAAACAGAAACAGTATATCATATATACCGTATTTTGCAACAGGATTACTTATATCATATATATAACTTGATCGATCTCAATTGCATAACCTATGGACGATCGATGTATCGCTGCTTCACCATACTAATGTCGGATTCCGAAGCATAGTCAACATCAATCATCCAAATCGTACACACATGATGCCAAAATTAATTACTCGTTTATTCTTTGTTTCATTCTGTCTTTTAATTGTATTAATACAGAAAATAAACAGCTATCAGATGCATGGTTTCGTAAATGGCTCTGATACCACTGAAGGAGAAGAGCGATCCAAAACGCAGCGAAATTTAAAATTTCTCCTTTAGTGATCCTTACGAATGGGCATGATCAGTGATAGAATCATTACCTCTTGTGGCGATTGTAACCTTTGATGCAGATCTACGGAGCGATCATGAACGTTGAACGATGACAACGCCTCTACTCAGTCCACATGAACAGATTCCTTCAATCTCAGTGCTAGCTGCTACGAATGAAGGCTTTGAGTGAGAGAGAGAGAAACGAAATTGCAACTGCACAAATGCTTCTACACAAGGGTTCCATTTATAAAACCACTTGTGTGGGCTTCAAGCTAAAAATCCCAGTCAAATGTATGTGGCCCATATCTTATAATATTCCAAAATCACTTAAGCGCATGGTACCTTACCATATTTCGTATTCTACTTAAGTACACCGTACCTTACGATGTTATACAATTCACTTAAGTGCACCGTACATTAAGGTATTCCTTAGTTACTCTATCTCTCATCAATCCGTCCTTTTGTGTGTGACCCTGTAGGTTTTCGCGACATTGGCAATTATATTAAATCACGTATTTAACATAATAAACAGTGAGCGATATCTAGCAACACATCACTGCTACCCAAGACAAGAAAATGTCATGTGATCTGACAAATACTTTTATGATAATACTTATGTGTACAATCACTCTTTTGCCCTCATGTCTATATTGAACACAAGGCATAGACCGTGTCATCCTTGTCCAGTTCAATATTGGGCCCATAGACATTTATCCTGTTACACAGGATGGGCAAATTCCATCTAGGTCACTCATGTCCCTTAGCATGCTTCGTGGAGTACCCATCAACTGTCTTTATGGTCATCCAGTTACGGACAATGTTTGATCATCAATAAGGCACTCGACTCTACATCTAGGGTCCATAGTGGTTTCAGGTCGAAGGGTGGTATACACCATTATCACCATGAGAATAACTTATGACACTTTGCATAACATTCTATATAGTATTCTCATAGCGGGTCAATCCAGTATAATATTACTCTTAATATTCATACCTATGTTTAAGACTTGATAACTCCTTATCCATGATCCATGAGATGTGATCATCAGTCTATATACATAATATTCTTAATGCTTTAATGTTATCCCACTTCACAATAAAGCTCGACTATGGATACTTTAAGAATAGTGTCCTTATGTTTAATGTGATCTCATGATTAAGTCACACTTGATACATTAAACGGACTATCTATTCTAGGGACTTTATTAGACAAACATAATAAAGAAAAATCCTTTGATTATTAATAAATAATTCGACACAAGTACCAAAAGTATTGGCCTCTAGGGCTTACACTAACAAATATAACCTATAATGTAATTTTCTAGGCATTTGGGATCGACCGAGATTGGAAATCGGAGCTTTGATAGGGCTCAAATGATGGAAAATCGTGTTTTTGAAGGTTTTATTCTGAACCTGCTCGCCCAGCAAGCCATGTCTCTCCTAGCGAGACGTTGCCCAACGAGCTACTGTGCTCGCTTGGCGAGGAAGACAGAACATGGGCAGTTTTCTTTGTGTTGAGTTGTTACTTCATTTTTGATTCTGGTGACATGTTAGTTGTTGTTTGGGTGTTTACAAAAAGAGAAGTTGACATGCTTGAGTGTAATGGGAATGTATGTTTATGTGTGTGTATATGTCTTGAAATGTATGTGTAATTGTGTGAGTTATCATATATGCTTAATGATGAATCAATGTTGAATGATCTAACATGATTGGGTGATTGATAAATTCTAGTTATGACTATAATTCCACATGAAAACTTGGCACTTTTAGGCTCCATTTTATGTTTTCGATCATTGAATTCCCTAAGTTTTTATAGAATGTAACCTTGTTTGCATATAGTTGTGGTGTCTTTGATATGTGGGTTAGTATGCAGAAAAGTGTTGTAAGAAACCAAAGATGAAGGTAGAAAACAAAGATAAAGACACAAGGAAAAGAAGTGGAAATTGAGCATGCTCGCTCAGCGAACAAGTAGTAAATGGGGAGCGAGCTCGCCCAACAAAACTAGGGCGAGGAAAAATAGAAGGATTCTGGGGGCAAAAGTTGGCATGGTCACCTAGCGAGGTTTTTCTGGTGTAATCTCGCCAAGAGAGGCTTTGGTCTCTGGGAGAGGCAAGATATTTTCTCTAGGGAGGTTTGATGCTTTTGCTGGCAAAAGTGTGTTTGAAAAAGGTAGATTCGTCGGGTGAGCCTTTGGTCGTCGGGCGAGATCAAAATTTCACCAACTCTATAAATAGGAACCAAATCAGATTTTTCATCTCTCTCTTGATCTTTTATGCCATTAAATCTCATTGTACGAGAAAAAAACTCAGAATTATTTAATCGGAGCTAAATACGTAACCTTTGTCGATTATTCAACTTGGATGCTTATTCATCTCTTTTTCTTATGGAGAAAGCTACCATGGTGATGGGTAGCTAAACCCCTTTGTGCCTGGATCAAATGTAATTAGATAAACTTGTATTTATTTCTTCTTATCGTTGTTTTGTGAATATATTATGAATCAATATTGATGTTATCTTTGTTTACATGTTAAATCCACGACTTTGAATGAATATTGAGAAATATCTTCCAAGTCTTGACCTAAGATCTTCATCTATCAAAAACCAAAGCCTAAAGATGGACTTGGGATTTGATATTCACATATATAAAGTCTTAAACATCATTGTATTGTTTAATAGGTAGAGAGATCATTGATTAAACAATACAATGAAATCTTGTGTCATTGTTTAGACATAAACAATGTTGCTGAGTGATACGTGATAAATATTGATTGGTAACAATTTTCACATACTAGATTAATGGAATACATATGAAATAGGTTAATGAAATCTAATCCTGACATATTTCTTTAAACGTTAATTTCCGAATCATTTACTGTTGTTACAATTTTTAGTGAATGTTTGTTTACACAATCAAAAATCCTTTTAAACCCTTTCTTAAAACATTATTAAATGTGGAATGGGGGTGATATCACACTGATCCATGTGGAGACGATATAAAATACTTACCCTAACAAAAGCATTTCAACAGTGATGTATGTGAATATATATTTGACACGATGTTGCTATTTGGTGATGATACATGGTGTGAATATGATTTGTATTATGTTTGAAATGCATGATTATATGGTGATTAATTATGTGTTGTTGGTGTATATTGTAGTTGCTATTGGTGGATAGTTATTCAGAATAAGGGATTAGTATTGTGTATCAATACATGTTGTTTAAGGTCAGAAGGGGGGGGGGTCGTGGATATTATTATTGTTATTGAATTAATTTGTATGGACATGCATCATAACATTGTGTCGTTGAAAGAGACATGTTCACTAGTTCAGAAGGGGGGACTAGTGGCGCTTCCCAAGCTCAGAAGGAGGCTTGGAGCTCAGAAGGGGGGGGGGGGCTCATGGGTTCAGAAGGGGGTACCCGATTCTAGAGAAAAGCAAATGTTGAGTTGGTACCACATGCATAAGTGTCAAGTTATGTCGTTAGTCGCTCTACATGCTTATAATTGTTGTGAATATGTGTGAGATTATAGTGATATTTTATTGTGTATTGAATGTGTGTTATGTTATATGTTTATCTTCCTTCGCATTTTTACATTGTTCATATTGAATATTATTTCTCACCCATTTGCTTCATGTTGTCCACCATGGACATCTTACAGATAATTAGGAGTGAGTGTTGTTATTATGTATGGAAGGTGGCTTGTTAGAGCCACTCTTAATTTTTATTTATCGCTTTATCATACCTTAGTGGTGGTAGTGCTTTGATCGTGTAACATCGGGGACGAGAGTTTGTTATGTTTTGGTTTGATGTTGACTTTGGTGTTTTGCGAGTACGACTTTATGTATGAAGTTGAATTGAAGTTATTTTGTTATGATTTTTCCTCTACATGTGTCATACCCCAAAATTTGCCCTCTTATTTTCACTTTTCATCTAACCTTTGGATTGAGATTCATCTTCACTCATTCATGCCTAATTCATGGGCATCATTCATTCATGTTAACACTTTCTAATAATAATCATAGATTCAAAGTTTATGGTTAACAAGATCCAGAGTTTTGCTTGTGGGTCAAGCCCTAGGTTTATGGTGTTTCTCATCAAGAGGGTGAAACCCTAAGTTCTTAACCTTTGGGACTTTGGTTCATGGAGATCACATCATGGTATTCATTTGTGCATCAAAATCCTAATTATTGATTTTTCTACTATTGGGTCTTGTGATTGACCTTATGAGCCTTGATTTGATCATCCAAAACCTAATTGTGGGCCCATGTATTGGGAAGTGTGTTTGTGGAGCTTTGTGCTTGGTTTGAAGACCTTGATTAGAGGGTGTGCATTGTGGAACCCTAATCAAGGATGCTTGGTACTTGTGTGCCATTTTGGTTTAACTTTTGACCATGAGATTGACTAAAACCCTAATTCATTAGGAGGTTCTTGACCATCTTATCATGCATCATCAATCATTAAACTTGCTTTGTGCATAAGAATCATTCATTTGACATACATGTCTACATGCTTGGGATTTCATCTGATTCAAGACATTGTTCAAGAATCCATACATGTGGATGCTACTTGGCCATTCCTAATCCATTGATTCTAAGCCTATGTTACTTTCAAGTTAATAGGTCCTTGGTCTTTGGTGTATGGTTCACAATTTCATTGGTCTTTGATCTTATGGTCCTTTGCTTTCCATTGATTCTGTCGTACCCCAAAATTTGATCATTATTTCTTTCTTGCTATTGACTTAGAATCTAGATCATTGACATGCTCAGGGCCCTTTACAAGGCATCTGGTCAACCCCAATGACCTAAAAAGTCAAAAGGGGACAATTTTGACTTTTTAGTCTCTCTTAGGGATTTGTTCAGGGATGTTGCTTGGAACGTAATAATTTGGAAAGTTATGTTAGAGGGATATTACCATTACTAACTAGGACATTATGTCTTATTAAAACACATTAGTAAAAAATAGTAATTATGAGGATTATTTGTTTTAATAGCATGGATATAATATATCATAAAAACGTTATTAGTTAAATGGGGATAAATTAATGTTAATATTTTTTTTTATTTTTTTACATATTAATATTAAGTTATATTATTGTTATTTAGGAATAAGTTAATATTAGGATTAATTAGAGTTAAATTAATTTTTTTTATTAATCAAATTATCATTAATTGATATATTATCAAATTATGGTCATAATGAGGTTATTAGTATTATCATTAAGATTATTATTAAGATTACTATTATATACTCGCTAATGCTGTTTTATTTTGAATAAATAGAATAACCTAGTTGCTTTCAAAAGGAGTACAAGGAGTTACTAAAGGGAAGATCATGATTTTCAATCTCACCTTTCTTACTTTTAGTGCAGTTTCCCTTTTATTTGTTTTTTCTTTACTTCTTGGGTTTATATAATTACCCTTTTAATTTATTTTCTTAAATAAACTAATAATTATATTTTTGCAAATAATTAAATGGGATAAAATTCTATAACAATTTTTAAGGATAAAAGCAATGACAAATCAAGTTACAAACCAATGGACAAACATCACGATAAGGGATATGATCTTTAAGATTATATAATTAAACTTTTAATATGTTTGTTAAAATAACTATATATATATATATATATATATATATATATATATATATATATATATATATATATATATATATATATATATATATATATATATATATATATATATATATATATATATATATATATATATATATATATATATATATATAATATTATGGGTTTACTTTCTTAAATCAAAATAGTTAGAATTTTTTCATCAATCAAAAGGGATATGTCATATAAATATATAATATTTATTTTCATAAATAAATTAAATATTATATATTTTTTTGTAATCAATAATGGGGATAATCATGAAATAAATCTCTAAGGAAATTTTAGGATTTAAGAGATAAAAAAAATTAGGGATAAGGGTTATAATATTTGAGTTTATATAATTAACCTTTTAATATTTTTATTAAACAAATATTTAATTTATTTTCTTAAATAAATTAATAATTAATTTTTGCAAATAATCAATTGGGACAAAATCAGTCTAAATTCACCTCAAATTATAAGTCATCTGCCCTAGTGCATTGAAGTCTTTTTCAAAATCAATTACTTCTTCGTCCCCGATGCGTGAGAACTTTTAAGGGATAAAAACAATCAATCAACCAACATTTTTAAGACAAACTACAAGACTCTGATCTTTCAATAAATTTGAGGGTATGTAGGCATAGAGTTGTAAGACTCTAGGGAGTATAATAATCAAAAAAAATTAGGACTTCCTTTATTAAAATAATAAAACATTTTTGTAAATAAATAAATAATTAAACAATTAATAAATATCAAGCAAACATCTCAAGGACACACTAACCCTAAAATTAGAGGAGAATCTCATTGAGTACAATGGAGGTAAGAGGTGCCTAACACCTTCCCCTTACTTAACCGACTCCCAAAACCAGTATCTCACCTTTAGTTAATAGGTTTTATCATTATTTCTCTGTTCATTAGGAACGAATAAAGGATGGTGGTGACTCTGTCATTTTTCCAGTTGCGACATCTGACGACTCTACTGGGAAGTTCTTATATTTCCCAAAAGAAAGTCCATCCTAACCTCCGGTTCTAGGACTTTGTGTGTTTTCTCGGTTCATTTGCTTTTTATTTATTTATCTATTTTTACTGCTTCTCATTTATTCATTTTATTTTACATTCTATTCTCCTTATTACTCTCTTATATTAAATTGGCATTGGTTGAGATTGATACTATGTGAGAAGCTAAAACCTAAGCTTGGGAAAAAATATAAGCTTAAGTAAGGGGTCGTCCTGTCTAGGCCACCGGGGTTCTCATCCTGTGGGGTCTTTGATGACGATTCCGTCCAAAATAGATCAATTCAAAAGGTTTGTCATGAGAAGGCCAACACTTCTTCATGATAGAACTTTGAGTTTGGTCCATGACTCCGGGGACCTCTTCTAGAACCCTCTTAACTTAAGGTGACCTTATGTTATCAACCTGCAAAGGTCGTTACTAAGGTCCCACCTAGATGAGACATATCCCGAAGGATTACCATAAGAAGGCTTGCTCCTTCTCATGGTAAAATAAGGGTATAGTCCATGACTCTAGAGATATCCTCTTACCAAAAACTTTATATCCTACAAGTGATGGGATTGAGTAGTCTAAACTTAGAACTGACATGTCATAAGAAGACCACCTTAACTAGGTCATACTTGCATATTATCTTACTTATCTTTAAACCCATATATGGGTTCCATTACCTGTAATTATCTCTACATGTAGGGAACCTTCCTAGATAAGACTTCCCTATGTATGTCATTATCCTAAACCCGTGAGGGTTTCCTTTTATCTGTTACTATCATAATGTGACACTTGCATTGCATCTAAAAAAACTTTTAGCATACCTTTAAAAAAAGTTTTACATACCCCATGCATTTGCATGCATACTCATACATTTTCATATCTTTTCCGTTTTCACCCTTATCCAACTGTCAAGAGCTAAGAGGTTTCCCGATACTCATAAACAAACTCAAAGGATATCTCAATAAACTATGGAGGAATTCAATAGGGAAAAGTACCATTTAAAAGAGAAGGTAACCCTTCATCATGCAAGCCACAACCTACCTAGATCCTCAAATACAACCCTGGATGATGTTGCCTCAACAAAGTCTGCAACAATAACTACTTCAGCAACAACCTCATGTGATCCATCGATCATAACAAAGGAAGCTTGTAAAGAACTTGGATCATATACCAAAGTCTTATAGTCAATTGCTGAAGCCTTTTCTCAGAGGTGCCCTAGTGGAACTATAACTGAACGATCTTCCTCCTCATCCATATCCTACAAGTTATGACGAGAATGCCCGATGTGAGCATAAAGTACAAGACCTGATCGAGAACAACCAATTGACTTCCCAAAAAGGAGTCCACTTGGTAAACAGACACCCCTTATCTTTATAAGTAGAAGAACTTCAAGAGGTGTCTCCTGAAGTCGGTTGGATCAACAATGAAGCTCGTCCTTAGGATCAATAGACTTTATCATTTCCAGTTGTAATTTCTTTTTTGCTAAGGGTTGTTTGTATTTAAAATTTCTACTTTTTGAAAAGAAATTTTAATAAGACGAACATGCACGTCTTTTGAATCGATCCATTCATTTTCACTCTTTCTTATGCCATCATAAAAAAAACATTTCCATTACACTTTTCAACGATTAATAAACTTAAAGGAGAATGATATAAACAAAATAACCTGAATTTGTTGACGTATGCTTTTAATAGTAAGACCTGGCTGAATATGTAAGGCATTATTTTGCTTCCCCAAACACTGAAAAAATAAGGAGTTAATCCATAGTCAACCCACTCGAGCCAGAAGTCGGTGTTTATTTTTCAATTTATAAAAACCCTTAATATTAACTAGGACCAGGGTAGTTTTTCAATTAAGTCAATGATGCATTATAATATCAAGAGATTTATTCCATCTAATCATAAGGATAATAGGTTCAATCACATCTTATTCCTCGCACACATCATTTAACACCGAGGAAGCTGAGAAAGTACAAAGCTCATGATAGCTAACATGGCAGTCATAAATTTCGAAATCAAAAGAAAACATCACAAGATTTGTTAAAAAAAATCCCGCTAAGTCAAAAAGAAGAAAAAAAACTGAAAATTTGACTTAGGCAAAAGTTAGGGCATCATGTTTCAAAAAAAATCCCGCTAAGTCAAAAACTAAAAAGGAGTTGACTTAGGCAAAAGTTAGGACATCCCGATGGACCACAATTAAAAAGAATTGGTCCATGTAAAAATATGGATTAAAAAGAAGAAAAAAAACGAAAACAAGCTCGTAAGTGAAATTAGGTGACTGCCACCTCAAGAATCTCATCGGTGCTTGAATCATTACATCTACTTCCACGTTACTTTTTTTGAATGGATTTTAATCCGTGCACTTTTCTTTTCACGTTACTTTTTTTGATTCATTTGTTGTGAACATGTGATGTAAATATTGTGTATGCTCTCGTATTTTCATATTTTTATTGTTGAATGCTTGTATGTATATTCAGATCTTGTTGCGTTTGATTTACGCCTTGTGCTTGAGTTCACGTCGCTACATTTGAATTCATACCCCTTTGCAATCCAATTCGCACCCTTAGCGTTACCATTTGTATCCATCCTATTTAACCGTCGATTTCAATTCATTTCTAATCACTTACCCAAAATCATTTTCAAAACTATTTTGCAAGGCAAGTCAAAAGCTTGATCCAAGATCAAGCTATTTTTAAAATCATCTTGTAACGGTAAATTCATGACCATCAAGCTATGGATAAGCTTAACGTCAATAAAACCAGAGTCGCCACCGCGCCTTTATTGTTTCTAAAGGAAAAGAGAAAAGTACGAACAAAACCTAAAGATAAGAAGTTTTCAAATCAAAACTAATAAAATACCAGAGATTACAAGTAAGGGGGTTAGTTACACAGAGGGAAGGTGTTAGCATCCAAAGTGTCATAGGTACTCCTAGGGAGCCCTTTTTTATGTGTGTATGTGTTTTTTGGTATAAATGATGTTTGAATCAAATAGAGTGTGGAGGTGAGAAAAGAATTTATTGATTATATTTTTGTGTTTGACAAGACCTTTAGACTTGTGCCTACGTACCAACATAAAAATGAGGGATCAAAACCTCGTAGTTCGTGGTAACAATTTCAAAGTGAGTGAATGGATTTTAACAAAATTTTAAGTGAGAAGAGGCACAGAGGGCCAAAAAGTTTGAATGAGTGTTAGTTCTTTTTGTCTTTTGAAATTTTAAGTCAATATGATTAAGTTTATTTACAAATTTGATTTAAGAAAAAAATTAAAAATTCAATGGCATAAGGCCAAAGTTTCTAATTTGAAAAATGTATAAGTTTGAAATCACAAGCAAGGAAAGTTTTTGAAAAGGGGGAGAAATTTTTGAAATTTAAGAAGTGGGAGGAGACGAAGAGACTAATCCTAAGCGCAAATTTAAAAGTTAAGAGTTGAAAAGATCTGACCAATGGGATGCAACCCAACAGACAAGAATGTCATATAGAAAACCCATTTTCCCTTTGGACTTTGAATCAAGCAATTAACAATATCATACATCATGAAGATCAAGGCATCAAATAAAGATGGCCACATCCAAGCAAGCAAATACCATAGCTAGCAGTCTTCTTTTGTCTTCTCATGTATCAGATGAAATACTCCTTGATCAACTCAGAGAAAAGCATCAAACATCAGTTCATAACAATAGTTGCATCAAGACCATGTAGTAGATAAGTTCAAATGGATCCCAATACTTGCATTAGATGAAGGCTCAGATCACCATAACTTGGTCTCAAAATGTTGGCATTGGCCAAGTCCTTTTGCATAGGGAATGTTGCCTAATCCTAAGTCCAAAAGTTCAGATCAAGCTCAACAGTCCACACAAACATTTTTTTAGGGTTTTTTGTTGTTTATTAAGTATTTTAAGGTCCTAAGACCACACACATAAACAAACTACACAAACAAATATATACAATCACAATATATGGCTCAAATGAGCAAAGTGAAAATGGCATAAACATAAACAAGTTTAATAAAATGAAAATGGCAATGAATGATAAATGACTAGAAATTAAATTTGCATAAGGTAAATGACTTGAAAGTAAAGCAATATTAACAATAGTTAGTGTTAGTCAAAGTTAATTAGATGTTAGTGGAGTTTTGCTTTTTAATTGATCAAGTCATTCTTTGGAGAACACTCAACCATCTATTCACAAGCATGGATCCTTGAACCAAGACATCTTCCATAGGAAAAAGGCCAAGTTTCCACACAATAACATGAAAGATGGGAGACTTACAATCCCACTTACTAGAATGTTATGCCTTTAGGGTCAAAATTTAGCTCTATGTTAAGCAATCGTAATTTGACTTATGTAGAAGTCACAACTATCTGAGATATGGCAATAAAAATATAGCTGTTAATGCATGTTAGAGATTTGGTAAAATGAACCAAACTCCTAAAACATACCCACACACTAAAAAAAGATCAAAGGGGGGGGGGGGGGGTATCTCATCCATATTTGTATTGGTTCATCTGACACAAAGTCATTGACGAATCAATTAGCCTTAGGATATTGAGACTTCATTGGTCAATGAAAGAAATGGGAAAGAATGGGGATGAAGATGAAAGGGGAGGGGAGATGAAAGAAACACAAATTGGTCATGGGAGGAATTTTATCAAATTAAAATCATCCATTCATTTTGGGAGATGAAATGTACATTTCATCAATCCCCTAAATCCAATGATTTTAATCCAACAAAAGTCAAATCAACCTTGACCAAGGCCCAAACAAATAGTCAAACATCACAAGACCATGAAAATAGCTCAACATAATTTTTACACAATTAATCAAATAAAAATCAGATTAAAAATGAACTAAAATTCAATTTAAATTGGCAAAAACCTAAAACCTCTTCAAAACACCAAATAAACGGGCAAGAGATTTATCCTAGGTCAACCAATGTCAAAGGACCTTAGGCAAAAAATTTCATGATTTTTGAAAAGTCAGAAGTATTTTTAAACAATTAAAAATATGAACAAAAACATTTAATTCATAAAAAATATTAAAATTAATCTAAAAAACAATTTTAATTCATAAAATTAAATAGAAAAATATTTAAAGATTTTTGGTGGAAGTCCCATATTTTTTGGATTAAAAATGAAATTAATATAAATTAAACAAAATAAATGGATTAAACATAAAATCAGAAAATACAAAAAACAAGGGCCATCAGATGTCCCTCATTAATTGAGGTGGAAGATCTGACGGCCACACGCGCTCGTTCCACCATGTTCCTTGGTTAATACGTTGTACGCGTGGTAATCACAATGAACGTTTGAGATTAAATCAAATGAATCAGATCAGATGGTCTGGACTTCGCCAACACACCACCAGAGTCCTAGCTCTGGTCATCTTCTCCGGTGAGGACCACCAGTATGGTTCAAGTTCAACTTCATGAAAAATGGAAAATGAATACACTAATTTGAAGAAAAAATGCCCAAGAGCACGAATCTGACCTCCATTTCTTCCAAATCCAAGTATATTAAAAGATACATGGATTTGAAATTTGAGGTTCATGATCCGAGTTGCTTTGTTTTGACCTTAAAGCAACTCAATCTTGTTGCCTACATTGGCAGTACTTCAGCAAACCGACAATCACAAAGAAGAGAAATGAGAGAGAATCGAAGAGATGAAGTTTCTGAAATTTCACCTTCGAGTTGCTTCAAATTCACTTGATCTTGATCTGGATTTGCTTAATTCTTGTTCCTCTTGCTTGCAGTAATCAATTGATATGAAAAGGGCAATGACTTCTTGGAGATTGAACTTCCAAACAGAAGATGAAGTTCAAGCTCGATTTCAATTGAAATCTTCAAGAATTCTATGGAATTGAGGGTTTGGATTCTTCTGGCAAACCCTGGGCAAAGTGTAGATGAAGTTCTGATCTTATTGCTCTTGTATTTATAGCCAATTCATATGCTTTCCACACACTTCCATTTGAAAATCCAAAATTAGCAACTTCGTATCATGAGCTTGCATGGGCGTGTACAAAGCCCAAAGAATGATTGGAAAAGGTCCAAAAGTGTGCACATGTGATGCTGAAAGCAATGCATTAAGCCATGTAATGTTGAAATGAATTTGAACATGAAAATCTTCCAAATGGTACCATGCATTGCACCCATGCGCAAGTCCTTGAATATTGATCCAAATGAGATGATATTGGACTTTTTGGAAAGGTGATATCAAGGGGAACAACTTTCATGTTGAACACATTTCCATCTAAAGCTTGGGTCGTGATTAATTTTGAGGTAGAAGTTTGGAGAATCAAACATATTTGAACATTTTCTAAGTATCAAGTCATATGTTCACATCTTCCACCTTAAATAACTTTTGTTATGGACTTCAAATGGAAAAACTTCAATCATAAAAGTTGTATCTCTTTCAAAAATCTTCAATTTGGTAACAAATTTGACCTCATTTGGATTTGGCATGAAGGAGTTATGCATTTTAGAAGTTGAAGAAAATCACTTGTTCAATGGTAATGACCCAAAATGACTTATAATGTTTCCTCTTGGCACATGCATTTTCAAGTTGAATTTGAACTTCCTCCAAACATAAAAGTTGAAAAGGAAATCTTTAATTTGATCATAAAATTTTAATGGATTTCATATAACAAAAATTGAGCAAGTTATGGTCTTTGGAAGTTGACCTCCTAACTAGGGTTCAGACAAATGGCCTATAATCTTTCACCATAAAAAATGACTTTCCAAGAAAAACTAGATCTTTACTTCAACATGAAAGTTGTTTGGAATGTCATTATGAGTAAATTTTCTCTTGGAATAATTTTCATATGACAAAAATTGTAGGAGATAGGGTCTAGGGAACCCCAGTTTTGACCAGTTGACTTTCTCTAGTCAACCACCATGAACCATCTTGCTAGCTTGACATTATCTTGATTTTTGGGACTCGTGGAGGATCATATATGTGTAAGATGATGTAATATGAAGTGTCCCTTTTGATATTTTATCAAATGTTGAAGAAAATTGTTGAGGAAGTTGTAAGACCCCAATTTTGACCCTAAGATCCCTCATGCAATTTCATCATAAGCATTAGCATTGGGATCATATCTTGGCATCCTCCTTACCCCTCTTTCATTAGGTTTGTTTTGGGAGAGATCACCAAGCACTTTGTGATTATATCATACTTGTATTTTATCATTTCACTAACCAAAATACCAAAAATATGTCTTTGCATTTGCCTAACTCTTTTGTAGGAAGGGCATGATCTCATTGATTCATCAAGATCACATCTAGGGTTTGAGACCCTCATGAACAAAGAGCACAACCAAGAATTGACTCAAGAATGGTTATAAGTATCATATATGAGTCCCAATGATATCAACATGTTATATTGATCAAGCTTTCTTCAAGAGTTTAAGGGTGATTTGCCTTGGAAACCCTAGTTTGACTGGGTATCTTGAGTAACTTCTCCAACAATCTATCTCACCAATTGATCAAAATTATCAAGGGAGACTTCAAATTTCATCATCTTATGCATATATGATCTACCATGAGCCAAGAAAGTCAATAGAATTGGAAATTAGCAAGTTGGTTGATGGTGGTTGGCCAGATGAATTCATCTGATCAAAACTGGGTCTCCCTAGACCCTATCTCCTACAATTTTCACCATATGAAAATGATTCCAAGAGAAAACTTACTCTAAATGACATTACAAACAAATTTCATGTTGATACCTAGAGCTAGTTTTGCTTGGAAAATCATTTTCTATGTTGAAACATTATAGGTCATTTTGTCTAAACCCTAATTTGAAAGTCAATTCCCAAGGCCATAACTTGCTCAATTTTTATGATATGAAATATTTACAAGTTTAACAATCAAGTTCAATGTGTCTAATTCAACTTTGATGTTTGGAGTGGGAGATAATTCTACTTTTTTAAGCATGTGATATGAGGTTACATTATAGGTCACTTTTGACCTATACCATTGATCAAGTGATTTTTTCCAAACTTCAAAAATGCCTAACTCTATCATTTAAAATCCAAATGACATGAAATTGGTGATCAATTTTAAGGTATTTGAGAGGTATACAACTTTTATTAATACACCTTTCTCATTTGAAGCTCCCATAAAAAGTTAAGCAAGGTGGAATATTGAGACATATGGCTTGACACTTAGAAAATTTTGATATGTCAAATTTTTTCCAAACTTCCACCTCAAATTTCTCCAAGTTCCAAGTTCCAAATGAAAAAGTGTTGAACATAAAATTTGTTCCTCTTGATCTCGCCTTTCCAAAGAGCTCAAACTCATTAATTTTGGATGAGAAATGCATAGGTTGCGCATGGCTTAAACAGGCTGATATCATTTGGCATGGATCAATCTTCAAGCATCAATGTACATGTTCCTTGCAATCTAAGCTAACTTCAAACCATCTGATATGAAATTTTGGACCTTCAACTCTCATTTCATGGGCTTATGCACGCCCATGCACCATTGCATCATCATTTTCCAATTTTGGAAAGTGAAAGTGAGTGTGCAAATATCACATGATTCATCTATAAATAGAGCTTCAATTGCTCAGAATTGAGAACACCATTACGCCAGCTTTGATTCCCCATTGAAAACCCTTCACTCTCAAAGGATAAACCTGATAAATTCATTTGAATTTGAGCTTGAATCTCCACTGTTTTGGAATTTAATTCTCCAGGAATTCATTGCTTCTAAACCTTTCCATTCTCTTCCTGCAAGCAATTGAAGTGAGTCCAAGCACAAGCCAGATCAAGATCCATCATGTTCAGACCTCCATTGAAGGTAATTTGCAGAAATTTTAAACTCTTCGATTCTCTCAATTTCTTGCTCAATTCCATTGATTCTTTGGTTGTCTGAAGTCCTACCAATGTAGGCAAGAAGATTGAGTTGCTTTGAGGTCAAATCGAAGCAACTCAGTTCATGTACCTCAAATTTCAATTCCATATATCTCTTAATATATTTGGAATTGGAGTAATTGGAGGTCAGATTCGAGCTCAGTGCCATTTTCTCTTTAAGATCATGTCCTTGTTTCTTTTTTTGGTGATGGTTTATGTTGACCAGTCCGGTGAGGCTCACCGGAGAAGATGACCGGAGCTCTGACTCCGGCGATGACTTGGCCAACCTCTGAACCATAAGATCCATGTCTCATGTTCTAATCTTGATCGTCCCTTGTGATTACCTCATATGCCACGCGGTTGACTAGAGAACATGTGGAGCGCGCGTTTTGGATTATCAGATCTGCCACCTCAATTAATGAGGGAGATCTGATGGTCCACGTAATTTACATTTTCTAATTTTTTATTTTAATTGCATTTTTTTCAATAATTCATATTAAATTCAATATTGATCCAAAAAATATGGGACTTTCACCAAAAAAATTCAAATATTTTTCTCTTTCATATTCTGAATTAAAATTATTTTTTGGATCATTATTAATATTTTTCATGAATTAATTGATTTTGAATTTGTTTTTAATTGCTTAAAAATATTTTTAAATGTCCAAAAATTATGAAATTTTTTCTCCAAGGTCCTTTGACCTAGTTTGACCTATGATAAATCTCATGGCCATTTCTTTGGTGTTTTGATGAGATTTTAGGATTTGGACAAAATATATTTGATTAAATGCACTATTTTATTATTATTTTTTAATTGAATAAATGTCATTTAAATTGTGTTGACCATTTGTATTGACTTGGTTGAGTTTGCTTTTTGTTGTTGGGCCTTGGTCAAGGTTGATTTGACTTTGTCAAGTTAATATCATTGGATTTAGGGGATTGATGGAATGTACATTCCATCTCCCAAAATGAATGAATGATATTAATTTGGTAAAAGTCCTCCTTTGACCAATTTGTAATCTCATTCATCCCCTTCCCTCTTCATCTAATTCCCCTTCTTTATCCATTAATTTCCATTTTGGCCTATGACATCTCAAAGTCCTAATGCTAGTTGATTGAAAAATTGACATGAGTATGGATGAGATTAGGCCACACCTTTTGCATATTTTTTGTGTGTGGTATGTCTCATGAGCATAGTTCATAATACTATGTCTCTAACATGCATTAACACCAAAAGTCTTGCCCGACCTCAAATAGTTGTGACTTCTACATAAGTCCAATTACGATTGCTTAACATAGCGCTAAATTTATGACATATAAGGCATAAGCATTCTAGTTAGTGAGATTGTAAGTCTCCCCTCTTTCATGGTATTGTGTGGAAAGTTGGCCTTCTTTCCTTCCTTTGGAAGATGTTTTGGTTCAAGTATCCATGCTTGTGATAAGTGGGTTGAGTGTTCTCCAAAGAATGTCTTGAAAGCAAAAGCAAAACAAAACTAACTTCTAACTTACTAACCATTAACTTTTAATTTCAAGCTTTTACTTTAATGCAATTTACTTTTAGCACCTTATTTCATTTGCCATTGTACATATCATTCTAATTGTTTATGTTAATTTAATTTTCACTTTCTCCATTTGGACAATATTTATGATATATTTTTATTGGTGATATTTTGTTTGCTTGTGTGGTCTTTGACCATTAATGTACATAATAAAAACAAGAACCCTAAAAAACTTTTGAGTGGACTGTTGGTTTGATCTTGAGCAAAAGGACTTAGAATCTAGGCAACCTCCCTAAGCTAATGGACTTGGCCAATGCCAATTTGTTGAAGAACCAAGTGCTTGCAATTTTAACTTCATCCGATACATCTATGAAGACCTCTCTAGATTCATCTGCAACATGATCATTGTGAAGATGTTATTTTGAACCCGTGACTTGTGGAATTCATCTATTGCATGGGCTATTATGAAGAAGATCATGGATTGGATAAGCTTGGATGAGGCAATATTTATTTGATGCCTTGCTCTTCAAGAATATAATTGTGCATTTGTGTGTTGCTTAATTCTAAAAAAGTCCAAGGGAATTCTGGGTTTCTATTGACATACTTGTCTATTGGACTGCTACCCATTTGGTCAAGTCTTTTCAACTCTAAACTTTTAATTTTGTACATAGGATAGTCTCTTCATCTTCTCCCCATTTCTTTAATTTCAAAATCTCTCCCTCCATTTTCAAAATCTTATTTGTGTGAACTACTTTTGTTCCAAACTTTGACCACCTTTTGCAAAAAAGATAGAAACTTTGGCCTTATGCCATTGCCTTTTAAAACTTCTTTTTCTTAAATCAAACTTGTAAATAAACTTAACCATACTTGACTTAAACTTTCAAAAAAGCCAAAAAGAACTAACCCATTCAAATCATTTTAGGCCATGGTGCCTTTCAAACTTAAATTTTGTTAAAAGTCAATGCATCCATTTTGAAATTTGTATCACGAACTACGAGGTTTTGATCTCTCATTTTTATGTTGGTACGTAGGCACAAGACCGAAGGACTTGTCAAACACAAAAATATAATTAATGAATTCTTTTCTCATCCCCCCATTCTATTTGTTTGTGAACATCACTTTGTACAAAATACATATGCACACAAAAAGGGCTCCCTAGGAGTACCTAGGACACTTTGGGTGCTAACATCTTCCCTCTGTGTAACCAACCCCCTTACATGTGATCTCTGACTTTTATTAGTTTTTATTTGAAAACTTCTTACTATTTGGGTTTTGTTCGTACTTTTCCCTTTTCTCTTGGAAACAATAAAAGCGCGGTGGCGACTCTTGTTAATTGATCTCTAGCTTTTCAATAGCTTGATGATCATGAATTTCTCGCTACAGAAATTAAGTGGCGACTCTGCTGGGGAGTAGTCTCTAGTGGGTTTAGCCCACTTTTTGTATGAATATATTTATATATATGTATGTGTGATATAATCTGCTTGTTGTGCTTGATGATCTCTGAGTGGTGAGATAAGTTCTAACCCGAACTTGAGTGAAATTAAGATAGGAGGATGGTATAGTCATGTTCGACTTGTGTGGAGTAGTCCTTAACAAGTTAGCTTGAGATCCATCCGCTCAGTGGAGACTCCTTTTGATTTGGAAATGTCACACAAGTATTTGTGGTTAGGAATTACTATTTCTAATTGGGTATGAGAAGCTGAGGACCTTAGAACATTTAACCCATCTTGGCCTATTTAGGACGTAGTGCAAAAATTGTTCAGGTGTAGCCTTGATAACAGTTGTTACGCGATACTACACTCAGACGAGTTTCTCTTGAGAATATTATGGGTCGATGAGTCAGTCATCTTAACCTGTAATATCCGATAGATGGAATTAAGACTCTGGGAACTTTTTAGAACATGATCTACAGGTTTTATCCTTAGTTCACTCCTTTGGGATGGTTCTTACCCAGACTTCATGCTCGTGACTTACAACAAACCCTTGATTCTTGGTTGATCCAATCAAGTCTTGTCAATATCAATGGAACTTGGGTGTTGATAAGGTGTAAACCATAATCCACCAAAATGGATGATTGATCTTGACAATGACTTGATTCATCCCTTGACCTTTGTTTGCCTTGTGTGTGATCCCTTATTTATGATTGTTGCATTCATGCATTCATGCACATCATAACATTCATCACACAAAATTTCAAGGAACTAAGGTATCATTTGCAAATATTTTCAGACCATGGATTATGGACGAAGGAACACTAAGAAGTACAGTTTCAGATGTCCCGACTTGAAAGAGTTAAGGAAGCTAGCATCTTTTGTATTAGATCCCTTAAACTTCAAACAACGTCATGGGAAGCTTCTGTCCATCTTGTCTGCTGATGTGGTTGAAGGACTTTTGAGTGTATTGGTGCAGTTCTATGATCCTCTCTACCATTGTTTCACTGTCCCAGATTTTCAGGTTGTGCCGACATTGGAGGAGTATTCTCATCTTTTGGGGATACCTATTTCTAATAGAGTGCCTTTTAGTGGATTGGAGGAGATTCCCCGATCTAGTATTATTGTTGAAGCTCTTCACTTGAAGAAGTCTGAGATAGAGGCTCATTGGGTGAAGAAAGGAGGGTTATTTGGGTTGCCATATGTTTTCCTCATCAAGGAAGCTACTACTTTTGCTCAAGCTGGTAGTGTGGACGCTTTTGAAGCTATCTTTGTATTGCTCATCTATGGATTAACTTTGTTCCCTAACATTGACAATTTTGTTGATGTTAACACCATTAGACTTTTATTGATTGGGAATCCTATGCCTACTTTGTTGGGTTATATGTATTTCTCTTTGCATCTAAGGAACCCTAAAGGAGGTGGAACGATTGTCTGTTGTACTCCTCTTTTGTACAAGTGGTTTATTTTGCACTTGCCTCAAACGCCTGCTTTTGTGGAGAACAAACAATGTCTAAGGTGGTCTCAGAGACTTATGTCTCTTACTAAAGATGATATAGTTTGGTATGATCCATCTTTAAGCAGTTTGGAGATTATTTATAGTTGTGGTGAATTCTCTAATATGCCTCTTATTGGTACACAAGGAGGAATTAACTACAACCCTGCTTTGGCTCGTCGTCAACTTGGGTTCCCCTTGAGAGACAAACCTAATAACATGTTGTTAGACGGTCTTTTCTATCAAGAGGGTAAAGATCCCCAATATTTGAAGCAGAAGATTGTGCATGCTTGGCATAATGTGCATAGGAAAGGAAGATCCGAGCTTGGTCCGTGCAATTGTGTAGCTTTGGAAGCTTACACTCTTTG
Organism: Lathyrus oleraceus; assembly: GCF_024323335.1. Lineage (NCBI taxonomy): Eukaryota > Viridiplantae > Streptophyta > Magnoliopsida > Fabales > Fabaceae > Lathyrus > Lathyrus oleraceus. The sequence continues at coordinate 372,767,443 of NC_066579.1, forward strand.
GGTGAAGAAGAGAGCTATGGAGTTGAAGATGCCTTATCCTTGTGAAAGACCTATGTCTATGGTTGTGGTTGAGCCATTAACTCTCCCTAACCAAGATGTAGAGGAGCTGGAAGACGCGCTTGTCAAGATGAAGCAAGAGAAGGATATGTGGGAAGAGTGTTTCCGTGCTTTGAGCAAGAAGCATGAAGAGTTGAAGTTGGAGTCTAAGGACAGAGATGCACTTATTGAGCTACTTGAAGACCGGGTGACGAAGAGACAGAGAAAGCCAGAGGTTTCATCTTCTAGCATGCCTCAGCCTTCCGTTGCTTGGAAAAAGATTGTTGACCAGCTTGTCCTCGAGAAGACTTAGATAAAGGCTTCTTTTGAGACTGAGATCTGTCGCATTCGAAGGAAGTACGCGCCTTCAGCCAGATCTTCTGACATTGTTGTTAGGGATTCTTAGGATGACTAGTCTCCTTTTCTCTTGTATCTTTTTATTTTTGATTTCTGAGATTGTACTCAGTGTAATCCTTCCAATTTATATCAATAAAAATAGATTTTTGGTCATATCAAATTATTGCAATTGCCATTTAAATATATATATTTGCAAATGATATAGTAAGTTCCTTGGAAATAAAAATAATCAAGCATTGCATTCCATGCATCATTTGCATAAGCAGGTTTTTGTTAGGTGTCTCATTGATATTCTTCTGTGCTTTAGGCAAGCTGACTCACCGGTACAATACCAGGGCCAATCATCAGAAAATCATGGAATATCTAGAGCAAGAGAACAGAGAGCTAAAGGACGAGATTTCCCGACTGACTGCCATGTTGGAGTCAGTCCTTGCTACTCAGAGCCAAGCTTCTCCAACACCTGCAACTCCTCCCGCGAGGACTGTTATCTCAGAAGTGGTTACCTCTACTGTGCCTGCTGCCACCGCCCACTTCGCTCCAAACCTGCCTGCCGGATTCCCGTGGGGAATGCCGCCCAACTTTGTGCCAGAAGGCTTTGCGCCTACTTTTGCTTCCATGTCGGCATCTAGCCCGGTCATGTCCGTGCCACCTCCTATTGTGCACACTTTGCCTCACGTAAAGGATATCATCTATCATTCCGAGCCGTCTGAGGGTCCGAATGTTTATGAGAAGATGGACGAGATGAAAGACCAATTTCTTGAGCTGCACAAGGAACTGAAAAACGCCGAGAGGCAAATACCTGTTTGGGAAGAGTGCTGCCGAGTTATACTTAGTACCCAATGTGAAGATCCCAGTGAAATTCAAAGTGCCTGACTTTGAGAAGTATAAGGGGAACTCTTGTCCGCTCAGTCATCTTGTGATGTATGCCCGCAAGATGTCAACTCAGACAGATAATGACCAATTGCTGATTCACTACTTCTAGGATAGCCTGACTGGTGTTGCACTCCGTTGGTATATGGGGTTGGATAGTGCAAGCATCCGCACTTTCAATGACCTGGGAGAGGCTTTTGTGAAGCAATACAAGTACAATATGGATATGGCTTCGGATAGGGACCAGCTGAGGCTCATGTCTCAGAAAGATAAGGATATATTCAAGGAGTATGCACAGCGATGGGGGGAGTTGGCTGCCCAGATCACTCCTCCTTTGAAGGAGAAATAGATGACAAAGATCTTCTTAAAAACCCTGAGTTCGTTTTATTATGAACGCATGATCGCCAGTGCCCCCAGTGATTTTACCGAAATGGTAAATATGGGGATGAGACTTGAAGAAGGGGTCCGTGAAGGACATTTGTCAAGAGATGAGGCGTCAACCAGTAAGAGGTATGGTAGTGGTTTTAGCAAGAAGAAGGATAGTGAAGCAAATGCAATTTCCTGTGGGAGGCAGAGGAGGCCTCAAATCAGAAGAAATCCACCACCCTGTCAACATCATCATCATCAAGTATCTTCCGTTATTCCAGTATTTTCTAATCAACAAACAACACCAATTCAACAACAACAATATCAATGTCAACAACAACAACCACAACAAAGAACAAACACCTACAACAACAACAACAACAATACAAATAACAATCATTAACAACAGAACTTTGAGAGGAAGAAGGTCTCTTTTGACCCGTTTCCTATGTCATACGCAGAATTGTATCCATCCTTAGTCCTCAAGAACCTGATTCAACCGAGGAACCCACCGCAGATCCCAGAACCACTTCCTTGGTGCTATAAACTTGAGCTTTGTTATGCTTTTCATCAGGGTGCACCTGGGCATGATATTGAAAACTGTTATCCGTTGAAATATGAGGTGCAAGAGCTTATGAAGAATGGTATAGTGTCCTTTGAGGACTGCGTGCCGAATGTGAAAGCTAACCCTTTTGTATGGTGAGTGACTGTGAACATGACCATGATGGTCGTGTCGTATGTAGCGTGAACTCAAGAGGGTGTGATGTGGTGAAAAGGGACATCCAACGTCTAATGGATGAAGGCATGATTCAGATTGTTCAATCTCGTCATGTAGATGACGACGTCAATGTTATAGTGCCTGTTTTCAAATAGCAAGAGCGGTTGGTAATTCAGTATGGTAACAGTAATAGCAATAACGTCAATCAAAGATCAGTATCGTCGTTGGTAATACGGTTAGCGGGCCCAGTCCCGTATGCATCTGATAAGGTTGTACCGTACCAGTACAATGCTACGATGATAAAAAATGGTCAAGAGGTCCCGTTACCTACGACTAGTTCAGTGGTGAGCATTGTTGATGTTACGAAGGTGACCCGCATTGGTCGAGTGTTTGAGCCAGTTGTCCCAGAAGAAACAGTGGTTGGTAAGAAGGTGGAGGTACCTAATGTAGAACCAGTTGGTTGTTCGAAGGATAAGTCTGGTGAATCCAGCAATTTGAAAGCCAACGATGATGACGAGGTACTCCGATTGATCAAAAGGAGTGAATTTAATATGGTTGAGCAGCTGCTCCAGACTCCCTCAAAAATCTCGGTGTTGTCTCTGCTTTTGAATTCTGAAGCACATAGAGAAGCACTGCAGAGAGTTCTTGAACAAGCATATGTGGAGCAAATGTTATTGTGGATCAATTTGATCACATTATGGCTAACATCACTTCGTGCAATAATTTGAACTTCTGTGATGAAGAACTCCCTGAGGAGGGAAGAAATCATAACCTGGATTTGCATATTTATATGAATTATAAGGAAGATGCTTTGTCAAATGTGCTTGTTAACATCGGTTCGTCACTCAATGTGCTTCCGAAGTCAACTTTGTCAAAGCTATCTTATCAAGGAGCACCCATGAGATATAGTGGGGTAATTGTCAAAGCCTTTGATAGCTCACACAAAACGGTAATTGGTGAAATGGACCTTCCAGTCAAGATAGGTCTGAGTGATTTTCATATTACTTTTCAAGCAATGGATATCCACTCGGCCTACAGCTGTTTATTGGGAAGGCCATGGATTCATGAGGCAGGAGTTGTTACCTCCACTCTGCAGCAGAAGCTCAAATTTGTCAAGAATGGCAAGCTGGTGATTGTGGGAGGAGAGAAAGCACTATTGGTTAGCCATTTGTCATCTTTCTCTTATGTGGAAGCTGAGGATGAGGTTGGAACTCCGTTCCAAGCCTTATCTATTGCTGCTGAGAAGAGAGTTGGGGCACCTATGTCCTTATTGAAAGATGCTCGGAAAATTGTTGAAGAAGGTGTTGTTGATCAATGGGGGCGCGTGCTAGAGGTCTCCAACAACAAAGGAAGAACTGGTTTGGGGTTCCAGAAAGGCTCGTCAATTGCAAGATCCGAAGATATGCAGCTCAGCTTCCGTAGCGGAGGGTTCATTCATGGCAATGAACAACACTTAGTTAATGTGCTAGAGGATAGCGAAGAGGAAGATTGCACCAACTTTGTAACACATGGAAGAACATGAAACAATTGAACTGCCGTTGATATTCCTGTTATTTTGCAACGATCTAAGTAATTGCTTTTATATTTTAAAATCCTTCTCCTATGCCTAAGGGAGAAGTGAACATTGTTTGGGCATTTTAAATTGATCATCAATAAAATTAATTATATTCATCCACATCTTTGATGTTTATTTTTTACCTTTTGCTTTATTCTGAAAATGGTAATCACAAAAAACATAAATAAACAATATAATTTTCCATCTGCATAATATTTGGTCACAAATTCACTTCTCTAAAATCAAAATATCAAATCATTATGCAGGTTGGTTCCTAATCCCATTGAATACAATGATCCTTCTCTAAATTTTGAATTCCCTGTGTTTGAAATCGAGGAGGAAAATGATGTAGAAGTGAGTGAGGAATTGTCTCGTGTTCTTGAGCAAGATGAAAAGATTATTCAGCCGTTTGAAGAGCAGATTGAGCTAGTCAACTTGGGTTCTGAGGATGATGTGAAGGAAGTCAAGATTGGGTCTCGACTGTGTCCAGATGCTAAGAAGAGGTCGATTGATCTTCTTCAAGAATATTCAGATGTGTTTGCTTGGTCCTATCAAGACATGCCTGGTTTGGATTCTGAGATTGTGGAGCATAGATTGCCATTGAAGCCAGAATGCCCGCCAGTCAAGCAGAAGTTGAGAAGAACGCATCCTGATATGGCTGTGAAAATCAAAGAGGAAGTTCAAAAGCAGATTGATGCCGGTTTTCTTGTAACAGCTGAGTATCCGCAATGGGTAGCCAATATTGTGCCTGTGCCGAAGAAAGATGGAAAAGTCTGAATATGTGTTGATTATAGAGATTTGAATAAAGTCAGTCCGAAAGATGATTTCCCTCTGCCACACATTGATATGTTGGTAGACAATACTGCTAAATTCCAAGTCTTTTCGTTTATGGATGGATTTTCCGGATATAATCAGATCAAGATGGCACCCGAAGATATGGAGAAGACTACATTCATTACACCCTGGGGAACATTCTGTTATAGAGTGATGCCTTTCGGTCTAAAGAATGCTGGTGCAACTTACCAGAGAGCAATGACTACTCTTTTTCATGATATGATGCATAAAGAGATTGAAGTTTATGTCGATGACATGATTGCTAAATCGATTGATGAAGAGGAACATGTTAAGCATTTGTTGAAGCTATTCCAGCGTTTGAGGAAGTATAAACTCCGCTTGAATCCTAATAAGTGTACTTTTGGTGTTCGTTCTGGTAAGTTGTTGGGCTTCATTGTCAGTGAGAAAGGTATTGAAGTTGATCCCGCCAAGGTCAAAGCAATACAAGAGATGCCTGCGCCTAAAACTGAGAAGCAAGTCAGAGGTTTTCTCGGCCGCTTGAATTATATTTCTAGATTCATTTCCCACATGACTGCCACATGTGCACCTATATTCAAGCTTCTTCGGAAAGATCAGTCTTGTGATTGGACCGAAGACTGCCAGAAAGCTTTTGACAATATCAAAGAGTATCTGCTTGAGCCTCCGATTTTGTCTCCACCTGTTGAAGGAAGACTGTTGATCATGTATTTGACTGTGCTCGAAGATAGTATGGGTTGTGTTCTTGGTCAGCAAGATGAGGCTGGGAAGAAAGAATTTGCAATTTACTACCTCAGTAAGAAGTTCACCGACCGTGAGACTCGGTATTCAATGCTTGAGAAGACTTGTTGCGCATTGGCTCGGGCTGCTAAGCGTCTGCGCCAATATATGTTGAATCATACCACTTGGTTGATATCTAAAATGGATCCAATCAAGTATATATTTGAGAAGCCTGCTTTAATTGGGAGAATTGCGTATTTTTGTGTATCCTTTGGTCAAAATTGTGTATTTTTGTGTAAATTTTGTAGGAATGATGTAAATGACATTTATATGGTTGAATTGACAAATTTTGAATGAAGATACCCTTTATGATTCAAAACCAAATTTTACTTTCATATTGAAAATTATCCATAATCCATGCTTAGATCATAACTTGAAATGAATGAACGATTACCTCAATGTGGACTATGAATGCAAGATGACACATGGACCAATGGGCTAAGAATAAGTATTATGAATCAAGAATAATGGGCCCATATTTCTCCATGAAGCATGAGGTCAATGAATGCACCAATGACTTGAATAAGTGAACTATGACATTTGAATGAAACATGCCCCTTACAAGGACCTTGAATGTATGATGAATCATGAGCCTATGGACTATGAAGTATGAATGTACATGGACTAATGCACTAGGCTAATGGATCTTGAATCAAAATTTATGGACTACGGATGCAATATGCAACAATGAAATCCATGGACTAGGAGATCATGAGCCCATGAAATTTTGAAGCATTGGCCAAAGACTAGCAATCCAAACCATATACATAAGAGCCATGACCTAACAACTGATGTAGGTATGATGAACAAGATGATGGGCATGAGCCTTCCCAAATGGACTAGGGTTTTAGCCCAACCAAGATGCCTTAGTCAATTACTTACCTGCATGGGCCTTCAAGCATCTGAAGTAAGGGTTTTCAAAGCATGTATTTCCATCAAAGGCCTTGGATGAAATAGGATGCTCCTCAGCCAAGTTTTCAACACATGGACTCCCAACTAGGGTTTAGATGCCAAGATAAGAGTCACAAAGCAAGTCATGAATCCTTACAACCTAATCATTAACAAATTAGGGTTTGAACCCCTTTGAAGAGCATCATGATATCCCTTTGTTAAATTCAAGCTTCAAAGATCAAACCATTAGGGTTTTGCCTCCTCTATGGTCGGATGAATCTCTAAAATGAGCCTCTAGGGCTTCATCCATTCCAAAACCCTAGCTTTACCACCCAAGAACTTTGAAACCATAATGATCAACCAATGGATATGAATGATTGATGCATATGTATGAAACATGAAGGTATGCAAATGATTCTCAAGTTAAGGATGAGTGGAAGGATGAAAAGGGGAGGGAAAATTTTATGGTACAACAGCTGGCCCTATTTAATCTTCTTGAACCTGGATATAAGAAATGCGGAACTTGGATGAGAAGGGGATGGAAAATTTCTCTTTTGTTTTACCTTTTTGTGGGTTTTGTTCGACCTTTTTCCCATTGCCTTTGGAAATAATAAAGTTCAGTGCGTGACCTTACTTTTTTGAGTTCAATTAATCAATAGCTTAATCTCAAATTTTTCCCGCCGCGACACATTGTGTTAGAATTACTTTTCAAAAGGAACAATTTTACTCGCAAATAAATAGTTAGCATCGAAGAAATTTCAATAATGGTCTGATTAGAGGCATACCACTTTAGGAAGCTTTTTTAGTAGGGGAAAATCACATAGGAATCCTACCGATCAGGAACAAATCCTTATAATCATAGGTAGATCATCTAAAGATCCCTTTGATTAGGAACAAAACATCCTAATAATTGACCAGCCTAGGTCAAATCACCCCCAGACCCTAATGATCAGGGGAAAATCTTTCAATATTTAAATACTGGAGATAGTCCATATCAAGATCATATCATCATATGTGGGGTACAAGATCCTTTTCATGCAACTCCTTAATAGATCCTACCAACAGGGGAAAATCGCGTAAAGACACCGGTGATTTTGGAAAAATCTCTCCAAAGCTCAGTCAAATACTGGGACAAATCATTGTAAGGCTTGATTAAAATAAACTACTCCAAGAAACGGTTTATCGGGGGAAAGCTATTTTGAGAGTCGGTTAGTCGAAGAAAAATATCTTCAAGGCCCATGTTGGGGAGTACCACCTTAAAGGCACATCAAACCCACCTTTCAAAGATCGGGAAATCTGAGGTAAATAATTCCAAGAACCAATTAATTAGGGGAATAACGCTTAAAGAATCAAAATATGGGGGAAAGTCGTCTCAAAGTCATATTTGGAAAGACTGCTTCAGAGCTCGTACTGAGACAAACTCTTCAAAAGATCCAGTGGATTGGGGAAAATAGGCTACAGAGGGGCAAGTCATCTCTGTGCTTTCAAGCTGCTCAAGAAAACTCTGTCGTGTATCAGAGACCATCGTGTTCAACATGAGTGTCAGAGGTCATGCTAGCACAACACCCTACCACCTTTTGACAAACGGTCATGTTACACAAATAACCTCTATAAGCCTTAACCTTCCATGACCCACTCTAGTAACACTTGTTGAAACATTCAAGTCATCGTGTAAATCATCATCATCCATTGATCATGTCACCTCACTCTAGTATCAAACCATGTTTATCGTCTCATTCATCTAGCATATTCCAAAAAAATGAATATGGCATCATCAGAAAGCCTTGTAGCACAACCATCTAAAAGAAAGCCTAACTTCACTTGGAATTTTCCCTAAAAGCCCAACCTCACCTGAAATTCACTCAATACCCTACAAAAATTCCGACCTCACTCGGTGTCCCAAAAGCCAAAGCCCATCCTCATTGGGCACCTCTCAAAAGCCCAACCTTACTTGATATCTTACAAAAGCCCAACATTGCTTGGAACCTCACAAAAGACCGACACCACTTGGCACTTACCCTAAAGCTCAATCTTCATTTACAAAACTTCAGGCATCATACCTCATGCATTTCTAACACATATCGCATAATCAATCATCCTCATTCACACATAAAAACAAATTCCATTCATCATGCATAACACGAGTCATTTGTGGAAATCATCCTCATTCCCAAAGACCGCATGTCATCAGCATTATACTATGTAAATCCATCAAAGCCCAACATTATTTGGGACCCGCAAAGACCAATTAATGTCTGGTGAATCACTTCAAAGCCCGATTCTCGTATGACAGATAATCTTTTTCACCAATTTCTGTCTGGTAGTCCATTTTAAAGTCAGTTCTCGTCTGACCAACAAAAAAAAGTTCCAGTATGGTGATCCCATTTCAAAGTCTAGTTACCGCCTAGAGAATCATTTCAAAGTCCAATTCATGTATGGAGAATCATTTTAAAGCCCAATTACCATTTGGAAAATCATTCTAAAACCTAGTTCCTATCTAGTTAATCATTTCAAGTCCAGTTCTCGCCTTGTAATCAACTCATTTCTAAGTCCAGTTCTCGTCTGGCAATCAAATCGTCTATTATGCATGCATCATCTCACACATATCACATGGCACGCTTAGACACATGCATCAGCCTAAAAAGCATGCACATCAGCCCAAAGCATATCATTAACACGTGTAACATAACATAAAATAAGCCAGGATCAGTGAACTCTCGTTGAAGTCCAATCCTCAGCTACATACCATGCATTAATACTTGCATTGACATGCATCCACACAAAGCATACATACATAGAGTAAACTAGGATTCAACGACCTCTCGTAGAAGTCCAATTCCCACTTGACATAGTTATAGCCTCACTAGCGAGTATTATCTTGGTAACGCTCCTTGTCTGGTATCCCTAATTAGATCTTCAGATCAATCCTAGTAGTAAGATTTCCCTAGTTAATGTCGTCAGGGATATCTCCCCAGCAAGTAAGTCTCTTTGAAGAGCATTCCCCAACAAACCTTCTTTATAGGTTTCCCCCAGCAGGTTTCTTTGAAGAATCCTCCCCAATAAATATTCTTTATAAGGCCTATCCCCTGCAAGTCGCTTAGGAGAACTATCCATAAATGGATTTTCTCAAGCAAGTTTCCTCAGTAGAGTTCCCCAGTAAGTCTTTTCGAAGATGTTTCCAATGTGGACTATCTTCGTAGGATATTCTCAATCTTTTCCTGGTGGACCTTTGTTGATCTAGGCTTTTTATAGATGATCAAACTTTATTTTGAAGATGGTGTTTATTCATTAATTGATACTAATTAGGTCATATTATATCTTAGTTTTGGCATCGATTCGTAGATCGATGGCAGTTAAGTTTTGATATCGATTCTTACATAGATGGCATTTAAATTTTGGCATCGACTCTTACATCGATGACAGTTAAGTTTTAGCATCGATTCTTACATCGATGTCAATTAAGTTTTGACATCAATTCTTACATCGATGACATTTATGTTTTGGCATCAATTCTTACATCGATGACAATTAAGTTTTGGCGTCGATTTGTAGATCTATGGCAGTTAAGTTTTGGAATCGATTCTTACATCGATGGCAGTTAAATTTTAGCATTTATTCTTACATTGATGGCAATTAAGTTTGGCATCGATTCTTACATTGATGAAAATTTAGTTTTGACATTGATTCTTACATCGATAGAAATTAATTTTTGGCATCGATTATTACATTGATGACAATTAAGTTTTGGCATCAATTCTTACATCGATGACAATTTAGTTTTGGCATCGATTCTTGCATCGATAGCAATTTAGTTTTGGCATCAGTTCATACATCGATGGTAGTTTAGTCTTGGTGTCGATTCATACATTGATGGCAGTTAGTTTTGCCATCAATTCGTACATCGATGGAAGTTAGGTCATTCTAAATTACTGCGTTAAGTATCCACTCTTAGGTCGATACTAAATTCTCACATCCCTAGCACAGTTAGAACTTCATAATGGGCTAGTAACTTTCATATCTATTTAGTGGATAAAATTTTGGGTCGTCTCGTATTTAATTATTCTCCACCACGATTACACGAAGACTGTCGTCGCTCATGCTCTCGGGTTGAAGGTAATTAAATAGGGGCAGTTGTCATATCCTAAATTTTGACCATATTATTTTATATGATTAAGTCTTTTGAGTCCATACCCTACATCAGTATAGGTCACTTATTTGAGTCTTTGATCAATTTCATTTTATCTGAGTCAGCTCAATGACATCTGAGACATATCATTTCATCTGGATCCATTAACTGTGTAAGTTAAAAAGTCAACTCATATGACCAAAAAGTCAAAGGAGAACCATTTTGACTCTTTTTTGCATGACTAACATTTTTCTATCATTTCTCTTAATAGATTTTACTATATATTTTAGTTTTTTTCTATCATTTTTACCTTTATTATTTATATATTGATTTATGAGTTTTTTGTTTTACATTAGGCATTAGTAGTATTTTTATTAGTTTATTATGTTTATTATTTTATTTTTAGTTATTATTATTATTATTATTATTATTATTATTATTATTATTATTATTATTATTATTATATGGGCTTTTATTAATTTAATCTAACATTGTCTTACTATTTTTATTATGGCCATTGTTACTTATTATTATTATTATTATTATTATTATTATTATTATTATTATTATTATTATTATTATTATTATTTTTTAGCTTTTAGCTTTAGAGTTACTTATTATTATATTAGGTTATTATTTTTATTTTATTTTTTATGTCAATATTATTTTTATTTTGAGTCCAAGGCCTTGGGGCTGAGTCAGTAAGTCAAAAATCCAAAAATATAGAAACTCCAAAAAGATGCATGAATGATGGATCAAAAGATCAAATATTTTCATTGATAATAAGTTTTGATTACAATTCAATATGTCAAAAATTACACAAATCAAATCTAATACTTCCTAAAAAAAACTAAAAGATCTAATCAAACTCTAACCAAATTTTTTACAATGAAAACACAATCCTATATTACAATTTTGGCAGCCACGATTTACAATTTCACAATCCCAAAAATTATTGTTCTTCACACTGAAGAACAAATATACTAAACCCTAAAAAATGTTCTCTAGCGTCAGCCTCTTGAAGCCCTCCACATTTCAGTGTTACCTGGCATAATACAAAACAGAAAGAGTGAGATGAAGCAAAAGTGAAAGAGAGAGCATCAATACAAAGAAAGAAAGAAAAGTATAAGAGAAAAAAATATTAGCTTTTTGTATCGAGGAAAACGTCCTTCCTGTAGGTTGGCTTGCTTCCTTGTTGAACCTCTCCTATTTCCTTTGCATGTATTGAATGATTGCTTTATTTTCATTCTTGTTAGGGTTTTTTGTGGTTCTATTGTTTGTTTTGTGTTTGCATGTTTAGGGTTTCATTATATTTGTTCAAGTGTGATTTAGGTTTGAGTGGGGTTCGATTTGAGGTTAAACATAAGAGTGTTTTGTGTTTATAGGGTTTAAAAGTTTCTATTTAATTTATTGTTTAAAGATTGGATTTATGTTTATAATGGGTGGATCTATGGATCAATGTTTGTTTTGGAGGATTTAGGTTAAGGGTGGGGTGTTTCTAGGTTGATTTGGCTTTGGGGGCGAGGTTGAAGATGAAGGTTCATCTTCATCAACATAAACACAATGAAGATGTGAAGGTATGAGTTAGGTTTAGGTTTAGGGTTCGTTAGGGTTCGTTAGGGTTCGTCTGGATAGTTAGGGTTCATGTGTGAAAGTTAGGCTTCCTTGGGTTAGGTTAGGGTTCTCGATGTTGTTAGGGTTCTAATGTTTAACGATTATCGTTCTTGGGATATTTGGGTTTATGGGTTGGTGTTCATCATTTGATGAACAAGATGAAGGTTTAGGGTGGTCCTAGGTGTCGCTAAAGGTGGTTTTTGGTGAGGCATGGTGCTCAGAGAGGAGAGGGAGGATTGTGTTGGTTAGAGAAAGAGAGAGAGAAAGAGAGAGAGAGAGAGAGAGAGAGAGAGAGATGGATCAAAGAGAAGAGAATGTCGAAAGAGTGTGAGAAATGGGAAATGAGTCATTTTTTAGGGAGTTGAGTTTACATACTCCTCCAATGTGCTCACAAACTCTCTACACGTGGCTCCACTAGTAGCCACTTGATCAACGTACTTTGACCGTTCACATGTGCGCATGCCTACCATAATGATCATGATCCTTCAAACCTGAGTCATCTGATTAGTTGACCCCCCTGATGGTCTATTGATCCAACGCTCCCAGTCAGATCTTAAACAACCTTAGTAATCAGATATAATGATCTTTGTTTTTTTCACATTTTTCCTTATTTTTTTTTTGTTTAATTATATTCTTTTTCTATTTCTCTATTTTTGACTGGGCTGATGGACCTTGGACCTATCCTTTATACTGATTAGTTGTACTATTTTTGACTGGGCTGATGGACCTTGGGCCTATCCTTTATACTGATTAGTTGTACTATTTAGTAGTTAATTTATAAAAAAAACACTATTTAATAGTCTTTTTTTTTTCTTCAAAAAATACAAAAATATGTCTTTTTTTAATTCAAAAAATATAAAAAATAAGCCTTTCATTTGTAAATAGTTCATATATTATACATGAATCACAATTATTTTTATAAATCTAATTAATTCAATATTCTTTGCAAATAAAACGGATAGGTGGATGGACATCTGCTACGTCTCTGACTAATTGATTGGTTGGCGCACGCCGTATCAATCAGTTATTCAAATCTAGAACAATTAAAATCAATACAAACTCATCAAATCTATTTTGTGCCCCTGTGCACTTACTTCAAAAAAATTCCAGAAAAAAGATAGGTTAAGTCGTTTCGACGCGACGCAAAATATAAATGAGCGCTTAAACCTGCATCGTGTGACCATATATTCTAATGTTTAAACGCAAAAACTCGACTTAAATCCTATTCTATAAAATCAATCAACAAACACTTTCACTTGAGAATACGTAGACAAAGACACAAGGTTTTAAAACCCTGACAAACACGCTAATGAAAAACTAACCTTTTCTCTTTCCTTCTATAAATATCTTTTTTTTATAAATATTTTAATGAATAAAATAAAACACTTGCACTCATACCTTAAGCAAACATCTGGGATGCTGATATCTTCCCTCGGGTTACGGACTCTCGAATCCATATTTGATTGTGATGATTATCCTATCCTTTTTCTTAGGGTTTTATGATTAATTTCTTTTTATAAATATTTTAATGAATAAAATAAAACACTTGCACTCATACCTTAAGCAAACATCTGGGATGCTGATATCTTCCCTCGGGTTACGGACTCTCGAATCCATATTTGATTGTGATGATTATCCTATCCTTTTTCTTAGGGTTTTATGATTAATTTCCCTTTCTTTATAAATAAAATTTAGTATCGTCTCATTAGTTATATTAGTTATTTACTAATTAAGAGGCTTAATTGATTAGTGATCTAATTAAATAATAAAATTTATTAAATGATTAATTATATATTTAATTAATTGATACAAGTCAATATGATTGAATATAAGAATGATAAGTTTCAGAATAATTAAAACCCTAATTATCCATCTGTGTATATATATATTTCTACGACATGCAATGGAAGTTCAAAACAATAGATGAAAGAAACCAAAACAACATTAAGACAAATCCAGAAAAGAACAAAAACTACATAACTCTAACTTTTGTTATGAATAGGTTACTTTCTTTGAGTTCTTGAAGAGTTAGAGAAAGAGCGTCATAAATAATTTGTTAAAGATATAAGAAAAATTACGAAAGGTTATCGGAAAAATGATAAAAAAATAGTGTATATTTTGAATTTAGTTTTGAATTTATGAAAAAAATTCTGTTTATTTATTTTGTTTAAGAGAATTAATAGAAAAGGAATAAATGGATTTAATTTTTATTCTTTTATTTTATGATTTAATGAAGATAATGGAGGAAGAACTTGCACTTTGGGAAACTAAAATATTACAAATGAAGAACAAAATTATTTTTTATTTATTTACGTACTAATGAAATAGATAATTAGTTTTAATTAGAAATAAGTGACTTGGAAAAAAAAATTAACATATGTGCTACATATTAAAGAAAAGGATGACACAATATTTTTTGGACGATAAATGTGCATGATAATAAAATATGTTTAAAAAATAAATAAGAAAATTAATTTCATAAGTCTGATAAAATATAGGAAACAAATCTGTAATTTAATCTATATATTAAAATAAAATTTTAATTTTTTTGAATGGCGCAAAATATTGATTATCCATTCTATTTAAATGTTTTAAAATTTTGTTACGTGTGTATAATATACTATAAATATTTTTTAATAAAATAGAAATTTATAAAAAGTATTTATATCTAAGAACGGATAGACTGTACTGTAATAGTGTTTAAATATTTGAGGCACAAGAATATTTCTTTTTAAACAGCTTAAAGTGTTTTAATTTTAATTTTAACATACCAATTTTTTTTAGATAAATATGTTTCTTCCACTCCCAAAATATTAAAATTATGTGTTTTTAAAAACAAATATGTTTCTTCCACTCCCAAAATATTAAAATTACGTGTGTGTTTTTAAACAAAATATCAATTGTATTAACTTTAGTGATAAAATTATTATTATTTATTGAAATATTTTAGTCAATAAATTAGGAGATAACTAAATGGTATTAAATATAATAAATGTAATTATATTAATAAAATGGAAAATATTAACAAGTGTTCTTTAATACTTTAAAAAGTATTTTTCTATCAAAACTACGCGTATTTAATATATTAAAACTTTAAATGATTAATTTCTTTATAAATATTTTTTTATTTAGAATCAATAAAGAGCGCCTTCAAGGTAATATTAAATAAATATTTTGCTTTATATATATATATATATATATATATATATATATATATATATATATATATATATATATATATATATATATATATTTATAGTAAATATATATTTATATATATAATTAAAAGATAGATGATAATAAATAATTAAGAGTATAATAAAATATAACATTAATAGTTTTTTTAATGTTGTTAAAGAATTTATATTTTAATTTTTTTTTAAAATAACTTATAAAAAAAATTGTGGGAGTATTTGATTTTAGAAATGAAAATCATTGTAAATTAAAAAGAGAAATGTGCATATTTTATTAGACCAGTGAGTGAATATCTCATTTTACATTATGCTAAAATAAAAATAAAGGTAGACAAAAAAATCATAAGCAAAAACAAAATGAAGGATTGACTTTTAAATGTGGTCCCATAGCAACAGAATCTTGTCATGCAGCACACTTAGCACTAGCAGTATCAGCAAAATTATAGGTTTTTTTCACGAACAATAATGGAGGGGTGAGTGGACCCCAACTCCCCGTTGTTTCTTTGTACTAAATTAATTATGAGTTTGACATTATGGTACTCTTTAAGGATTTTAATTAAATTTTCTTTTAAAAATTTAATCACTTCAATTTTTAATAAATTAATTACAATTTTTTTACAAAATATTATGTTTTTAAGCATTTAAAGTGTTGGATCTGATGTGTTAGTGTACTAGCTACAATTTAGGATTTCTGTTAGTGATTTAAATTAACCTAGTGCTTTTAGGAGGTGCTGAACACGTTCTATTTTAGTGGGTTAATAGGAGTTTGTTTCAGTCTTTTCTCTCTACGTATTGTTCCTATTTTTCTGCAGTTATTTTTGCTATTTCAGTTTTCATTTTGTGGGCTATTTAAACCATGTTTCAGTATTAAATAAAACAGTGTGATTTTACAAAAGCATACCTTAGTGTTTCTGTTTTAACATTTGGTATCAGAGCTCTCGCAAGGGGGCCTGATTGAGTGATTAAACACTGAGAGTGAAAACATTAGTGAGAGAAATGGCAGCTGAATCAGGAAATTTTATTGTCCCATGTGTTCCCAAATTTTACGGGGATTATGATCATTGGAGTTTGGTCATGGAGAACTTGATGCGCTCAAAAGAATACTGGTGTGTAATTCAAGATGGTTGCCAAGCACCTGACAAAAATGAAGTGGTGACGGCAGCCCGACAAAAGGAAGTGGATGAAGCAGAACTCAAAGACCTGAAAGCAAAAAACTATTTGTTTGAGGCCATTGACAAGTCCATTTTGAAGACCATCACGCAAAAGGAGACTGCAAAACAATTGTGGGAGTCAATGAAAACCAAGTACCAGGAAAATGCACGAGTGAAGCGTGCCCAACTGCAGGTGTTTCGAAGGACTTTCGAAACGTTGGAGATGAAGATGGGAGAATCGGTAACTGATTACTTCGGAAGAGTAATGGTTATTGCAAATGATATGAGAAATTGTGGAGAAGATATGGAGATGTTAAAATCGTCGAAAAGATACTTCGATCATTAATAGAGAATTTCAACTTTGTTGTGTGTTCGATTGAAGTATCTAAGGACATCGACCAACTTACGGTTGATGAGCTACAGAGCTTGTTACTGGTACACGAGCAAAAGGTGTGCCATAAGAAAAATGAAGAGCAGGTTCTAAAGGTAGAGCATGACTCTTACTTTGGGCGTGGTAGAGGAAGGAACAACTATCCAAGAGGAGGCAGTAACAACTCAAGAGGAAGAGGAAGAACCGGGCCAGGTTACGACAAGACTACTATTAAATGCTTCAGGTGTCACAAGCTGGGACACTTCCAATATGAGTGTCCGAGTATGATAAGGGAAGCAAACTATGTTGAATTTGATGATAGTGAAGAGTTATTGTTGATGACACTAGCAGAAGTTGAAGTTGATGGACACAACGGAGTTTGGTTTCTTGATTCTGGTTGTTCAAACCACATGACAGGTAACAAAGGCTGGTTCTGTGAAATAAATGAGAGCTTCAGGCACACTGTAAAATTGGGAAATAACTCAAAGTTGGCTGTTACGGGAAAAGGAAATATCAGATTTGAAGTTGAGGGCATAACTCAATTGATATCTGATGTTTTCTTTGTTCCAGAATTATCTAGCAACCTTTTAAGCATTGGGCAACTACAAGAGAAGGGAGTAGGCATTCGTATTAAAGGAGGGATGTGCAAAGTTTACCATCCTCAAAGAGGCCTAATTATGAACACTAGAATGACTGCGAATCGACTATTCATTGTGTTTGCATTTGGAAAACCTCTCTCGAGCAAGTGCATGAAGGTAGAAGGAGGGGAAGTTGAAAACCTCTAGCACAAGCGCTATGGGCATTTAAACAACAAAGCCATTCACACCATGCAGTATAAAGGAATGGCCAAAGGGTTACCACAACTCAAAAGTGCAGACGGGGTATGTGAAGTTTGTATTGTTGGGAAGCAACATCGAGAGATTATATAAAAAAGGAGCAAGTGGAGAGCCTCAGAACAACTCCAACTAGTTCATGCAGATTTATGTGGTCATATATCTCCTACATCTCATAGTGGTAAAAGGTACATGTTAGTTCTTATTGATGATTTTTCCCGCAAGACTTGGATATACTTTCTTACAGAAAAAGGTGAAACTTTTGACATGTTTAAAAGGTTCAAAAGTCGTGTCGAAAAAGAAGTAGGAAAGTATATATGTTGTTTAAGGACAGATAGGGGAGGAGAATTCACCTCAAACTTCTTCAACCAATTCTGTGAGGAACATGGGATTAGACGACAATTAACCGTTGCCTACACTCCACAACAAAATGGAGTAGCTAAAAGAAGAAATCGCACCATAATGAATATGGTTCGATGTTTGCTCACAGAGAAAGAAATGCCAAAGAAATTTTGGCCTGAAGCTGCAAGATGGACATCGCATGTGCTAAATAGAAGTCTGACAACTGCTGTAAATGACATGGTGCCAAAAGAGTGTTGGAGTGGGGTCAAACCAAGTGTTGATCATTTTAGGGTGTTTGGCTGCATTGGTCATGTACACATCCCTGAACAACATAGGATAAAACTTGATAATAAAAGTCACAAATGCATTCTGCTCGGGATCAGCGAGGAATCAAAGGCGTATCGACTATTTGATCCAATATCAAATAAAATAGTCATCAGTCGAGATGTTATATTCGAAGAGGAAGGGAAATGGGACTGGAAAACAGCGGAAACCGAGTCAAAATCTGATATTCTGGCTTGCAATGATGAAGGAAGAACAACTGAGGGAGAACACGAAGAAGAGGTGGAGGTTGACCGCGAAGAACAACAAGAAGAACAACCTGCAACAGCTGAGCCAGATTCTGAAAATTCTGATGCACCAGATTTTGATCCAGAAATGCCTCAAAGAAGAAACAGAAGAAGACCCGCGTGGATGCATGACTATGAGAGTGGAGAAGAATTTTCGGAAGAAGAAATAGGCGCAGGTATGGTGTTATTTTCTTCTCACAATGATCCTCCAACCTTTGTAGAAGCGGCCAAAGAAGAAAAATGGATAGAGGCAATGAAGCGTGAATTACAAGCTATTGAGAAGAACAATACTTGGGAGCTTGTGGTTCTACCGGCTCAAGCAAAAACTATAGGGGTCAAATGGGTTTTCAAAACAAAACTAAATGAGGATGGACAGGTCGATAAATACAAGGCGAGGCTGGTTGTAAAAGGGTATGCTCAAAAGGAAGGGATCGATTATGATGAAGTTTTTGCTCCAATTGCTCGATGGGACACTATAAGAATTATGCTCGATTATGCTGCACAAAAAGGATGGACAGTGTATCAGTTGGATGTAAAGAGTGATTTCTTGTACGGGGAGCTAAAAGAAGTTGTGTATGTGGATCAACCAGAAGGATTTATCAAGAAAAGTGAGGAAGACAAAGTTTATCGACTTAACAAAGCTCTTTACGGCCTAAAACATGCTCCTAGAGCATGGTTTAGTAGAATTGAAAGTTATTTCAGACATAAGGGGCTTGAGAAAAGCAACCATGATCACACTTTATTCAGCAAGAGTGTTGGAGAAAAATTGCTTATGGTAAGCCTTTATGTAGATGATTTAATTTTTGTTGGGAATGATGATGTGATGTGTGAAGAGTTTAAGCAATCAATGAAACAAGAATTCGAGATGACTGATCTAGGGAGGATGAGTTTCTTTCTTGGTGTTGAAGTACATCAAAGCATGAAGGGAATCCATCTATGTCTGAAGAAGTATGCTAAGGAAGTGCTTGAAAGATTCAGAATGTGGAACTGCAATCCTATCAAAAATCCTATAGAACCAGGGACCAAACTCTCAATTGAAGGAGAAGGTAAAGATGTGGATGATACTACATACAAGCAACTCGTGGGCTGCCTTATGTATTTAACAGTCACCATACCTGATATGATGTATGTGGTATGTTTAATATCTCGTTTCATGGCCAAACCTAGAGAAGAGCATATGCATATTGCTAAGAGGGCTTTAAGGTACTTAAGGGGCACTCTGGATTTTGGTCTCTTCTATAAGCGGGAATCTGACTCAATACCAAAGGTATATACTGATAGCAATTATGTCGGATATATAGACGACAGGAAGAGCACGTCAGGATATGTATTTCTACTAAGTAAAGTAGTTGTGTGTTAGAGTTCATGAAAATAAGCTATAGTCACTTTATCCTTGACCGAAGCTGAGTATGTAGCTGCAACGTCTTGTGCTTGCCACTGTGTTTGGGTGAAAGGAATTCTTCAACAGTTCAACACCAAGCCTTGTCAGTGCTTCGAGATCTTATGCGATAATAGTTCCTCCATTAAACTCTCAAAAAATCCAGTGATGCATAAGAGGACAAAACATATAGATGTGAGGTATCATTATTTACGTGATCTTACAAGTCAAGAAGTTGTGAAGCTAGTGTTTTATGGGACTGAAGAGCAGGTGGCAGATATCATGACTAAACCAGTAAAGTTGGAGACATTTGTTAAGCTAAGAAGCTTGCTTGGGATACAAGTTCGAGAAGATTAAACTGGATGCTTGATTAGCATTTCCAGTTTAAAGGGAGGAATTGTTGGATCTGATGTGTTAGTGTACTAGCTACAATTTAGGATTTCTATTAGTGATTTAAATTAACCTAGTGCTTTTAGGAGGTGCTGAGCTCGTTCTATTTTAGTGGGTTAGTAGGAGTTTGTTTCAGTCTTTTCTCTCTACGTTCTGTTTCTATTTTTCTGCAGTTATTTTTGCTATTTCAGTTTTCATTTTGTAGGCTATTTAAGCCATGTTTCAGTATTAAATAAAACAGTGTGATTTTATAGAAGCACACCTTAGTGTTTCTGTTTTAACATAAAGAGTGTTTTTTTTTTAATTTAAAAAAATTCACTAAACAAAGGAAAGCCAATTACATATGGGCTTTAGACCTAATATTTAAATTCGGATTACACTTCTCTTTGTGTTTCTTAATATAAACCCTAGCATGTGTTTAATGTTGAACTCTTGTTTTGTGTGGGTGAAATTAACCTATTGAAACTTCGTTTTCATCTTCAATATCTAACGATAATGCATGCCTCCAACGTTTCTAAGGATGTTTTCTTCTCTATAATTCATTATTTTGATGAGCATGTAGTTATCAGATTCGAATAATATATTGTTCATCTCCTTCTCCGTAGCTCTTTTCATCGTGATTTTCATAGCCATAGTCTCAGCTGTGAGCGGGTCCTTGTTTCTGTGGGTTTTGCTAGCATATCTACTTGTTATATGACATTTGTCGATACAAATGATCTCACCCAACCCCCAGTAACCATCTTCGATAAGGCAAGCATCAATGTTTATTTTAGTCCATCTAATCCTCATATTTTTTGTATCTTTATCATTAGTGTTGTTTGTTTGACACTTTTTGTTATTTTTCATGTGACTACTTAGACCTGGACGAGTCTTGTAATTACTTTGCTCGCTGCTATTCTTGTTCCTCTGATCCTTGGTGAGAGTTAGATGTTTATTATGATTTTTGTGTTACATGTTATTTGTTTATTCCTCTATATCATGCTTCATTTTCTGCATGTTGCTCTGAATGAAGTTGTTGTCCATTTTTCATGTTGTTTGTCCCTTGCATGTTTCTCCGATTAGGTGTTTTATCCTCCCATTTTTTCTATTTCTCAGGCTGAGGTAAACTCTGAAGATTATCAATTTGGATTTTGTTTTTGCTTTCCTCCATAACCTCCGCTTATTTATTCTTCTTATCTCTGTTAGGGTTGTACTGCTTTTTAGGTCTCTCTTCCAACTGGATGTTGTTGTTGTCCGGAGGATGCATAGTCTTGTGTCTAGCATCAACCTTTAGGTTGATTCTGTTTAGATATTTATGACTCTTCTTAGCTAGCTCCCTCTTCTTGTCCCCATTTATATTATTATTAATTTTTTGTTTCCAAGTTGGTGATTTTCCTCATTCCTTATCATATTTTGATTCTCCCATAATGAATCCCCTTGTTGTATCTACTTCTCAGATGATTCTTAGATTCTTTGTTCTAGTTAGTCTGATTCTAATTTGTGACCTCTTTATTCTGGTTATGATTGTGCTTTCCCTCAGTGTTATTAGGATCTTGATTTGTGTCTATGGTGTTACCAAAGTCCTTCTGGATGTTGGAAGTATGCGTAGAGTGGAACACCCTAAAACCCCCACTCGAAATTATACATAATAAATCAATTATAAATAACTATTTCACATTGGATGTCACACGATCTCCACATTCAACCTGCTCTATAACACTTATTAAAATAAAAAATTTAATACAAAACACCTATCATCACATACTCGCCTTTACTTAGGCTCATCGCGTCAGAGTTAATCATTAAAAATAACACCCAATCAAATAAGTTCAAATATAAATTTTGTTTAAATAAAACTCAATCAAGACAATATGCCTTCAACATAAAAGCAAATCAAAACTAGGGGAATAACATTTTATCTCGCAACAATAACTCGAAATAAAACAAAACATAATGTTCGCTCGCCTAGTATTATAAATCAGAGTAATGGTAATCTAAAATGCATAAAACTAGAAAGGAAGAATAACCTCAACGCCATCCTTCAACTCTAAAGCAACTACTCATTTACTTGCTTGTCTATATCCCAAGAAGGAGCATAAAACACCACAATAAAATAAAGGGTGAAAATACGCTCAAATTATATAGTGGTTGATCAGTCGCCATTTTCACTACACTTTCGTGGCTTATCCGACAAGAAACCAAGGATTTTGAGACACTGTGTACGCATTATGGTACCTTTAAAGTTAATTTTCATTCCCGTAAGTTATTTAAGAAATTTTATTAATTGTCAGTTTTTATTTTATATTTTCGTGATTTTACGCGTAGGATGTCTGTGTTTTTGTCCAACAAGTCCAGGTGGAAGAACCGAGGAACTCGGAGCGAGACAGTGCGGAATTCCGGCAAGCAAAGGAATAGAAAAATCCCGATACAGAAGGTCTGACACGGCCACTCGTGTCACCTGACACGGGCCGTGTCAGGCAGAAGGAGAATGAAGCAAAAAAGTAGTAGCCTGACACGGCTGGGTGTGTCAGCTGACACGGCCCGTGTCAGGCCTTATCCCATATCGTGTCAAGCCCCCATGGGCGTGTCAAGTGAAGCAGTGAGCTGACACGACCACCCATGTCAAATGACACAGGCCGTGTTAGCCCAAGCCCAAAATTTTCCCGTTTCATCGACCTTTTGATTATCGGGCTTGCAGAGAGATTTTTGGACATGTCCATCTATTGCTTGGAATTTTCACTATATAAGAGAACCTTCTACCAAAGGAAAGATCATCTTGGAACAGGGTAAAACACAGTATTGTCAAGCAAACAAGTGTTACAGAGAGCAAGAAGTTCGGAGAGCTTAAGGTTTTCATGAGCGGAAGCGATTGAAGATCGAAGTCATCAAATACTTGTAATGTGTAATTTTTATCTTGCATCTGTTTTGAACAATATGAGTAGTTAAACCCCCAAATGCTAGGGGGTGTCCCTGATTTAGAATTGTAACGACTTTGAGTATACTTTTGCATTTATAATATTATTCTTACGGTAACCTTTTGACGTGTTTAATGCTTTATCTTTCGGACCAATCGAGATTGTTTTGTGGTTATCAATTAGGCTGGACCGCTATTGATAATGTTTTCATAAGGTTATTCTGCATTAGATATTACCTAGGACTAGGGATACCCTGTATGAACCAGAGTGTTCTTGATATAATAAAGCTTAATTTCACCTTAATTGCCTATGGACATAGAAATTAGAGTAGATTGATTAAAGGTTTTATCACCAAGGACTTGGGAGAAAATACCCTTGAGAACTGTTAGTAATTGATATTTGTTGATGCAATAGTGACTTAGATTTGTTACAGTGATAAATCATACACCTTCCCTAGCATTGTTCCTCTTACCTTGCAAACCCTTATTTTCATCCTTATCTACCTTAGCCTTTATTTTTATAATTTTGAATCTAAAAACCCAAATCATACTTTTTGTTTAATTGAGTGATAATTTGAACTCAATATTAACGTGTAGTCCTTGAGATCGACATTCGGGGAATTTACCCGTTATTACTATAATAGGCAAAATAGTACACTTGCTACTTTTCCGATCATGTTTTTGACGCCGTTGCCGGGGACTGCCAAATATAGGGTTTAATTTTTAATTCAATTAAAATTTTGTTGCTCTGCAATAAAATTATTTTTCTGTCATTTATATAATTTAATTCACTAATCTGTGTATACGAGGAGAGCCCTCAGCAGAATTTCTTTTTGACGCAGAAATTGAGAGAACCCTTCACCGGAGACGAAGAAACGCTAGATTGGATTCCGAAGAAGTTCCCTTTAATCACTCAGATTCAGAAAAAGAAACTATGGCTGAAATTCCTCCAGTTCCACCGCTTCCACCTCCGGAAAGACTCCTAGGTGACTATGGAGGTGCAAATGCACCGGGTGGTAGATTGACCATTGTCAACCAACCGGTAAATGTGACGAACTTTCAACTGCATCCTAGCACAATCAATCAACTTGAGAGAAAATATTTCACCGGAAAGGTTAGATGCCAACAAGTACCTGCAGAGATTCCTGACCATGAGTACTAGTTTGAAAATTGATGGTCATACTACTAAAGTAGAGAAGTTAAGAATGTTCCCGTTCACCTTATCTGAAAAGGCGGAAGAGTGGTTCTACTCTCTTCCAGCTGGTAGTATTACATCATGGGAAGAGATGGAAACAACTTTCTTAAATGAGTATTTTCCTGCATCAGTATTTCTGAGAAAAAGGTATGAAATCTTGGACTTCAAACAGAAAGATTGTGAGTCTTTGGGAGATACCTACAAAAGATTCAAAAGGGTCCTGGTAGCGTGCCCAACTCATAATATGGATCAGACTGAACTGATGCAGATATTTGTGAATGAGCTGAAAATAAAGACAAAACAGTTAATTAATACAGCAACCGGTGGCTCAACAAATTTCTCAACAACCATTGGTATTAAAAGGAACATTGAAGCGATAGCCGCAAATGAGCACATGGAATTATATGATAGGTGTACAAGCAAACCTAAAGGAGTCATTGACCTAAAAGTAAAAGCAAATAAAATCCGTTTGGAAGATACATTTGCTGCTCAAGTGGAGAAGAAATTAAAAGCGATGAATATAGGTACTCAACAGGTAGCTCAAATTCAACCTGCTCAGACCATCACTTGTGAAATCTGGAATGGACCTCACCACATTGTGTATTGCTTTGCAACCCCTCAACAAATTGAAGAGATAAAATTCTTAAAGCAAAATAACCCCTACTCTAACACTTATAATCCAGGTTGGAAGAATCAATCAAACTTCTCCTGGAAAGATCAGAAAGGGAATGTTCGACAACAGGGTCAAGGTCAAT
The DNA here is from genome assembly GCF_024323335.1 of Lathyrus oleraceus. Classification (NCBI taxonomy): domain Eukaryota; kingdom Viridiplantae; phylum Streptophyta; class Magnoliopsida; order Fabales; family Fabaceae; genus Lathyrus; species Lathyrus oleraceus. Next base: position 372,792,636 of record NC_066579.1, read on the forward strand.
ATCAACAACAACAAGCTCCAAGGAAAGCAAAATGGGAGTTTGCCATTGAAAACATGGCAGCTCAAAATAGGCAATTTGAAGAAGAGACGAGAAACAATAAGAAAAACACCACTGTCTCTCTAAAGAATCTTGAAGTTCAGCTAGGGCAAATAGCTCAACAACTAGCAAGTTCTCAAACACCAGGTTCCTTACCAAGTGAAACAGTTCAAAATCCGAGGGGTCAAGAGAATATTAGTACTGTCACGACGAAAAATAAAAAGGTTGCAAAAAATAAAAATAAAAACTATATCACCGGGCGAGCCGACTAAAGAGGAAAGTACAAAGGAGACTAAACCGGTAATTAAGTTGCCCTACCCTTAGAGAGTGATAAAGAAGGAACAAAGCGAGTCAGACTTGGAGAAATTCATGGCAATGTTAAAAAAGGTTGAGGGTCATATGTCTTTGTTTGATGCACTCGAAAGAATGCCCATGTACAGGAAATTCATGGAAGAGGTAATGGCTGAAAAGAAACCAACATCAGAAGAACAGGTAGCTTGAAAGGAAAAGTATAGTGCAAACTCATTGGGGCAGAAAATTCCTAACAAACAAAAGGATCCGGGAACGGTAACAATGTAGCACCTCAAATTTGCACCCTACCATTTGCATATTCATTTCATTTTTTGGGTCATTAACATCACATTAACATTGCCTTAGCATTGCATAGCATATTGCATTTTTATCATGCAAAACTGATCAGAAGAAGTCATCTGAACAAGAGAGCAAGGGATTTTCATGCTGGAAAAGGTCCTATGGTCGTTCTGGAAAGCTCATGTGAATTAAGGCTCATGTTGTAGCAAGTTGGCCAAAGTTGGGGGTTCAGGAGTCCATGGTGTATGACCAAGTCATCTGAGGCCCATAAAAGTCAATTGTGAGTCGACTGAGGGCTAGGAGGTAGAGAGATGGTTTGAGACGCTTCCGTCATGTCCCAAAGAAGTGCACTTGTCATCACAAATACTTATCTTGAAGAATTTGAGGTTAGAAATCATTTTGTTCTTTTCTCGAATTAATCTTGGGAATTCAAGTTGAGTTGGATGCTCCGAGTTGACTACTGAAAAATTGAATTGGTTTTGGAGATTTAACCATGGTTGCATTAAGCCCATTCATTTCCATTTGTTAAACCCACAAGTTTATCCCATTAACCATTTTTTTTTATATATCCATATCTCATCTTGAAAATCTCATAAGCCCATTAAGCCCATTTATCCAATTTTGATCCAAATTCTCTAATCCATTTTCATATCCATTATCCATTTACAAATCCAATTAACCATTAATCCATTTTAATACATTTTCTAAGCCAATTTCCAAAAGAAAAAAGCTGCTACAATGTGACAGTATACACTGCAAGGCTAGGTACCAACTATAATCCAAGCTGAAGCATTCACGCTGAAACGTGCAAACAAGCCACCGGCTGCATACGAACAAAGATGCGAGTGCATACAAGTCGAAGCCACTTCTAAGAAGTTGCATCAAGCTTCGCTCCAAACAACATCAAAACGCAGCGGTACAAAAACAATTCCACAAGCGAGCCAAGCCGGTAAGCCACAAGCAAAACGCAGCTAGTACGCACAAGCCAATGCCGACGCCGTTAACCAAGCTCCAAACGTGAGCCAGCCATGAACAAAATTCTGCATTATAAAAATTCCACATAAAAATTCTGCATCACAATTGAACAAAAATTCTGCATTATAATTGAAAACAAAATTCTGCATTTCAATGACCAATTCACTGCATAAATAAGAATTAACCTGCATAATGTGAAAGAGGCATAAGCAATAAGCTCCAGCAAAAGCAAATTAAGCCGGTAAACCGCAGCTAAACGCGAGCCATCACCAATCCATAACAGAATTTTTCATTCACAACTAACTAACAAACTATAACCAAAAAACTCATCTCTATAAATTCTCCTTCCCTCTCTCAAATTCGTTTTCTTCTTTCTCTCTTCAATTCCTTCACCAAACTCCATAACCAGAACCTTCGCCATTGCGAATTCGCAACCTTCCCCATAATTCAACAATTCACCAGTTTCTTCTACCACCTCCAAACACCGTTCACCCTCAACCTCCCAAGAACAACTCTCACGGTAACCAAATCCCTGAAATTTGCAGAAACAGCATAACAGAAACAAAACAGAAGAAGAAAAAGTGGAAAACGAAATTGAAGAAGCGAAGAATCCACTTCCAGCTTCTTCATCAAAACCTTCACCAAACTCCAAATTCCATACACATAATCTTCTTCAACATCAACCTTCACCTTCCAATCCACACCTTCTCTAAACTCCAAACTCCATAGCCAAATCCTCCATAACCACCGCCACGCTTCAATCACCAAATCTTCAACCACGACTCCAATCTCCAACAGAACCGAACCTGCAAGAAATCATCCTCTCAATACATAACAAAAAACCTTCGATTATTCCTCTACCGATCTTCGTAACCTCATCTTCACAACTCGCAACGACCGCGCAAGCGCGACGACGGTGAATCTTTCACCACGAATACGCAACAGAGAAAGAAGATTGAAGAGAAGAAGGAAGAAGAAAACGGAGAGAAGCGCAAGTAAGATCGAGTGAAGAGGATTGAAGGATAACCACCTGGATTTAACGTCGAATCCGGTACGTTTTATTCTCCAAATTGCTTCGCTTCATGTACGGTTTCGATTCAGAATTCGGATCCGGACAGTGAACACGAATCCGATCTTGGTTCTCTCTCCACGGTACAAAGTGAATCGCACCGGAGCTCCGATCCGGCGAGGCATTTTTTTTTCAGTCTCTTGTTTAAGCCATAAGGGAAACGCCGGGGAATACGTCGACGTGTACAGCGTGTTCTTCATCCTCAACCTATTCGCATCCTGCAATTTTGGTTTGGTATTCAATTCGAAGAAGGAAGAAACGCGGTTTCGATTGCACGTTCGAGATTTCGCCGTGAATGAGAAAACTTGTTCATGATTGTTGGTTAGGGACACAAGATCGAGATTTGAGGCGTCTCTTCTCGTGCGGTGTTGGAAGAATCGGCGTCGTCGCAATTTTTTGAATTGGTTTGTGAGTGAGGTGACGAAATGGGATTTAGGTTTGCAGATGAGAGAGAGGCTCGCGGCTGCGTTTCAATGGTGTGATGGGCCCGTGGCTACAACCCAAACTTCTTTCGCTCAATACACCCTCCGTTTCGTTGCACCCCCGTCGCCACCTAGCAGGCCTTGTCATTGAAGCTTCTGGTGGGCCAACGACCTTGGGCCCAACCTCTGGAGTCTATATTCCAGGTTCTGCATTTTGGACTTGTGCATAATCTTAATTAATTTGTATGTTTAGTTTCAATTAGAAATATTAGAAATAATTAGATGTGATTAGGAGGTTAATTGTTTAGTTACTGTTACTGTTAAGGATTAGGACATATTAGGATTAACTAGTATTTGTTAGAGTTAATTTAGGTTAATTAGTTTAGTTTGGAATTTTAGAGCTAATTAGTCATTAGAATTAAATAGAGTTTTAGGAATTATCAAACTTAGATTTTCAATTAAAAAACATTTGAAGTAGTTTTAAGGATTAATTTTAGGATTAATTGTGAACTATTAGAAATACTGTTAGAGTTAGAAATAATTCTGGGATTAGTCTAAATAGATTTTAGAAGCTAATTAGAATTTTAGTTGATGATAGAAGTCATTTGAAATATTAATTTTAGGATTAGAGTTAAATAATCTCTTAGGAGTTTTGTTTTAGAATAATTAGAATAGTATAGAATTTAATTGCTCTAATTAGAACTTTCATAAATAGAAATTTAATTCAAAATTACTCCCTAACTGTGAAATGACCATTCTACCCCTAGGCTTAGAATTAATTCAATCTTGCATGCTCCCTTAATTTTAGGACATGTTAGTATTTGATTAAATGAGCTTCATGTGGAGTTTGAGCTTCTGTTTTGGATTTTTTATCCTCTTTTGACCCTAGGCTTCGACCTAGTGGTTTGGACTTATCATTTGAATTATGATTTCAGGTTCAAGAATACATCTCCATGAGTGATGATGCTCCTTCATTTGAGCTTAACCATTTGTTGTTGTTGGCTAACAATTGTGTGTTTTGTAGGCCTTAATGGGGGATTCACTTGTGTTCATGGATCGCTCATTGTTGTCTGATTGGATTTGTTTGTTTGTGTGATATTGACTGTTGATTGTTTGTTTGAATTGTGTACTGACTGGTTAGCTATTTCCAGGTACCCTTTAGTCGCTCAGTTCTCTTAAGAACTTGCTTTGCTTTGCTTAAATAGCAACTTGCATCGAGGTATAGGACCTTCTTCTTCATGTAGTCTGGAGACCCGGCTGTTACCGGGCCGGGCAAAACTGTCTGAAGTCCTCCTTAAGAGGCAATGCTTGTGTATGTTTATATTTGTCCCAAGCAGGAAAAGTCCTCATTTGAGGCAATTGGTGGAAGGTAGGGATAAGCAATCTATCCCCCACTATTCTGTGAGTCTTCTCCTTGCTCCCATTACATGGTTGTAGCATTGAGATCCAAGCCCAAGATCTTGTACAGTGTACAGTCGAGTCTATGTCCTGAGCGTAGAAGGGTCCCCCCATTCTGGACCCACGCTCCCTTGTCTGATGCTCTCTCTGACTTGAGATAGAAGCAATGAGGCACACCCCTCATCACCTTTCATCTAGCTTCACCTTAGCCCCTCAATGGCAAGGTTAAGAGCTAACTTGACCCCGATACAGAGGCTTGTTTGTTGAGGTTGATATGACCCCTCGACTAAAGCCTAACCCTGATGTTTGAGCCCCTTGTTGGTGTGTTTATTTCATGCTGTATATGTTTGTGTGGTGTGATTGTATCCCCTAGGTTTGCTAGACTCCGCGTAGTCTCGTTTGCATGACAATTAAGGTAGCACGGTTCCTTCGTATAAGACTTCCTTTCTTGCTTGAGCTTTCCTAAAACACAAACAAACATTATCCCCTCTTAAGGATACGTCAACTCCTTCTACCACAGGTGAGTAAGTCTCCAAAGGTCGAGCATCCGGTAGATTGCGTAGTGACGTTGTCCACTTAAAAAACACAAACCAACAGGAATAGTTTAGCCGAACTACGGCAACTCTGATTCTCATGTCCAGGTGAGATACGTAGGCACGAGACGCGATGTCTTGCCGAGTTTGACTAACAACTAATGCTAATTCTTTTCTCTCGCCCTCGTTGCGATTGAGACCTTCCCGTTCTCTTGCCCTGGTTGCAATCGAGACTCTTCTTCTTGTTGTGTGCTTGGAAGCTGATGTAAGTCCATCGAGTGGCATTCGGATTCCAGTGTGCGTGTGTTTTGGTTCGGATGCTGATGTAAGCCCAGTGATTGGCATTCAGGCTCCACGTTTGCCTCCTTGTGTGTGTTTCGGTTCGGATGCTGATGTAAGCCCAGTGATTGGCATTCAGGCTCCACGTTTGCCTTTGCCTGTGGTTGTTTGTGTGCGTGTTAGCCGAGCTACGAATGCTCTGATTCTCCTTCGTCCAAAGGAGATACGTATGCATAGGATGCGATATCCTAGCGAGCATGTGTCGTTTCCCCAGTCCGAACTACTTAGACTCTGATGTCTATGCTTGATAGACTAAGTAGGCCCAGGATGCGATATCCTGCCGAGTCAGTTTCAGTCTGTTTCTTGTGTCTCTCTCAGCCAGTGTGAGTGTGTGTGAGCAGTGTTTTAGCAACCATTTTCCTTCCTTTTGTGCGTGGATCCCGTCGAGTACGACGGATGCGTAGGGGTGCTAATACCTTCCCTTTGCATAACCGACTCCCGATCCCATTCTCTTTGGTCGCGAGACCATGCTTTTTCCAGGTTTACTCTGAGCGTTTCCTTTCCCTCTTTTGGGATAAATAACGCACGGTGGCGGCTCGGTTGTTTCTTTCTTTTCCCGCCGGTTTTTCGCGTAATGCGACAAACAATACCATGCACAATTAAAGAAAGAACCTTCAAAAAGGTACTAATAGATTTGGGAGCTAGTGTGAGTCTGATGCCATTATCAATCTATCACAGGTTGGATATTAAAAATGTCAGTGATACAAAGACCAATCTGAAGTTTGCGGGTCACTCAAGAAAGGATGCATATGGTATAGCAGAAGACGCACTGGTAACAATAGAGGACTTGATTTTTCCTGTTGATTTTATAATCCTAGACATACCTGAAGATGATGAGGCACCCATCATTCTGGGTCGACCTTTCATGCAGACAAGTCGATGCAATCTCGACATGGACCAGGGCACGTTAACCTTGAAAGCTCATGATAAAGAGATAACATTGAATGCTATTAAAGACCAGGAGCTAGAGGAAGATACAAAATCTGACTATCAAGTATGCTTAATCATGACAGAGGCGAGAAGGAAAAGTAACATGCCAACATCAGAGAAAGATGCAGGAAGGCCCTCTCGACTCTCATCACTGCCATTAGCCACCCTGAATGAAAAAACTCCCATCTTCATTCCAAAAACCAAGAGAAAGAAAAAAACGAAAACATGGTAAGGAGATGAAGGTTAAAAAGGACTTGTGGCACAAAGCTTGTGGCACAAAGGAATCCATACGGATGAAAGAGACAGCTTCCTAGTTTTGGACAAGAGGTGCAACAAGGCTTAGAGGCTGAAGTACCCCCCGTAACAAGGGGGATAAATCGTCGAGCCACGCAACGTTAAACGAAGCGCTTCGTGGGAGGCAATCCACGCGTTACTAGTTCTAATTATTTTTTGTTTTTGTTTGTTATTTTAGGTTTGCACAGTGCCTTGCATAAAAGGGCGAAGGTACTCACATGGAAAAGGTTGAAAAAATTGAATTTCGTGTGGGCATGTTGCACTTTCCGCCCCATCCCCCTCAGTGGGGAACTGTGAGTCACCCTCCTTCTACTAGTCTAAAACATTGAGGTCAATGTTTAGTTCACGTGTGAGGGAGGTTTTCCTATGCTTTTCACATTTTTGTTTGTTTTTTGTTTTATTTGATTAGTTCCCAATTTTTACGTTAACATTTGGTTTATTTTTACTGTCGGGTATCATGTGTTGCATGTATTTCAAGTTCTTGGTATTATAGTTGGATGAGGTAATGATAAATAGCGGTAGTGGATGAAATGATCACTCCACTTACTATTTATTGTTCCGAAGGATCTTCCCAGAAAGTCGATACTGCTGAAGAAAAGATCGGACGCAATTTCTAAAGCTCAACTAAAGTGGGTTCCCTATGCATTCCGAGTTAAGTAAGAAGTCGCACCATACTCGAAGTACTGTGGATGCTACCAAGCTTTACCTAACAAGGTGATTGCGTAAAAAGCCAAACACATTTGTCATCATGAGAAATATTCAGGTATGTCTTATCACTCTGACTTTGCGTAGGTTCTCTAGGAGTTTCACTTCATGTATACACACGCTGAGGCACGTTGTTTGATCATAGCCCTGAGCCTTTCTAGCCATCCCGTTAATGTTATCCTTTATTAACCCCATTTGAGCCTGCACCATTTGTTTTTCTAACCACATAAATATAACCCGCAGCCCCAAACACTTCCTCACCCTGATCAGAGTCAATGTGATGTCATTAAGCTGTGTTAAATTCTAAGTTTGAGGTAAACCCATAAGTATCAAAAACTAAGGTGAGTACGAAAAAAAAAAGATCATAAAATTTTTTAGAAAATGAAATATAGTCGATGGTTCGAAAGAATCACTCACTGAAGGAAGAGCACTCAGTTGAAAGAAAAAAAAAGAGAATATCAAAGAAAAACTGAGCAATTGAAAAAGAAAAGAATAAAACACAGTGAAAAGAATATGAACACTAGCTCCAAACCCCAAACCACTTTTTTTCCTTTTTTGTTTGTATTTACCACACCATAACCCAAGCCCCATTACAACCCGAAAGACCTCGAAAAGTGTGTGTTGTGTGTAGTTGATATAAACGGAGAAACTATTAGAACTTATGAGTTGATATTTCATATTCTGAGTTGGGAGTGAAAACACTTTAACCCCGAGAGACTTGGTGAGAGTGTGATGTAAGATGACAGGTGAAGTGGTACCTCGATGAGGAAGTGGGGCAGAAAACTCATTAGGAAAAGCAGGAACTATAAAAGGGAGAGTGAAGGCATTGGCGAAAGATCTCAGTAGTATCATGGTAAGAATACAAATTTTGGGAAGTGACACTTTGTCATATAGGACATTACTTGAGGACAAGCAATGAGCTAAGTTTGGGGTTGTGATCAGTCACCATTTTCACTATATTTTCGTTGCTTATCCGATAAGAAACCAAGGATTTTGAGACACTGTGTACGCATTATGGTACCTTTAAAGTTAATTTTCATTCCCGTAAGTTATTTAAGCAATTTTATTAATTGTCAGTTCTATTTTATATTTTCGTGATTTTACGCGTAGGATGTCCGTGTTTTTGTCCAACAGGTCCAGGTGGAAGAATCGAGGAACTCGGAGCGAGACAGTGCGGAATTCCGGAAAGCAAAGGAATGGAAAAATCCCAGTACATGAGGCCTGACACAGCTACTCGTGTCACCTGACACGGGCCGTGTCAGGCAGAAGGAGAATGAAGCAAAAAATCAGTAGCATGACACGGCCCGTGTCAGGCCTTATCCCATACCGTGTCAAGCCCCTATGGGCGTGTCAAGTGAAGCAGTAAGCTGACGCGGCCACCTGTGTCAGCTGACACGGGTCGTGTCAGCCCAAGCCCAAAATTTTCCCTTTTCATCGGGCTTGCAGAGATATTTTTGGACATGTCCATATATTTCTTGGAATTTTCACTATATAAGAGAACCTTCTACCAAAGAAAAGATCATCTTGGAACAGGGCAAAACACAGAATTATCAAGAAATCAAGTATTACAGAGAGCAAGGAGTTCGGAGAGCTGAAGGTTTTCATGAGCGAAAGCGATTGAAGATCGAAGTCATACAATACTTGTAATGTGTAATTTTTATCTTGCGTTTGTTATGAACAATATGAATAGCTAAACCCCCCAATGCTAGGGGGTGTCTCTGATTTAGAATTGTAACAAATTTGAGTATACTTTTGTATTTATAATATTATTCTTACGGTAACCTTTTGATGTGTTTAATGCTTTCTCTTTCGGACCAATCAAGATTGTTTTGTGGTTATCAATTAGGCTGGACCGCCATTGATAAGGTATTCATAAGGTTATTCTGCAGTAGATATCACCTAGGACTAGGGATACCATGTATGAACCAGAGTGTTCTTGATATAATAAAGCTTAACTTCACCTTAATTGCCTATGGACATAGAAATTAGGGTAGATTGATTAAAGGTTTTCTCACCAAGGACTTGGTAGAAAATACCCTTGAGAACTGGTAGTAATTGATATTTATTGATGCAATAATGACTTAGAGTTGTTACAGGGATAAATCATACACCTTCCCTAGCATTGTTCCTCTTACCTCGCAAACCCTTATTTTCATCCTTATCTGCCTTAGCCTTTATTTTTATAATTTTGAATCTAAAAACCCAAATCATACTTTTTGTTTAATTGAATGATAATTTAAACTCGATATTAGCGTGAAGTCCTTGAGATCGACATTCGTGGAATTTACCTGTTATTACTATAATAGGAAAAATAGTATACTTGCTATTTTTACGATCAGTGGGGCACAAGGATGCAAGGGTAGATAAAGGCAAAACATCAACTTTCATACATTTCAATTACATAAATTAGTACAACAATTACTCAATAATACCTAAAACAACTCATTTTCATAACCTTTATATAATTTAATGCAACAACGACTCAACTCATGCATGTGGTATCAACACTCAACAAAGGTTCTTCATATGAATCAGGTCCCAACATTTGAACCTCGAGTCCCCTCATCTGAGCTCCGAAAAAATAATTTGTCCCAACATCTGAACTTGTGACTCGCCTCTTTCACATTAACGATAAAATATGATGCATGTACAATATAATGCACAACCACAAAAACTCAACAATGGAATTACAGTCCCACATCTAACTTTAAATAACAACATCAAAATAGTCCCCACAGCTGAAATACCAACCTTAATCTCAATTATATGTACATTACATAATTGTTTCATCATCAACACAATTCAACATCATTATATTAATCAAGCTAGTCAATTAATAAACCAAAATTCATCAAAACACGCTAAACAACAGACAAATATCGACCGCACGACAAAACAACACCAAAAATCCAACTCAGTAGGCCAAACGCATGCATCGATATGGTAACGGGAAATCAGTCACCTGAGTGATGCCCGTCATCACCATTTTCCCTCAACTGTCACCCCAGTAAGGACCGAAAAGGCTCAATGCTTTCCTGTAGACCATGATAGTCTCCCACTATTATAAAATAGATCTTTCGTAACACCAATTTTATAACGTTCATAGTGTTAACTGTGGTAATGATTTATTTATGGGCGTTTTTTTTTGGTATTTACTAAAGGACATGTCACAATGGTCAAATGAAGCAACCGCAGTGAAAGGTACACAAAGTGAAACGGTTTGAATCCCAACACCAATAGTTAGCTATTTATTGTGATAAAAATATGATTGATAATGTATATCACCACAATTTTTATTACCAACCATGATGAAAGGTTATACTTATTTATATATAAGCAAACTCATCTATCACTTTTGTACATAACAACCGTCTCTCTCAAAACAAAACCCTAACAACTATTTCACTCGTCTCTCTCCAAACGAAACTCTAACAACTCTTACACTCGTCTCCTTCATATGGAAAACCCCAAAATGAAACCATAACATCAAATCTTAACCAATGGGTATTTACAGGTTCATTTTCTCTATAGTTTTTTTTTTCAAAATCTGTTTCAATAACTTGTTTTATGATGTATGAACTTTCTTCTTGTTTTGACTTGTAGGTATAGATGTTTGTTTCAATAAAAAGGACGAAGCTAAAGCTAGCGTTGCAAACTTGTAGGTATGGATGTTAAGTTTATTTCTCTAACTTTAGCTTCATCCTTATTTTATTATGGACACACCATTATGGGACATGTATGGTACGTTTCTGAAGTATTCTATGACTTGATATGTTGTATATGTTGTTTATGGTTTCTTGTTGATGAACATTGTTGTTAATGTTTGTTTAAAAGATGAATTTATTATATATCATGTGGTCTAATTGTTTTTCCAATCCCTTACCGAATATATAACTTTTCAAACTGCATTAGCAAATTATGATATGATGGATAAAATTGTATTAGAAAACAAGTACATGTTCAATTCTTGACAAGAATTCTTCACATTGTTAAATGCATGTTGTTCTTTGACAGTTGGAACTTGGTTTAATGATTGTAGGTCTTCTATCACCTCTCTCTCCACCTCTAATATTGTTTGCAAATTAGATAATATTTTGCAAAAGGAACTAGAGGTAAAGGCAGGGGCGGTTGAAGAACTACAATTAATAAATCAAGTTTTGACTGTTAAAGAGCAAAATGCGGATAAAGAGTTGAAGATATTTTCTCAAACATTGAACGTGAACTTGTTCCTCTAATATAACTTAATTTGCCATATTATAATGTTCTTGTGCAGATTGAAAGGTTATATGTTTAGTGAGCATTGACGAATAAGCATTCCACATAATTTATAATACGCATGTCTATATATCACAACGGTTGTTTAGCACAATCATTGTTAAATATGTTTCATTAAAGGATATCATTACGGTTGTTTAAACTAACCATTTAGTAGATGAAGCACTACGTAGATACAATCACGGTCGCACACTCATGGTGGAAAGCATCATACATACAATCACATCTTACCTCACAACGGTTGGTCTGACGTGGTGGTATCCCTTTTCCAACCGTTGTGATAAGTGTTTTTCATAGTAGTGTCCCCGTCAGACCACTGATGCCCATCAGCATTCTAAGGCACACGACGACCAAGTCATCACACAGGTGACACCTGTCACATGTGTTACAGAAGAAGAGTTTGTGTTCTATTATGGAGTTCAATTCAGAACTCCGATTTTCCACCCAGATCGTCCAAGCGATCATAAAGATCATATAAATAGAATGTTATCATTACAAAATTATATACCTATCGATTAACACATAATTTTATCAATTAATCATAACTTTTAACACTTTATTCATCATATTCACGCCAACCATATGAACACAACTCATACCGCTTTTATGAATACAAATATCTATTTTTCATGGTAAATCATCACACAAAATTTGATAATTACAGCAATCACATCATGCTAGCATAAGAGTTTCACCTATATCACCAAACATTCGATCAATGCTAGAAAATAGGGAAAAACCTAATGGAGATTAAGGACTTCTCCCTACCCATCATGCAATTAACACCATATTTAGAGTAATCCCCCTTTACATTGGATTTCCAACAACAACTCTAAGCTTTGGCTATGGTGATTTTCTCTCAAACCCTTGTTCTCACGTTGCGCTCACTTTTCCTCTTTCCTCTTGTCCCAAAATAATACGTACCAACCACTCTTAGGTTTTCTAACCCCTTTTTATTAAAAAACCTAATTTAATCTTCTAATAATTGTACATTGGCTCAACTTATTATAATTCTCACCACTTATCTTATTTTTCTCATAGTTTCTATTTTCCACCCAAAACCTCTATTTTCTATTTTATTTTAATATTGTTTAATAATCTAATTATTTAATTAAATAACGAAACACTTTTCTATCAATCTCAACATAACATAAACCGTCCAAGAACACCAAATCATCAATCCAATGCATATATAATTCATTTAAATAAGTAAAACATAAATTCAATTAAATATATAATTTAAAGAAAATAGGGAGTTACATAGGAGGGCCTTGGTCTTGTGTTGGATCATCGTTTTTTACCTTTGTTAGTCTATCTGTTTATCTTACTTTTCTGATAAGTCCTCTTTTCTTGAGCCTTTTCTTCTTCATTGTTTCTTATATTGTTATTCTTTTGATTATATTTCATGTTTAAGAAATATCGATCAACTCTTCTAAAAAAATATGGTCACTTTGAAAAACAAGATTGATGATCAATTAGGTCATTATTTAGGGATTTATCTATTATGTAAGGTATTTGCACTAATCAGGGGATGATTGTAACACCCTTCTAAATACCCCAAATATTTAATCAAAACAACAACAAATAATTCATACATATCAGAGTAAATATTGCAACTCAAGGGTGTCACATAACAACTTCTTCACCAAATTCAACGTAAAATCAGTCATGCTCAATTTTATTCAACATAAATCTCTTTAACAATACGCAGCGGATAAATATTTCAACATCTGTAATTCATCAAAATTAACATTTATTCAACAATTCAAACATCCCGTCCCGATGTTACATCTATCAGAGCATGACCCTCTAACCACACTAGACTTCAAGCACTAGCTTCTATTCGACTCACTGCCCGTTACCTGAAAAATATAGCTGTAAGGGTGAGTTCCTCAATCGATATAACAAATATTATAATTTATCATGTTATGTTAAGTAATTCTACACGTTAATCACCCTAATTATATCATGCATTAGGCAACGGCACAGTCAACTCAATTATCATATTCAAACACAACGTAAAGGCAACTCAATAACAACATAAAATGCAACTCAATGAGACTCGACTCTTCATGCATGTGGTACCATTTGGAGTAAAACTCCCAACTTAAAATCACTGCCAGTTTAGTGGGCATCAAGGCATAAGCCTTCAACTTTCAACTTAAAATTTTGCCAATCCAGGCCAACGTGGTGTGAGCAAAAGCCCCATAATTTTTGCCAATCCAGGCCAACGTGGTGTGAGCAAAAGCCCCGACTTAATGCATATGAATGTATATGTCATGTACGACTTGAAAGCTCAACAACATAATAACAACAGCCACATAACAGTTTTTCAACAGAACAACTCATAATCAACTTTGGCTCTTCAGCCTACAACTCAGTAATTCTCAACAAATCAACTTAGAATCAGCGTTGGCTCATCGGCCTACAACTTAATAATTTCAACAAGGCAACTAAAAAAATCAACTTTTCAACATTATTGCATCAACATTTCACAACCATAAACCTAATAAATTCATTCCCCACAATTAACTATGATAGGCCAGCTACCACTTGCACTCACAACATAAAATCAACTATTTTCCATTCTGCAAAGACTCTGCTCAACTGGAGGGAGTCGGCGCAAAAGCCCTATGCGTCGACGCATACAGTCGACGCTTAGCTCACTGGTCGGCGCAAAACTACCATGCGTCGACGCATGCAGTCAGCGCATGCCTCACGGGTCAGCGCACGCCGACCCTATGGTCGACCGCTCGCGCGCAGACTCAGATTTTTCTGAGTTTTCCAGGGTTCCGTTAGCTTACGTTTCACAGGTTTTCCGGCCGTTTCCTCAACTACAACCATCTCTAAACAGAACCATTCGTCCGGTAAATTGGTAGCGCCGATTCAAGTTTTTAATTGGGATTCGTACCCTGGTCTAACATTTTCGACTCACACAACTATCAATTCAATTTACAGTTTTTAACACGGTTTATTCAACGTCAATTTCAGCATATACAGTTCCAATTAGGGTTAAAATCAACGGCTTCTCACTACCCATGACATGTTATTCTATAATGCCCATTAAACGACGATAAACCCCCCTTACCTGAGATAATCCGGCAATTCTCTAAGCTTTAGCTTTTCCGTTCCTCAACCGTGCTTTTCGGCTCTTTGCCCTTTTTCCTCTTCTCTGCAGCTTCTCTGAGTTTCACGTGAAATTTCTTTGTTAAGAATGAAACCCTTTTCTTTATTCCCACTTATATATATATTCCAATTATTATTATTCCAAAATAATAATAATAATAATAATAATAATAATCCAATAATCCAATTTATTTAATTAAATTAATAATTATATTATCAACTTAATTAAATAATTCTTTTTTCTTTATTTGGGGTGTTACAACTCTCCCCCACTAAAAGAGTTTTCGTCCTCGAAAACATACCTCAAGCAAATAACTCTGGATAGGACTCTTTCATCTGACTCTCCAGCTCCCAAGTCACATTGCCACCTGCTGGTCCTCCCCAAGCTACCTTCACTAAGGCAATCTCTTTACCCCGCAACTGCTTCAACTCTCGATCTTCAATCCTCATAGGCGATGTTTCAACAGTCAGGTTATCTCTCACCTGTACATCATCTACTTGGACAACATGCGACGGATCATGAATATACCTCCTCAACTGAGACACATGAAAAACCTCATGCAAATTCGCAAGTGACGGCGGTAAAGCGATACGATAGGCTACTTCTCCTATCCTCTCCAAAATCTGATAAGGACCAATAAATCGCGGTGTCAACTTCTTCGACTTCAAAGCTCGACCAACACCTGTTATCGGAGTAACACGAAGAAACACATGATCTCCCTCTTGAAACTCAAGTGACTTCCTCCTCTTATCATGATAACTCTTCTGACGACTCTGAGCAATTCTCATCCTTTCCTGAATCATCTTAATCTTTTCTGTAGTCTGTTGAACAATCTCCGGTCCAACCACAGCACTCTCACCGGACTCATACCAACATACAGGTGTCCGACATCTCCTACCATACAAAGCTTCAAACGGCGCCATACCAATGCTCGAATGAAAACTATTGTTGTAGGTAAATTCAATCAAAGGTAAATAACAATCCCAAGCACCTCCCTTTTCCAAAACGCAAGCTCTCAAAAGATCCTCTAGTGACTGAATCGTCCTCTCAGTCTGACCATCAGTCTGCGGATGATATGCAGAGCTCAATCTCAGTTTAGTTCCCAAAGCCTTCTGCAAACCTTCCCAGAATTTCGATGTAAATCTAGGATCTCTGTCCGAAACAATACTCGACGGAATACCATGCAGACTTACAATCTTCTCAATATACAACTCAGCCAATTTCTCTAACGGATAATCCATTCTGATCGGAATGAAACGAGCCGACTTCGTCAATCTATCCACAATCACCCAAATAGCTTCAAAATTCTTACTTGTCCTCGGCAAACCAGAAACAAAATCCATACTGATACTATCCCATTTCCACTCTGGAATCGCCAACGGTTGCATTAGCCCAGACGGCTTCTGATGCTCAATCTTTGACTTCTGACAAGTCAAACAGGAATAAACAAAACTTGCAATCTCTCTTTTCATTCCCGGCCACCAAAATAACTTTTTCAAATCATGATACATCTTCGTAGCTCCAGGGTGAATACTCAACCCACTACGATGTCCTTCTTCCAGAATACTCTTCTTAAGTTCGGCAACATCCGGAATACACACCCGACTACCAAATCTCAAAATACCATTCTCATCAATTCTGAATTCGCTACCTTGACCTTGATTCACTAGAGTCAACTTATCAACCAAAATCATGTCGGATTTCTGACCCTCTCTGCTCTCCTCCAGAATACCACTTGTTAACTTCAACATTCCCAATTTAACACTGTTGTGAGTACTCTCACACACCAAACTCAAATCTCTAAACTGCTCAATTAAATCCAACTCCTTAACCATTAGCATAGACATATGTAATGATTTCCGACTCAATGCATCAGCCACTACGTTTGCTTTACCCGGATGGTAATTCAACCCAAAGTCATAATCCTTCAGAAACTCTAACCATCTCCTCTGTCTCATATTCAGCTCTTTCTGATCAAACAAATACTTCAAACTTTTATGGTCACTGAAAACCTCAAATCTTGACCCATACAAATAATGCCTCCACAACTTCAGAACAAACACCACAGCCGCCAACTCTAAATCGTGCGTCGGATAGTTCCTCTCATGAACCCTCAGTTGTCTCGAAGCATAAGCTATAACCTGCTTATTCTGCATCAACACGCCACCCAAACCCAACAATGAAGCATCACAGTAAACTTCAAATGGTTCCGATGAACTCGGTAATATCAGAATAGGAGCACTAGTTAATCTTCTCTTTAACTCTTGGAAACCTCCTTCACATTTTGAGTCCCAAACAAATGCTTGCCCCTTTCTAGTCAACATCGTCAACGGTAACGCCAACTTAGAAAACCCTTCAATGAACTTCCTATAATAACCAGCCAAACCAAGGAAACTTCGAATCTCAGCAACAGACTTCGGAGCTTCCCACTTAGATACCGCTTCTATCTTAGAAGGATCAACAGCAACACCACCTCTTGAAATCACATGACCAAGAAAACTTACCTCTTCTAACCAAAATTCACACTTGGACAATTTAGCAAATAATTTCTTTTCTCGTAGAACTTCCAAAACCACTCTCAAATGCTCAGCATGCTCTTCTTCCGATTTCGAATACACCAAAATGTCATCAATAAACACCACAACAAACTTGTCTAGGTACGGATGGAAAATCCTATTCATATACTCCATAAATACTCCAGGTGCATTAGTCACACCAAAAGGCATTACAGAATACTCATAATGTCCATACCTTGTCCTGAAAGCAGTCTTCTGAATATCCTCAGTCTTCACACGAATCTGATGATACCCAGATCTCAAATCTATCTTGCTGAACACACTCGCACCAACCAACTGATCCATCAAATCATCAATCCTTGGCAAAGGATACCGATTCTTGATCGTCACTTTATTCAGTTGTCTGTAGTCCACACACAACCTCATAGTACCTTCTTTCTTCTTAACCAACAACACTGGTGCACCCCACGGTGACACACTTGGACGAATAAACTTCTTATCCAACAGATCTTCCAACTGACTCTTCAATTCAGTTAACTCAACAGCAGACATATGGTACGGAGCCATCGATATCGGCCTAGTACCAGGTACCAAGTCAATAGAGAACTCCACTTCACGCTCTGGCGGCAATTCATTCACTTCTTCCGGAAACACATCAGGAAAATCACACACCACGACTAGATCGCCAATCACCAGTTTATCTTTAGCCTCCAAAGTCGCTAACAGCATAAACAACTCTGCTCCATCAACTACTTCTTCATTCACCTGTCTTGCTGATAGAAACAAACTCTTTCCTTCCTCAATCTCAGGAAAGACCACAGTCTTATCAAAACAATTGATAGAAACTCGATTAAACACCAACCAGTTCATACCCAGAATAACATCAATCTGCACTAGTGGAAGACACACTAGGTCCATCCCAAAGTCTCTACCAAAAATACTCAAAGGACAATTTAAACAAACCGATGTAGTAGTCACTGAACCCTTCGCAGGAGTATCAATTACCATACTACCAAACATCTCAGATATCTCTAACTTAAGTTTCACAGCACACTCCAAAGATATAAAGGAATGAGTCGCACCTGTGTCAATAATAGCTACTAGAGGAAAGCCATTAATATAACACGTACCTCGGATCAAACGATCATCAGCAGAAGTCTCAGAACCCGATAAAGCAAAGACCTTGCCTCCAGACTGATTCCCTTTCTTCGGCTTCTGACACTGACTTCCAATATGCCCTTCTTCGCCACAATTAAAACAAATCACTTCTTTGTGCTTGCAATCAGCTATTGCATGCCCAGTCTTACCACAGCGAAAACACCTCTTTACTTCAGCAGTGCATACATTACTCTTATGACCAGCCTGACCACATTTGAAGCAAACTATACCAGTAGGAGCACCTCCCCCACTAGCTCTCTGAGCCGGAGCAGCTCTTTGCTTCCCTTTTCCAGCTGAAACATCATATGGTTTACCACGACTTTGATGCTGCTTTCCCCTGCGGTCACTGACAATCTTATAATGAGCATTATTGTCCTCTTCAAATATCCTGCAGCTATCAACCAATTCAGTAAAAATGCGTATCTTCTGATACCCAACAGCCTTCTTAATTTCAGAGCGCAGTCCGTTTTCAAACTTGATGCACTTTGAAAATTCAGCACCCGCACCAGTGTAATGAGGATAAAATTTGGACAACTCCACAAATTTCGCAGCATAATCCGTGACAGACATGTTCCCTTGCTTCAGCTCAAGGAATTCAATTTCCTTCTTACCACGGACATCTTCCGGATAATACTTTCTCAGGAATTCCCTACGGAATACATCCCAAGTAACGTCTTCACCTGCCACAGTCAACCTCTCGTGAGTCTCTAGCCACCAGTCATCAGCTTCGACTGCTAGCATGTGAGTACCATACCGAACCTTCTGAGCTGGAGTGCAATCCATAACACGAAAGATCCTCTCAATCTCTTTCAACCATCCTAAAGCTGCATCTGGATCATGCTTTCCTTTAAACACCGGCGGATTCTCTCTCTGAAAAGTCGCCAAGCTACGTGATCCAGCATCTCCACCAGCATTTGGCAAGTTCTGCACAGCTTGTGCCATTGCTTGCATTGCGGCAGCCATTGCAGCGTCATTCCTTCCAGCCATTTCAACTTATCAATACAACACAACTTAAAAGTTAGACTAGTAACAATTACACAATTGTTAGACAGTAACGACACGACAACTGGCCGGACAGACCAACCAGCTCTGATACCACTAATGTAACACCCTTCTAAATACCCCAAATATTTAATCAAAACAACAACAAATAATTCATACATATCAGAGTAAATATTGCAACTCAAGGGTGTCACATAACAACTTCTTCACCAAATTCAACGTAAAATCAGTCATGCTCAATTTTATTCAACATAAATCTCTTTAACAATACGCAGCGGATAAATATTTCAACATCTGTAATTCATCAAAATTAACATTTATTCAACAATTCAAACATCCCGTCCCGATGTTACATCTATCAGAGCATGACCCTCTAACCACACTAGACTTCAAGCACTAGCTTCTATTCGACTCACTGCCCGTTACCTGAAAAATATAGCTGTAAGGGTGAGTTCCTCAATCGATATAACAAATATTATAATTTATCATGTTATGTTAAGTAATTCTACACGTTAATCACCCTAATTATATCATGCATTAGGCAACGGCACAGTCAACTCAATTATCATATTCAAACACAACGTAAAGGCAACTCAATAACAACATAAAATGCAACTCAATGAGACTCGACTCTTCATGCATGTGGTACCATTTGGAGTAAAACTCCCAACTTAAAATCACTGCCAGTTTAGTGGGCATCAAGGCATAAGCCTTCAACTTTCAACTTAAAATTTTGCCAATCCAGGCCAACGTGGTGTGAGCAAAAGCCCCATAATTTTTGCCAATCCAGGCCAACGTGGTGTGAGCAAAAGCCCCGACTTAATGCATATGAATGTATATGTCATGTACGACTTGAAAGCTCAACAACATAATAACAACAGCCACATAACAGTTTTTCAACAGAACAACTCATAATCAACTTTGGCTCTTCAGCCTACAACTCAGTAATTCTCAACAAATCAACTTAGAATCAGCGTTGGCTCATCGGCCTACAACTTAATAATTTCAACAAGGCAACTAAAAAAATCAACTTTTCAACATTATTGCATCAACATTTCACAACCATAAACCTAATAAATTCATTCCCCACAATTAACTATGATAGGCCAGCTACCACTTGCACTCACAACATAAAATCAACTATTTTCCATTCTGCAAAGACTCTGCTCAACTGGAGGGAGTCGGCGCAAAAGCCCTATGCGTCGACGCATACAGTCGACGCTTAGCTCACTGGTCGGCGCAAAACTACCATGCGTCGACGCATGCAGTCAGCGCATGCCTCACGGGTCAGCGCACGCCGACCCTATGGTCGACCGCTCGCGCGCAGACTCAGATTTTTCTGAGTTTTCCAGGGTTCCGTTAGCTTACGTTTCACAGGTTTTCCGGCCGTTTCCTCAACTACAACCATCTCTAAACAGAACCATTCGTCCGGTAAATTGGTAGCGCCGATTCAAGTTTTTAATTGGGATTCGTACCCTGGTCTAACATTTTCGACTCACACAACTATCAATTCAATTTACAGTTTTTAACACGGTTTATTCAACGTCAATTTCAGCATATACAGTTCCAATTAGGGTTAAAATCAACGGCTTCTCACTACCCATGACATGTTATTCTATAATACCCATTAAACGACGATAAACCCCCCTTACCTGAGATAATCCGGCAATTCTCTAAGCTTTAGCTTTTCCGTTCCTCAACCGTGCTTTTCGGCTCTTTGCCCTTTTTCCTCTTCTCTGCAGCTTCTCTGAGTTTCACGTGAAATTTCTTTGTTAAGAATGAAACCCTTTTCTTTATTCCCACTTATATATATATTCCAATTATTATTATTCCAAAATAATAATAATAATAATAATAATAATAATCCAATAATCCAATTTATTTAATTAAATTAATAATTATATTATCAACTTAATTAAATAATTCTTTTTTCTTTATTTGGGGTGTTACAATGATCACCTCACTGGAGCCATCAACATGTCATAGATTGACTTTGAGAGAAATAGGGCATTGTGCACCATGCAATCATGAGCTAGGAGGAACCATGTTGAGTCTCAAGTTGAGAAACCGCCTCAAGAGGTCGATGCTTCCACAACATTGGAGCCATTTTACCTCCCTTTTCTCAATGATATAAGCGAATATTGGATCAGCAATCTTAGATGATGATGTTCTGTGAAATGCGTCAACATTTTTCAAAACAAATGATGTGTTTTCTTAATATATTAAAGAGAATAATGACTTTTCTTGTTAAAAGAAAGAAAATACAAGTCTCTATAATGTTAGTACCATTCACCTTATGGTTAAAAAATAATGGGATGATATAAAGATAGAGTGCCTAACTCCAAAATGAAAGCATGATGTCTCAAAATTATTCCATGATTACCTAAGCCATGTTGCAACTCGAAAAGACCTCTTATAACTATTATAATTTCTTTAAGATTGTAATAGGCCAATATAAGGTCCGAGTAGCGAGTAATATCATCTCATAAATACTTGAGAGGATTTTTTGAGGCGGAGTGCCTAGAAAGTTTAGATTTGAAGAAAAAATATATAGCCATTGAGTTAGGACTTTGCTGATCATCAATAGATGAAATAACCCAGGATATTATGTATTATTTATGACAAGTTGTTCCGGTTTTTAAGAGACCGTGAGTAATAAGGACAAGTTGAATATAATGATATTGAAGAAAAACAGTTGTGAGACTTTCGTTCCTTTAGAAGAAACAACAAATTATGTTTAGGGTTGTGATGATATCTCATTTATTAATGAATTTTGATTTATTTTAAGTTAGTTTTAATAGTTATTACCATTATAATAAGTATAGAGGAACAACAATATGATTTAATATTTTAGCTCATCGATCAATTTTATAATTGTATTTTATTTATCATTGACTAGACAAATTATTGTATTTTTTATTATTGCTAAATGTGCGATCTAGGATGGTGTTTGGAGCGAAGAAGAACTCCAAGAAGTTACCGAGGAACGATCAAAGAAGGAATGATAATGAGAAATCATAAACTTAACCCAAAAAATACACTCTATTGCATGAACACTTGGAGCTTGCAATGATTTATGTGCTTGCAATTATGCATGAACACAATTATGTATTTATAGAGATACACTTTTATATGATTAAAAATCTAGAATTATATGGTTACTCTTGTATACATTTTTTTTATATATTGATGAGTATATAAATTAATTAAAAAATAGTTGACCATTAACAACTATTGAACTTGGATCTAGGTTAAATGTTCAATAGATGAGAACTTTAGACATGTTGAGTTATCTATTGTGACTAAGAAATTAGTGCACATTAAAGCTTTTGTTGAAACTATAATGGTGAGAACTCTAAACCTTAATAGTTCACTAACTAATTAAAAGTTTTGAAAAATCACATTTTGATTCAACAATTATTTCACAACCAAATTATCATTCATTGATATTATAAGGTTTGTTTTAAAATTTGCATTTCATGAATCATAAAAATTTGAGATGATTGAGAATGAATTGTTTTGATTTTTCAAAATCCTTGAAAAATACAAAGTATTCAAGTGATAAAGAATATTGTTTATATTTATTTTGGGATTCTTTTAAGATTTTTGTTTGAGGACAAACAAAATTTTAAGGTGGAAAGATTTAATAAGTGACAAGTTATCTGACTTATAATATTTTTTATTGGCACTAATTAACTTAAAATCATAGATTTTTCCCAAAGTTACCATAAATATGTAGGAATTATATTTTATTAATAAAGATTAGAATATGCACCTTTACTTCTTTTCTTAGAGAATCAAATAACAAATGATAAATGGATCAAAGAAAATTGGATTGTAACCAATTCTATGGGTTTAAAAAATTAAGATCATCGAATTAACTGAAGAAAATTCACTAAACGGAAAATCACATGCTTAGAAAATAATAAACAAAAAGAATTAAAAGTAAAGTAGGACAAATTTTATAGGCAATAGTTTAACCTCTTCTTGAGAATCATAAAAGTTCTATTGACTTTGTGAAAAACAACTAGTTTTAGATTCGGTTGAAGAAAGAGCAAATTGTTAAGATATTTGTGCAAGTGGTGATGAACCTTCTTTATATTTCTTTTAGAACTTTTGTTTGAGTACAAACAAAGTGGGAAGACATTATTATTTAATTTAATTTTCAATTTTTTATATATTGGTTTGAACATATATTACAAAATCATATTGTGTCCATTTCTGAAACAAAAATATTTTACGTTTTGCTCATTTCTCAAACAGACACATTGTACAAAAAATATTCATTATTTACACCATTTTCAAAACCAAAATAACACATGTACACATTATAATTTTACAACGAATTAAAACTAAAATAAATGATAAGCAACAAAAACAATAACCAAAATGCAAAGTCTTATAGGTCATCCAAAAATCCTCTTCAGTGATTTGTCATCGGTCGTTAAGCACCTATAATTTGAACCACAATTTAAACCAATTAAGATCATCAATAACAACAACATTGAATCTTTTGTAAAAACAATATTAAAATATAAATGAGTAACTATATATTACTAATTAGTATAAAATATTTACTTACTAATTTTCTATATCCCCTCTTGATGATCATGACGAATATCATGCACATCATCATAAAAATCATTTTCTTCATATGAGAGACGTACATGTGTTGCAAAAGAGGGGGGTATCAAAATTTAAATCTTGATTTTCATCACTATCAAAAATATATTTTCCTTGCAGAATAATTGATCATCTCGTGTTAGAAGGATCAGTGACATAAACAAATTATTTTGCTTGGGATACCATGATGAATATTTTGTTCATATAAGTCGTCTTTCGAAGATCAACCCCATATGAATCTCAATTCATCGGTGTCTATACCAATGTTATTGTCATTGGTGTCTACACCAGTGTTGCATCAAGACATGACGATCATGAGATTTTAAGCTAACTAATTTGAGGTCATTCATTGACAAAAATTTCGTCACATTTGCTGAGTACCCTTGGGGAACTTTAGTACCCTGCAAACAATCATAAAAACTTTTTTTGCTTTTTTAGACAGAGTGTTACATGTTGGGGGAAAATATGTTATATTTCATGTACCTTTTGGGGCTAACTTTTATCGTATACTCATCACCATCATATGTTATATTTCTTAGTATAGTTTGTCTTTCTTTAATGTTTACAAGTATTTCAACCAAACTATCACATACATTTTTCTCCACATATATCACATCAAGATAATATCTTATATCGAGGCTATACCAATATGGAAGATCAAAGAACACCGAAATCTTTTTTCCAAATATTTTTCTCCATAAGCCCTTTTCATTTCTTTCCAAAGAAAAACATTAATATGTTGTTGTATTTTATAAACTTTCTTCCCGGTAAAGGGCTTTGAAGCGATACCAAAGTCATGTTTTCCATTAAAAGCCTTCGACAATCTATGATACAGATGATTAGGTCTTAGAAATTTTTGGTGCCCAAGGTAAACAATCTTTTTTTCCTTTTTTAATTGGTGGAAGCATGTATCATTTTCACATATTGATACACTTTATATTCTTTGATGTTGTACCCAGACAAATTACTGTATGCAGGAAAGACATTGATTATGAAAAATAATATGGCACACATCTTAAAGTTATCACATGTATACACATAATCAACATCAACCCTTCCTCCTACAAAATTCTTAAATCTTCAATCAATTGCGTTAAATAAGCATCTATGCCATTGCCTGGTTATTTTGGACGTGAAATCAACATTGATAACATTATATATTCACACTTCATGCACAACCAAGGAGATAGGTTATAAATTATGAGAAGAACATACCATGAAGTATGGTTAGTACTCAAATTACCAAACGAGTTAATTCCGTTGGTGGAAAGTCCAAGATTAAGGTTCCTTAGCTCAAAGGTAAAATCTGGAAATAACGAATCAATTTTCTTCCATTGCAATGAATCAACTACATGGAGAATTTTTCCATCATATAATCTTTCATCTGCATGTTATCAATTATTCTTTGTGTCATTTACATTAGCAAACATTCTCTTGAACCTTTGAATTACTGGTAGGTACCACATCACCTTGGAAGGAACACCCTTTCTAGTAACTCCATCATCATCTTCAACACCATTATTATTCTTCTTGTGGCAGGACTCCCCACACCTCAGACACTTTTCAAGTTTTCATACCCTTTCCTACATAATATGCGATTATTACGATATGCATGTATTTTGACATAGTCCAAACCTACTGGCCTCATAACTACAGTTCGACAATGTATTACCTTCTGGAAAAATTTCTTGCAACAATTCAAACATTTTAGTAAAACTTTTATTCGTCCACCCGCCTCTTGTCTTGAGATTAAATAGTCTTAACACAACTTACAATCTTGTAAATTTTCTGCATCCCGGATATAACGAATCTTCAATGTCTCTTTGTAAAGTATCTTTCACATGAGCTTTCTTAAAAGCATCCATTCCAATATCATGAATCATATCTTCTAGATTATCCTTCATAAATTCATCATCTTCAACTATATGTGACATAGGTATTTTTTTGTCAGTTCACCATGCCATACCCATTTCTTGTAACTTTGAATAATTCTGACACAACCTAAATGATTGAATATATCATCCCTTGGATGTTTTTGCATATTTTGAAAATTTTTACAAGGACACTAGAAAATTTCATTATCATCCAGGAAGGTTTTTTATACAAATTCAAGAAATTGAATCACTCAATTATCATGCCCTTTACTTAATCTATTGGTTCTCATCTAACTATGATCTATAATTATATACAATTGTGAAATAAAACTGAACATTTCAAAATAAAACAACACTACATTACACCCTAAGTCTAAAAAACCATGACAATAACAATAACAACAACGACAATAACAACGACGATGGCAACAACAACTACAAATACATTAACAACAACAACATGGATAGAGTTTTACATACCGAAAATCTAATGAGAAAGTCAAAGAAAAGTGTTGGTTTGAGGTTATAGCTTCCTTCCTACTTGGAGAACATGATGTTTCAGTTTGTTAGGTGGAGAGAATGGTGTTTTATTTGCTAGGGCATAAAAAGTGAATGAAACTTAACATTCTGTTGAGCAAAATATTATTTAGAGTTTACATCTCGGTTTTAAAAAAAACACGAGAGAACATAATCATAGTAAAAACTCAGTTCAATTTAATTAAATAAAATATTAATCAAAATTTAATGCTGGGTTTCTAAAAAACTGAGGGATAACATTACTTATAAAATAAAAACAAAATTATGGTTCTAAATAAAGTATAAATTTACAATAACTGGAAATCGAAGCTCAAATTTTGAACTGCATATCCCCTCAGTTTTCTTAAAAACCGAGGGATAAGATTAAACTTTTTAAAAATAAAAAATAAAATGACGCGTTTCATGTCATTTGGCCCCAGCTTTGTAATAATGTATCTATGAATTAGATTATATCTTTAGATTATAATAGATACTTTTACTTCTGTTTTTCGAGAACTCAAAAAACAACTAATAAAAGGATCAAAGGAAA
Source organism: Lathyrus oleraceus (assembly GCF_024323335.1). Taxonomy (NCBI): domain Eukaryota; kingdom Viridiplantae; phylum Streptophyta; class Magnoliopsida; order Fabales; family Fabaceae; genus Lathyrus; species Lathyrus oleraceus. Next base: position 372,819,569 of record NC_066579.1, read on the forward strand.
TTGGATTGTAAGTAATTTGGTAAGTGTCCATCTTAGAAAATCAAGATTCAGGAATTAGCTTAAGGAAATTCACTAAGCGACCAATCATGGGTTTAAAAAAAACTATAAAAAAAGAAGAAGAATTGAAAGTAAAATAGAGAAATATTTCTAGGCAAGACTTTAACTCGCCTAGAAAATCATGAAACTTTTCGTGACTTTGTGAAGACAACTAGATTTACTATTTGGTGAAGAAAGGTCAAATTGTTAGAGAGCTATATGACACTTAGTAACGTTTCATTTACATGAAATCTTAAAGTAAATAATTTCCTCAGTCAATTGGAGATATATTCAAATCTTTGAAACTTACTACTCTTATACTCTTGTAATAGCATTAGAATTATATTTCTAGATATAATAATTTTATCTTAATGAAAAATCTAGGTGGATATAAAATAAGCTATGAGGTAATAAATCACTAAGGCTCTTTTCATCCATTTCTTTTATTTCTTGTAAGGTGAGTTCGTGTAGTTAATTTTCTCTTTTATTGGGGTATTTAGTTTTTTATGCTTTAATGTAATAATTTTGAACTCGAAGTTATTTATAATTTTGTTATTAATGATGTTCGTATTTATCATTACTTTGAATGCTTTTATGACCCGATCTTCAGAACATGATCATTAGATTAAGATTTTAATTATAAAATGATTTTTAAACATTGATCATTAGATATTTATCATAACTTTTAAAAATGATAAATTACATGATATGAATGTATTAGGTTTAATAGTATGGATGTCAACTTGCATCCGCTAATGGAGATACTTGTGGTTAATTCCCCGTTTTGGTTCCCAAAGATGAAGAGTTTTCCTCCTTAGGAGGAGTTATGGGCGAGAAAGTCTCCTAAAGGCACTTTGAATACGAGGACGACAAACATATCCCCTACCCCGACTAGAATATCATTATATCCTTAGTTAATATATAATTTTAAGTGTGTATGTGCGCGCGCGTGTGTGTGTGATGTGTCTGTGCGTGCATGTGTGCATGTGTGTTATTTCATATAGCTTATTTTCTATAAAAAAATCGAAAATATATGTATGTTAGTAAAAGAGAGAGATTTAAAAAACTAATTTTTTTTAAGTTTGAAGACTTGGTGGTCATTACTCTCATGAACATAGATTAAATATTGTCAAAACAATATATTTATCGTAGATTTTTTGTGTGGCTAGTTTTTAAATATTTTACTATTACTTTGATTAAATTTGTTTTTATGTTATGGATCATAACATAAATCATGGAGATCCCCAGAAATGGGAATGGTCGAGAAAATACCTCTGTGACAGAGATCCGAGACAGAAATGGAGAATGTATTTGAGGGCGAGGATGAGAATGTATCCCCACATTTACTCCGCCCCATTTACATCTCTATTTCATAGCTCTTTTAACCATCAAATTTTTAATGTTTTTGTTTTGTTTTTATTTTACTAAAAATTTTCGTATTAGTTAAGTGAATGAGGAATTAGTATTAAATAATATGATTTTTATTATGTTGTTATTTATGAATAAATAAAATATTTAATTAAAAATTATTTATCTATTAATTTTATCAATTTTTTTATTGATTATCTATTTATGAAATCAAACTATTAAAATATTTTTTTGGAACCATAAAAGAAAATATTAAAAACTTTAAATGTTCCTCCCAAGTGGAAACTCTTTTGTCCACATACACTTGTACCGTCGTTGACACATCTTCCTCAACATTTCAATACACCTCTTTCTGGACATTTCGATTTCAACGAGACACCTCTTCCTAGGCATTTTAATACAAGTAAGACGGTCCATTTATTCGAATCAAACACTCATGATACCATTTGTTGGTTCATGAAGAGGAACATCAACATTAAGCTAAGAACAACACACAAGTGAGAGAGATACCACATATTCATCCAAAACTTTAAGGTGGTAGGTGTGTGAGTTCTCCCACTTATAAATTCTCAAATCTCTACATTTATAACTAATGTGAGACTCCAACTCATATTTGACTTATTATTCTTAATAACTATCACACCATTAAGGTCACTTCCATATGTTAAATCTTTAGCGTGATGTAACAACCAAATTTTTTTAGCATTTTTTTATCTTTATGAGTTAATTGTATTAATTGTTAAACATAATGTCAAACATTATCTTTAGAGAACAGAAACACAACTTATTCAAATTTTTAGCATTTTCCATTGCTTTTTCCTCTAATTTCACATTGCTTCCAATTTCACATTGCTTCCAATCTTTTAATATAATTTTTAGCATTTTCCATTCATTAAAACTCTTAGCCAAAGCCTTAGTTTAAATTCGAAGACTTTCAAATATTTGACTTAAAATGTGTAATGTCTGGGTCCGCCCTGCATCGCCCTTACTTTTTTGTGGGGGCAGGTCAAAGTTTTGCCCGCACCCTTAAGTATCCGCTCTTATCTATCCCGTTTTTTGCAGGCTTTATGGGTCGGAACTAAATGGGACGGAGATGCCCGTTTACCACCCCTACTCTCAACCTTCTTACACCAATATTTTACCTCAATGTCAACTTGCAATATTTATAAATTATCACCTCATGAGAATAGTTATATCTTGAATTACAATTACTTATCATAATAATATAATAGTGGTTACACAAGAATTATCAACAAAGTGGTTACTCTCCCAGCATTAAAATTATATTTAAAGTGAATATAAAAAATTGGAAGCAATGTGAAATTAGAGGAAAAAGTATAGATTTTTTAATCTGATGTGTTTTCAATTAATACAAGTATTCCTTTTATTTTAAAAGATTTAGACTAAAAAAGAAACTTTGTAAGACCCAGATTAGGTTCATAATCGATTAGGTAATAATCATAATTGATTATGACTTAGTAAAAATGGAAAGTTTTGTTGGATCATAAGCATTATCAATTACAAGGTCTTTATATTTGATTACTAAGTCAATTTTGCCTCATAATCGATTAGACATGTTTCATAATAAATTATAGATCGGATTTTACTACATGGTCAATTATAAAGGATTTTTAATCAATTATTATCTGCTTAAAAAGTTTTGTCCTAATCCTAAGTAATTTTTTTCAAGAAGGTTTTGAAAATAGGTGTAGTTCTAAAAAAAAGTTTAGTGGGTATGTGTATTACTACATTTATATTACAATTTTGATCCTAGAAAATTAAGATAAGACAATTGAGCACATGGTCATATGGCGAACCAGCTTTTTAACGTATACGTTCGTTTTTTGATATTGTTCTTTAGCATCTAATTTTTTTTAAGTGAATCATAAAAAAAATTCTTACTTTTTGATTCAATTCAATATTTATTTATCATTTGATTATGTTTATGATATCTTGTTTTAATTCTCTTTATCATTATTAAGCACATACAACCACACTATAGACAATAGTAATCATCCTCAACTTAATTTCCAAATAAGTGAATTGTCAATTAATATAGGATGTGAGTTCATTCTTATAGATAATGGCTGATGGTATTTTTATTAAATAGATGTCGACCATGATCCCTAGGTTGCGAGACAATTAATATTGTGTTTAGACTTTTGCGGAAAAACAAAAATCAAGAAGAAGAAAAACTTGAATAATTGATTTTTAAATAACAAAATTTGATTTATAAGATGAACTTTTGGTAAATTCATAAAAAATGGGTTTGAATAATCAATTTTTAGGTTGCCAATAACCTATTAATGAAGTTAAATACACAAATTATTTAAACTATTATCAATAATATAGATTATAGATTAATAATAAAGTTAAGTAACTTATTAAGTGATAAAATCAGGTTGATTGCATGCTTAAAAATAATTAATTTGGTGGATCTATGAAAATAATTTTTAAAGCAACAAATATTCAATTTAAGGAGGAGTAAAGAGTCAAGGGTTTATCTAAATAATAAAGAATTTAAATTTTTAGATTTTGGAGATCGGTGTTGAGGTGATAAGAAGTTAAAATAAGCCTTAGTGATAAATGATGGCAAATAACCAAAACTAAGTTGTCTTATTTTGTAGTTAAGTAATTAACAATAATGTTAGTTAAGAATTAATGATGAGTTTATGTAAATAATCATTGATACATGATAAGTGTTAGGTTAATAATGTTTAATGAAGAGTGGTGTATGATTTATTATTTTGTTGATTCTATGTGATAATATGTTAACTTATGATGATTATGTGTTCCATATGGTTTAAATTCTTGAATAGTTTGATGTTTAAATATGTGAAGACAATTTTGCTCTTTGAAATAGCTTTTTGAGATAAGATTCAACAATAATGTGAATAGAACAAGAATAGTTCAAAACACATAATATAATCATTTAGAGTTTAAACATATCAAAAGATTTGATTCAAACATATCAAAAGATTTGATGTGTGAGGATAAAGAACAATGACAATCAAAATAAATGGTCTCAAGCAACACAATAACTTGTTAATAGTGAAGACAAATACACAACAAACCACAAAAAGATAAAAGACAAGAACACAAATAACTTGTTTATCCTGTTCAATCAAACCGGTCTATTTTAAAGGAGAAAACAACTCTCAAATTCACTATACGTCCAAGAATTTTTACAAGAGATTACAAAAGAGTTACAAGAAAATAATGACTCAAGTTCCCAAGAACAAACATTATTTTATACCAAAGTGTTTCCAAACCTCTAGAACACTTTCTATCTATAAATCACACAAGCTCAGGGTGTTTAAAAGGGTTTCTCAACTTCCTTAGACGCCCATAAAGGATTTTCAAATTTCAAGAGTACAATTCTAAGAATTTCTATCAAGACAAGAATGATAAAAATACATATTTTTAATTACTGAACAAATCCTTAATAGGGCAAAAATACAACCCATTAGTTGTTTGAATAAAAAATTATAAATATTTTATAACATCATTTATATTAATTTAGAGTATCTTAGCATATCTCTTAGCATCTTAAACTATCTTTAAATATCTTAGAATATCAATAAATTATTTTAAAATATATTTATAATATTTAAATATTAAAGAATATATCCCAAAAACAAAACTACCAAGCCAAGACCCGCGAATCGCCCAAATTATACTCGATGTCCACCAAACTCCCAAGACAATGTCGGACCACCACCATTAGCCAGACTGCCTCCATGGCTTCGACGTCTTCCATCTAAAATATCAAAACATATTTTCTTTCTCTTCATCACTAAAGGGTTTAAGGTACTTATATAATTCTCCACCTTGACTTTAAATTGTGGTGATGTTAATTTATCCATCAACCATTTTGATCATCTCAACCATGTTAAACTCACTATTCAACAACCTTGATCAAGCTCAAGCCACACTTGAACCTTGACTTTACCACTTGCATCCACTTCCTTCCAACCATATTTTTATGCTTAGGAAATATAACACGCCCACATGCATGGTTTTTCAACCATATTTTACTTCGCCTGCTTCTGAATACCTCCCTGAAGGTTCCTATTTGTTAGTTTTGCAACCCTTTAACCATATTCAAAGTATAATATCCAATGCAAGTATAACTGAACCTTTGAGATGGTATAATCTCCTATCTTATCTTATCACTAGTCAAGTGATAAAAATAGGCATATATAATTGTTCCCTAATTACTACTAGTATTCATAGTAAGAACCTTCACCTCAAATTGAGTCTTCCCTGTTATAGTTTGTAAAACTTCATCTCCGGGTCTTAAATTTTCCACCTCGAATGCTACTCACTGAAAGTAATACATTTGCAAATGATGAACTTCGATTCTCCATGTTCCACCTCCCAGATCTCATAACCCTTATCACCTCTTGGATTGACACTAAAGATATAGTCTTCAACTTTACGATTGTAACACCCATTTTTCTACCCCAAATTATTTAGCATATAATCAGAGTAAATAAGCACGCATATAAAGAAAAGGGCGACACATCGACGTTTTCGAAACTTAAAACTTTCAAAAACCAACAATACACCTGGTCATTTAAAATAACACATTTCATCATGAATATTCAAGCAATATGCGTTCGCAGCGGAAAATAAAGAATACTCATGTAATTCATAATATGATCCATGTCCCATACCATGATCATCTCTCAATAATCACTTCAAATAAAATAAAACAATTAATGACGTAAAACATATCAAAATAAGATATGAGTTCAATACCACTAATCTACCCAGTGTTACATGACCAGAGCATTGACTCATTACCTAATTTCAAACTAAATACGGAAACTCTCCAGCTATTCTCGAGCGAGTTACCGTCCACCTACTCCAGCAATACTACTCTGTAGTATCTGCACGATACCCACGTAAAGGTAACATTCAAACAGAAAGGGTGAGAATTCAAATCATCATGAAATAGCATAATAAGGCACAATGAATTAAAACACAATTTAAGAATTCATCACACTTGGTATAATCACGTCAATAATATTAACCAACAATCATCTCACATATTTCAAACGTACATCGCATCCACATCAATACATGCATTCAATGATCACATAACTATGGACGACTCAATGCAAGACAATGTGACTCTATGCATGTGGTACCTCAATGTGAACTCAAAGTTTCACCGCTTTCCGATTCAATATCTAGAATCCAAGCCACACTTCCGATCCGAACAAGACCAAAGCCCTACGTCTGTTTCCAATGAAGGATCACCGCTTAATACTACGCCTAATCCCAATTAAGGATTAACGTCTGCTACGTCTGTTTCCAATGAAGGATCACCGCTTAAATACTACGCCTAATCCCAATTAAGGATTAACGTCTGCTACGTCTGTTTCCAATGAAGGATCACCGCTTAATACTACGCCTAATCCCAATTAAGGATTAACGTCTGCTACATCTGTTTCCAATGAAGGATCACCGCTTAACCACTTCCACAATGAAGTCAACCATGCTATGAATGAATGCACACATACCAACACATATGCAATTAAGACCATCTATATACCGTCTTAACATCCCACATATCACCATGACTCACAATTGGTACATATACACATTCATCACAACACATCATTCATGATTACATATACACATCCATAACCATAATTCATTCACAATTCAGTAATGGTATACATACACATTCATACAATATATTATTCACCAATATAGGCCAATCATCAAATATGTACACATATATTTCATTCCAAAACGCACACAACATTTAAATATCAGTTTTTCACTTTTCAAACAGTGTTAACCGGTTAACGCCCTGGGTTAATCGGTTAACGCAAAACAGAATGCGCTTTTTGGCAATTTATAACAGTGTTAACCGGTTAACGCCCTGGGTTAACCGGTTAACGCAAGACAGAATGCAAAATTTTTTAATATCGCAACAGCGTTAACCGGTTAACGCCCTGGGTTAACCGGTTAACGCAAAACAGAATGTTGTTCCTGCGCTAACACGAAACAGAATGCAAATTTCCCCGCATTTTTCATCGTTAGAGGACTTCCGGACCTCCGTTTTCGATTCCATAAAAAGCTACACGTTCAGAAAATTATGACTCATCCAATTATATATTCATTCACAGTTTTAGCATAATTTAATCATCACAATTCAAGAGTATTTATCAAGACCTAATAATTCCAAACCATGCCAATTAAGGATTTCAACCTAAAACATGTTCCTACCCATTGACCCAATCATACTAACCCACAATGATAAGGATTTCCCCCCTTACCTTGTCAATTTGATGGAAACCTTGACTCCTCTCGCTTTTCCTCTCCTCTTTCTCTATTGTTTTCAGTGCTCAAGTGAATTCTAATTCTCACTTCCTTCACTCTTACTATTTATAATAGTATTCTAGTTGGGCTTAAATCATCTAATTTAATCACTAGGCCCAATAATACCTAATATTTAAATACCTCTATTTAAATTTAAATAATTAACCACTCACTATGCAACCAAGTTAATTAATTAATTCAATTATTTAATTATTTCTCATATCAACTAAATAATTAATTCTCACACTAATTAAGTTAATTAATCCATTATTATACTACCTCACAACCGCTTAATTACTTAACACTCTGAATAATTAAATATAATATAATAAAAATAATATAATAATTAATTCCTAAAAATTGGGCTGTTACAACGATCAATTTGAATTAGCTTGATTTGATCAATTAAATTTTTTTGACGACCTTTAAATAAGATTAGGTTTAAAGTTTCCAACTATAAACCTCCATAGGTATCTGGAAGTCTATTCTTGTGAATGGACACTTGCCAACTAGGTAAGTTGTTTTGGCACCAGCCTTATCTCAAAAGCTCTATGAAAAACTAGAGGGCAAGTGTGTTTTATCCCTTGTCTCTTGCAAAACTCATTAAAATGCTCTGAAATAATCTCTAAATATCCATCATGCCTTGATCTCAAATCCCATAAATTGTTCTTGTAAAAAAAGTCTTAGCTAACTGATCATGAATGAAAAATAACATTAGAACCTTTAAAAATATATAACCCATATATTTAGACCTTTTAGCCATGATCACTTCATAATATAAAATCTTTAACACAAAATGTTCAACTCTAGTGCAATTATCTAGACCATTATACATGCTCACATTGAGCTTGGGAACATAACTCACCATGTGAAGAAGATATTCACGATAATCGAACATTTTAAGCATGACTATACCAGTATCATGAAACCTGTGAGCCTTATTATTAACAAGGAGTGCTACTATGCCTTCCTCCAACTTCAAAGTCTAAAATTATATATTTCTTTGACATATGTGATAAAATAAATCCGATTCAATTACATGAATCTCTTAAGTCTCCAAACTTGATTCCACTAGTGCGCCAACACTCTCATAACTATCCTCATCTGAACCAAATGCAATCTGAACACAATCATCATTGCCCAACCTCTCGGGAAAATCCCTCATAAAGTGATTGTGTTTTCGACAAGTGAAACATTTTACCCTTGGCTTGTCAAACCTATTTGATTTCAACATCCCTCTATTCACATTTCCCCCCTCTAAAGAAACTAAATATTTCACAACTATCATCAATTTTTAAATCTTTAACCTTTGAAAACTCCTTGGAACTCATAGAATCATGGACTTCATACCAAGTAATATTACCTTCCTTACCATAAAAAATGACATCCTTGAAGTGCTTAAGTGATCTAGGTAATGAGATTAACAAGAGTAAAGCATTATCCTCATCATTAATCTTCACCTCAATATTCTCATTTTCATCGACGATCTAGTGAAATTTGATCAACTGCTCCAATATGGATTTGTTCTATACCATTTGAAATGAGTAGAGTTGTTGTTTCAAACACAACATGTGAGCCAAATACTTGGTCATGTATAATGATTCATGTTTTTCCTGCATCAAAGATGAAGTCTTATCCTTGGTGACTTCATTTAAAACTTTATCCTCGTGGCGCAGGATAATGACACTATTGGACTTATCCACCATTTCTTTCTTATCTTCTTGTGTTATGAGTGCAAACATCAATCCATCTCCCTTAAATGCTTGAATAAAATTCTCTTAAGTTAAGATTTATTGTATCTACACTTTCCAATACCCAAAATCATTGTCTCCAAAAAACTTCTCGACCTACCATTAAGAACATATGATACTCACTTGTAAGAAAATCCATTTTCTCCACAGTGAGCGTCAGTTGTAGTAAAGAATGGGTAGAATAATTTAAAACACTTGCTAGAATTATTAACAACTCAAACATCCAATAAATTTGATGTGTAGGGAAAAAGAACATTGTAAACCAAAATAAATGGTCTTAAGCAACACAATAACTTGTCAAGAATGAAGACAAATACACAACAAGGTAGAAGGAGATAAAAGATAAGAACATAAAGAAACTTGTTTACCCAGTTCAATCAATATATTATTCTTTAACAGATATAGAAACATTGTGATTCACTCTAAATATAATAATTTTTACAAGAGATTACAAAAGAGTTACAAGAAAATAGTCATCCAAGTTCCTAATAGTAAACCTTATTTTCTACCTAAGTGATTCCCAATATCTACAACTCGGTATATATGAATCATACAAGCCTAGGGTGTTTATAAGTGTCTCCCAGTCCCTTTAGAGGCCTCCAAAGTTTTCATAAATTACAAGAACAAAATCATAGAAATTTCTACCCTTGCTTCTCTAAGTTTCCAATAGGATTGCCACATCATCCCTTTGTCTTTCATACTACATTCTGAAGGTTGTTAAGACAAGAATGATAGAGATACATACTTATAACATGTACTTGTCAAAAAGAACAGGAGTGCATGGTACTCCTGAGCTAATAAGAATGATCAAAGGCCTTATTAGTTTTATAATGGTTAGGGCTTGCTCGTTGTGGTGAGAGGCCCTGCTTGGTCGTGCTTATGGTGGTTAGATAGGGGCATCTCACATAAGGTGAGAGCCTCTATGTTTATATATTATCTGAAGGAGAATAGCGATCCAAAATGCAGAGGAATTTAAAATTTTCTCCTTTAGTGATCCTTACGAATGGGCGTGATCAGTGATAGAAATCATTACCTCTTGTGGTGATTGAATCCTTTGATGCAGATCTAAGGAGTGATCACGAACGTTGAATGATGACAACGCCTCTACTCAGTCCACATAAATGGATTCCTTCAATCTCAGTGCTAGCTACTACGAATGAAGGCTTTGAGCGAGCGAGAGAGAGAGAGAGAGAGAGAGAGAGAAACAAAATTTTCATCTAAATAAATGCTTTTGCAAAAAAGTTCTATTTAAAGAACTACTTGTGTGGGTTGTAAGCTAAAAAGCCCACTTAAGTGTATGTGGCTCATATCTTATGATATACCAAAATCACTTAAGCGCATGGTACCTTACCATATTTCGTATTCTACTTAAGTACATCATACCTTACGATGTTCTACAATTCACTTAAGTGCAATGTACCTTACGGTGTTCCTTATTTACTCTATCTCTCATCAATCCGTCCTTTTGTGTGTGACCCTGTAGGTTTTCGCGGCATTGACAATTATATTAAATCACGTATTTAACATAATAAACAGTGAGCGGTATCTAGCAGCACATCACTGCTACCCAAGACACAAAAATGTCATGTGTTCTGACAAATCCTTTTGTGATAATACTTGTGTGTACAATTACCCTTTTGCCCTTATGTTTATATTGAACACAAGGCATAGACCGTGTCACCCTTGTCCAGTTCAATATTGGTCCCTTAGACATTTATCCTGTTATGCAGGATGGGAAAACTCCATCTAGGTCACTCATGTCCCTCAACATGCTTAGTGGAGTACCCATCAACTGTCTTTATAGTCATCCAGTTACGGGCAACGTTTAATCAGCAATAAAGCACTCGGCTCTACATCTAGGGTTCATAGTGGTTTCAGGTCGAAGGGTGGTATACACCACTATCATCATGAGAATAACTTATGACACTTTGCATAACATTCTATATAGTATTCTCATTGCGGGTCAATCAAGTATAAATATTACTCCTAATATTCATACCTATGTTTAAGACTTGATAACTCCTTATCCATGATCCATGAGATGTGATCATCAGTATATATACATAATAGTCTTAATGCTTTAATGCTATCCCACTTCACAAAAAAGCTCGACTACAAATACTTTAAGAATAATGTCCTTATGTTTAATGGGATCTCATGATTAAGTCACACTTGATACATTAAATGGACTAGCTATTTTAGGGACTTTATTAAACAAACATAATAAAGAAACATCCTTTTATTATTAATAAATAATTCGATATAAGTACCAAAGGTATTGGCCTTTAGGGCTTACACCAACAATAAGGGTTAACTTATTATCTCCCCACTCTACCTCTAGGAAATAGGTACTTATAGAGGCATCTTAGGCGTATGGTTTCCTTGAAAATGATAACTACCCATCTAATCAACAATGGACCACTAAATCCTTATTTCCTATGGAGGCATGGGTTAGGGTGCTCGCCCCGACTTCTCTCTGACCAATAAACGTCTTCTCCCATGTTTCCCATGACTGGGAGAGTATGGAACACCTAGGGCAAGACAGACCTTTGTGGAGGGCGGAAAATATAAGTCACCCCCTTAAGGGAAATCAATAGTCCTCCCTCCCTTAATAGGTCTCTCTACGAATATTGTTGGTGTAAGCCCTAGAGGCCAATACTTTTGGTACTTGTATCGAATTGTTTATTAATAATAAATGGCTTTTTCTTTATTATGTTTGTTTAATAAAGTCCCTAGAATAGATAGTCCATTTAATGTATCAAGTGTGACTTAATCATGAGATCACATTAAACATAAGGACATTATTCTTAAAGTATTCGTAGTCGAGCTTTATTGTGAAGTGGGATAACATTAAAGCATTAAGACTATTATGTATATATACTGATGATCACATCTCATGGATCATGGATAAAGAGTTATCAAGTCTTAAACATAGGTATAAATATTAAGAGTAATATTTATTCTGGATTGACCCGCTATGAGAATACTATATAGAATGTTATGCAAAGTGTCATAAGTTATTCTCATGGTGATAATGGTGTATACCACCCTTCGACCTGAAACGACTATGGACCCTAGATGTAGAGTCGATTGCCTTATTGCTGATCAAACGTTGTCCGTAATTGGATGACCATAAAGACAGTTGATGGGTACTCCACGAAGCATGCTAAGGGACATGAGTGACCTAGATGGAATTTGCCCATCCTGCGTAACAGGATAAATGTCTATGGGCCCAATATTGAACTGGACAAGGATGACACGGTCTATGCATTGTGTTCAATATAGACATAAGGGAAAAAGGGTAATCGTACACATAAGTATTATCACAGAAGGATTTTTCAGATCACATGACATTTTCGTGTCTTGGCTAACAGTGATGTGTTGCTAGATACCGCTCACTGTTTATTATGTTAAATGCGTGATTTAATATAATTGTCAATGCCGCGAAAATCTACAGGGTCACACACAAATGACGGATTGATGAGAGATAGAGTAACTAAGGAACATCGTAAGGTAAAGTGCACTTAAGTGAATTGTAGAACATCGTAAGGTACAATGTACTTAAGTAGAATACAAAATATGGTAAGATACCACGCGCTTAAGTGATTTTGGCATATTATAAGATATGGGCCACATACACTTAAGTGGGCTTTTTAGCTTATAGCCCACACAAGTGGTTCTATAAATAGAACCCTTGTGCAGAAGCATTAGTGCAGTTGCAATTTCGTTTCTCTCTCTCTCTCTCTCTCTCTCTCTCTCTCTCACACACACACACACACACACACACACACACACACACACACGCACACACACATACACTCAAAGCCTTCATTCGTAGCAGCTAGCACTGAGATTAAAGGAATCCTTTCGTGTAGACTGAGTAGAGGCGTTGTCATTGTTCAACGTTTGTGATCGCTCCGTAGATCTGCATCAAAGGTTACAATCTCCACTAGAGGTAACAATTCTATCACTGATCATGTCCATTCGTAAGGATCATTAAAGGAGAAATTTTAAATTTCGTTGCGTTTTGGAACGCCCTTCTCCTTTAGTGGTATCAGAGCCACTTACGAAACCATGCATCTGATAGTTGTTTATTTTCTGTATTTTCTGTATTAATACGATTAAAAGACAGAATGAATCAAAGAATAAACTAGTAATTAAATTGAGATCGATCAAGTTATATATATGATATAAGTAATCCTGATGCGAAATACGATATATATGATATACTGTTTCTATTTCATTCATTCAAACACTTAATGGTTATTTTCCTTTGAGCTATCAATGGTCGTTTGCTTCTTGATCCGACATTTGTATGGTGAAGCAATGACGTATTGATCAATCATATTGAATCAACAATCGAGATGTGCTTGGCGGTCTGAAATTGGTGCATTAGGGTTAATGACGGCACAAGGGTTGTGTTGTCAAAGAGTTATGCGATTAGGGTTGTGACTGCGCAAGAGTTGTGCTTTAAAGTATCAAGTGTTGATACGAAAAACGACGTCAATTTCAAATGAATTGTTCATTAAAATTTTCGGCCAGGGGCGCTGCCCCATTGACCCCCATCCGCTGAACAGTCAGCGGAATCACCGTCCGCTGACCGGGTAGTGGAACACCCGTTCCTGTTGAACGGTCAGCGGACCCCCGGCTAACTCTGTGTAGTGTGATCGGTCTCCGAAATTTAATTTGGTTTTAATTAATTAAAAGAATTAAAATTAATAATAATAATATGTTTATTATTATTGTCTTGTGGTGATCGGTTATGGCCTTAGTTTTCCTTTATTTTGTTTTGGGTTTTTAAAATACGACTTGCGTGTCGTGCCTCTCTTTTAATATCATAATGTAACTTATTTTCTCATCTCACTCCCTCGTATGTAAAATGAGTTTCTTTTATGTAATGTAATGTTATGAAGAAAGAGAAGAATTCAATATCAAAGGAGGACAACCTTGAAGATCTTGCTTGGAAAAGCTTAGATCGTTATTAGGTTAGCTTAGGTTCTCTCATTGGCTTGGGAGAACAATTGCGCTAGGGGCCATAACTGTTTCACTATGTATGTATATTGATGCATGTGAATGTATGTTGATGCATGTGAGAGACGATTTATATGATAAATAAGCCGGTGAGATCAGAATAATTGCAAATTCCCTCAAATTAAATATTAAGTTTATGCTTTCCAAGTTTTAGCACTCATCAAGACTAGTATCGGATAATGTAGGTTTCGCCTACGCGAGGTGCATGTTCTATATTAGTAAGGTGCGATGGGATAATTGTAATATCCAATTGCTAAAACAATGGGTCAAACTTAACTAAACAAATTATAATAAGATTATATATGTTTAGAAGCAAGAGTTGGAAATGATCCATGTGATGGATTGGAATAAGGAGTTATTCACCCAACTAAAATATTCGAGAGTTGTATTAGATACAATTGGAAGGAGTTCCTACCTAAATAACCTAGTTTTGTGTAATCTGCCTACGTGGACTTAAAACAAAGTGAAATATGGATCTCGACCCACTAGAAAATCTTCCAACGGGATTTTCCGAATCAAATGGTGAGGGTCATTTGTTTTGAGTAAAATAGTGGGAGCATATTTAATTAAAGGCCTAATTAAATATGTTATTGATACTTATATTTTCATTATTTTCATGTAGATTACCATGACAACAAACACCTCTAACAACATTTTGCGATCAATCCTTGACAAGGAAAAATTGTCTGGGACAAATTGTCTGGATTGGCACCGAAATATGAGGATTGTCCTCCAACATGATAGAAAGTTGTATGTCTTGGAGAAACCTGTTCGTGAAGAGCAACCTCCTAGTTTTGCACCTAAGGCAGAAAGAGATGCTTATAAGAAGCATGTCAATGATGCCAATGAAACTGCTTGTCTCATGCTTGCTACCATGAACTCATAGTTGCAAAAGCAACATGAGAACATGGCAGCGTTCGATATGATCGAACACCTCAAGATGCTCTATCAAGAGCAAGCAAGGCATGAAAGGTTAGAAGTTTCAAAAGCCGTTTTTCAAGGCAAGTTAGCTGAGGGAGCCCCTGTAGGTCCCCATGTGCTCAAGATGATTGGGTATGTGGAAACCTTGAGAGGTTGAGTTTTCCCCTTGAAAAGGAACTTGCGACTGATTTAATCTTGCAATCGTTGCTAGATAGATTCATTCAATTTGTCCTAAATTTCAATATGAATGATATGGACAAATCTCTTCCTGAACTGCTAGCCATGTTAAGAACTGCTGAGCAGAATCTGAAGTCAAAAGGGAAGTCCATTCTGATGATTGGAAATGGAAAGAGACAGAACAAAAGACCCACCAAGCAGGGTGATAAAGGGAAAGGCAAGGAAGTTTCCAAACCCAAACCCACTGTTGATGCTTTTAAGCCTAGTGGAGGCATAGCAAAAGAAGACACCTGCTTCCATTGCGGTAAGACCGGACACTGGAAGAGAAACTGGCCAAAGTACCTGGAAGATAAGAAGAATGGAGTAGAGACTTCAACTTCAGGTATTTTTGTTATTGAAATTAATTTATCTACTTCTGCATCATGGGTATTAGATACTGGATTCGGTTCTCACATTTGTACCAATGTGCAGGGACTAAAAAGGAGTAGAGATTTGGCAAAAGGTGAAGTTGACCTGTGAGTTGGCAATGGAGCAAAGGTTGTTGCTTTAGCCATAGGAACTTATGTATTGACTTTACCTAGTGGTTTAATAATTCAATTAGAGAACTGTTATTATGTACCTGCAATTAGCAGAAATATTATTTCTGTTTCTTGTTTGGATAAGTTTGGTTTTTCATTTATAATAAAGAACAATTGTTGCTCAATTTATTTGAATGATATATTCTATGCTACTGCATAAATGAACAATGGATTATATGTCCTTGATCTTGAAATGCCTATTTATAACATTAATACTAAAAGGATGAAACCTAATGAGTTAAATCCAACTTACCTTTGGCATTGTCGATTAGGCCACATAAATGAGAAAGGCATTTCCAAACTCCATAAAGATGGACTGTTGGACTCTTTCGATTATGAATCATATGAGACATGCAGATCTTGTTTAATTGGAAAGATGACAAAGTCTCCATTCACAGGAAAAGGTGAAAGAGCTAATGATCTTTTGGCCCTCATACATATTGATGTATGTGGACCACTGAACATACCAGCCAGAGGAGGTTTTCAGTACTTCATCACATTTACTGATGATTACAGTAGATATGGTTATGTGTATTTAATGAAACACAAATCAGAGTCCTTTGAAAACTTCAAGGAATTCAAGAATGAAGTACAAAACCAACTAGGTAAGAATATTAAAACTCTTCGATCAGATCGAGGTGGTGAGTATTTAAGCCTAGAGTTTGATAAGCATCTGAAAGAGTGTGGGATCCTATCCCAACTTACTCCTCCTGGATATAAACAAATTCATGGGGTTGACTATGATGAAACCTTTTCACCAGTTGCAATGCTTAAATCTGTTCGGATTTTACTTGCTATCGCTGCATATCATGATTATGAAATATGGCAGATGGATGCCAAAACTGCTTTCCTTAATGGGAATCTTCTTGAGGATGTGTACATGACACAGCCTGAAGGATTTGACATACCAGAAGAAGCCCAAAAGATATGTAAGTTACAAAGATCAATCTATGGATTGAAGCAAGCTTCCAGAAGCTGGAATCTTCATTTTGATGAAACGGTAAAACAATATGGATTCATCAAGAACGAAAATGAGCCTTGTATCTACAAGAAGGTTAGTGGGAGCATGATCGTTTTCCTGGTATTATATGTAGATGACATATTACTCATTGGAAACGATGTCCCTACCCTGCAACAAGTAAAGTCTTGGTTGGGGAAATGCTTTTCTATGAAGGACCTAGGTGAAGCAGCCTATATATTAGGAATCAGAATCTATAGAGATAGATCACAAAAACTGCTTGGCCTAAGTCATAGTACGTACATAGACAAAGTTCTGAGATGCTTTAATATGCATGATTCCAAGAAAGGATTCTTACCTATGCAACATGGCATGTGTCTATCAAAAACACAATCCCCTTCAACTAAGGAATAAAGGGATCGCATGAATAAGATTCCATATGCATTTGCAATAGGATCTATCATGTATGCCATGTTATGTACTCGACCAGATGTCTCGTATGTTTTAAGTGCAACGAGTAGGTACCAATTTGATCCTGGTGATGCTCATTGGGTAGCTGTCAAGAATATGCTTAAGTATTTGAGAAGGACTAAGGACTCATTCTTGATATATGGAGGCCAGGAAGAGTTGGTTGTAATTGGATACACTAATGCTAGCTTCCAGACAGATAAGGATGACTTTAGATCGCAATCTGGTTATGTGTTTTGCTTAAACGGCGGCGCTGTGAGCTGGAAAAGTTCAAAGCAATATACTGTTGCTGATTCTAACACTGAGGCCGAGTATATTGCTGCCTCAAGTGCAGCAAAGGAAGTTGTTTGGATCAAAAAGTTCATTAGTGAACTTGGCATAATTCCTAGAATTATGGATCCCATTGGTCTCTATTGAAGGTGAGAAAAACAATAAAGGGGGGTTTGAATTGTTTTAGAAAATAAAAGCTTTTTCAAAAGTAAGAACACACATAATTTTCTACTGGTTCGCTTATAACACAAAGCTACTCCAGTCCACCCGGCCAAGGTGATTTCGCCTTCAAAAAGGACTTAATCCACTAATCTTGAAAGATTAATACAACCAAACGTCTAAGAGAGTGATCTCTTAGTCCTCCCAAGTATACAGACTGCGCAGAGTCACTTGAGGAACAAAAGCAATGTAGCAAAATAAGTATGTAATAGAGAGTGCTTCTAAGAGTAAGCGAATATTACAGCAGAATAATCAAGCAAGTGTTTTCACGTATGAGCAGCAGCTCGTGAAAAGCTTTGAGAGAGAATGTAAAGAATTTTCTGTGCGTTGTTATGTGTCTCTCAAAGAGGTAGGTTGTCCTTTATATAGTGGTGAAAGGACCGTTGGAGTGATGACAGAATATTGGCCTTTGATGAGCATTCAATGTCATTACTTCTGTGTTTCTTGTCATAACCAATTTGTCTCCCTGAATAACTTCTTTCTAAAAATACTTCCTTTCCATTTGAAGAAATTCTTTCTGTTACTCTTTCCGGATTTGGAGAATCTTCATCAGAGTCTTTGTTATCTCGAAGTTTTTGTGTCAGAAGGAGATTGCTATGAGGTTACATCAGAGCTTCTAAGAGTACTGGTCTTCTAGATCATCAGAACTAAGTCCAGTGGAAGTTTAGAGCTTCTGGTCTTTCTACTGTCTTGTTTTGCTCAGAATCAGAACTTCTAGAGCGCACTTTTTCTTCAGATGCTTCTGATCTTCTAGTAATTTGTATCTGATCAACGTTTGTATCTGATAAATCGATCAGATTCCTTTGTTGCTGTTCAGAGTCTTGCACACTTAGTGAATTTTCGTTAGGGTGCCATTTTTGGTTTCATCCTTTGTTATCATCAAAATCCTGGAATTCTATTTTAGAACTAATTTTGTTCTTACAATCTCCCCCTTTTTGATGATTACAAAACAATCTTAATTAAGAGATGAAACATTTTATATATACGAGTTTTTGGATCAGATAGAAGTGAGCTCCCCCTGAGATGAGTCTGGGAGTTCAGAAGTTCTTACCAGAGCTTCCATGAGATGATGTTTCTAGATACTCTTCTACAAATTTCTAAGTCAAAAAGGATTAGAACCAATTTATTAAACAATGTTTGCAGAGTACTAAAAGGATTTATATATGTTTTCATTAGAGCTGTTTTAAGTTCTCCCCCTTTTTGTCAGAATCAAAAAGACTTAGATAAATGAAGGAAAGACAAATATATATATATATATTCAGAGATGTTAGAAACCACAAACAGCGGAAAGCGAGAACAAACACAACAGAAAGCAACAAGCAAATCAACAAGCAAAAAAATCCTAGGTGCCTAAGGGTTGGGAGATGGAGCCATCCTCTGAAGCAGCTAGGTCAGCAGATTCTGAATGTTGACATTGACTGAATCCTGTTGATTCAATCTGGCTCGGACTTCTTTCTGCTCCTTCTGAAGATCTTAAAGTGTCTTGAGAACCAGAGGGACAAAGGTGGAAGACTCCCCCTGAGTCAGAGCATCGAGTTCTACCCTGTTGGCAAATTCTTCAGCACGACGAGCTTCAACTTCAGCAGCGGCTTTAGCTTCAGCTTCGGCAGCAGCAGCCTCAGCTAGAGCTTTGGCTTCAGCTTCCTTAAGTCTTTGCATTTCCTCTTGTCTGGCTTTCTCTTCTGCTTCCTTGCGGGCTCTTTCCTCAGCTTCTCTGGATAAACGCTCCTGGAATCTTAGCTCAGTGTCTCTGATGAAGTCGTTTCGGACTTGCTCAGAGAGGCTCTTCAGCTTGAAGGCTTCAGCGGTTATCCATCCAATAACTCTATTACAGTGTGTCCTAACAGCTGAAGGATCATCACTGATGCCAGAGTTGATGGTCAGAGACTTGACCTTGTCAATTGAAGCTCCTACAAACAACACTATTGCTTCCTCTAGGGTTGGCAGGGTGTTTTCTGGTTCAGAGGTTGGAGGTGGAGAAGTGGGAGGGCTTAGATTGAGAGCGGGAGTTTGTGGTTCAGCGGATGTATTTGGTGGATGTGTGTCAGAGTTGTTTGGTTGAGTTTCAGCTGGAGTTGTTTCAGAAGGTTGAGGGTCAGATGTTGTTGGGTTTGGTTATTCTGTGGGTGATGAGGTAATTTCTGGTTCAGGTGTGGGTTGTGTTGGCTGTTGTGAGGCCAGAGTCTGAGCTTGAAGTTGGGCTAGAGTGGGAGATGAGGGGTCAGAGTGTTCTGCGTCTGAGGAAATGTTGTAGTAAGGGGGTGATTCTGATATAGCTCTTTGTTCTTGGAGTGGTTTCCTTCAGCGTTCTGCTTGAAGATGGTTGGGTTAATCTCATGGGACATGTATTTTGCCCTAGGATTAATGTTGTAGATCCTTCTGCCTCCATCTTTCTCCACGCCCAGAAGAGCAGCAATGGACTTCTCAGTTATTACCATTTTGACTCCCAGAACATAGGAGACGATGTAGTGACCATCAGCATCAGCGAATCTCCAGAATTCCTTCACTAAGTTTGTGTAAACTGGCCCATAAAGAAGTTTGAAGTAATTTTCCCAACCTTGGTTCTTGAGTTCTTCAGTGAGGTCAATGCCATTTCTACGCATGTTGTCAAAATCCACCAAGGATTCACATAACACTTCCAGTTTCTCAAATGGCGTTGCAAGATTGATGTGAGGCTCACGATCAAGAATGTGAGGCTCTTTGTAGATGGGAGTTGTGACTACACCAGTAACCGCTGGGTTTGGGTTGCTTGAGCTTGGAGCTTGTTCGTTTAAATCCATTTGTTGAGAGAAGTTGTAGACAGATTATTGTTGAGCATCCATGAATGTTGTTGATAGCTGAGATGAAGATTGAAGAATGATGTAGGAATGCCTTGAGAGAGCTGAGCTTGCAGAGGTTTAGAGTGCGTGAGAGTGAAAAGTGTGTAATGTGTGATTTGAGGTGTTTAAATACCCAAATTAGGGCGCATGCAAAACGACACACAAAACAGAGTTTAGCACAAAAACCAAATAAGCACGTTTAGGGGGAAAATGATTACAGGTCATAAATGATGTCTAATCCCAATAGTCAGTACACTGCTCGAGGAGATCTCAAGAGACTGTTCCTTGATTACTGCTAGACAACTGTCTAGAAGTTCCAAGGTCAGACGCAAGGTACTCCACGTGTTTGCTTTATCTGATCTTCAGGAATACCAAGAGATTGATTCCTGGAGATTTCTAACTCAGATGACTTCTAACTTGGTATGAGTATTAGAGTCAGAGGCAGAATCCATTGTGTTTACATCAGAATATTATTTTACAAACTCAGAGGCACATTTATTCAGGGCAATTTTGAATGTTCAGATTCTTTAAGATGAAGAGGAATCTATCTTCAGCTAAGGGTTTAGTAAAGATGTCATCCCATTGATGATCTATATCAATGAATTTCAATGTTACTAACCCTTTCTGAACATAGTCTCTGATAAAATGATGTTTTATTTCTATGTGTTTAGCTCTGGAGTGTAAAATAGAATTCTTGCTTAAACAAATGGCAGCAGTATTATCATAGAAGACAGGGATGTTACTCTCAAAGATTTGCCGATCCTCTAATTGATTCTTCATCCAGAGCATCTGAGTAGTGCAAAGAGATGCTGAGATGTATTCCGCTTCTGCAGTAGACAAGGCTATGGTTGATTGTCTTTTGCTTGCCCAGGATATCAGATTCTTTCCAAGAGCTGACAATTTCCAGATGTACTTTTTCGTTCCATTATGTCTCCTGTGTAATCTGCATCACAAAAAATAGATAGTCTATACTTTGATGTTTTCTCATACATCAGGCCCAGGTTAGGAGTTCCTTTCAGATATCTGAGAATTCTCTTAATTGCTGTTAAATGAGATTCTCTAGGGTCTGATTGGAATCTGGCACAGAGACAAACACTAAATAGAATATCAGGACGAGTAGCAGTCAAATAGAGAAGGGGGCCTATCATACCATGATAGAGCTTCTGACAAACCTTTTGACTGACTTCTTCTTTTTCAAGAATGCAGGTTGGATGCATAAGTGTCTTTGCAGGTTTGCATTCAGCCATTTCAAATTTCTTCAGAATGTCTTTTATGTATTTACTTTGATGAACGTACGTGACTTCTGAAGTTTGATTGATTTGAATTCCTAGAAAGAACTTTAGTTCTTGCATTAAGCTCATTTCAAATTCTGCCTGCATTAGCTCAGAGAATTCTTGACATACAAACGCGTTAGCTGAACCAAAAATGATGTCATCAACGTATATCTGGCATATCATGAGATCATTATTAATGTTTTTACAGAAGAGGGTGGAGTCAACTTTCCCTCTGATAAAATCATGTTCTAGAAGAAAATTGCTTAATCTTTCATACCAAGCTCTGGGTGCTTGTTTAAGTCCATATAAAGATTTCTTAAGTTTAAAAAACATGTTCTGGACAATTTGAGTTTTCAAAACCTGGAGGTTGGTTGACATACACTTCTTCTAATATATAACCATTAAGGAATGCGCTCTTGACATCCATTTGATACAATTTGATAGAATGATTTATAGCGAATGATACAAGTAAGTGAATAGATTCTAACCTGTCGACTGGGGCAAAGGTTTTATTGTAGTCAATACCTTCTTGTTGACTGTAACCTTGAGCCACCAGTCGAGCTTTGTTTCTGACAACTTCTCCTTTCTCATTCAGCTTGTTTCTGAACACCCATCTGGTTTCGATAATGTGAGTGCCTCTGGGCTTAGGAACAAGATCCTAGACGTTGTTCTTTGTGAATTGATCTAGCTCTTCTTGCATGGCTAGAACCCAGTCGCTATCTTGAAGTGCCTCATCATAGGAAGTAGGCTCGATCAAAGATACTAGTCCCAGAGGAGTTTCTTCAGAAGTCTTGTAGGTAGACCTAGTTCGGATAGGTTCGTCCTTATTTCCCAGAATCAACTCTTCAGATATGTTGAGGCGACTTTTAGCTTTCTTTGGGATTGATGGGGATTTAGTTCCTTCTGAAGTTTGAATGGCAGTTGCTTCCGGAGCTTTAATCTTCTCGTCAGAACCTGCAAGAGTGATCTCCAGATCTGCAAGTTTCTCAACTAGCTTTGACTTTTCAGGGTCAAGCTTATCATCAAATCTGACATGAATTGATTCTTCCATAATTTTGGTTTCTGTATTGTATACTTTGTAGCCTTTAGAGCGTTCTGAGTATCCTAACATAATGCCTTTTTGTGCTTTGGAATCAAACTTGTTCAGATGTTCTTTAGTATTTAAAATAAAACAGGAACATCCAAAAAGATGAAAATAAGAAATGTTTGGTTTTCTTCCTTTACACAGTTCATAGGGAGTCTTCTCTAGAATAGGTCTTATGAAGATTCTATTCTGAATGTAACACGCTGTATTTACAGCTTCAGCCCAAAAGTGCTTAGCCATATTTGTTTCATTGATCATGGTTCTGGCCATCTCTTGGAGTGTCCTATTCTTCCTCTCTACAACTCCATTTTGTTGTGGAGTTCTAGGGCAGAAGAAATCATGGGATATTCCATTAGAGTCAAATAATTCCTCAAAAAATTTATTTTCAAATTCCCCACCATGATCACTTCTGACTCTGATGATTTTAGAGTCAAATTCGTTTTGCACTTTGGAACAGAAGCTAGTGAATACAGAGTGAGACTCACTCTTGTGCTTTAAGAATTTTACCCATGTCCAGTGACTGAAATCATCAAAAATGACTAGTCCATACTTCTTTCCATTGACTGATGCTGTTTTCACAGAACCAAATAAATCAATGTGAAGAAGTTCCAGAGGCTTAGAGGTAGAAACAATATTTTTCTTTCTGAAAGATGATTTTGAAAATTTTCCTTTCTGACATGCTTCACATAGAGCATCTGAAGAAAACTTCATCTTAGGTAGACCTCTGACTAACTCGAGTTTATTTAGCTGAGATAATTTTCTCATGCTAATGTGGCCCAAGTGTCTATGCCATACCCATTGCTCTTCGTGAACAGACATCAGACATTTCATATTTTGTTCTTTTAAATCAGAAAGATTTATTTTATAAATATTGTTTTTCCTTTTGCCAGTGAATAGGACAGAACCATTGTTTTGATTTATGGCTTTACATGTTTTTTGATTAAAGATTACATCATATCCGTTATCACTTAATTGACTTATTGATAACAGATTATGCATTAATCCTTCTACATATAACACATCAAATATAGAGGGAAAAGTACCATTACCAATAGTTCCGGAGCCTCTGATCCTTCCTTTCTGATCTCCTCTAAAGCCTACGAATCCAGCATCTTTAAGTTCCAGGCTTTGGAACATAGACTTTTTTCCTGTCATGTGTCGCGAGCATCCAGAGTCCAGGTACCATGACTGGTGTTTTAGCTCTGCTGCATAAGATATCTGCAACAAAAACAATCTTATCCTTTGGTACCCAGAGTCTTTTGGGTCCTTTGTGATTAGTTTTCCCAGAGTTTCTTAACACTTTGGGTTTTCTAGCATTATTAAATTGTTGTGCTTGTGTATGTGTTTAGTGATATGAAAATGGAGATTTAGGTTGGTCATTAGTAGAAGTTTTATCTTCACTAGGATCATACCCAATTCCTCTTCTATTGTTCTGACTGACTCCATAAATCATGGATGCCATTCTGCTCCTCCCTATCCCATTTTTCAGAAACTTTTGAAAAGATTTTTCATATTTATAAATTATTGTGTTTGAAGTTTGTGGAGCTTGAGATAATGCTTCTTCAAGTTTTGAGCAATTTTTCTTTGTTGCATCTCTTTGTAATGTCAAAGTTCTGTTTTCATCTTTTAGTTCTAAAATTGTTATCTCAAGTTAGCCACATTCTTCTAATGTTTCTTCAAGAACACCTTTTATAGCTTTAAATTTTTGTTTGAGTTTCTGATATGAGCTTAGAGTTTCAGACAGACATGATTCTAGGTCAGATCGAGAGAGTTCAGAAAATACCTCTTCTGATTCAGATTCTTCATCTGAAGTGTTCTTGGATGTGGTAGCCGTGAGTGCCACATTTGCCTGTTCATCAGAGTCTGATTTTGATGAGTCAGATTCGCTGTCATCCCAGGTAGCCATCAGTCCCTTTTTGGTTCTGAGGGAATTTTTCTTGAACTTCTCTTTTCTGGAACTGTCTTTCTTTAACTTGGGACATTCGTTTCTGTAGTGACCTGTTTCTTTACATTCATAACAAGTAACATCTTTGTTAGATTTGCCTTTTGAGGTTGATTCTGATCGGTCCCCTCTGGGTCTTGGTCTCCTGAAGTTATTATTCCTCTTTCTCCAGAGTTGTTTTACTCTTCTGGTCAGAAGGGATAATTCTTCCTCATTGTCAGAATCTTCCTGCTCAGAGTCATCAGCGTCTTCTGTTTCGGCCTAGAAGGCTTTGTTTCTGTCAGACTTGCGCCTTTCAGATCTGGACTTTAATGTTACAGACTTGATCTTCTTCTGAGGCTCATCTTCCTCCAGTTCTATCTCATAGCTTTTGAGTGAACTGACAAGCTCTTCAAGGCTGATGTTGTTCAGATCCTTTGATAGCTTTAAGGCAGTGACCATGGGTCTCCACTTCTTTGGCAAGCTTCTGACTATCTTTTTGACATGGTCTGCAGTTGTGTATCCTTTGTCTAGCACTTTGAGACCTGCAATAAGAGTTTGGAATCTGGAAAACATTACCTCTACAGCTTCATCATCCTCCATTTTGAAGGCTTCATATTTTTGGATTAGAGCCAGAGCCTTTGTTTCTTTGACCTGAGAGTTTCCTTCATGAGTCATCCTCAGGCAGTCGAGTATATCTTAGTTGTTTCCCTGTTGGTGATTTTTTCATACTCATTGTAGGATATGGCATTGAGAAGTATCATTCTGGCTTTGTGATGATTCTTGAATTCGCGCTTCTGATCATCTGTCATTTTACTTCTGGGAATGGCAACTCCAGCATCTGTTACAGGAGGTTTGTATCCAACTGTGACAATGTCCCAGAGATCAGCATCATAGCCCAGAAAGAAACTTTCAATTCTATCTTTCTAGTAATCGAATTTCTCTCCATCAAAGACTGGAGGCTTAGCGTTGTAACTATCTCTTTTATTGGTGTTGGCCATAGTTTTTCTCGTTCTGGATCTCTCTACACTATTAAGTGTTTGATTAGAAAATCAATAAAAGAGCCGAAGCTTTGATACCAATTGAAGGTGAGAAAAACAAGAAAGGGGGGTTTGAATTGTTTTAGAAAATAAAAGCTTTTTCAAAAGTAAGAACACACAGAATTTTATACTGGTTCGCTTATAACACAAAGCTACTCCAGTCCACCCGGCCAAGGTGATTTCACCTTCAAAAAGGACTTAATCCACTAATCTTGAAAGATTAATACAACCAAACGTCTAAGAGAGTGATCTCTTAGTCCTCCCAAGTATACAAACTGCACAGAGTCACTTGAGGAACAAAAGCAATGTAGCAAAATAAGTATGTAATAGAGAGTGCTTCTAAGAGTAAGCGAATATTACAGCAGAATAATCAAGCAAGTGTTTTCACGTATGAGCAGCAGCTCGTGAAAAGCTTTGAGAGAGAATGTAAAGAATTTTTTGTGCGTTGTTGTGTGTCTCTCAAAGA
Source organism: Lathyrus oleraceus (assembly GCF_024323335.1). Taxonomy (NCBI): domain Eukaryota; kingdom Viridiplantae; phylum Streptophyta; class Magnoliopsida; order Fabales; family Fabaceae; genus Lathyrus; species Lathyrus oleraceus. The sequence continues at coordinate 372,846,289 of NC_066579.1, forward strand.
GGTAGGTTGTCCTTTATATAGTGGTGAAAGGACCGTTGGAGTGATGACAAAATATTGGCCTTTGATGAGCATTCAATGTCATTACTTCTGTGTTTCTTTCCATAACCAATTTGTCTCCTGAATAACTTCTTTCTAAAAATACTTCCTTTCCATTTGAAGAAATTCTTTTCGTTACTCTTTCTGGATTTGGAGAATCTTCATCAGAGTCTTTGTTATCTCAGAGTTTCTGTGTCAGAAGGAGATTGCGTTGAGGTTACATCAAAGCTTCTAAGAGTACTGGTCTTCTAGATCATCAGAACTAAGTCCAGTGGAAGTTTAGAGCTTCTGGTCTTTCTACTGTCTTGTTTTGCTCATAATCGAAACTTCTAGAGTGCACTTTTTCTTCAGATGCTTCTGATCTTCTAGTACTTTGTATCATATCAACGTTTGTATCTGATAAAGCGATCAGATTCCTTTGTTGCTGTTCAGAGTCCTGCACACTTAGAGAATTTTCGTTAGGGTGCCATTTTTGGTTACATCCTTTGTTATCGTCAAAATCCTGGAATTCTATTGTAGAACTAATTTTGTTCTTACATCTATTGTGATAACAATGGTGCTATCGCACAAGCTAAGGAGCCTAGATCTCACCAACGATCCAAACACATACTTAGGCGTTATCACCTCATTCGAGAGATAATAGATAGAGGAGATGTGAAAATATGCAGAGTACCTACACTTGACAATATTGTTGACCCACTGACAAAGCCTCTTGCGCAGCAGAAGCATGATGGCCATACTAGATCTATGGGCATTAGGGGTATGTCTGATTGGCTCTAGTGCTAGTGGGAGATTGTTGGTGTAAGCCCTAGAGGCCAATACTTTTGGTACTTGTATCGAATTGTTTATTAATAATAAAAGGATTTTTCTTTATTATGTTTGTTTAATAAAGTCCCTAGAATAGATAGTCCGTTTAATGTATCAAGTGTGACTTAATCATGAGATCACATTAAACATAAGGACACTTTTCTTAAGGTATCCGTAGTCGAGCTTTATTGTGAAGTGGGATAACATTAAAGCATTAAGACTATTATGTATATAGACTGATGATCCCATCTCATGGATCATGAATAAGGAGTTATCAAGTCTTAAACATAGGTATGAATATTAAGAGTAATATTTATACTAGATTGACCCGCTATGAGAATACTATATAGAATGTTATGCAAAGTGTCATAATTTATTCTCATGGTGATAATGGTGTACACCACCCTTCGACCTGAAACCACGATGGACCCTAGATGTAGAGTCGATTGCCTTATTGCTGATCAAATGTTATCCGTAATTGGATGACCATAAAGACAGTTGATGGGTACTCCACGAAGCATGTTAAGGGACATGAGTGACCTAGATGGAATTTTCCCATCCTGTGTAACAGGATAAATGTCTATGGGCCCAATATTGAACTGGACAATGATGACACGGTTTATGCCTTGTGTTCAATATAGACATAAGGGCAAAATGGTAATTGTACACGTAAGTATTATCACAGAAGGATTTGTCAGATCACATGACATTTTCATGTCTTGGGTAGCAGTGATGTGTTGCTAGATACCGCTCACTGTTTATTATGTTGAATGCGTGATTTAATATAATTGTCAATGTCGCGAAAACCTACAGGGTCACACGCAAAGGACGGCTTGATGAGAGAGAGAGTAACTAAGGAACATCGTAAGGTACGGTACACTTAAGTGAATTGTAGAACATCGTAAGGTACGGTGTACTTAAGTAGAATACAAAATATGGTAAGGTATCACGCGCTTAAGTGATTTTGGCATAATATAAGATATGGGCCACAGACATATAAGTGGGCTTTTTAGCTTATAGCCCACACAAGTGGTTCTATAAATAGAACCCTTATGCAAAAGCATTAGTGCAGTTGCAATTTTGTTTGTCTCTCTCTCTCTCTCTCTCTCTCTCTCACTCACTCACTCACTCACTCAAAGCCTTCATTCGTAGCAGCTAGCACTGGACTGAGTAGAGGCGTTGTCATCATTCAACGTTCGTGATCGCTCCGTAGATCTGCATCAAAGGTTACAATCGCCACAAGAGGTAACGATTCTATCACTGATCATGCCCATTCATAAGGATCATTAAAGGAGAAATTTTAAATCCCGCTGCGTTTTGGATCGCCCTTCTCCTTCAGAATATATCATAACACCCCCCTCAAGCATGGGGGATTTTCATAAAGGGAGAAGTCTTTTAAACACATGGTGTTCGGGATGTCTATTCTAGAGGACCTCAGCCCCTCATGTGAGATGTTGAGCCCATTGGGCATGACTTTGATCAAGCCCTTAAAGTACCTTGGTACTTTACTAGAGAGGCTTCAAGTCCCCCATGTGAGGCATTTGAGATAAACTTGTTTGATGAGACTCTTAGTCCCTCGTGCAAGATAATATAATGCACCTTAACTGGAGAGAGTCTAAGTCCCTCAGGAAAGGCATTGAACCCCTTGGGGTAGAACTTTTAAAAACTCTTAGACAAGACTTTAAAGTCTCTTGAGATAGACTTTAGTTGTGCCTATTGGGCTAATATTCAAGTTATATCCCGCCTGATAAAACTCCAAGTTACTCAGGTGATACGTTTGAGATAATCCTGTTTAACGAGACTCTTAGAAACTAATATGAGATTATATATTGGCCCTTAATTGGAGAGACTCCAAGTTTCTCAAGCGAGGCATTAAGCCCCTTGGGGAGGGACTTCTATCAATCCCTTAAACAGTACTTTAAAGTTTCTTAAGTTAGACTTCGGTCGTGCCCCTTGGGCTAATATTTAATTTATATCCCACCCGAGAAGACTCCTAGTTACTCATGTGGAGCGTTTGATATAAACATGTTTGATATCACTCTTAGCCCCTCAGGAGAGATTATATATTGGGCCTTGACTGGCAAGACTCCAAGTCTCTCAGGCAAGGCATTAAGCCCATTATGGAGGTACTTCTATGAAGCTCTCAGATAAGACTTTAAAGTATCTCGAGCCAGACTTTAGTCGCGCCCCTTGGGTTAATATTTAAGTTATATCCTGATCGATAAGACTCTAAGTTACTCAGGTAGGGCGTTTGAGATAAACTTGTTTGATGGAACTCTTAGTTCTTCAGGTGAGATTATATATTGGGCCTTAACTGGAGAGACTTCAAGTCTGTCAAGCAAATAATTAAGCCATTTGGGGTGGGTTTTCTATAAATCCCTTAGACAAGACTTTAAAGTATCTCAAGTTGAAGTTCATTTGTGCCTATTGGTATAATCTTTAAGTTATATCCCGCTCGAGAAGACTCTAAGTTACTTAGGTGGGGTGCTTGAGATAATCCTGTTTGATGAAATTATTATCCCCTCAGAAGAGATTATATGTCTAACCTTGACTGGTAAGACTCCAAGTCTCTCAAGAGATGTATTGATCCCATTGGACAGGACTTCTATCAAGCTCTCAAACAAGACTTTAAGATAAGTCACTTAGGAAAGACTTCGGTCGCGTCCCATGGGCTAGATTTTAGGTTGGACCTTTTCTGAGGCAAAATTAAGTCCCTTAGGGTAGACATTTTGAGGGTGCATCTGTAAGACCCCAATTTTGACCCTAAGTTCCCTCATGCTATCTCATCATTTGCTTTGGTTTTGGGATCACACCTTGGTATCCTCTTCACCCCTTATTCATTGGGTTTACAATGGGAGAGATCACCAAGCAACTTTCAATAGAAATGTTACTCTTTATGACATTCCAAACAACTTTCATGTTGACATTAAGAGCTAGTTTTGCTTGGAAAGTCATTTTTTTATGGTGAAACATTATAGGTCATTCTGTCTATGTCCTAGTTAGGAGGTCAACTTTCAAGGACCATAACTTGCTCAATTTTCATGCGATGAAGGCCATCCAAGTTTCATGATCAAATTAAATATGCCCTCTCTAACTTTGATTCTTTGAGAAATGTCAAATTCAACTTGCAAGGGCATGTTCCAAGAGCAAACATTATAGGTCATTTTGGGCCATTACCATTGAACAAGCAATTTTCCTCAACTTCTAAAATGCATAACTCCCTCATGCCAAATCCAAATCAGGTCAAATTTGTAACCAAATTTAATATAGATGAAAGGTATATAACTTTGGTGAAGAAACCATTTCCATTTGAAGCTCATAGCAAAATTTATTCAAGGTGGAAGAAGTGGTCATTTGACTTGGTACTTAGAAAAATATCAATTATGTTTGATTTCTCAAATTTCCACCTAGAAATTAATCATGATCCAAGCTTCAAATGGAAAACTGTTCAACACCAAAGTTGTTCCCCTTGATGTCACATTTCCAAAAAGTCCAATATCACTTCATTTGGACAAGATTTGAAGGACTTGTGCATGGTTCCTTTCATAGGTTTGTTTTGGCAAGTTTTGAATTCAAATAACCATTTCCTATTGCATGCTTACATGTTAATGCTTTAATACTCATTATGCACGAATTGGAGTGAGATCACATCATGAATTGGGACCAAATCATTGCCCATGCATCCATGCACAAATGTTACTAATTTTGGTAAATTTTCAAAGGGTGAAAAAATGAATCCCATTGCCTATATAAACAAGTCCATTGCCTCAGAATTACACACACATATTGCCCAAGCTTTTCCAAGAGATCCGAGAACCCTACACCATAGAATACCTTGAGGATTTCTTTGAAATCGAGTTTGAATTTCACCTTCTGTTTTGAGGTTCAAACTCCAAGGATTCAATGTCTTTTTCATCTCAATTGGTCATTGCAAGCAAGATGAGGAAGAACCAAGAAAATTCAGATCAAGATCAAACCAGATTCAAGCTACCTAAAGGTGATTTTTTAGAAACTTTGAGCTTTCAATTCTCTCTCATTTCTTCACCATTCTCTTTGATTTTTGGTTGGCTGAAGTCCTACCAATGTAGGCAACAAGATTGAGTTGCTTTGAGGTCAAATCAAAGCAACTCAAATCATGAGCCTCAAATTTCAAATTCATGTATCTTTCAATATACTTGGAATTGGATGAAATGGAGGTCAGATTCGAGCTCTTGGGCATTTTTCCTTTAAAACCATGTCCTTACTTTTCATTTTTGTGGTGGACCAGTCCGGTGAGGTCCACCGGAGAAGATGATTGGAGCCCTAGCTCCTGTGTGTTGGCGCCTTCCAAACCATTTGATCTCTTTAAAATATTTTAATCTTGGTCCTTGGTTCTAATTACCAATTGTGTGGCGCATTGACTCAGGTCTTTGGTGAAACACATGTGCTTGGCCATCAGATCTTCCACCTCAATTAATGAGGGAGATCTGATGGCCCTTGTTTTTTCCAATTTCTTTTTATTTTCTGAATTTTCATTTTATAGCCTTATTTTGTTTAATTCATAATAAATTCATTTTAAATCCAAAATATATGGGACTTTCATCAAAAATCTTTAAATATTTTTCTCTTCCATATTCTGAATTAAAATTATTTTTTGAATTAATTTTGGTATTTTTCATGAATTAAATATTTTTGTGCATATTTTTAATAGTATTAAAATACTTCTGACTTTCTAAAAATTATGAATTTTTTTGTCCAAGTTCCTTTGACCTTGTTTGACATAGGATAAATCCCTTGGCCATTTATTTGGTGTTTTGAAGGGATTTGAGGTTTTGTCCAAATAAAAATGCATTTTTATTCATTTTTAATGTGATTTTTAATTTATTAAAAGTTTAAAAGTTATGTTGAGCCATTTAATTGGTCTTGTGATGTTTGAATTTCTGTTTGGCCTTGATGATGATTGATTTGACTTTTGTTTGATCAAAACCATTGGATTTAGTAGATTGATGAAATGTATATTTCATCTCCCAAAATGAATGGATGGTATTGATCAGATGAATTTCCTCTCATGATCAATTTGTGTTTCTATTTCCCCTTCCCTCTTCATCTTTATCCCTATTCTTCCCCATTCCCTCATTTGACCAATGAAATCTCTAATATCTAAATGCTAATTGATTCATCAATGACCTTGTGCAGATGAATCAATAGAAGTCTGACTAAGATAGGTCCCTCCCATTTTCTTTTAGTGTGTGGTATATTTTAGGAGTTTGGTTCTTTGTACCAAATCTCTAACATGCATTAACACCTATAATTTTATTGCCCGACCTCAAATAGTTGTGACTTCTACATAAGTTCAATTACGATTGCTTAACATAGAGCTAAATTTGACCCTTAAAGCATAGCATTCTAGTAAGTGAGATTTCAAGTCTCCCATTCTTCATGGCATTATGTGGAAACTTGACTTTTTTTCTTTTCATGAGAGCTAGTGGCGTACTTGTTGAATTATCCAAGTTTGAGCCCTTCTCATGGAATATGTCTTGGTTTAAGGACTCATACTTGTGAATGAATGGTTGAGTGTTCTCCAAAGAATGACTTAACAAAATTAAAACTCATCACTAACATTTGACTAACCATTGACTAACTCTTATTCATTACGCTTTTACTTTCAAGTCATTTACTTTATGCAATTAAAATTTCAGTCATTTATTACTTATTGCCATTTACATTCCATATAACTTGTTTATGTTCCAATCCTTTTCACTTTGCTCATTTGAGCCATGTCTTGTGATTGTATATATTTGTTTGTGTGTTTTGATTTTGTTTATGGTCTTAGGACCTTAAAACACCTAATAACAACAAAAACCCTAAAAAAATATCTTGGTAGACTGTTGGACTTGATCTGAACTCTTGGACTTAGAATTAGGCAACTTCCCTATGCTTTAAGGACTTGGCCAATGCCAACATCTAAGACTGAGTTATCTTTGGCAGTGACTTTCATCTGATGCAAGACCATGGATCTCTTTTATTCATCTACTACTTTATCTTTGTGCTTAATTGTTATTTTATTATTATCTATGTCTAATGTTTTGTTCTGAGTTGATCAAGGAATATTTCATCTGATATATTGGAAGACACTGAAGACTTCTAGCTATTGGAATGCTTGCTTGGATATGGCTATATTTATTTAATGCCTTGATATTCATGATGTCTGGATATTGCTTATTGCTTATTGCTTGATCAAAGTCCAAAGGAAAAGGGGTTTCTATATGATTCTCTTGTCTGTTGGATTGCATCCCATTGGTCAGATCTTTTCAACTCTTATCTTTTAAATTTTTGCTTATGGTAGTCTCTTCATCTCCTTCCACTTATTTAATTTCAAAAAACTCTCCCTCTTTTCAACAACTTTCTTTTCTTGTGATTTCAAACTTAAACATGTTTTAATGATTAGAAACTTTGGCCTTATGCCATATAATTTTTTAAACTTTTTATTAAATCAAATTTGTAAATAAACTTAACCGTATTGACTTAAATTTCAAAAGACAAAAAGAGATAACAACACCATTCAAATCTTTGGCATTTTTATGCCTTTTCATTTAAACCTTTGTTAAAATCAATTCTCCAACTTCTTTGAAATTTTTACCATGAACTACGAGGTTTTGATCCCTCATTTTTATGTTGGTATGTAGGCACAAGACCAAGGGTCTTGTCAAACACAAAAATATAATCAATGAATTATTTTCTCATCCCCTCATTCCCTTTTTATCAAACATCATTTAGACCAAATCAGTTGCACACAAAAAAGGCCTCCCTAGGAGTACCTAGGACACTTTGGGTGCTAACACCTTCCCTTTGTGTAACCAACCCCCTTACCTGTAATCTCTATCATTTTATTAGTTTTGATTTGAAAACTTCTTATCTTTGGGTTTTGTTCGTACTTTTGCCATTTTCCCTTGAAAACAAGAAAAGCGCGGTGGCGACTCTGGTTTTACTGACGTCAAGTTTATCCATAGGTTGATGGTCATGAATTTACCACTACAACATCCCCCGGTGGATAGTACGATCATATTTCCCTAAGGGGCATCAAGGATCTTTCTATGGAAGTCCATCGTATTCTTATTTCTTTAAGAGGCATAAATGACCTTCTTGTGGAAGTCCAACGTGTTTGTATCTCACGAAGAGGCGGCGAGGATATTTCTGTGAAAGTCCATTGTATTTGTGTTGCCTTGAAAGGAAACAAGGATCTTCCTATGAAAGTCCAACATATTTGTATTTCCTAGAAAGGCGACAATGACATTCCTATGGAAGTCCAACACTTACTTTAAGGGTTTATTAATCATTTTTAGCATGTGACCCTACAAAAACTGAAACAAGACAAATAAGGGGAGCTTCCTTAAAAACCCTACCCACGTATGAAAAAAAGTGTCACCCCATTACCTAGAGAAGACTTTAAGAGTTCTTAAACATTTACAAATGGTAGAGACAATGGCTTTCCCTATTCAATAAAAAAAATTAATTAAAGTGTAAAGTTGTGTTTGTCCCGCCTCTTAGACTTTCCAGTGGTCTAGATTGATAAATCTATGCTTTCAAGATGGGATCAATCTGCTCGTATCTCGATATTCATAATATAATGTGGCACATCCCGCCTATGTGCAGGCGACTTGCTATCCTTTAGCTTTTTTCCTGATAGATCAGTTATTTTTTATCATTTACGATTTGCCACATCTATTCGTAAGTTTGTACTATAACATACTTTGACATCCTTTTTAGTGGTAAAAGATCATTTGTATTACCACTACTTCAACATCAGAATTTATAAAAAGTAATATATTGCCTCTAACTACACTTGTTACAACATCAGTGGCAATCAGTAATATATTGTCTCAAAATTAGTGGTAAAAAATCATTTGTATTACCACTACTTCAACATCATAATTTATAACAAGTAATATATTACCACTAATTACACTTGTTACAACATCAGTGGTATTCATTAATATATTGCCTCAAAATTATGGATTATATATAACAGAATACTAATAGAAATAGATATGAGAGCGCATAGAAATGGATTACATATATCAATAGAAAGCTTTGTTGCGAGAGCGCATATGTATATTTGTTAGTGTGTGAGGCACTTTTAGTAAGGAGAGAAAGAGAAAGAGAATGAAGAATAAGGATTATTATTATTGAATATGATTAAAGCTGTAAAAACTGAATTACAATATGCATGTATTTATATATAAAGTTACTTGTACTTTAAGTAACTACTATAACAAACCCTAACTCTAACTAACTTGAGCTTGGGCTACAACTTGGATTATATCATAACATACCCCCTTATAATCCAAGTTGTCAAAAACAAACTAATCATAGTCGATCTAAACTATTCCTAATTTCTTTCTCAAAGTTAGGAATATGTCGATCTTCAGTTCTTTGGTGAAAATCTAGACCAATTGTGCTTCACTCAAGTAATGTCTTACTTCAAGTTCACCTTTGTTTACCTTTTCCCTTAGGAAAAGAAATCTCGCCTCAATGTGCTTACTCCTTCCATGAAGAAATGGATTCTTTGAAATTTTAAAGGCTACTTATTGTCGATCTGCAACACCAGAGGTTTCTTCACTTTGACCTCCATCTCTTCCAGCACAGATATGACCCAAATTGCTTGACAAGAAGCATAAGATCCTGCTATATATTCATCCTCACATTATGGTAACACCACTACAAGTTGCTTTTTCGAGTACCATGAGATTAGGGCACCAAATACTTGAAAGAAGTAATCCGTTGTGCTTCTTCTATCTTCCTTTTCTCCATACCAATTAGCATCTGAATAACAATTAATCACATCTTCTTTCTTTCAAAATTTTGTCGAAATAGAATTCCATATTTCATTGATTTTTTTAAGTATATCAGGATTCTTCTTGCAGCCTTCATGTGTGACACCCTTGGTTCACTCAGGTATCTGCTCATTAATCTGTCTGAGAAACCTATATCAGGTCTGCTATTCCGCACATACCTCTGAGATCCTACAATTTGTTTGAACAAAATAGCGTCGACCTTGTACTCCTCTATACGCTTCTCCAGTTTCAGATTGATTCGATAGGCAAGGATGTAGGACTATTATTTTCCATCCTGAATCTCTTGAGTATTTCTTTGACAAACTTTCTTTGGTGTAGCATTATACCTTTCTTCAACATTTGAAATTAAATGCCTAGGAAGTATGACAACTTTCTTAGATTCGACATTTCAAATTCCTTCTTCATCAGCTCTTTGAACTTCGACAAGTTCTCTAAGCTATTTCTAGTTACTAACAAGTCATCGACATATAAGCATATGATTGTTATATCTTGTGCCACAATCATACTCATATTTTCATTTGATGAATTCCAATTCAACCAAGAATGAGTTGATCTTCGTGTTCCATGCCCTAGGTGCCTACTTAAGACCATAGAGGGCTTTCTGTAACTTGTAAACTTTCCTTTTCCTCCCTTCCTCCTATATCAAAAACCCAGGAGGTCGTGTGACATACACAACTTCATCTAGTGGACCATTAAAAAATGATGATGTTACATCTAAGTGAAATGTCAATCAGCCTTGGTGACATGCCAAGGCTACCACCAATCGAACATTCTCAAGTCTTACTACTGGTGCATATACTTCAGTTTAGTTGAGTCATGCTCTCTGAAGAAATCCTCGAGCTACTAATCTTGCCTTGTGTCTTGCAATTGGCCCATCAAGATTGTTCTTCAGTTTGAACACCCACTTCACTTCCACAAATTTTGTATGTGTTGGCAACTCGATTAACTCCCATGTATAGTTTCTTTCGACCGCTTGTAACTCTTCGACCATAGCTAACTTCCATTGTTTATTATTTAAATCCTTGCTATAGTTGATTGGTTCAACACCTGCAAGTAAAGCAAAATGAACCAAATTTTGGTATGGTGTGACTTCATTATCACCAACCAATTCGTAGACTTGAAGCCATGTTGGGAGTACTATGGTTCTTTGAGGTCTTTGGCTTGTTCTAGCCACACCCTCTTCAACTTAGATTGTGTCTGAAATATCTTCAACTTCGACTTCATCGGTTTCTTCTTCGACGCCATAACTCATTAAAGGCTTGTTAATTGCATCGCCGAAATTCTAATCACAGGGAAAATTTTCATCAATCACGATATCTCGATTCATTACAATCTTCTCATTTTAGGAACATGGTTGTAGAAATAAGATCCAAAAACCTTCAGATGACTCACTGATGGTCGTTTGCCACTCCAAACTTCTTCTGGAACCTTTTTTTAGCTTCTTGGTAGAGCACATGTTCATAATATAAATAGTTGTGGTGACAGCTGTTGGTGTAAGCCCTAGAGGCCAATACTTTTGGTACTTGTATCAAATTGTTTATTAATAATAAAAGGCTTTTTCTTTATTATGTTTGTTTAATAAAGTCCATAGAATAGATAGTCCGTTTAATGTATCAAGTGTGACTTAATCATGAGATCACATTAAACATAAGGACACTATTCTTAAAGTATATGTAGTCGAGCTTTATTGTGAAGTGGGATATCATTAAAGCATGAAGACTATTATGTTTATAGACTGATGATCACATCTCATGGATCATGGATAAGGAGTTATCAAGTCTTAAACATAGGTATGAATATTAAGAGTAATATTTATACTGGATTGACCCGCTATGAGAATACTATATAGAATGTTATGAAAAGTGTCATAAGTTATTCTCATGGTGATAATGGTGTATACCACCCTTCGACCTGAAACCACTATGGACCCTACATGTAGAGTTGAGTGCCTTATTGTTGATCAAACGTTGTCCGTAAATGGATGACCATAAAGACAATTGATGGGTACTCCACGAAGCATGCTAAGGGACATGAGTGACCTAGATGGAATTTTCCCATCCTGCGTAATAGGATAAATGTTTATGGGTCCAATATTGAACTGGACAAGGATGACACGGTCTATGCCTTGTGTTCAATATAGACATAAAGGAAAAAGGGTAATTATACACATAAGTATTATCACAGAAGGATTTGTCAGATCACATGACATTTTCATGTCTTAGGTAGTAGTGATGTGTTGCTAGATACTGCTCACTGTTTATTATGTTAAATGCGTGATTTAATATAATTTCCAATGCCGCGAAAACCTACAGGGTCACACACAAAGGACGGATTGATGAGAGATAGAGTAACTAAGGAACATCGTAAGGTACGGTGCACTTAAGTGAATTATAGAACATCGTAAGGTACGGTGTACTTAAGTAGAATACGAAATATGGTAAGGTACCACGCGCTTAAGTGACTTTGGCATATTATAAGATATGGGCCACATACACTTAAGTGGGCTTTTTAGCTTATAGCCCACACAAGTGGTTCTATAAATAGAACCCTTGTGCAGAAGCATTAGTGCAGTTGCAATTTCGTTTCTCTCTCTCTCTCTCTCTCTCTCTCTCTCTCTCACTCACTCACTCACTCAAAGCCTTCATTCGTAGTAGCTAGCACTGAGATTAAAGGAATTCGTCTGTGTGGACTGAGTAGAGGCGTTGTCATTGTTCAACGTTCGTGATCGCTCCATAGATCTGCATCAAAGGTTACAATCGCCACAAGAGGTAATGATTCTATCTTTTATCATGCCCATTCGTAAGGATCATTAAAGGAGAAATTTTAAATTCCGCTGCGTTTTGGATCGCCCTTCTCCTTCAACAGCTTCATATCATAAGGAATTTGGCAAATTCTTCTGCTTCAACATGTACATCGCCACATCCAATACGATCATGTTTCTTCTTTCTTCTATCCCATTATGTTAAGGCGTGTAAGGAATAATTACCTCATGATCAATACCATGTTCTACACAGAAATCTTCAAATATCTTGGATTTGTATTCGCCACCTCCATGTCTTTGCAGAACCTTGATCTTCTTTTCACTCTAGTTTTCGACAAGCATCTTGAATCTCTTAAAGATTTTAAATACTTTGTCCTTTCGCTTGATCATATATATCTAAAGCTTTATATTATACTCATCAATAAATGAGACAAAATATTTGTTTCCACCAATGGTATGATCCTTGAACGGGCCACATACATCTGAATATATTACTTCTAGTATGCAAGATGACCTCATTGGCATAATCGAAACAAAATACTTTCAGGATTGCTTCCCTACTAAGTAACTTTCACATAGTTTGTCGGGCATCTCAAGACTTGGTATACCAGTTACCATATCTTGAGTAATCAGTTGATTGAGTGGCCTAAAGTTCAAATGGCCAAACCTCAAATGACACAACCAACTATTCTTGTGGTCGACAACTATTTTAAGGCATTGTACCTCAATCGAATTGATCATGATCTTAAATGTCATGTTCTTAGACATAGGATATTTTAAGACCAAACTATTTTGGGTGTCAAATAGTTCCAAGGTTCCATCATCCATAACCAATGAGAAATCTTTTTCGACCAATTGTCAAACACTTAGCAGGTTGCACTTTATTCCAAGCATATAGAGTACATCTTTGATCATAGCTTTAAATCCATTTCTCCTTTAAACAAATATGTTACTGGTACCTTATACTTGTAACAAATTTATCTACAAGTTTGACCTTGCTCTTCTTTGACTCGTCGAAATATGCCAACCACACTTTCCTACCAATCATGTGATTCCAGTAGACCGTGTCGAGGAACTAGGTTTTGGTGTGACATGCTCATCTGCAACTACATCTATAGCCACCATATGGAAGATTTGCTCCTTCATTCTTGCCTTTTTCGCTCCCTTGTCTTTCATGTACCAATAATTCTTGGCCAAGTGACCCCATTTTTCACAATTATAGCCCTACACACCTTTTTTATCTTCTTTGTCTTTCTAATAGGAGTTTCCTTCTCCTCCTTTGAAGGACTCAACATCCATATCATCGACCTTATGCTTTTGAGGGTTCGACCATGAATTATTGCTTTGAGTTTTGTCTCCTTTGTCGTTGAAATTGTTGGAACCATCATGTTTTTTCCATGTATGAGCCTGTAGTGCTTCTATCGAATCTTGAACACCTTTCCTTTCGACAATCTTTGTCTCTTGTTCCTCTAACGAACCAACCAGATCTTCCAATTTCAATGTTTCAAGATTGCTGGATTCTTGAATAGCAACGAGAACATGTTGAAAGTGATAGGCCAATGTACATATTACATTCTCAACTATCATCTTATAAGTTAGGGTCTCACCACAACCTTTCATGAGATGAACAAGTTTTTGCACCTTCCAGACATAGTCTGCAATCTTTTCTTCTTCACCCATCTGCAGTAATTCATATTGCATTCGCAACGTCTACAATTTGAAGACTTTAACCTTCTCACCTCCTTTGTAATACTTGACAAGAATATCACATGCCTCCTTCACCGATTCAACATGAGAAATCAAATCAAAATTCGTTGCGTCTACCGCCGGTTGAATATAAAATGCATCCTTACAGTCTTTCTTCTTGGTCTCCTTGTTCGCGACTCTTTGAGCATCATTTACATTCTCAGAAATATCAGGGACGCCATTAATGTCCACTTTTAGGGTTTCATGAAAGCCAAAGAGGGATTGCATCTGTTTTCTCCATCGAATTCAATTCTTGCCGTCAAGAATTAGAAGAGAATTCAGAATGTCATTATTATCATTCATCTTTGCAGCAAACATGATTAACACCCCACGATCCCGAAAACACGATCACCGACGTGTGATTCTTAAAAACACAATCAAGAAACTAACCAGACTCTAATACCAATGTGTTAGTGTGTGAGACACTTTTAGTAAAGAGAATAAAAGAAAGAATAAAGAATAAATATTGTTATTATTGAATGTGATTAAAATTGTAAAAACTGAATTACAAAAGTTACTTGTCCTATATATAACTAATATAACAAACCTAATTCTAACTAACGTATGCTTAGACTAAAACATGAATTATATTACAACATGCCAAATCATTTTTTAAAAACCATGTTGACTGTATCACTATAGTCATATCATATTGTAGTAATCTACTACACCCTTCGACCATTATTATAAGTAAAAAAAAAATTAAATTTATTAAATAAATGTTATATGTAATAATATATCAATTATTTAATAAATCTAATTTTTTTTATTTTAGTTATAATACTGGCAAGAGGGCGTATTAATTTGTGTTTTGCATCATGATACATGCAATCAATGCTAAATAATTTGAATAAATGCATAACGTAAGCAAATATACATTTAATAGACCCTTTGGAGTTACCATTATGAAATACAGTATAGAAACTGCCTCACCAAATCCTTTAATAGTGCATCGACAGACATATATCTCTTTCTCTCTACAACACATACAATGTACGCTTAGACATGGCAACATAATCCATACCCGTTGGTACCAACCCGAATCCGCCCCGAAGTTGACGGGGAAAACCCGCTTTGACTGGGTTTGGATTCGGGTTTGTGTTTTCCTCGATTTTAAAATATGAGAATGGGTCGGGTAATGGGGACACTAGTACCCACCCCGAACCCGTCCCCGAACCCGCCCCGTTTATTTCATTATGTACATTATTATTTATTTTTGAATATTTAGAGTATTAAATATGTGGTCAATGTTTTGATATTTTAATTTGAATTTATTATTTAAAATATTTGAAATGTATGTATGAAATTTTTTTAGATTGTTTTATTTTATCATTTGTAATATAATTTTATTTTGGAAAAATAAATATTTCTATTTAAAAAATTGATTTCACTAAATGAATGGTGGCGGGGCGGGGATACCCTAACCCATCCCGAACCCATTTGGGACGGGTTTGGGTTTTGATTCTCCATCCCCGTTTGGATTTGGGGCGGGGAATGGGGATTGTTTGGGGGTTTGGGTTTGAGTTTAGGGAGGTAAAAATCGTCCCCGATCCACCCCGTTGCCATGCTTATGTACGCTTAATATATATATATATATATATATATATATATATATATATATATATATATATATATATATATATATATATATATATATATATATATATATATATATATATATTCCTCCACAATTCGTCATTATTTAAAATTCATGTACTTAATATCTTGTACCGCAAAACAATTTTAATTGAAATCTTTGTCGTTTCGATGATTTACGATGCTACTATTTCTGCTAACCTTCCTATTATTCCTCCCCGAATTATCTAAGCACAAGGCAGTGAGAATGAACTTAGTTTATTATGTAATAGTTCTCTTTAATTTATTCTTCTTTTTCTCTTCTCTTATCAATTGCTTTCAGTGAAATGTGATATTAACCAAGTAAATCATTAACTCGTTTAATAATTATAGTGATTATGTATTTGAAGTTCTAGGTTATTTGAATATATCGCCTAATAATGACATTTACTTATATTCACAGCAATTAAAATAATGCATTTTAATGCAGTATTATCAATTTTCATAAATTTGATATAACTTTGTCGGTGACGCACCGTTGATTTGATGTTCTTATAAAAAAAATTGAATTATAATGTATAGTGTCAAATATATTATTGTCGAAACACTTAATTATTAAAATGTTGGTGAATTAGCTTTGATATTGATTTTTACTTAGATTCAATTTTATACTATTAGCAGAATTAAGTATTTTTGACTTTGTTTAAAGAGCAAACAAATCAAAAATTTATAAATAAGAAATAACTCATATCATTGTAAAATAATACATAACTTGCAGTTGCAAAAAATAAATCTTAGTTTGAAAGTAGAGAGTTACTCTGCAGAAATTTCTTATTCTTCCTTATTCTAAAATCCTAATTCTCTTTCTTTCCAATTTTCTTCTTTTATTTCTTCTTTCATTAACAATTGTGCTGCGATATAATCTTGCAACCTAGTGTGGTTGATTCACTCTAGTGAAGAGTGAAGAACAAGAGGGAAATCGATTGGTGTGATTGATTCTTGTTCATCAAGATTCGGTTCGGAATTCTCCATAGATTTTGGTGAATTTCTTGAAGGGAAATTGTTGAATTTCCAACATCTGGTATTTAGAGCACTAACTTAGCGATTCGTGGGAAGAAAAACCCAATGGTGATGACTCATATAAACGAGCATTTTTTGACGAGTCTCCTAATTCTGAAGAATCGAAATTACGAGAATTTGTGCAAGCAGATAAAAGTTACCTTTTACTATCAAGATCTTTGGGATCTTATGAAGGAGAGAGTGGCGCCGCTTGCAGAAAATGCGACGCTGGGAGAAAAAGTTGCACACAAAGAATTAAAGAAGAAAGATTATAAAACTCTCTTTATAATTCATTAATGTGTTAATTCTGATAATTTTGAAAAGCTGAGTGATGTTGAATCAGTGAAAGAAGCATGAGAAATTATGGAAAAAATGTTTGGAGGCGTTGAGAAGGTGAAAGAAGTGAGGTTACAAACTCACAAAAGAACATATGAATTGCTTCAGATGGAAGTCAATGAAAGCATAACTAATTTTTCACTAGGGTTACAAAACTGATGAATGAAATCAAGATATGTGGAGAAGTGTTGACATCAAGATCAGTTGTTTCAAAGATCTTTAGGTCATTGGCTCCAAAGTTCGACCACGTGGTAGTAGTCATAGAAGAGTTGAAAGATTTGTCAACATTGACAAAGGAAGAGCTTCAAGGGGCGCTTGAATCTCATGAATAAAGAATGACTGAAAGAGCTACAGGTAAGTCGAAGAATGATATGGCTTTGCAAGCACAACCAGCAAGACAAAGGAAATGTAACGGGAAGTGGTTCGACAACAAAGGTAGAGGAGGCTACAATAATTCAATTGGTCGAAGTTAACAAGAATGAGGCTGGTCGAATCAGAGAAAGCTCTCATGCCAAAGCAATCAAATAGGTGGTGATGCATGTAGAGGAAGAGGTAATGGTCGAAAACCTGACAAAAGTCACATTCAGTGTTTCAACTGTCAAAAGTATGGTCACTACTCTAGTGATTGTCCTAAAAACAAAAGAATCAAGACAATGTTACAAAGTTTACAAAATATAAAGAAGAAGAGATGTTGTTGATGGTTACAACAAGAGATGAAGAAAGATTCTAGGACCAATGATACTTGGACTCAGGATTATCATCACACATGATTGGTAGGAAAGATTGGTTTGTCAACATGAAACCCTCAATGAAGAACATAGTAAAATTTGCAAATGACAATACTCTAGCAGCTGAAGGTATTGGTGATGTTATGATTATGAGGAAATATCAAAAGAGGTCAGTAATTTCCAATGTATTGTATATACCAGGCATGAAAAGTAATTTGATCAGCATATGGAAGTTGGTCAAAAAGAACTACAAAGTGTTGATCAAAGACAAGATGATGAAAGTTCTCGACTCAGGTAGAAGGTTAATCTTAAAGGCACCTATGTCACGGAATAAAACCTTCAAGATTAAGTAAATGTGATAGAGCATAAGTTCCTTGCAACTGCGGCTAGCAGGGATGAATTGATATGGCACTATAGACTTGGCCATCTCAATTTCAAAGACATCAGAGATCTAAAGAGAAGAAATATGGTTTCAGAGTTACCAAAAATCGACATTCCAAATGAAGTGTGTAAGGAATGTGTGCAAGCAAAGGAGCACAAGAACAACTTCAGCGAGGATGCAGGAAGCAAGTCAAAGACAATCCTTGAAGTCATATACTTTTATGTTTGTGTTCATATCCATGTGGATTCGATTGGAGGTAAAAGATACTTTATCACATTCATAGATGATTTCAATCGAAAATTGTGAACTTACTCGATCAAGAAGAAAAGTGAATTAATCGAGGTATTTGCCAAGCTTAAATTTATGGTCGAAAGTTAAAGTGGTCGAAAGCTCAAGATTCTAAGGACTGATGGTGGTGGAAAGTATGTGTCAAAAGACATTGACAAGTTATGTGATAAATAAGGGATTATGCATGAGGTGGTGCCACCCTACACTCCACAACGGAATGGAATGACAAAAAGAAAGAATAGAACAACCATAAACATGTGAGAATCATGTTGAAAGGCAAGCATTTACCCAAATAATTATGGGGAGAAGTAGTGTCGACAACTACATATATTCTGAACATATGTCCAATGAAAAAGGGAGATGGAATCACACCATAAGAATGTTGGTCTGGTGTCAAGCCTATCTTGAGTCATTTGAAAGTATTTGGATATATAGCATATAAACATGTGTCTGATCAGTTTAGAAGAAAACATGATGATAAGTCGAGTCAAATGATCCTGATAGGATATCATTTGACTGAAGGATACAAGTTGTTCGACCTAGTGAACAAGCAAGTGGTGATCAGCAGGGACGTGATCATGGATGGGCTTAAGGAATGGGATTGAACTGAAAATATAAATAAAGATTCAGTGAGAATTTTATGTGAAGAACCAAGAAGTGAAATCGAAAGAGAAGTTCGACAAGAAGAAGTCAGAGGTCAAGTGAGCATAAGCAAACCTTAACGAACAAGACATGTGCCTGCAAGGTTGAAAAACTGTGTGATTACATCAAATGATATGGTCGATGATGAAGGTGAGCTGGTACACTATGCTTTCTATGCAGATGTTGAACCAGTTAATGCAGCCAAGGCATTGAAGGATTCGAAGTGGGTGAAAGCAATGAATGAGGAAATGGAGTCCATCGAAGTCAATAGCACCTGGTCAATTATCGAAGTGCCTCAAGACAAGAAGGCAATCTATGTGAAGTGGGTATACAAGGTGAAGTTGAATCCCAAATATGAGGTAACTAGGCAAAAGGCAAGACTTGTGGCGAAATTATTTCTTCATAAGGAAGGAATCAAGTTCGATGAAGTTTTTGCACCTGTTGCTAGGATCGAAACAATCAGGTTGGTTGTTGTTTAGCAAACATGAACAATTGGAACACGTTTCAGATGGATGTGAAATGTGCATTCATAAATTGTCCCTTAGATGAATAAGTGTATGTTGTAAAACCAACTGGGTTTGTGAAACATGGTGAAGAAAGCAAGGTATACAGGCTGCATAAAGCACTGTATGGACTTAATCAAGCTCCAAGAGCTTGGAATAAGAAGATAGATAGATTTCTAAGGGAGAAAGAATTTATGAAGTGCACAATTGAGCATGGAGTATATGTAAGAAGAAGCAATAGTGAGTTTCTTATACTGTGTCTCTATGTCGATGACCTGTTGATAACAGGAAGTTGCAAGAAGGAGATCAAAGATTTCAAACATGACTTAAGTGAGGAGTTTGAAATGTCAGACTTGGGAAATCTCTCATATTTCCTTGGCATGGAGTTATACAAGAGTCGTAGAGGCTTGATGATGCATCAAAGAAGATATGTAGGTGAAATACTTAAGAGATTTAAGATGCAAGATTGCAATCCAACTTCGACTTCAGCTGAACCCAAATTGCAACTGTCGGAAGAAGCAGATGAAGATGATATCGATCCAACGTAGTACAGAAGACTCATTGGATCACTTTGATACCTTTTTCACACAAGGCCTTGCTTTAGCATACAGTGTGGGTATGGTGAGTAGATTCAAGCAGAAGTCAAAGGTATCACACCTAGCAGTGACGAAGAGGATACTAAGGTATTTCAAAGGAACTCTTGACTATGAGATTTTGTTTCCTGCAGATGATGAAGGAAAAAATGCAAGTTAGTGGGATACACCGACTCAAGTTGGTGTAGTGATGTTGAGGATAGAAAATCCACAACTGACTATGTGTTTATGTTAAGTGGTGCACCAATTGCTTGGAGTTCAAGAAAGGAACCAGTATTAACATTGTGGTCGTGTGAAGCAGAATACATAGTTGTTTCTCTTTTTGCATGTCAAGCAACATGGATGGTAAATATGGTCGAAGAGATTACAGGGAAGAATTATGGAGAGATTACCATGAAGATCGATATCATGCCTTCTATCAATCTGGTGAAGAATATGATAACGCATGGACGAAGCAAGCACATCGAAATAAATTTCCACTATCTTCGAGAGCAAGTAGCAGAAGCAAAGTTGAACTTGGAACACTGCGGAACTGAGAATCAGATTACAGATATTATGACGAAAGGAGTACAGTTCGAAGTGTTTAATAAGTTAAGGTCTATGATGAATGTAGATAGCTTAGAAACAATGAATTAGGTGGTATAAGGAATTGTAATTCATGGTTTCGAAGTATGTTGTTGTCGAAGCACCTAGCTGTCGAGGAGTTAGCTTCGACATAGATTTTTACTTATGTCCAATTTTGTAGTGTTAGAAGAATTAGGTATTTTAGGTTTTTCTTAAGGAGAAATCAAGCCCAGAATCTATAAATATGGAGTAACCCCTATCATTGTAAAATAACACATAACTTACAGTTGCAAAGAATAAATCTCAGTTTGAGAGCAGAGAGTTACTCTGCATAAATTTCTTCTTCTTCCTTATTCTAAAACCCCAATTCCCTTTCTTCCCAATTTTCATATTTTATTTATTCTTCCGTTAACAATTGTACAACGATATAATCTTGCAACTTAGTTTGGTTGATTCACTTGAGTGAAGAGTGAAGAACAAAAGGGAATTCAATCGGTGTGATTAATTCTTATTCATCAAGATTCGATTCGGAATTCTCCATAGGTTTTGGTAAATTTCTTGAAGGGAAATTGGTGAATTTCCAACAAAATTAACCTTTCTAGCAATTAATCTTAAGTTCTTGTTGTCGCCTTCATTTCGTCATCAGTAGCCATAGATAATGGTCTCATCGTCACTGTCGCTAATGGTAGCACAAAATTAACTTGGCATTGAGTTATTTTTATTGGGCCCCGTGATAGGCGCCATTGTATTTCTAAAAAAATATAAGACTGTGTGGTACCCCTAAGCTAGTAAAAATGACCATAGGCCTTATTACTTTTATAATGGTTAGGGCTTACCCGTGGCGGCGAGAGACGTTGTTTTGTGGTATTTGTGGTGGTGAGAGAGGGCCAACTTACGTGAGGTGAAAGGCTCTATGTTGATGTATTATGTGGGTTAAGTTATGATCTCTCCTCTCTTCCGCTTGGGAAGAGGTACTTATATAGGCATCTTGAGCCTAGGGTTTTCTTGGAAATGATAACTGCCCACCGAATCAACAATGAACCATTGAATCTCTATTTCCTAGGGAGATGTGGGTTAGACTGTTGGCCCTAACATCTCTCTAGACGGGGAACATCTTCTCCCATGTTTCCTAGGAATTGGCAAGCACGGAACACCTAGGGCAAGGAAGTCCCTCGTTGAGGGTGGCAGATGAAAGTCACCCCTTAAGAGCAATTACTAGTCCTCCCCCTTTAATAGGTCTTTCTCTCCCCTTCCCGAGCTAAGGCCCTGGTTCTAAGAAGGAGGCAAAAAACCTGAAATAAAGCTTATTTTGGGAACTGATGTTATTTTTAGCTTTGATAGCATCCCACTATTAATTGTTAGAATAAAATAATATTATAAATATCTTAAAATATCATTTGTATTAATTTAAAATATCTTAGAGTATATCTAAATTAATATGAAAGATAATTATAATATTCTAACATTGAATAACGAAATACAAAACCAAAACGATCAAGTCTGGTACTTGCGAATCGCTTAGACTGAAACGTCGTCCACCAGATCAGACATGTTTCCCGTTGGACTTCCCTTACACTGTAAAACCTTCTCTGCCCATTAAACAGCCTTTGCGACTCCAGCGTCTTTTGTCAAAATTCTTTATACTTTTCGGCTTTCAAATTTGTGACAATCTTGAAACACATTTTTTTCCCTTCATTACTCAAGGTTTTAAGGCATACTTCTACAATATGCAAATAAATGTGACGAAAAGTGCATGTGGTTACAACATGCATAATACAAATACCTTTATGAATTACCTCGTAAGAGGAAAGGGAAATATATATATATATATATATATATATATATATATATATATATATATATATATATATATATATATATATATATATATATATATATATATATATATATATATATATATATATATATATATATATATATAACCATTACTAGAAGAAAGAAGGATTTTAAAGACTCATTGGCAAGAGGAGTTGCAAGTAGGCATGGGAACATAACCCGTACCCGCGGGTACCCACCCGAACTTGTTCCGAAGTTGTCGGGGAAAACCCGCTTTGATTGGGTTTGGGTTTGGGTTCGGGTTTGGGTTTTCCCCGATTATAAAATATAGAGACGGGTCGGATAATGGGGACACTAGTACCCACCCCGAACTCGCCCCGTTTATTTCATTATGTATATTATTATTTATTTTTGATGATTTAGAATATTAAATATGTGGTTAATGTTTTGATATTTTAATTTGAATTTATTATTTAAAATATTTGAAATGTATGTATGAAATTTTTTAAGATTATTTTATTTTATTATTTGTAATGTAATTTTATTTTGGAAAAAAATAAATATTTCTATTAAAAAATTAATTTCATTAAATGAATGGTGGCGGGACGGGGATACCCGAACCCGTTTGGACGGGTTTGGGTTTTGATTCTCCATCCCCGTTTGGGTTTGAGCGCGGGTAACGGGAATTATTTGGGGATTCGGGTTTTAGTTTGGGGGAGGTAAAAACCGTCTCCGACCCGCCCCGTTGCCATGCCTAGTTGCAAGTACCTGCCCAAAAGAGTTAGGATGCAGTTGATTCCTATTCTTATGAGATTGTGGAGGATGAGTTAGAAAATTTAAAATCAAGTGCTTAAGTATCTTGAAGTATCGCCAATAATTGAAGCAATATGACCCTTTTTTCACGCAGTTATCACATTCAATAGCGAGACAATCAAAGAAAGAATGTACAAACTTACGATAATGACAAAAAAATTGGTATTTATATTTGTAAGTATGAAGGTAAGGTCATCTTTGGGGAGAACAAGTTCCAAACTAGTTTCTTCATACTTTAGACTTGGAAGAGAACTCTCTAGTGTATGGAAAGGATTTTGGGGCATTAAAGATGCTTGAATTGGTTCATAATCATTAGTGAGAGCCTTACAAAATTGAATGAGACAAATATTATTTTGAAGAGTCTCATATGTCTTTAGATTAACTGCGTCTTTTATAGAAGGCTCGCACAATGTTAATTGGTTTCAAATAACTTCCATTTGTGCTAAGAATGAGTAAACAAGTTGACCAAATTGTTATTTCAAATTACTAAGATCCTTAAGCAACTCATATTGATGAGATAAATTTAAGATAGTATGAAGTAGTTTTACAAAATCTTATACATCTTTGACATTTTCAAATCACCCAAATTGCATATGAATTCTAGGAGTGGAGGTATTACGAAATAATGTAATGATTTGATGATTCTTGATATCTCATTCATCTACTTATCAACATAGGCCTCTGAGTTTCTACCTTACCTCTTGTGGGGCTATTTTTATCATTTGTCACATAAAGCCAAAGTTGATGACCTTTTAAGAATTCGGTCGTTTCTTCAGTCCACTAGTTATAATTAGAACCATTGAGAATAATTGTAATAGAAAGAGTGACCTCGTAATTTTCCATTATAACAGGATAATGTTAATAATGAGAAACATTATAAGAGTAGAATTGGCATAAACTTATAGTAAAATAGAAAATATGTCACCAAAATATACAAGGAACTGTCAACCTTGTCAATTTCACGAAATAAATTTGGGTCGAAGTCGAAGGAATAAAAATTCAAATGGGAACGTAGGTAACGAACAAAGGGGGAGAAAATTAACACCATGAACACAACTGAGAAAGGGGAAAAATAAATCCAAATTTATTTGATACCATATATAAAGTCGGGAATACATGAAAAATATTTATATATTCATTGTGGTTAGAGGATTACAAAAAAAGCACAACCAAATACATTAAGTAATTTGTAGTTTGATGTAGTGTGATAAAGGAGCTCAAAAGGTGAGACATTATCAAGAATGAAGGAAGGAAAATGAGTAATAATATGGACATCATTAAGAGTAGCTTCACCCCAAACATTTTCAGGACAAGAGGTCAAGATAAGCATGGCACAAACAGGGTCAAGGTTTGTCGTCATTGTATGTCAAATGGATTTCTCTTATAGTTCTTATTATTCTTCTCTTTTTACTTGGAAAACAAACATTGGTTTGTTATCTTGCTTATTTATGTCGATGGCATGATTATCACCGGTGATGACTCTATTGGAATTAAAGATCTCAATCAGTTTCTTTAGCACTTGTACCATTAAGTTAATTTCTAGGGATTGAAGCCTTATCTTCGAACAATGGATTTTCTCTCTCACAAATTAAGTTTTAATCTTGTCTTCATTGGTCAATTATGTGATCATGGTCATAAATTTATTTTCTCTTTATTTGGATGTTCTATCCATGATCCAAAGACGAGATAACTCGTATGGAGTACACGTAAGATTAGAAGGTTATTTGAGCTTACTCAACTGCACATTATGCACATGTCCAACATTTATGCTACTTCCACAATTTCTTCCATTCACCTTTGGTATCGTCCATTTGCTAATAGTTTCACTGGCAAACTACGTCATTTGTTGTCACAATGCCATTTAGGATTTATCACTAATGAGTCTTTTGATTGTACTTCCTGCCAAAATACTAAACAACCAGTTTCATCATTTAATAGAAGTACTTTTATTTCAACTTCACCATTTGATCTTATGTATTCTGATATTTGGGAACCTGCCCACACACCTACTATGAGAGGTTGTCGCTATTATGTGTTGTTTATTGATGATTATTCTCGTTTTACTTAGATATACAAGACGAACAAATGACACAAGCTTCCTCAAATTTATATTATTTTTGTCAAGATGATTCAAACATAGTTTTCTTAAACCATTAAAAAATTTCACTGAGATAATACAATGGAATAACGTGGTTTTTGTATGAATTCTCTTGTCCATACACATCTAATAAAATGGTCAGGCGGAGAGAAAGCATTGTCACATTCTTAACTCCAACACAACTTCAACACTAGCTATGGTCTAATGGTAAGGGTGTTCAAATTCAAACCGATATAAATAAAAACCGCCAATCGATCTAAAAAAACCAAAAAAAACTGAATATTATTGGATGTGTTTGGATATCATTTCGAAAACCGCTCAGTTCGAATCGGATTTCGGATTGACTTTTCAAAATCGATTCAAACCAAATTGAACCGTCTGTATATATTTGTATTCTTATTTTTAATATGATATGTTGTTATAACTTATTATTTGATGATACTTATTCTTTTAATATTATTTATTAGTTTAGTCTAATCTATTTATTTTTATTATTTCATTTGTTATAACTAAAACTATTAAAATGGACTATCCGACCTTAAATGGGTCGGCCCTGACGGACCTCAGATTTTTTAGGATTGGGCCAAAAGAGGCATATTATAAATGAGTTCGAAAATTACTACCCGAGTCCGGCCCTAGATGGGCTTCGGGCTACCCGATCCCCGATCCTAAACGGTCATTTTAAAAATAAATTATAAAAATAAAAACTCTATAATATTTATTATAAATAAAATTTAAAATTATATTATTTTAAACATAATACATTTTTAAGTACTATATTATCTCTTATAAATACTATAATATGTTTTTAAATATAACACATGTCTAAATTGTATAAAGTGATACTCAGATACTTAACGTAAGAAAAATTAATAGGTTACGAGGAAAGATTGTTGATTATATTAATATATTATATTTAAAATAGAAAAATTGAATAGAATAGAGGTAAAACTTAATGAAGTGAGAAAACTCAATATATTATTTTGGAGTAAGATAATATAAGTAGTAATATATTTTTTTAAATTATAGTCATGCTGGTCTAACGGACTACCACGGTCTATACGAACTAGTCCTAATGAGCAGTGAATTAAAAAAGCCAAAAAAAATATGGGCTCAAATTTAAAGGCTCAAGCCCTATGATTTTTAGGGTCTGATGAACTGTCTATATGGGGTAGCACATTTTTACGGTTTTAGTTTTAATCATAATTTATCATCCTCATTTTGTAATATTAACTTTTAATATATTTTATATTATATATTATATCAAATCTATTATTTATTATTATTTTTAAAATCTTAAAAAATATATATATAATTTATATTTTGGATATCCAAAAATCGATCCAAATTAAATCCTATAAAATAAGAATATATCAAATCAATTTTTTTTAATCAATTATCTAGAACCGAACCAAACGGTAAATAAATAAATTTATATTTGAATCAAATGAATTTTTAGCTCAAAACTGATTCAAACCGAATCGCAGACACCATTATCTGATAGTATATGTAATAATGAGACAAAGAATTGTAGATCAAATTCTAGTTACCATATGAGTTGAGTGACATTTGATATTGATATTATTAATAAATGTCTTTTTTTTCATTTTTTAATTTATGATTTAATTTTAATTGTTTTAAAATGTTTTTTTATATATAAATTAATAAAAATTTAATTATAATATAATTTTTAAAATATTTTTTTAAATATTTAGTTAATTTTTGTAAATATTTAAATTTATAAAGTCCTAATAATTAAAAAATTTAATATATTATTTTTTTTCCAATTTTTTTTTAATATTATTTTTTTTCTTCATGTGATCTTCTATAAATAGAGTTGTCTAAGACACATAAAATATAACTTTTCTTGTCTACTTGATTCATATATTTCTTAGTCATGTTTGTGTGGTGTATTATTTTTTTAAAATCAATTGTCCATTTGCGTTGATGGCAGAAATCAATTGTCTGAATTTCAATTATGGATTCAATCAAACTCTCATGTGTTTATCTGTTTCAGAAAACACAATACTGTTAGACGGTGTGGCTAGTGATCGAGAGGGGGGGGGGGGGGGGGGTGAATAGATCACCTCTTTGAAAATAAACGGATTTAAAATTTTATCAGAGTTTTTAAACTTGGCGGAAAATTTCAGTCCCGAATCGACTTCCGTCTATTCTGAACCGCTACTAGAAAACCGGACACGCGAATTTATTGCTGGATTTGAATTAGAATGACAAAAGTTATTAACACTGGAATCTTATCAAATTGAATGCACTTATCACTAAATCCTAATTCCAATGAATGAAATTCAGCTAACAGTTTTGTCAAACAGTTGGTGTGTATGTGATCAATAATGAACAACAGTGGACTTTAGTTAAAGAAGTTTTCTTGCCACTATTGTATC
This sequence comes from Lathyrus oleraceus, assembly GCF_024323335.1. NCBI lineage: Eukaryota > Viridiplantae > Streptophyta > Magnoliopsida > Fabales > Fabaceae > Lathyrus > Lathyrus oleraceus. The sequence continues at coordinate 372,874,253 of NC_066579.1, forward strand.
GCAAAAAGTGCAGCCACAACACACTATCTGAAATTGCGAAACTGTTGAAAACGTAAAGAGAGATAAGGAAATAATACGATACGCAGAGATTTGGTAAGGAAGTTCCCCACGTCGTCCTCGCGTGTGGGTACGTCTCCCTCTCAATTTCAAATGAAATTGAGAACTGTAATTATCAATAGTGCCGAATTCGTTGATACAAGGTTTCAATACACCGACAGAATTCTAAATCCCAAGATCTTCTTCTTGTATAAAACCTTCACTTGATCTGAGCTCGATCAAGAATTTCCTGCAAGAAATTGCAAACAATTCACCGGTTCCACGACCTGTTTGCGAAATCCCCCGATTTCCAAACGCAACGCTGCGGCTGAATCTGTTCTGCAAACGTGACTAACAAACCCGCAAGAACACTCCAGTTCTTGAAGGACAAACCAGTTGGTTTTTCCTCGAAACCCCCTTCAATCTTCAACTCAGCTAGATCCTTGATCGTTACCACTGAACGTTATCTCTTTGATCCTTTAATCCGAAGAACAAGAATGATTATGTGTTGATGTTCTTGAAGAAAAGAGATTGAGAAGATGGAGAAGATGAAGTCTCTTTCAGGTTTCTAACTGCTCAAAACAATTGCTGCTACACACTCCTTTGATTTGTGTTTCAACTGTTTTTCCCTCTCAGAATTCTCTTTTGTTTCACTGCTGTCACAACATTTCTTATATATGCGAAACAGAAGCTGTTAGAACATAAAACAGACTTATGTATTGATACATGAGGTTATGCATCGATACATACTGTAAGATTAATGAATTTTTGGGGAATTTAAGTAAGCATGGATCGATGCATAGTTCGTATGTATTGATACACAGGACATTTCAACTAACATGGATCGATGCATAATTCGTATGTATTTATACATAGGACATTTCAACTAACATGGATCGATGCAAGGCTCGTATGGATCGATCCATAGAGCATTTTGCCTGTCAATGTATCGATACATGACTCGTATGGATCGATACATACTGAACAAAAGAATTTTGTGGTTTACAACATACTGTATGGATCGATGCATAGGATTATGTGTTGATACATACTGACACAAAATAGATTTTATGAGTTCTTTTAAGAGATGTATCAATGTGGGTCTTTATGTACAGTCATGCAACAATAGAATGGGATAAAAACACAAATGAATCATGTGAGATAATGCACAGCCAACATTTGGATGATGATCACACAATTTGCTATCATTCAAAATTTATTCAAAGTAAAGAATTTGCTCACAAACTCCCCCTTTTTGATGATGGCAAATTTTTGGCAAGATGTGTGATACTCCCCCTGAGTTTGTGCATATCTGCATTTCTCCCCCTTTGTCAACATCAAAAAGAGTAAGAAACAGGTTTATCAAGGCAACATGTTGTAGCAGGACATGGCAAAAAAATTGATAAAAAAGCTAGCAATCACAAAGAAGGAAGCTTCAAAGTAAAGAATCACTCACAAAGAATGACAAATAAGGGCAATAACAATAGAGGTAAACAGAAAGTGAAAAGCATTTAAGGAGTAGAACGAGTTTAAGAATTACATAAGCTAAACCATGTATTGTGCAACAATTCAAATAAAACTTGAGCAGCATGAGATGAAATGCAGTGAAATGAAATGATGATTGGTTAATGGGGATTGTGGCCACCATGGGACTCCTCATCATCTCTATCATGATCTCTGAAGCTTGGCGGAGGCGGAGGAGAAAAAAATGCATTTAATTCAAATAGCATCAGTATGTGTCGATGCATATGGCCATGGATCGATCCATATCATGCATTTATGTTTTTAACAGGTCTATGTATCGATACATGCGACGGATGGATCGATGCATCCTGAACCAGTTTTGAAAATTTTGAAATGCAGAAGATATGAATCGATGCATACATGTTTGGATCGATACATACTGATGCCAAACCAGATTTTAATGAATTTTTATGCAGTATGGATATGCATTATGAAGTATGTCATGATAGTTATGCCCAAGTATGATTCATAAATCAGCTTCTTAATGTTCAAACAATATATGCAAAGAAATTTACATAAACGAGAGTAAGGAATTTTGTTCTAACATACACATAGTTGTAAAAGAAGTGTAGAAAGGAGTGATATTACCTCTGTTGGTGTAATCTTGTGACGTATACATGATAGCTAAAACAAATCTCATCAACCAAGGTGAGGCATAATATAAATAAGAATAAACATGCTTAAGACATCAATTGAGAGAGATCTAAGATTCCTAATTCATGACGAATGTTGAAGAACGGTTCCGTTGCCAAAGGTTTAGTGAATATATCAGCAAGCTGATTTTTAGAATTAACATGCTCAAATACAACGTCTTCTTTTTCAACATGGTCGCGAAGAAAGTGATGTCCAATCTCTATGTGTTTAGTGCGTGAGTGTAAAACAGGGTTTTTAGTAAGGTTTATGGCACTAGTGTTGTCACATTTTATTGGAATACGTTTGAGTTGAATGTTAAAGTCTTGTAGTTGTTGCTTTAGCCACAGAATCTGAGCGCAACAACTACCAGCTGCAACGTATTCAGCCTCTGCAGTTGACAAAGCCACAGATACCTGCTTTTTGCTGTGCCAACTTACCAAGGAGTTTGAAAACAGGTGACATGTACCACTTGTGCTTTTCCTATCTGATTTGCAGCCAGCAAAATCAGAATCGGAGTAACCTACTAAACTACAATCACTTCCTTTGGAATACCACAACCCATATTTAGGTGTTCCATGAAGATATCTAAATATGCGTTTAACAGCTTTTAGGTGTGATTCCTTAGGATTTGATTGATATCGTACACACATACAAACACTAAACATGATGTTAGGTCTAGAAGCAGAAAGATACAGAAGAGATCCAATCATACCTCTGAACTTTTTGACATCTACGCACTTACCATGCTCATCCTTATCCAGATTTCCGTTGGTAGGCATAGGGGTGTCAATTGATTTTGAGTCATTCATTCCAAAGCGCTTGAGTAGTTCTCTGCAGTATTTTGTTTGACATACTGTTGTACCCTCATCAAGTTGCTTTATCTGCAGTCCTAGGAAGTAGTTCAGCTCCCCCATGAGACTCATCTCAAATTCACCCTGCATAACCTTAGAAAATTCTTCGACCAAGTGTATGTTAGTTGAACCAAAAGTTATATCGTCTACATAAACTTGAACTAAAAGGATGTGCTTTCCCTTATGTTTAATAAAGAGAGTATTATCCACTTTACCTCTTGAATTTCCATGATCAATTAGAAATTTGCTAAGCCTTTCATACCAAACCCGAGGGGCTTGTTTGAGACCATACAAACCTCGTTTTAATTTGTAAACATAGTCTGGATTTTCAGCATTCTCAAAACCAGGAGGTTGTGAGACATATACCTCTTCATTTATGACACCATTTAGGAAAGCACTCTTTACGTCCATTTGGTAAAGCTTAAAATCGTTAGAACACGCATAGGCAAGCAAGAGACGTATAGCTTCAAGGCGAACAACTGGAGCATAAGTTTCCTCATAGTCTATGCCCTCCTCTTGGTTATACCCTTGTGCTACTAAACGTGCCTTGTTCCTAGTTATCACTCCATTTTCATCAAGCTTTTTTCTAAAAACCCATTTAGTACCTATGATATGATGATCTCGCGGACGAGGGACAAGTTCCCAAACGTCATTTCTTTTAAATTGATTAAGCTCTTCTTGCATGGCCATTAGCCAAAATTCATCAATCAAGGCCTCTTTGGCATTTTTAGGTTCCACTTGTGAAACAAAAGCGAAGTGAGAACAAAAATTACTTATCTTAGAACGGGTCATTACTCCCTTTGAAATGTCTCCCAAGATGTTGTCGATAGGATGGTCTTTTGAGGACTTCCAAGCTGTTGGAAGCTCATTCACTTCAGCTGTCTTTTCTTCCTCATCTTCTCCATGACTAGTATCTTCCTCCTTCTCATGGGCAGCTGTTTTGGATTGATCAGTTTCCTTAACAGCCTTCTTGAGTATGTCTTCTGTAGATACACCTGCGTCATCAAGAGAAATACCTTTTCCGACATTTTTCGGATAAGACTCGTCAAAAGAAACATGGATAGATTCTTCAACAGTAAGTAAACACTTATTATACACTCTATATGCTTTACTTGATAGTGAGTATCCAAGAAAGATACCTTCATCCGCTTTTGCATCAAACTTCCCAATATTTTCCTTACCATTATTCAAAACAAAACATTTACAACCGAACACGTGAAGATGTGACAAGTTTGGATTTCTTCCTTTTAAAAGCTCATAAGGGGTTTTATTTAAAATAGGACGGATTAAGATTCTGTTTAAAACATAACAAGTTGTGCTAACAGCATCAACCCAAAAGTATTTTGGTAATCCACCCTCATTTAGCATTGTTCTTGCCAACTCCTCTAAAACACGATTTTTACGCTCCACAACGCCATTTTGTTGTGGAGTTCGAGGAGCTGAAAAATTATGCTCAATACCATACTTGTCACAGTACTTATCAAAGTGATAATTTTGAAATTCACCACCATGATCGCTTCGGATTGTAACTATTTTGGAATTCATTTTGTTTTGGGACAGATTTGCAAAATTCTTAAAAGCAGAAAAAGTTTCATCTTTGCTATGAAGGAATATAGTCCAAGTAAATCTAGAATAGTCATCAACAATTACAAAACCATAGTAATTTCCACCTAAGCTCTTTGTCCTAGAAGGTCCAAAGAGATCCATATGGAGAAGCTCAAGGGGTCGTGAAGTTGAGATTATATTTTTTGATTTAAAAGAGACCCTCATTTGCTTTCCCATTTGGCACGCGTCACATAGGTGGTCTTTTGAAAATTTTATTTTTGGAAGACCGACTACTAGATCCTTAGATACAACCTTATTAAGCAAATCGAAATTAACATGTGCTAAACGTCTATGCCAAAGCCAAGAATCATCATTCAAGGTAACTAGACATTTAGTACTTGTTAAAGATACATCAAAAAGGTCAAGCATATAGATATTGTTTACTCTTACACCCTTAAACACAACGTTTTGTTCAGCAAGTTCAATTATGCAGCAAGTTTTTGTGAAAGAGACTTTATAGCCCATGTCACACAATTGACTTATGCTTAACAAATTGTGCTTAAGTCCCTCTACTAGATGGACATTAGAAATAGTAGTGGTGGAGGGATTACCTACACTACCTTTGCCGAGTATAGCTCATTTGTTATTGTCTCCATAAGTAACATATCCCTTCTTCTTTGCTTTGAAGTCTATGAAAAGCGATATGTCACCGTTCATGTGCCTTGAGCAACCGCTGTCAAGAAACCATCTTCTATCTACGGAAGCAAGGCACTCATCCTACAATATCAAACGAGAGAGGTTGGTACCCAATTTTCATTGGGTCCAAGTGGGTAAGTGCTAACATGGTTGCCTTTTGGCATCCATTGATAAATGCCTTTAGGAACAAGAAATCTCCTAAACTTGCATTTCTCAATGGTATGGCCAACACGACAACAATAATGACATGAACCATGATGATGTGTTTGTTTATTCTTGTTCATTAAATCCTTTGGAATAAAAGAGTATTTTGCATATGGTGGATTTAATGACTTCTTAAACAAACTAGAGTCAACGGCATAAGTAACCTTAGGTTGTAGCGCTTTCTCTAATTTGACCTTGAGAGTGTTTACCTCTTTTTGCCAAATATGACAAGCGTCACAATACCTAACTTTACTACATCCATTAATGTCAATATCTTTTGAATTTTCTGCAATACTAGCTTTTAACGATTCTAAATCATTTTCAGCTTTGTATACTTTACCTTCCAAAAATGAGAAAATTTGTTTGTCGGAAGATAATCTTTTAAAAGCATCTACAGCTTCGTTATGCAGTTTTTCAAAAGCTATTTTCAGTTCAGAAAAAGACATAGAAGAGAAGTTATTATAATAGGCTTGTTTTACCTTCTTGTCATTGATTTTCTTCTTGTGGTAGGACAGATTTTTGGTGTGAGCCATAAGGCACAGATTTGCGGTTTCATCACTATCACTTGAGCTTTGTGTGCTTGATCAATCACTATCACTTTCCCATGCAATATAAGCTCTTCTTTGTTTGTTGTACCCTTTTGGTGAAGCTTTTCTTTGATCCTTATACTTCATAGGACAGTCCGTTTTATAATGTCCAGATTTACCACAATTAAAACAGGATCCTCTTCCTCTACTCTTCTTTTTCTCTTCCTGTTTCGACTCTGTAGATTGTCTTCGAAATTTCATGAGGTTTTTGTCGGAATGCTTAACAATAGAATGGGATAAAAACACAAATGAATAATGTGAGATAATGCACAACCAACATTTGGATGATGATCACACAATTTGCTATCATTCAAAATTTATTCAAAGTAAAGAATTTGCTCACAAACTCCCCCTTTTTGATGATGGCAAATTTTTGGCAAAATGTGTGATACTCCCCCTGAGTTTGTGCATATCTGCATTTCTCCCCCTTTGTCAACATCAAAAAGAGTAAGAAACAGGTTTATCAAGGCAACATGTTGTAGCAGGACATGGCAAAAAAATTGATAAAAAAGCTAGCAATCACAAAGAAGGAAG